>NW_025999815.1:1274720-1912080 GCF_019419815.1 Pyrus x bretschneideri | reverse complement strand
TCAAGTTGGCTAGCTCAAAAGTCATATGTGAGGTTGCACCATTATCTGTAACCTAGAACTGTTCCATAGGTGTAGATGGTTGATGATTGACATGCATGGTTGAAAGATTCGAGGGTGGTGACTTGTCATGATAGGCAAAATTGCCTCTGTGATAGCATTGAATAGCTAAATGACTAAATTTCCATCAAATTTGGCATTGAATCGAAGAATGAGAACCTGTGACTGGTGTACTGTGTCTCTAGAAACAATCAACTGCAACATGCCATCTTTTGTAACAAATTTGGCATGTGGGAACCTCAGAAGGATGATCTGGACAATAAGCTTGAAATGGTCTTGGAGCACCAAGAATTCCAGGACTTGTATTTGGTGGAGGATTATAAGGCCTTGGTCCAGAGTAATATGATCTACCTCTTCCTTTACCTCTGAAGTTATTGCCTTTGTAACCTCCAGAACTTGAGGAGCCTTGATAATAACCACCATTTTTGTGAAATTGATTGCCATTATTATTGTAATGACCCCCAAAATTTTGACCAGAAGAAGGTAACCCACTACCATTACTCTTATAGTTTTGGTCATTTGTTCCAGAACTTGAACTAAATTTAATAGAATGCGAGGAATCTTGATCAAGAACTAAAGCTTTTCCTTTGTTGATTGCAGTACCAGCCACCACTACAGAACCAAAAGATGTTAAAGACTCAAAATATTGACTAATTGTAGTTTCTTCTGCCAACAATTGAGACCTGAAATCCTTTAGTAAAATATTGTTCTTTCTTCCTCGTATGACACATCTAAAGGTATTGAATTCTGCAGGAAGACCTTTCAGGGCAAGAATGATTATATCATCATCATCAAAATCAACACCTGCAGTTGCAAGATGATCCTTGGCATCTTTGATCTTTTGCAGATATACAGAAACAGATTCAGACCCTTTCTTGATGTTTTGGAGTTCAGTTTTCATCTGAAATATTGTAGCTTTTGTAATCGTTGAAAATCTTTCAGCAAGATTAACCGATATTTCATGAGAACTTCGGCTTCCAATGATGGAGGACATTGTTATTGTAGACAGAGTTGCAATGATTAATTGCATAAGGGCACGATCATGCATATTCCAAATGAGATATCATCTTTTTCAATCCCTTCACTTGTAAAATCTTCATCAAACTGTGGAGGACATTTTCTTGATTTGTCCGCAAAACCCATAATGCCATGACTTTCGAAGAGGAGTGTGATCTGAAAACTCCATGTTAGGTAGTTAGAATCATCGAGCTTAACTGTAACGGCTGTAGAAATGGTAAGAATAAAACCGATGATCGAAGATTGAACAATCTTTAACTGATCAGCAATAACCGTTGTTGATGTTGCGTAGAATTCTTTCACTGAGAAAATTTATCAAACAGTTGATATGCAGAAAAAAGAGCAATTTCTTAAAGCTCTATGAAGATCGGAAGAAGCCAATTGTTTTCGTTTATCACATAATAGATTGCAAACTAGAGGGTAAAAAAGAGAAAGAAATGCTTTGATTGAGGTGCGGAAGCGCCAGGTCGATGCTTGGCGATGACACCATGTAAAGATTGAAGCAGTAGCTTCAATAGAGGCGATTAAGAAAATCAGACTTGCAGGTACAGAGAAGAAGAGAGAGAGAGAGAGAGAGAGAGAAAGAAAGACTTTCTTGTATTTCTTAAGTGTCAATTACTTTTCTTACACCTTAGCTATATGTATTTATATGATTACATTGCTTAATGCATAAGCTAATATTCTAACAAACTAACAACAGATTCTAACAACCTTATAACTTCCCTTGGATCTTGTGACATCATCTAGACCCTTAAATTCCCTTCACTTGGATTCTCATCTTTGTGTTTGTTTACACTCTTACAATATTTCAATAATACATAGTGAGACAAGTGATGTGTAATGGTCATGTTAGTTGATGATTTTGTTTTATTAAATATGCTTTGAATGCATGACATAACGGATCATGTGGCACAATTTGAACACAAAAAAAAGTTAATGTAGAACTTTTTAGGTCGACGGGCCGAGGGCCACCTCCAACAACACCGATACTGTCCCCACTTAACCACCTGCACAATCCTCAGGTGTGGGGTTTTATCACAAAATGCCTCAGTGTTAGTTAGAGAGGGGTATTTCTATTTAAACTACTTTCTCTTTGGCCCTCTGGCCAATGTGGGACAACAATGAGTTCCAACACTCCCTCGCACATGAGACCCCATTTTATGGGTCACACGTGGAGATCTACATTGGCAACCACATGGAGCCATGTTGAGACTCGCCCATCACGTGGGGCCAAACGGGGACCCACCTAATCACATGGCATCTTTGGCCCTACATGGAGCCATGTCGGGACTCACCCATCACGCGGGGCCAAACGAGGACCCATCCAATACCATGGCAATATGGGCCCGCCTCCTAGCTCTGATACCATGTAGAATTTTTCAGGTCAACAGGCAGAGGGCCACCTCCAACAACACCGATACTGTCCCCACTTACCCACCAGCACAATCCTCAGGTGTGGGGTTTTATCACAAAAAATCTCGATGTTAGTTAGAGAGGGATATTTCTATTTAAACTACTTTCTCTTTAACCCTCTGGCCGATATGGGACAACAATGAGTTTCAACAGTTAACCAGCTGCACATTTATAATAAATGAATGGTGGTGATTTCTCCCGTGTAATCTGATGGCCAGTAAAAAAAACGAATTATTAATTTTCCTTGAGAACGAGCAGATATTATTTAAAGTTACAGCTTAGGTGGTTGTCAAAAGCAAGCTTATTGATTTACCAGCTCTTACTCTATCTGACATATAATAAAATTTCTCCAAGCGGTTGGTTTGGTAATAAGAGCTTCAGCTGGGTTTGTATTACGTTCGGCCCATAGAGTCCTATTTTACCCTTTTCTGACCTCTTGTATTTGAATTGAATTTCCTCTATAGCTAGCATCTACAAGTATGGTTTGGACCGTGACATTTAAATTAGTAGGTAAACTTCTAACTTTGAAATTTCATCAAAAATGCAAAACCCTAAGAACATGCTTGGAGATTTTTTATGGGAAATTTACAATAAGTAAACCCTGATAGTATCACCTACCATGACCTGGCGAGATAGCTACGTATTAAATTATTTAGTTCACTATAAGTAAGGAGGCCAAGTTATGGCCAACTTACCGACACAATCACTCGTCCCATACAAGTGCAATACAACGTCCTTAAAAAAAGAAGCCAATCCATAAAATTACAAGAAAAATCCATAGAATTAGAAGCTGAGGGGAACGTCCTTCATAGCATGGGTCTTTTGAAGATTTGGGTCACCCTTCTTATGACTCCTTGTGCAAATTTTTGGGGGAGGGAATGGAATCTGCTTGACATTGTCACAGCTGGTATGTTTCTGAGTGTGCATGTCCTTTGTTTGTTTGCACCGTTTTACTTCACTTGGACAGCATTTTGGTTGATGCTTGTGCTGGGTTACGTCACTGGTTTCGGAGTCACTCTTTCTTACCATAGAAACCTTGCTCATCGGAGCTTTAGGCTCCCAAAACTGCTTGAGTACTTGTTTGCCTATTGTGGGGTTCTCTCAGTTCAGGTACGTATGCCAAAACATCTCATAGCAATATCAACATTTTTCAACTTTGTTATCTTTCTCTTCTTTCTTCTTTCCACATTTGTTTTAGGGACTATTTTGACCAGGATCTGCATTAGGTTAATGAGAAAAAGCTGAGTTTGATGTGTTTTCATTTGCAGGGTAGCCCGATTGAGTGGGTGAGCACACACCGGTACCATCACCAATTTACCGATACAGAGAAAGACGCTCACAGCCCACTTAAGGGATTTTGGTATAGTCACATGGGTTGGATTCTAGACAGCCGTTCTCGGTTTGGAAGAGTAAGCCACACACTTTCTCTCTCAGACTTTGAACTGATAATTTCCTCACTTTTTGTTTAATTGATTTTTCTTTTTTGGTACAAATACTTACTAATATTTGTTTTGTTACATTTTAAGTACGGAGGTCTTCGGAATGTTGAAGACATGAAGAAGCAGCCATTTTATGTGTTTCTTCATCACACTTTCCTTCTACATTCATTTCTTCTTGGATGTGTACTATATTACATCGGTGGATTTCCCTTCGTGGTTTGGCCAATGGTGAGAGAGCTAGATTTCTAAATTTCCCTCTTTTTTCATCTTTGAGCAAATATGTATATAGCTACAGGGCTAGCCCTCATAAGTTTGAATAATAAGTTCCTTATGATTTCAGGGCGTGAGGATGGTGATTGTTTTCCATGGCACTTTGTCTGTAAATTCGGCTGGCCACATTTGGGGATATCAGGCATGGAACACCGGCGATCTCTCTAAAAACCTTTGGTATATATTATATTCATAGTTGAGATATAAAAATTTATTTTGAAAATTTGATATTATATACAAAGACGTACAAGTATTTATTTATGTAAAATCTTGAACTTCTTTAGGTGGTTGGGGTTGGTTGCACTTGGAGAAGGATGGCACAATAACCACCATGCTTTTGAATACTCAGCTCGACACGGCCTCGAATGGTGGCAGATTGACGTGACTTGGTACATCATAAAATTTCTTGAGGCTCTAGGGTTGGCAACAGATGTGAAAACACCATCCGAGGCTCATAAGCAACGTATGAAGGCTAAATCCATGGCTGCTCAAGAATAGGGACCTTGCTTGCAGGCTAGCTTAAACTTGTATTAGCTTTTTTAATTTATAATAAGATGTTATTATTGTTCATGCATGGTCATGGTGTCGACCTAGCTTGTTGTTGAAAATGGTTTGCTCTTCTTTTAACCAAGCCATTTATCACAAATTTGAGCGTTTATCTTTCATGAATCTTGTTTTAGAGGATGAATCTCGGATATGTAATCAATTGGTTTGAATTAAAAGCAACTACGAAACAAGAGGATTTATAGTTCATGTCCATGTTAGTTGTATGTGGCCATGCGTAATAACTTTCAGTCTTTTTCTATCATAACTTTGTTCCTACACTTTCTTTAAAACTAATGTTCTGCCTTTCTTTATCCCACTCAACATTTTGGTATAAATGGTGGTTGGAGCATTAAATATGTAAGAGTTAATAAGAATTCCTATAATATAGAATTTCCAATCCGAATTTATCTAAAGTGTTCCGACCTTATCCCGACAAAAAAAGTTCCGACATACTCCCGTATAGTTATTTACTCTAATTATGCAGTTTGCAATCAACTTTTATGTATATTTTTGTTGAAATAGATGCTTTATGTTTTTATACATCTTGTTCGTTGTGTTTATAGAAAAAATATACTTATACAGTGGCAAAGCCACATTAGCTCAAGAAGGTGCGGCCCCACTTCCGCTCATTGAAAATCCACATGAAGAGCGAGGAATTCATCCCCTGAACCTCCATAGAAGGTGTTTGAAATGCCTGCATGAAGGCATGTTGTTGCTCTGAGCAGCCGCGTGCGGCCCTTTTCATTTTTAAACCCAAGCCGAAACGAGGGCCCATGTTCGAACTATTCTATGTGCCCTTTTTTTTCTTTTTTTTAGTTATTTTTGTTTGATTGTTAATTTCATTTATGTACTTATATTTAAGAAAAGTTGGCTAATTCAAGAAGAGTGTTGACAGGAGGCGTTGGTGCCGTTGTTTTCCAGTAATTATGAGGTCCCGTGTTCGAATTTGTCTTACGCCTTTTTCTTTCTATTTTTTTACTAATTTTTGTTTGAATGTTAATTTCTTTTACCTTTGATTATAATTACTAAAATTTGGTTAATTCATCAAGAAGGTTAACTAGAGGCACATATTTTTTATATCCATTCCAATTCAAATTTAACTTTCAACAAAATAATGTATGTATGTCTTTACCAATTTAATTTGGCAAGCACAGAGATTATTTAGAAAATGATATCACTTTCACACAGTTGCAAAAATTGAAACTTTCACCTCTACCAAATCTACAAGGCTTTTGCTTAGAAAATTGCATTGTTAAAGTCTCGTGCTTAGACACTTTCGACGTCAAGTATTGTTCGATTGACTAGTATTTTTACCATATGACAATTTTTTTTTTTTTTTTATGACCACTTTTACAATGTAACTTTGTTTTTCTATATATGACGAACTTATTATCCGACAAAAAAAAATACTTATTTAAATTATTAAAAATTCAAATACCTAAGGAAAAAAAATCACATGAAAAACATAATTTTTTTTGTGTGTATTGTAAGTTTGTGGGCCCTATTTTTATTTTTGCCCAGGGCCTCTAAGGTCTACACATGCATATGTCTTTATTAGTCATTCACAACGGTCAAAAAGATTGCAAAATTAAATACAGACGAATGCTATGCAGCCTAGGCTTGTCAGCTTATCGTGAATGCATGCAAATTGGATGAATGGGACCTGAAACTAGCCATGTTCAAGTTTGAAATGGTCGAGATCGTCGATCTACACGTTCATTTGTCGTAGTTACGTTGACAAAGTTTGTGTTGGAACTAAATTTGCACACCTCTTTGAGCGGTGGTCAAGTATAACACTACTACAAAAGTACTCAGTAGTGTCACTTTAAAAAGAGACATAACAAGTCCATTTATGTCGGATGTTTAAGAAAATTTTAACATAAACTCATGCAATGTCGGATAAAAGAACCGACATCATTGCTATCGTCACGAAAAGGCTTTTGATGTCGGTTAGTCCTCTTAATCTGCCAAGAAAAAAGAAAGCTATATAAAATAAAAAAAGGATAGTAGTGTTGAATAAAAGTGACATTGAAACTCACGTTAGATACAGGTAACACCACTTAACTATTTAATAAATAAATTAGTGTTGACCCCAACTGACACCACTTAACTATTTAATAAATACATTAAACAACTATATTGTCGCCCATAACCAACACTACAAACCATTAATATAAAGAAATAAAAAGTTTGTCTTGATTTCTAACTGATAATAATTAATTTTTTTTTTTTAAAGTTCATTAATTATACAATTTGTAAGAAACATATATTCATATATATATATATATATATATATATAAGTTCATTAATTATGTTTATAATCTTTTACTAATTATACAATTTGTAAGAAAAAGAAAATATATACCTACATTTGACTTGCTTTTCATCTTCCTTAAGAGCAACTCTAGTGTGGGAGCCCTCCCCCCAGGCTATTCACTATTCAATCCACCTGATGAATAGTAACTACCCTTAATGAACAGTAATCGTCTTTTGCATCTCCACCGTTACACTTCAATAACCCTGGCAATAGGTAATAAAATATTAGTATTTTTTTATTTATAAAATAATACAAAATAATTTTAATTGTAATTTCGGATAAGATTTTTAATCGTTCTCGTTGCGCCACGTGTCATTATCCGAAGTATTATTAAATAATACAAAATAATTTTATTTGTAATTTCGGATAAGATTTTTAATCGTTCTCGTTGCGCCACTTGTCATAAAATCCGAAAGACAATTATTGGGGATGGATTTCCGATAAGATTTTTAATCGTACTCATTGCGTCACGTGTTATTATCCGAAAATACAATTATTGGTGATGGATTTCTGATAAGATTATTAACCAATCACGTCACGCCATGTGTCATAATCTGTTTACAATCTTTGAGGATAAATTTCCATCAGATTTTTAACAAATGACGACATGCCACGTGGCATTATCTACAACCTAATCCTTTCTGAATCCTCCATATAATCCACCATCCATCCTCACAAATCTCACACCAATTTTCTCAAGATCTCTATCATTATTCATAGTTTATGCTTCCTTCTTCACAAAAATCTCTATCATTATTCATAGTTTCTGCTTCTTTCTTACAATGTCTTCTTCTTCCTCAAGGATGATGTGGGAACTCGATCAGGAAGAGGAAGAATTGTTTAACCAATCAGAAGGAATGTTCAATCTCCAGGTGGCAAAAAATGAGAGGGAAGAGGATGAGGAGCATAGAAGGAGAGATGATGAAGCAAGAATAGGCAGAGCCTCACATTCCCGTCGAGTCGTCCAAGTTGTGGCTTAAATCTGCAGGTCCAGCCATTCCGGAAACCTTGCAAGTATATAATAACACGTAAGTATATAAAAAAAATGCTTAGAAGCAGTGAAAACAGAGGTATGTCATGTCAAGATGTTCAACAATAAAATGTGCAAGTCAAGTGATACGAATCAAGGTAGAATAGTATGTCAGTCGGAGTCACCTAATGTGACTTGTACGGCTGAATCTATAGCTCATCAGGTATACTTGCACACGAGTTGGAACAACTTATGGTGATATGTATAACAGGGCTTGGTGTAAATAAGCACACTTGAGTGCTACGATCACGTGAAGGTTGTGCGAATAATCGCAGGTCACCTACGAGTCTGAACCACCTATTGGGGTCTGTACGACAGGGATGTGCACCAAACTTAGATCCAAGGTGAGCGTGCGGTGCGGTGCGGAAGGTGAACATCATGTGAATGACTGTGCCCTGGCCACAGGCGGGAGCACTAACACTGGGGTGCAGGTGATAGGAGCATATTTATGCGACTTAAATGGCTTGTTCTCGTACATTTACGTTATGTTTCTTTAGTTATTTTAGTACTTTAAGCTATTTTCGTGTGTTTGTAGGTCCAAAGGGCTAAAGGAGCAAAAAGATGCATTTTGGAGACTTTTGGAGCACTTTTGGGCTAAGGACGGATAGCTTATGCTTGAAGCCAAAGTGTTGGACGAAATTGAAGACCTAATTGGAGCCAAAGTGTTGGAACCTTGTTCTCTTTAGTTTTAGGACATTTAAACCTTTCCTAATCCCAATCATGCCATGCATAACACACATCCATTCTAACACATTGTCATTGCACATGCATTTCCTTCATTAGTTAACCCACATGCACTTATCACTTATCATCACCACATATCATATCACTTAATCACTTATCACTTATCATCACCACTTAACCACTTATCATATCATAACCACATATCATATCACTTGTCACTTATCACTTAACATAACATCCACCTACTTCACCTACAACATCCACTTCACCTACAACATCCACCTATTTCACCTACAACATCCACCTACTTCACCTACAACATCCACTTCACCTACAACATCCACCTACTTCACCTACAACATCCACCTACTTCACCTACAAATGACATAGCCATATGTTCCCTCCACTACTCCTATAAATACCCTTGCATTCATTCATTCATGATCATCTCATTTCATACACAACACATTACAAACACATTCTCCCTTCCCTAGCCGTGAGCTTCCCATCTCTCCCCTTCTATTTCCACCACTTCCCAACCCTCCAAACCACTCCTCTACCATTTCCATAATCCCCCAAACCTCACCTTAGACCTTGTGCTACAATAACGAGGAAGATAAGAGGGCCTAAACGTTCATACAATTCAAGTTTGAGTTGTTGGAATGTTTAGGTGTTTCTTTGATTTCAAAGTTTAAATTCAATTCTCTTTGTTTTGTACGTATGAGGAATGGAAGAGAAGAGTGCCTAAACGTTCATACAATTCAAGTTTGAGTTGTTGGAATGTTTAGGTGTTTCTTTAATTTCAAAGTTATGAGGAAATAAACCCCCCTTTAGCTAGGGGGTGATTCGAAACTATGTTTATATTTGCAATATGAATTGATTAACTTTCGTTGGAATTTCATAAGTTGTGGATTCAATTTGTTTAACCGTTTGATTGATAATTTATTTATGAATGTTTATTAAGAATGCGCGCTTAATTTTCATGCATAAATATGACGCTAGAATATAAGTGAATTTCACCTAATCGTTATGAACTTATATTCACAAGTAGTGGAGGTTGCTTATAAACAATCGCGTTAAATGAATTCTTGGCACTAGTTTCATGCGTATTCCATAGTAACGAAGGCCTCGTCAACACTTATAGTTTTCATAATGCTTAATGATCTTTGATTGTATCTTTATTGTGCTGTTCACGTAAAGGACTTTTGGAGAATGTTGTGAATTGCGTTGCGCAAACCCATCCAATTCATTAACTTAAGGAAAACTTGACGGTTAATTTAAGCGGACCTAATTAACCCGGAGTGTTGAGTTTCATAATTTATCGAAAGACCAACTGAGAATCAATCTTGTATGCAAGTATAACATGTGTGGAGAAGAACCCCTTAGCTAGCCTTCATTCCATTTATTCCATCATCCATATTCACATTTACATTCTGCTTAGTTTATTAACTTGTTTTGTTATTTCAATTTTCGTCAAATCAAAACTCTCCCCCCCCTTTTTCCTTATTGTTCAATTTAGTTTATGTTTTAAAGCATTTTGAGTCTTTGGTTTGTCTTAGTGATTTAAAGTTTAGTTTTGCATTCTTTGAGTCTAGTATAGTGTTTTAAACTTTATTTTACGTTTTTGAGTCAAATCCAAGTGATTAACAATCCCTCCTAATCCCCGGTCCAGAACGATCCCTACTTGCATACTTACTACAATTGATAAAAAGAGGGTTTAATTTGTGTGCGTATAAATAACGCATCAAATTTTGGCGCCGTTGCCGGGGATTAGCAACTTTGCTAATCTCTTGGATTGTTTTATTTTCGTTTGTGTATATATATATATATATATTTTTTTTTTTTTTTAGTTTTATTTTAGACGCAAGACATGGCACTTGATAGTGCTTCTCTTTTGTCACAGCTTATGGAAGAGTACCAAATGCAAAGAGTTGGTACATTTGATCATAATCAATCAAGGAACGACGTGTTTTCCAATACTTACAATTCCGATTGGAGTGATCATTCAAACTCTATATGGTGGGAACCTCAACATATTCAACAAGAAGGATATTGGCAGCCTTATGAGGAGTTCTATTCAACGTCTATGCATCCACCACAACCTCATATTCAATATGCCCAACCAAATTTAAGTTCGTCAATAGATTATAATCAAAAGCTTGATGAATTAATTTGTTTGGTGCAGGGCTTACAAAATCAAGACAATGAGGCTCAACAAGAAGGATATTGGCAGCCGTATGAGGAGTTCTATTCAACGCCTATGCAGCCACCACAACCTGCCCAAAGTAATGTAGGTAATTCAAATGATAATGATACGATTTTTCAATTACTTACTACTCTGGAAAAGCAAATTGGGCAGATAGCGGAGTTCGAAGGACAATTTTGCGACCAAGGCGAACTCCCTAGTTCAACCATTGCAAATCAGAAGGGAGAATTTGAAACCACCAATGCTATCATGTTGAGAAGTGACAAGGAGGTTGGAACGGACCCTCAACCATCAAAATCAAATCACAAGGAAGAGGAATACACCCAACCCACGGAAAGGGTGGAAACACCTTTACCGGAGGCACCTATTGCTCCTATGCCATCTAATACAGGTATGGTTGTTCCAAATTTCATTATTTTTAATCCCGTTCCAACAAGTATCCCTATTCCTTGCAGATTCATGACTTCCAAGGAAGAAGAAGGTGAGAAAGACATCTTGGAAGTCCTTCCAAAGGTGACAAGTAAGGAATGTCATGAATTCATCAAAGAGGACATTCTTGAAACCAAAAAATCCAAAGAAGTTAAATTTGATGACATTGGACAAGTCATAACCATCATTTGCAATCTGGCCAAGTCCAATATCCCTAAAACTTTCAAAGGAGTGGTGTTTGTCATTGAGTTCTTGTCGGACAAAACAAGTAAGTCATATTTTCCAAATTCCATTACATTTTATACTAACTTGCTGTTTTTTATGAATCAGGCACCTACACTAGAATTCAAACCAATGCCGGTTCACTTCAAGTATCACCTTCCATTCAAGGACAAATTCCATGCCGTTTGATTTGATTTATGTAAAAAAAAAAAAAAAAAAAAAAAAAAAAAAAAAAAAAAAAAAAAAAAAAGAAAAAAAAAAAAAAGAAAAAGGATACTAAACATGGAGAAAGATGGAGCTTCACAAAGGTTGTTTACGTGAAGCCCCACTACGAAGCGTCGGAGCGGAAGGCATAGGAGCAGAAGGCATAGGAGCAGAAGGCATAGAAGCGGAAGGCATAGAAGCAGGAGGCATCGGAGCTAGAGCATTCCAGGCCTCAATACTTGGCCAAGCGCTGGACGAGCCAGGAAAAATGTGCCTCTGGAAGTAAGCCGCAAGCCTTTGACGGTCACTTTGACGGTCACTTTGCATGCGACCATTGGATTCTTGCAGCTCATCAAGCTTCCTCTTCATGCCCGTCGAATAGTTGTTTGCAAGCACATGCAAACTTCTATTCTCGTACTTAAGCAGTTTGATCTCTTGCTTAAGACTTTCCACCTCTGCCATCAATGATTCCACCTGACGGGAGCGGGCAAGCAGGCGTTGGCCCATGTTGGACACAGAACTCGCACACTGAACACTAAGTGCGAGGGACTCTTGAACGGCCAACTCATCGGACCGTCCTGACAGCAGCCTACTATCTTTTGGAGTAAGGAGGTTTCTAGCTACTATTGTAGCTGTTGTGGCATCCTGCATCACGGAGTCTTCACCTGTAAGAAGACCGTTAGAAGATAAAAAAGAAGGACGCCATACATTACCTTGACGGGGCGCAACCGGATCGCTGCTGAGACTCAAATCTAAGCTAAGGTTCGATGGGTTTGCCATTTTCAAAAGTGTTCAAAGAGATGGGGTGGATGGAGAAAATTCTCAAAGGGCCGGAGTCGATTTTCAAAGAATGGGAAATCTTCAGAGTGGGTTTGTTGCGGTGATCGATACATCTATAAGAAGCCAAGGCGACGCGTCCACCGATTCAAAAAGCCGGAATTTCCGGCGTAATTTTGGCGACGCTTTCTCGGCTTTTCAGAAGACGTGTGCAACTTTGTCAAAAGTTCACGTGGAGGTCATCATCGCAGCTACACTTTTGCCGACAAGCGTAAATTTCGGCGACGCTTTCTCTGCTTTTCGGAAAACGCGTGCGACTTTGTCAAAAGAACTCAGACAGAGCCGCGTACGCACTACTACGTGTCGTTCAGAAATCGAAGGGGCGTCGTGCAGAAATCGAAGAGGCGTCCGTTCAAAAATCGAAGAGACGTTTGTCGACACGGGTAAAAGAACAATACCACCACTTGATATTATCTCTATATATGTCGACCTTCGTCTTTTATGGCAAGGCAAACCTGAAGAAAATGCCCAACTCTCCCTCACCTCTGAGGGTGCACTGCCAGCAAAGCCTTTCGAAATACTCAATTCTTTCTTCTTCCCCAAAGATGATACCAGATGCCTGGAGTACAGATGACCCAGGAGGAAATGGCGGATTGAAGTGTGCTGATTCGTTCACCGCTTCTTCAAAAGCAAAGGTATCTCATATCATCAAGGTCAAAAGCAAAAGTATCTCATATCATGCTCTTTCCCTTTCCTTTTCTTTGTCCTTGTTCTTACTCGCATGGCAAAGTGAAAGAAGCAATCAGCCGGCACTTGGAGTCAGTCTTCCGATCTGGATCCGACTGCCTGGAATTTATTCCTGATTGCTTACCTAGCGTTGCCCTCAAGTAGTCATCTTCAACGGTTGATACACTTCCAGAGAAGGGACCACTCCTGCAAAGATTGAACAAAGAAACAGATAAAAGGGGAAAGCTCAGACCTCCGGGGGAGACCAAAAGAAGCCTGTTGCCCAGTCCAAGAGTAGCACAAAGGAAAATCAACGATGGGAGCAGCGCAGTTCAAGAGTAAGCCTGTGGAATCACAAAGATCAAAGCCTCAATGCAATTATCAAGGAGAAGATGGAATTTACACTCTATAACCAGATTTGCGTCTCTAAACTCTTCTCTTTGTTAATTACATTCTGCCATGTTTAGTATGTTTAAATGCTTTTTGTGTGTTTACTTATGCTTTGTATGATTTTAAGCTTAAAACATTGAGGACAATGTTTGATTTAAGTGTGGGGGGGTAACTAATGTTGTTAATGCAAATTCGTGGGATTTTATCGCCCATAACTTCAAATGTTGTTCCTTACTGTTTTAAGGTGTTTTAAGAGTGTTTTAGTATGTTTTGTTTTTATAACTCCGAAAATACCATAAAAATTTGAAAAAATTGTTTTGAAAAGCCTAAAAAGAGTGTTTTGAGTCGTTTTTGTGTGTTTGTGTCTTAGGGTACCTTCCAACACAATAATGAGGATTTGGTTTGTAATTGCATGACTGTTAAAAAGAGTTATAAACATGGATGAAAGTTTGATTTACTCTTGGTATATGCTTGGTTATGGTTATAATGTATGACTTCACATGCAATCATAAAAGAAAAATTCGTTTTTGTAACATGCTTGAAGGAAGGAACTCAAACAAACGCTACAACCCTGAGAGACTTGAGCCTATAACGTTCTTTGGAGAGTATAATCTGTGATTTCTTGTTTTCTAAAGTCGTTGCATGATCTCATTATTCTTTGTTTGGTTACTACTTAGAAGGCGTTTCATCATATAGTTCCAAATGCTAGAACTCATGCCCATTTCATTCAAAGCATGTTATTGATTTGCATAACACATATTCAAGAAGAAGTTGTGTAGTGACCACCACCATAGCCAAATAGCCTTACTTCCCATACTTCGTATATGTTGTAAATTTTAACCCCGTTGAGCCTCGTTTTGCCTTTATTCCTTGTTTACCCACATCACCCCTTACCTAGCTTAGAGTAGGACTTTCCTATACCCTTGTTCTTAAAGTTTAGTGAGCATGACTTAAATGAATTCCTTTTGAGTTACATTATGCAAGAAAATGAGTGTGGGGGAGTAAAAGTTTGTTCTTACGTTTATATGTATGTTTTGAGATTCAAAAGAAAAAGAAGAAAAAAAAAGAAAAAAAAAAAAAAAAAAAAAAAAAAAAAAAAAGGAGTGAAAATAAGTAAGAATGAACTCACGAGCGTTGATGGTTGAAGAAAGGGTCCAAAAAGTTGAATATGGCCCTAAGTTTTGTGTGATTTTCCCTTGGGTGTTCAAAGTTGACTTCTGCGTTCTTAAGGGAATTCTAAGTGTCTAATTCAATACTTTGCTCACTATTGCTTTAAGAATGTTTGTTTATCCTTCACCTTTCATTGTTAGCCAATACCCTAGCCCCGTTACTACCCTTTGACTTCTATATTGAGTGTTATGTATTTCAATTGTGGAGTTTGAACTTGGTATGAGCTTATGGTGTCACTGGTTCTCGCGTCTAAGTAGTAGCATTCCATTCATGAGATCATATCTAAACATGCTTATTAACTCCAGAAAATGCTTTCCTTATTATAACATATGTGAGTGTTCGTCTACATGTTTACATCAATCTTCTCACATATACCTAGTGTAGGGTGTGTAGTCAGAAAATCTGTGTGAAAAACGAGAGTACATCTAGTAAGAAATTGAGGGAATTCTCTAAAGGCATGTTACTACATTTGAAATGTGTTTTAATTGCTTAATTGTGAACTAGTATGTGGTGACTATGATTAAGAATGTACTTAAGTGTAAAGATGGCTCAAATCTGTGAGAATAATGATTTTTAACTTGTCATGTGCATTGGAAGTCCCTGATACGATTGTTGGAAGGTGTAGGTTGTGTTTTGTTCTTTTTGTTTTGTTTTTCTGTTTTGCTCGAGGACTAGCAAAAGCTAAGTGTGGGGGTATTTGATAGGAGCATATTTATGCGACTTAAATGGCTTGTTCTCGTACATTTACGTTATGTTTCTTTAGTTATTTTAGTACTTTAAGCTATTTTCGTGTGTTTGTAGGTCCAAAGGGCTAAAGGAGCAAAAAGATGCATTTTGGAGACTTTTGGAGCACTTTTGGGCTAAGGACGGATAGCTTATGCTTGAAGCCAAAGTGTTGGACGAAATTGAAGACCTAATTGGAGCCAAAGTGTTGGAACCTTGTTCTCTTGAGTTTTAGGACATTTAAACCTTTCCTAATCCCAATCATGCCATGCATAACACACATCCATTCTAACACATTGTCATTGCACATGCATTTCCTTCATTAGTTAACCCACATGCACTTATCACTTATCATCACCACATATCATATCACTTAATCACTTATCACTTATCATCACCACTTAACCACTTATCATATCACTTGTCACTTATCACTTAACATAACATCCACCTACTTCACCTACAACATCCACTTCACCTACAACATCCACCTATTTCACCTACAACATCCACCTACTTCACCTACAACATCCACTTCACCTACAACATCCACCTACTTCACCTACAACATCCACCTACTTCACCTACAAATGACATAGCCATATGTTCCCTCCACTACTCCTATAAATACCCTTGCATTCATTCATTCATGATCATCTCATTTCATACACAACACATTACAAACACATTCTCCCTTCCCTAGCCGTGAGCTTCCCATCTCTCCCCTTCTATTTCCACCACTTCCCAACCCTCCAAACCACTCCTCTACCATTTCCATAATCCCCCAAACCTCACCTTAGACTTTGTGCTACAATAACGAGGAAGATAAGAGGGCCTAAACGTTCATACAATTCAAGTTTGAGTTGTTGGAATGTTTAGGTGTTTCTTTGATTTCAAAGTTTAAATTCAATTCTCTTTGTTTTGTACGTATGAGGAATGGAAGAGAAGAGTGCCTAAACGTTCATACAATTCAAGTTTGAGTTGTTGGAATGTTTAGGTGTTTCTTTAATTTCAAAGTTATGAGGAAATAAACCCCCCTTTAGCTAGGGGGTGATTCGAAACTATGTTTATATTTGCAATATGAATTGATTAACTTTCGTTGGAATTTCATAAGTTGTGGATTCAATTTGTTTAACCGTTTGATTGATAATTTATTTATGAATGTTTATTAAGAATGCGCGCTTAATTTTCATGCATAAATATGACGCTAGAATATAAGTGAATTTCACCTAATCGTTATGAACTTATATTCACAAGTAGTGGAGGTTGCTTATAAACAATCGCGTTAAATGAATTCTTGGCACTAGTTTCATGCGTATTCCATAGTAACGAAGGCCTCGTCAACACTTATAGTTTTCATAATGCTTAATGATCTTTGATTGTATCTTTATTGTGCTGTTCACGTAAAGGACTTTTGGAGAATGTTGTGAATTGCGTTGCGCAAACCCATCCAATTCATTAACTTAAGGAAAACTTGACGGTTAATTTAAGCGGACCTAATTAACCCGGAGTGTTGAGTTTCATAATTTATCGAAAGACCAACTGAGAATCAATCTTGTATGCAAGTATAACATGTGTGGAGAAGAACCCCTTAGCTAGCCTTCATTCCATTTATTCCATCATCCATATTCACATTTACATTCTGCTTAGTTTATTAACTTGTTTTGTTATTTCAATTTTCGTCAAATCAAAACTCTCCCCCCCCTTTTTCCTTATTGTTCAATTTAGTTTATGTTTTAAAGCATTTTGAGTCTTTGGTTTGTCTTAGTGATTTAAAGTTTAGTTTTGCATTCTTTGAGTCTAGTATAGTGTTTTAAACTTTATTTTACGTTTTTGAGTCAAATCCAAGTGATTAACAATCCCTCCTAATCCCCGGTCCAGAACGATCCCTACTTGCATACTTACTACAATTGATAAAAAGAGGGTTTAATTTGTGTGCGTATAAATAACGCATCAGCAGGATAATGAGCTCAAAATGCATCAATGTACAACCACACACAATACAACTAATACCATCATGATGTACTCACCTGAAGCTTACCTGGGCCTCTGCAGCCTCATCCAATACCATGCATAACTATACTAATGCAATACTAACACGTAATGCACACATGACATGGCATTTAAAACATATGTTCATTTAAAACAGTTTCTGGGAATCGTAAGCATATATACATATATAGAAAACAAAGTCCACTCACTAGTAAGTAGTAGGATCGTAGCTCCCAAGTCTCGCCTAACCACGCTTGTCCTCAGGGTACGTCTCACTTATATGCAAAATAACTAATTTAACGTTAATTCGATAGCACATAAACAAAACTTAGGTTTAATTCCTCATATGTTGCTCAAATGGGGTGTTAGAATATACCGACATAATCCACTCAACAACACGAACACCCCCATATTTTTAGAAAAAAATTTGGACATCACACACGTCCGCAATGCGCAGGCACGCGACTGGCACACTGACAAAATGCCTAACGGTGTTAGGGAATATTCTGTTAAATAATAGAATATTCTGTTTAAAAACTAATAGAGTTACCTGACACTATCAGTATATTCCGTCAAAGTTGACGGAATATTCTCCTCCTTCTCTGGTGGGCTTCTCTAGAGCCGCCTTCGGCCGTCGTTTGTTATGTCGGATTCTGGAAAAATTTCAAAATTCAATATCTTCTTCATTTTCAATTAAAATCCATGAATTTTATATGGATTTGAAGATCCTGAAGAATAGAACACAACCATACCTATTTGGGGTCCTAAAGCTTGGAAAACCCCGGCCAAACTGAAACTTCGTGAATCCTCTTATCCCGACGTCTGACACACCCCGATCGAGACCAGGGCATGCTGGCCGTCACGTGGAAGTGACGTAGCCATGTGCACAATGAGGAAGCTAATAAAATAATAGTGGAAATAGTAATACGAATAAATAAAAACTGATTTTACAATAAGTAATAATAATAAGTGCGACGCCTAGTTCAGAGCATAAGCCTAAAGCAGTCCAAATGAAAATGATGCGACAACTGTACACCCGAAGGTGGCCCTACGCTGATGAATGTCTGTCAGAAATGCCGGGAAGCCCTCTGGGAAACCACCGACCCTGCTACTCAACTAGAACCTGGAAGGGCGCAAAACAAAAGTGTGAGTGGGCAAAAACAAAGTTTTTCGAAAACCATTAGTAAATACGTTCCAACCCCTCGCCGTTAAAACCTGTATACTTCCCAGAAAATAGATATACGCATATATATACCAATCATACTCAAGAATATGCCATGCCAACACCTCGTAATGAAATGCAAGTGCTCAGGTATAACTCATATCAATAACATATAATCTGGCAGCCGGAGTCACCTAACGTGACCTGTACGGCTGCATCTAGAGCACAAATCTCAATCTCACTAGCTGGACCTGCGCACGAGTCGGAACCACCTAAAGTGGTCTGTACGACAGGCCTGGGTGTAATACATGTATACGCTCTAGTGCTACGATCACGTGAAGGCTGGGCGAATAATCGCGGGTCACCTACGAGTCGGAACCACCTAAAGTGGTCTGTACGACAGGACTGTGCACCTAACTTGGATCCAAGCTGAGCGTGTGGTGCGGGAGGTGAACATCACGTGAAGGACTGTGCCCTACTCTGGGCGGGAGCACTAACACCGGGGGTGCAGGTTATGAGCTCTCTAAGCATCTCGAATCACTACTGAATGTAAACATGAATTACACTTACCTGGCACTTACCTGTGCGTCCGCAGCACCAATACATACACATATATAAATGCAGTAACCATGCATAACCAACGGCAATATAATATATGGCATATAGCGAATAAACAATTTAGATCATTTCCTGGGAAAATATAAGTATATAGGTATATACGGAAAACCAAAAGCCCACTCACTGATATGTGGAAGGGTCGTAGCCCCCCTGCCTCGAGTGACCACGCTTGTCCTTGGGATAGGTATCACCTATATGCGAAACAACTACAAAAACGTCAATTTTAAAGTACATAACCAACCTTTAGAAATAACTTCTCATACAATGCTCAAATGGGGTATATGAATATACCAACGTGATCTACTCAACCTCAGGAACATCCCCATATTTTTTAAATTATTTTTCACCGTCGCACGCGCCCCCACGCGCTGGCCAAGGCACGGCCACACACACCGGCCACGTGCAGGCACGTGCCTGGCACGCTGACGACGTCAGTTGACGCCGTTAGGAATATTCCGTCAGTTTTAACAGATTCCGTTAACGGCGTCAGGAATATTCCGTCAGACTTGACGGAATATTCCGTCGTCTTCTCCGGCTAGCCTCCGGCGCCGGCGCTGGAAAATTGGGAAAATTTCAAACTTCGATATCTTCTTCGTTTTTCAACCAAATTTCACAAAATTGGTACCAAAATGAAGCTTAGAACTAGAGGAACACATTCATACCACTTTCAAAATCACACCAATTCCGGCCAATCTTGAAACTCGTGATCCCGACGTCCAAAACCTTCAAACGAACCACCCCGAGCGTCCTAGGGACCTCACCAAGCTTCCTACAAGCTTAAAATTCCCTAAAACGTGAGAAATCACGTGTGCATGAACAGTACCCGAAATCGGGCATCGTGGATTTGACGTGAAAACGAAGGTGTTCTTACCTGAAATGGGTATGGTTGGACTCCTACAAGCCTCACGAGCTCGAATATGTGCTTGGATTCCACGATCTGTGAAGGTTTGATGTGTTTTGGGTGTGGTCCGTACAAGGAAGGGAAAATGGGAAAGGGAAAGGCACGGGGGAAAGGTGCAGGGATAGGGAGAAAGGGTGTGGGGTGTATGTTAGTGTGTGTGTGGCACAAAACATGCCAACAAAAACCCAAAAACACACACACAACGTAAAATGACGCTAGGGGCAGAATCGTCTTTTCACGCGTACGTTTTTAAAATTCTCAGGACAGGCTGTCACAACCTACCCACCTTAATAGAATTTCGTCCCGAAATTCAAAACAACCAAATAACAACCCCTAGTGATCAAAGAACAATCGAGGATACAAATCCCTCATCCGATCTTCTGTTTCCCACGTAGCTTCCTCGACTGAATGATTCCTCCACAAAACTTTCACTAAGTTCACCGTCTTGTTCCTGAGAACCTTTTCTTTCCAATCTAGTATCGTCACTGGCTCCTCATCATAAGTCAAATCTGGATTAATTTCCAAGGGTTGAGGAGGTATCACATGAGACGGATCAGCAACATAATGTCGAAGCATAGACACGTGGAAAACGTTATGTACTCTAGCCAACTTCGGAGGCAACTCCAACCTGTAAGCTACCTCACCAACTCGCTCTGTGACCATGTATGGTCCAATGTACCTGGGACTCAGTTTACCCTTCTTTCCGAACCGCACAACTCCTCTCCACGGTGAAAACTTCAGAAATACCCAATTTCCGACCTCATACACTCTGTCCGTAGCATGCCAATCTGCTAAACTCTTCTGTCGGTCCTGGGCTGCCTTCAGGTTAGACTTAATCACCTGAACATTCTAAGTAGTCTCCTCAACAATCTCTGGACCCACTAAAACTCTTTCTCCGACCTCTGACCAACACAACGGCGTGCGACAAGATCTACCATACAATGCCTCAAATGGCGCCATGCCGATACTCGAATGAAAACTATTATTGTAGGCAAATTCCATTAAATCTAACCGCTAGTGCCAAGCATCACCAAACTGTAGCACCGAAGCTCACAACATATCCTCCAAAGTCTGAATAGTTCTCTCTGACTGTCCGTCCGTCTGAGGATGATACGTCGTACTGTAAAGTAGTCTCGTACCCAAAGGTTCCTGAAAAGCCACCCAAAACTCAGACGTAAATCGTGGATCACGATCCGAGACAATAATCACAGGAACACCATGGTATTTCACAATCTTCGAGATAAACAATTCCGCTAAACGGCCCAAAGAATACTTCTCCCTCACAGGAATAAAATGTGCTGACTTAGTAAGCCGATCAACGATCACCCAAAGGCCATCAAAACCATTATGTGTACGCAGAAGCTTGTACGTGAAATCCATAGTGATATTTTCCCATTTCCACTCTGGAACGGGAAGCGGCTGCAATAACCCAAACGGCTTCTTCCTTTCCGCCTTAACTTGCTGACAAACAGCACACCTACTCACATACTCAGCTATCTCCCTCTTCATACCCGGCCAAAAATAAAATGGTCGAATGGTATGATACATTTTAGTAGCTCCTGGATGCATGGCGTAAGCCGAGATATGTGCTTCATCGAGAATTTCCTTCTTCAAATCCAAATTATTAGGCACGAACATTCTACCCTCCTGCATTAACATGTCATCCGATTTACGAACTTTGAGGTTTCTCCTCCTTCCTCGGTCTCGAGCTTGGATTAGTTCTTGAGTCTCCCTATCAGATACCTGAGCTTCAAGCACACGATCAACCAAAATTGGCCTAACTTGAAAATTAGCAAGTAAAGCCACATCTCGGTCTTCTGCTTCCAACCTCACTCCCGTAGAACGTAAATCTGCCAGAAGAGGAATACGACTCGTATACAACGCATTAATGCGGCCCTGAGACTTCCTGCTAAGTGCATCAGCAACTACATTTGCACGACCAGGATGATAATCAATCGTGCAGTCATAATCACTGAGCAACTCCAGCCACCTCCGTTGACGAAGATTAAGATCTTTCTGCGTAAAAAGATATTGGAGACTCTTGTGATCTGTAAAGATCCTACATTTCTCTCCGTAAAGATAATGTCTCCATATGTTCAACGCAAAAATGATAGCTGCCAACTCCAAATCATGCGTAGGGTAATTCAACTCATGAGGTTTCAACAGCCGTGAAGCATAAGCAATCACCCTACCATGCTGCATCAACACACATCCCAGACCATTCAAGGAAGCATCACTATAAACCTCGAAATCACCACTATCGTCCGGGAGTGCCAAAACAGGTGCATGAGTGAGACAATACTTCAACGGCTGGAAACTCTGCTCACACTTATCATCCCACTCAAATTTAACGTCTTTCCTCGTTAATCTCGTCAGTGGTAAAGCAATCACAGAAAAATCATTAACAAATCGCCGATAATACCCTGCTAAACCAAGGAAACTCCTCACTTCTGTGACGGTTCGCGGTTGCTCCCAATTCTCCACTGCTGCGACCTTCTAAGGGTCCACCAAAATACCCTGAGCCGAAATGATGTGCCCCAAAAACGCAACTTGGTCTAACCAAAACTGGCACTTGCTAAACTTAGCATACAGTTGGTGTTCCCTCAACCTTTTCAACACCAAGGTAAGATGTCGAACATGTTCCGCCTTCGATTTAGAATACACTAGAATGTCGTCGATGAAAACAATAACAAACCTATCCAAATAGGGCTGGAACACCCGATTCATCAAATCCATAAATGCAGTTGGTGCATTCGTCAACCCAAATGGCATAACTAGAAACTCGTAATGACCATAACGAGTCCTGAATGCCGTCTTAGGAACGTCATCCCTACTAATCTTCAGCTGATAATACCCAGACCTCAAGTCAATCTTGGAGAATACATAAGCACCTCGAAGCTGATCAAACAAATCATCGATACGCGGCAACGGATAACGGTTTTTAATCGTCACCCGATTCAATTGCCGGTAATCAATACATAGCCTCAAAGTTCCGTCTTTCTTTCTCACAAACAATACTGGAGCACCCCAAGGTGAAGTACTAGGCTGAATGAAACTCTTATCCACTAATTCCTGCAACTGAACTTTCAATTCCCTTAACTTAATGGGAGCCATATGATAAGGAGTCAAGGAAATAGGATTAGTACCTGGAAGCAACTCAATAGTGAACTCCATGTCTCGGTCCGATGGTAAACCAGGTAAATCCTCGGGGAAAACATCAGGAAAGTGCCTGACTACTTTCACATCCTCAACTCTACTAGGAACGGCCTCATCCAACACCACATGAGCTAAGTACCCTTGGCAACCTTTAGACAACAACCTTTTCGCTCGCAAAGCCGAAATAACGCCATGTCTCACCCCACTCTGCTCGCCCACAAAAGTAACCACAGGTAGTCCAGGACGATGAAACGTAACTATTTTCCCGTAACAATCAATATTGGCACGATTGAAATGCAACCAATCTGTGTCCAAAATCACATCAAAGTCAACAATATCTAACGGGATAAGATCAGCTGGCATAACCACATCCTCTACTATCACTGGACATCCTGGGTACACACAATCTACTATACATCTCTCCCCTCTAGGCATAGCGAACTCTAAATCATACCCTAGAGGTGTGGGGCGAGGTTGCGTCACTTGAGCAAATGTATGAGAAATCACAAAATGTGTAGCACCACAATCAATTAATACTCTAGCAAAATAACCAAGGATATTTAACGTACCCATGATCAAATCCGGATTGTTCTGAGCATCCTGCAGAGAAATATTATGAATACGCCCCTGGGTCTGCGATCGTCCACCTCGACCTCTACTCGTCTGGCCACCACGACTCTGTGTGCCACGCCCCTGACTGGGCTGACTAGACTGCCTCGAAGACCCAGCACTACTCGTAGCAATCTCTCCCTGCTGGAACTGTCCTCCCTGATACCACTGAGAACCACATACCGGTGTCGGAGGATACGACATATAGCCGCCAGAATACGGAAGATAACCACCCTGGGAATACGGGTCCTGGGGATACTGATATTGTCTCGGGGCATAAGGAACAGCATCACCCTGATAGTGGTAGGCACCACCTCGACCTGCCTGTCCATAATTACCCAGACCCTGAATCTGTTGAATCGGCGCAGGTGGCGGCAAGAAGACCTGCTGCGGGTTTTGCTGCTGACTCTGGGGACAATTTGCAGCCCGATGTCCCATCTGCCCACAAGTGAAGCAACCACTGCTACCACGCCTGCACTCACCAAAATGTCGGTTATTACACCTACGACAAACTGGGGCCCTGCCTCGACCACCATCACCCTGTCTCTGCCCTCTGGCACCACCAGCAAACCTACCTCCTCGTCCCTGACCAGTGGCACTAAAACCACAGCTAGAAGAGCTAGAACTAGTGCCACCCCTCTTGAAGTTCTGCGTCCGACGAGGTCCGAGCGACGCCTGACCTTTACCCTTATCATCTTTCTTCTGATTACCATCATTCTCTTCTTCCTCACTCTCGCTCGGCATGTTCTCTGAATCCTCAATCCTCAACAATATTTCGTAGAAATCCTGGTAGGTATCACAGTGGGTAGTGGTCGCCATCGAACGCCACTTCTTCTTAGTACCTAGGCGGAAACGACGAAGCATCTCCGCCGGATTACCCGCAACATCTGAATGGTAGCGAGACAGATCAGTGAACCTCCGATAATACTCATTCGCCGTCATCTTCCCCTGTTTCAGCTTAGTGAACTCCTGCTTCTTACGATCAATGTACTCAAGAGGCACAAACCTTCTCCTGAACAACTCCTCGAAAACATCCCAATCAGTCCTCTCAGCTAGAGTTAAACGATGAGATTCCTGCTCCCACCAAGCTGCAGACTCCTTACCCAGAAACCAAGATGTCGTCTCAACCCACCTCTCAACATGAAGGTTCCCCTGATTGTGCAACACATGAAAAGTCTTCTCAATATGCTACAACCATCTCTCTGCACCCTCATGACCCTCACTACCTTCAAACTTATCCAATTTCAAATTGTACATAGTCTTCAGAGGAGTCCTCTGAGGAGGGCACATCACCGACTGAATGGCTGTAGCAATAACTTCCCCCAGCTGAGCAACATCGGGGAAGCTAGGCTCAGTAGAGCGACGTGGCTCCCGACGAGGCGGCATAATTCTGACAGAAGACACCAAAACCAGTAAAATACTCACAAAAGCACAGGACTGCCAAACCTAGGCTCTGATACCAAACTGACACACCCCGATCGAGACCAGGGCACACTGGCCGTCACATGGAAGTGACGTAGCCATGTGCACAGTGCGAAAGCTAATAAAATAATAGTGGAAATAGTAATACGAATAAATAAAAACTGATTTTACAATAAGTAATAATAATAAGTGCGACGCCTAGTTAAGAGCATAAGCCTAAAGCAGTCTAAATGAAAATGATGCGACAACTGTACACCCGAAGGTGGCCCTACGCTGATGAATGTCTGTCAGAAATGCCGGGAAGCCCTCTGGGAAACCACCGAACCTGCTACTCAACTAGAACTTGGAGGGGCGCAAAACAAAAGCGTGAGTGGGCAAAAACAAAGTTTTTCGAAAACCATTAGTAAATACGTTCTAACCCCTCGCCGTAAAACCTGTATACTTCCCAGAAAATAGATATACGTATATATATATACCAATCATACTCAAGAATATGCCATGCCAAAACCTCGTAATGAAATGCAAGTGCTCAGGTATAACTCATATCAATAACATATAATCTGGCAGCCGAAGTCACCTAACGTGACCTGTACGGCTGCTGAAGGAAGATTTGTGAAAAACAAGTTCATTTGAGCAACATCAACAACATGCAATTAACAATTAAAAGGCGGAATCATGTTTATATGCACTCAAAAACAAAACTTAACCCATGAACTTCAAAGCCTAGTAGATAGGTGAACCAAGACTCAACTCAAAACAAAGTGAGTTGAGAAATCAATACCTTTGTAGATTCCTCTTTGCATAAGCAAAGGCTAATCACCCAAAGAGAGGGCCTTCATTCCTTGCATCTTAGATCCATGGATTTGGATGGATGAAAAGGTTTCTCCAAGTTCCCAAAATTGAGAACCTCTAAGTCTCCACACCAAGGCATATTGTAGAAGAAATGAGTGACCTTGGAGGAGTTTGATTGTTAGATGATCCCTCCAAGGTGGCCGGCCTCTTTGAGAGCAAAGGGAGGTTTGTGTTCTCATCTTTACTCCTTAGAAAAACCCTAAGGATGAAATGGCTATAAAGATGTCTTTATACCACCTCACAATGGAGTGGCAAACTTGCAATTAAGCCAAGTTCACTACCCTCCTCTAAATGGCCGGCCTAAGGGGATTTATTGGGCTATTTGGGCCTTTGTGAATCATTATTCATTAAGTTGTCATACAACTTAAGTCAATGGACTTGACGTTCGAAGCCCATTGGGCCTTAAGGTCCAAAACTATCCCGAGGTCTTTAACGAACTTATTCGTTTGATTAATTAACATATTAATTAATTCTTGCCATAAATAATTAAACCATTTAATTATTCTTACTCATCTTCGTTGAATCTTCAATCTGTACCTTACACGGTGTACGATCCATTAGGTTCCTTTTAGCGAGGCAGTGGGCGATTCAAACTCTTTCAAATCGATTGTGAATTGAAACTTACTTTCAATTCTCCCGTTAGTGATAATACACTTTTAGGGCTTCCACAAACCATGGTTGACGCCTAACAGCATGTCATGGTTACCCAAGCTAATCAGAAGAGGTGGAGAACCTATTCAGTTTTAGGATTACAAATGCAATACAGTCTTTCTCTAATACAATACTCTTGACCACATTGTTTGGTTTGATAGTTTATTCATGTCTACTATCCAATGTGAGTCTTGTGCTTATATGATTACCTTGAATTGGATTTGGAACACATTCCTAAATCTCATTCATACTTTGGCCAAAGATTCTTAATCATATCATAGAGTATTCTCCCTCAAACAGTTTGAAGGTTAGAGATCCCTTGTTGCGCATTCACTTGCCTCCATGGCTAAGTGGCTTAACCCCAACGATGCCGTGGACACCCTCCTGATGGAGTGATGATGCGAGAATTATACGCGCACAAATTAAACCCTCGTTTGACAATTGTAGTAGAATGGATAAGTGAGGGATCGTTCTAGACCAGGGATTAGGAGGGCTTGCTAAAACCTTCTAAATTGACTTAAAAACATAAAAACACAATATAAAACACTATTTAATGCTCGAAGAAAGCAAAACTAAAAATAAGAAAGATTAAGACTAAGACTTCAACGAAATAGGGGGGAATTGGATTTGGACGAATTTAAACTAAAATGAATACTTGGAAACAAAACCAATTGTAAATATGGTATTTGACGGAAATGAATGGATGGGAAGCTAGCTAAGGGTTCTTTCTCTACACATGATATTTATGCATATGAATCAATTTCCAGTTATTCCTTCATTGAATTATGAACGACAATGCCCCAAATTAACCGTGACATCACTAGTTAACCCTCAGATTTTCCTTATATTATTGGATTGGATGGCATCATTCGACAACCCAAAACATTCTCAAAAGTTCCCTACATGTCATCATAATAGAGATACAATCGAAGATCATTAAGAATAATGAAAACCATAAGCATTGACAAAGCATTTGCAACTATGACATCATGTTACTCATGCTAAGAATTAAACTTAACGCGATCGTAACAAGCGACCTTTTACTACTTTCAAGTATAAGTTAGTAACGATTATGTGAAACCTCCTTAAACTTTAGCCACATATTTATGCATGCTAATTAAGTGTCGACCCTCAATCAACAAACACAAATAAGTTAATCATCAAATAGTTAAGCCAATTGCATTCACGAATCAAGAGTTCATAACCGGAATTCATCAATTCATATCACATAAATAATCATGGTATTGAAATCACCCCTAGCCAAAAAGGGTTTAGTTCCTCATAACTTTGAAATCAAAGAAACACCTAAACATTCCAACAACTCAAACTTGAATTGTATGAACGTTTAGGCACTCTTCTCTTCCATTCCTCATACGTACAAAACAAAGAGAATTGAATTTAAACTTTGAAATCAAAGAAACACCTAAACATTCCAACAACTCAAACTTGAATTGTATGAACGTTTAGGCCCTCTTATCTTCCTCGTTATTGTAGCACAAGGTCTAAGGTGAGGTTTGGGGGATTATGGAAATGGTAGAGGAGTGGTTTGGAGGGTTGGGAAGTGGTGGAAATAGATAGATGGTTTTTGGATTCTAAGGGAGACTCACGGCTAAGAGAGAAAGGGATGTGTTTGTGGTGTGTTGTGTATGAAAATGAGATGTCCATGAATGAATGAATGCAAGGGTATTTATAGGAGTAGTGGAGGGAACATATGGCTATGTCATTTGTAGGTGAAGTAGGTGGGTGTTGTAGGTGAAGTAGGTGGATGTTGTAGGTGAATTAGGTGGATGTTGTAGGTGAAGTAGGTGGATGTTGTAGGTGATTATGAGTGATAAGTGATAAGTGTATGATATGTTAAGTGATAAGTGAATGATTATGATAAGTGATAAATGAATGTATGATATGATAAGTGGTGAATGATAAATGATAAGTGGTGATGATATGTGATAAGTAATGAGTGGTGATGATAAGTATGGAGCATGTGAATTAACTAATGAAGGAAATGCATGTGCAATGACAATGTGTTAGAATGGATGTGTGTTATGCATGGCATGATTGGGATTAGGAAAGGTTTTAAATGTCCTAAAACTAAAGAGAACAAGGTTCCAACACTTTGGTCTTCAATTAGGTCTTCAATTTCGTCCAACACTTTGGCTCCAAGCATAAGCTATCCATCCTTAGCCCAAAAGTGCTCCAAAAGTCTCCAAAATGTATCTTTTTGCTCCTTTAGCCCTTTGGACCTATAAACACACGAAAATAGCTTAAAGTACTAAAATAACTAAAGAAACATAACGTAAATGCACGAGAACAAGCCATTTAAGTCGCATGAATATGCTCCTATCGAATACCCCCACACTTATCTTTTGCTAGTCCTCGAGCAAAACAAAACAACAAAAGAACACGAAACTAGACAAAACGAACAAAACACAACCTACACCTTCCAACAATCGTATCAGGGACTTCCAATGCACATGACAAATTAAAAATCATTATTCTCACAGATTTGAGCCATCTTTACACTTAAGTACATTCTTACTCATAGTCACCACATACTAGTTCACAATTAAGCATTTAAAACCATGTTTTGAATGTAGTAACATGCCTTAGAGAATTCCCTCAATTTCTTACTAGATGTACTCTCGTTTTTCACACAGATTTTCTGACTACACACCCTACACTAGGTATATGTGAGAAGATTGATGTAAACATGTAGACGAACACTCACATATGTTATAATAAGGAAAGCATTTTCTGGAGTTAATAAGCATGTTTAGATATGATCTCATGAATGGAATGCTACTACTTAGACGCGAGAACCAGTGACACCATAAGCCCATACCAAGTTCAAACTCCACAAATTGAAATACACAACACTCAAGATAGAAGTCAAGGGTTGTAACGGGGCTTGGGGTATGTGGATAACAAAGAAGGGATATGGAAAACAAAGGTTTTTAAAGAAATAGTGAGCAAAGCATTTGAATCAACTTAGAATTCACTTTTGAATGAAAACTCAACTTTTGAACAAAAAGGGAGAGTTTAGACAATTTACACCCAGAATTGGTGTTTTGGAACCTTTCTTCAATCACTTATTCTTTCATTTTTTTCTTTTCTCTTTTTTTTTTTTTTGGGTTTTTCAAAAGATTTTTTTTTTCTTTTTAATCTCAAAACATCAACACTTAAACATTCTCTCCCCCACACTTATTTTTTTTCATAATGTAACTCAAAAGGAATTCAATTAAGTCATGCTCACTATCTTTTAAGAACAAGGGTGGGGATTGTCCTAAACTAGGCTAGGTGAGGAAAATGTGGGTAAACAAAGAATAAAGGCTAAACAAGGCTCAACGGGGTTAAAACTTACAACATATACGAAGTATGGGAAGTAAGGCTATTTGGCTATGGTGGTGGTCACTACACAACTTCTTCTTGAATATGTGTTATGCAAATCAATAACATGCTTTGAATGAAATGGGCATGAGTTCTAGCATTTGGAACTATATGATGAAACGCCTTCTAAGTAGTAACCAAGCAAAGAATAATGAGATCATGCAACGACTTTAGAAAACAAGAAATCACAGATTAAACTCTCCAAAGAACGTTATAGGCTCAAGTCTCTCAGGGTTGTAGCGTTTGTTTGAGTTCCTTCCTTCAAGCATGTTACAAAAACGAATTTTTTTTTCTTTTATGATTGCATGTGAAGTCATACATTATAACCATAACCAAGCATATACCAAGAGTAAATCATACTTTTCTCTATGTTTATAACTCTTTCTAACCGTCATGCAATTATAAACCAAATCCTTGTCATTGTGTTGGAAGGTATCCTAAGACACAAACACACAAAAACGACTCAAAACACTCTTTTTAGGCTTTTCAAAACAATTTTTTTTTCAAATTTTTATGGTATTTTCGGAGTTATAAAAACAAAACATACTAAAATACTCTAAAACAACTTAAAAACGCCTTAAAACAGTAAGGAACAACATTTGAAGTTATGGGTGATAAAATCTCACGAATTTGTATCAACAACATTAGTTACCCCCCCCACACTTAAATCAAACATTGTCCTCAATGTTTTAAGCTTAAAATCACACCAAACAAAAGTAAACATAAAAACAACAACTAAACATACTAAACATGGCAGAATGTAAATAACAAAGAGAAGAGTTTAGAGACGCAAATCTGGTTGTGGAATGTAAATTCCATCTTCTCCTTGTTGATTTCATTGAGGCTTGATGTTGTTGATTCCACAGGGGTTCCTCCCATCGTTGATTTTCCTTTGTGCTACTCTTGAACTGGGCAGCAGGATTCTTTTGGTCTCCCCCGGAGGTCTGAGCTTTCCCCTTTTATCTGTTTCTTTGTTCAATCTTTGCAGGAGTGGTCCCTTCTCTGGAAGTGTATCAACCGTTGAAGATGACTACTCGAGAGCAACGCTAGGTAAGCAATCAGGAAAAGATTTCAGGCAGTTGGCTCCAGATCGGAAGACTGGTTCCAAGTGCCGGCTGATTGCTTCTTTTACCTTGCCATGCGAGTAAGAACAAGGACAAAGAAAAAGACAGGGAAAGAGCATGATATGAGATACTTTTGCTTTTGACCTTGATGATATGAGATACCTTTGCTTTTGAAGAAGCGGTGAATGAATCAGCACATGTATTTGTTGTGCTGTTTCCTCCTGGGTCATATGTACTCCAGACATCTGGTATCATCTTTGGGGAAGAAGAAAAAATTGAGTAATTCGAAAGGCTTTGCTGGGAGTGCGCCCTCAGAGGTGAGGGAGAGTTGGGCATTTTCTTCAGGTTTGCCCTGCCATAAAAGACGAAGGTCGACATATATAGAGATAATATCAAGTGGTGGTACTTTTTACCTTTGTCGACAAACGTTTTGATCCCGCAAATCTGGCTTTTTGAAATAATGGCGCCTCTTCGATCTCTGAACACGCCTCTTCGATTTCTGAGCAGGCGCCCCTTCGATTTCTGAACGACGCCCATTTGCTTTCTGAACGACTGATAGGAGCATATTTATGCGACTTAAATGGCTTGTTCTCGTACATTTACGTTATGTTTCTTTAGTTATTTTAGTACTTTAAGCTATTTTCGTGTGTTTGTAGGTCCAAAGGGCTAAAGGAGCAAAAAGATGCATTTTGGAGACTTTTGGAGCACTTTTGGGCTAAGGACGGATAGCTTATGCTTGAAGCCAAAGTGTTGGACGAAATTGAAGACCTAATTGGAGCCAAAGTGTTGGAACCTTGTTCTCTTTAGTTTTAGGACATTTAAACCTTTCCTAATCCCAATCATGCCATGCATAACACACATCCATTCTAACACATTGTCATTGCACATGCATTTCCTTCATTAGTTAACCCACATGCACTTATCACTTATCATCACCACATATCATATCACTTAATCACTTATCACTTATCATCACCACTTAACCACTTATCATATCATAACCACATATCATATCACTTATCACTTATCACTTAACATAACATCCACCTACTTCACCTACAACATCCACTTCACCTACAACATCCACCTATTTCACCTACAACATCCACCTACTTCACCTACAACATCCACTTCACCTACAACATCCACCTATTTCACCTACAAATGACATAGCCATATGTTCCCTCCACTACTCCTATAAATACCCTTGCATTCATTCATTCAAATTCACATCTCATTTCATACACAACACACCACAAACACTTCCATTCCCTCATTGCCGTGAGTCTCCCTTCCCTTATAATCCAAACACACCACTCCTCATCCATTTCATCCACCTACTTCACCTACAAATGACATAGCCATATGTTCCCTCCACTACTCCTATAAATACCCTTGCATTCATTCATTCAAATGAACATCTCATTTTCATACACAACACACCACAAACACTTCCATTCCTTCCCTAGCCGTGAGCTTCCCATCTCTCCCCTTATAATCCAAACACCATTTTTCCATTCCCCTTCCACTTCTCAACCTCTCCTCTTCCATTCCACACTTCCATCCCCCAACCAATTATCCCTAGACCTTATGCTACAATAAAGAGGAAGAGAAGAGGGCCTAAACGTTCATACAATTCAAGTTTGAGTTGTTGGAATGTTTAGGCATTTCTTTGATTTCAATGTTTAATTTCAATTCTCTTTGTTTTGTATGAGGAACTAAACCCCCCTTTAGCTAGGGGGTGATTCGAAATATATGTTTATACTTGCAATATAATTTGATTACTTCTAATTGCGTTTCATAAGTTGTGGATTCAATTTGTTTAACCGTTTGATTGATAACTTATTTATGTATGTTTATTGAGAATGCGCGCTTAATTTTCATGCATAAATATGACGCTAGAATATAAGTGAGTTTCACCTAATAGTTACGAACTTATATTCACAAGTAGTGGAGGTTGCTTATAAACAATCGCGTTAAATGAATTCTTGGCACTAGTTTCATGCGTATTCCATAGTAACGAATGCCTCGTCAACACTTATAGTTTTCATGATGCTTAATGATCTTTGATTGTATCTTTATTGTGCTTTTCACGTAAAGGACTTTTGGAGAATGTTGTGAATTGCGTTGCGCTAACCCATCCAATTCATTAACTTAAGGAAAACTTGACGGTTAATTTAAGCGGACCTAATTGACCCAGGGCGTTGAGAATTAATGATTTGTTGAAACGCAATTGGAAATCTTTTTATTATGCAAGTGTAACATGTGTGGAGATGAACCCCTTGGCTAGCATTCATTCCATTTATTCCATCATCCATATTCACATTTACATTCTGCTTAGTTTATTAACTTGTTTTGTTATTTCAATTTTCGTCAAATCAAAACTCTCCCCCCCCTTTTTCCTTATTGTTCAATTTAGTTTATGTTTTAAAGCATTTTGAGTCTTTGGTTTGTCTTAGTGATTTAAAGTTTAGTTTTGCATTCTTTGAGTCTAGTATAGCGTTTTATATTGTTTTTACGTTTTTGTGTCAGTTTCCAAGAGATTTGCAATCCCTCCTAATCCCCGGTCCAGAACGATCCCTACTTGCATACTTACTACAATTGACAAAAAGAGGGTTTAACACAAATTAAACCCTCTTTTATCAATTGTAGTAAGTATGCAAGTAGGGATCGTTCTGGACCGGGGATTAGGAGGGATTGTTAATCACTTGGATTTGACTCAAAAACGTAAAACAAACGTTAAAAACACTAAACTAGACTCAAAGAATTCAAAACTAAAAATAAGAAAGATTAAGACTAAGACTTAAACGAAATATGGGGGGATTGATTTTGGACGAATTTAAATTAAATAAACAAATTGTAATTAAAGCAGAATGTAAATATGAATATGATGAAAATATGGATGAATGCTAGCTAAGGGGTTCATCTCCACATATGTTACACTTGCATAATAAAATGATTTCCAATTGGTCTTTCGATAAATTATGAAACTCAACACCCCGGGTTAATTAGGTCCGCTTAAATTAACCGTCAAGTTCTCCTTAAGTTAATGAATTGGATGGGTTAGCGCAACGCAATTCACCACATTCTCCAAAAGTCCTTTACGTGAACAGCACAATAAAGATACAATCAAAGATCATTAAGCATTATGAAAACTATAAGTGTTGACAAGGCATTCGTTACTATGATGAGCATGAAACTCGTGCCAAGAATTCATTTAACGCGATTGTTTATAAGCAACCTCCACTACTTGTGAATATAAGTTCGTAACTATTAGGTGAAACTCACTTATATTCTAGCGTCATATTTATGCATGAAAATTAAGCGCGCATTCTCAATAAACATACATAAATAAGTTATCAATCAAACGGTTAAACAAATTGAATCCACAACTTATGAAACGCATAGAAGTAATCAAATTATATTGCAAGTATAAACATATATTTCGAATCACCCCCTAGCTAAAGGGGGGTTTAGTTCCTCATGATTACAAAACAAAGAGAATCAAAATTAAACATTATAATCGAGGAAAAGAAACACCTAAACATTCCAACAACTCAAACTTGAATTGTATGAACGTTTAGGCACTCTTCTCCTCCTCTTCGTTGTAGCATAAGGTCTAAGGGATGTCCTTTCCTAATCCCAATCATGCCATGCATAACACACATCCATTCTAACACATTGTCATTGCACATGCATTTCCTTCATTAGTTAACCCACATGCACTTATCACTTATCATCACCACATATCATATCACTTAATCACTTATCACTTATCATCACCACTTAACCACTTATCATATCATAACCACATATCATATCACTTATCACTTATCACTTAACATAACATCCACCTACTTCACCTACAACATCCACTTCACCTACAACATCCACCTACTTCACCTACAACATCCACCTATTTCACCTACAACATCCACCTACTTCACCTACAACATCCACTTCACCTACAACATCCACCTACTTCACCTACAAATGACATAGCCATATGTTCCCTCCACTACTCCTATAAATACCCTTGCATTCATTCATTCAAATTCACATCTCATTTCATACACAACACACCACAAACACTTCCATTCCCTCATTGCCGTGAGTCTCCCTTCCCTTATAATCCAAACACACCACTCCTCATCCATTTCCATAATTCCCCAATCCATTCAACACATCAACAACATCCCTTAGACCTTATGCTACAACGAAGAGGAGGAGAAGAGTGCCTAAACGTTCATACAATTCAAGTTTGAGTTGTTGGAATGTTTAGGTGTTTCTTTTCCTCGATTATAATGTTTAATTTTGATTCTCTTTGTTTTGTAATCATGAGGAACTAAACCCCCCTTTAGCTAGGGGGTGATTCGAAATATATGTTTATACTTGCAATATAATTTGATTACTTCTATGCGTTTCATAAGTTGTGGATTCAATTTGTTTAACCGTTTGATTGATAACTTATTTATGTATGTTTATTGAGAATGCGCGCTTAATTTTCATGCATAAATATGACGCTAGAATATAAGTGAGTTTCACCTAATAGTTACGAACTTATATTCACAAGTAGTGGAGGTTGCTTATAAACAATCGCGTTAAATGAATTCTTGGCACGAGTTTCATGCTCATCATAGTAACGAATGCCTTGTCAACACTTATAGTTTTCATAATGCTTAATGATCTTTGATTGTATCTTTATTGTGCTGTTCACGTAAAGGACTTTTGGAGAATGTGGTGAATTGCGTTGCGCTAACCCATCCAATTCATTAACTTAAGGAGAACTTGACGGTTAATTTAAGCGGACCTAATTAACCCGGGGTGTTGAGTTTCATAATTTATCGAAAGACCAATTGGAAATCATTTTATTATGCAAGTGTAACATATGTGGAGATGAACCCCTTAGCTAGCATTCATCCATATTTTCATCATATTCATATTTACATTCTGCTTTAATTACAATTTGTTTATTTAATTTAAATTCGTCCAAAATCAATCCCCCCATATTTCGTTTAAGTCTTAGTCTTAATCTTTCTTATTTTTAGTTTTGAATTCTTTGAGTCTAGTTTAGTGTTTTTAACGTTTGTTTTACGTTTTTGAGTCAAATCCAAGTGATTAACAATCCCTCCTAATCCCCGGTCCAGAACGATCCCTACTTGCATACTTACTACAATTGATAAAAGAGGGTTTAATTTGTGTGCGTATAAATCTCGCATCAAATTTTGGCGCCGTTGCCGGGGATTAGAAAATTTGCTAATTCCTTGGATTGTTCGTTTTTATTATGTATTTTAGTTTTAGTTTCTGATTTGTGTTTTGTTTCTTGTTCTAGGTACTAGTTTATGACTCGGAGTTCTCATCCGATTCGTGAACATATCCTGGAGTGATTGGGTTCTTCGTCCGGCTGCAAGACGTAAAAGAAAGCGCTACTTGGGAGGCAACCCAATGCACTAAATAAAACAAAGCATTTCATAAAAAAAAAAAAAAAAAAAAAAAAAAAAAAAAAAAAAGGATACTAAACATGGAGAAAGATGGAGCTTCACAAAGGTTGTTTACGTGAAGCCCCACTACGAGGCGTCGGAGCGGAAGGCATAGGAGCGGGAGGCATAGAAGCGGGAGGCATCGGAGCAGAAGCCATCGGAGCTAGAGCATTCCAGGCCTCAATACTTGGCCAAGCGCTGGATGACCCAGGAAAAATATGCCTCTGGAAGTAAGCCGCAAGCCTTTGACGGTCACTTTGACGGTCACTTTGCATACGACCATTGGATTCTTGCAGCTCATCAAGCTTCCTCTTCATGCCCGTCGAATAGTTGTTTGCAAGCACATGCAAACTTCTATTCTCGTACTTAAGCAGTTTGATCTCTTGCTTAAGACTTTCCACCTCTGCCATCAATGATTCCACCTGACGGGAGCGGGCAAGCAGGCGTTGGCCCATGTTGGACACAGAACTCGCACACTGAACACTAAGTGTGAGGGACTCTTGAACGGCCAACTCATCGGACCGTCCTGACAGCAGCCTACTATCTTTTGGAGTGAGGAGGTTCCTAGCTACTATTGTAGCTGTTGTGGCGTCCTGCATCACAGAGTCTTCACCTGAAAGAGGACCGTTAGAAGATAAGAAAGAAGGGCGCCATACATTACCTTGACGCGGCGCGGCCGTATCACTGCTAAGGCTTAATTCTAAGCTAAGGTTCGATGAGTTTGCCATTTTTCAAAAGTGTTCAAAGAGATGGGGTGGATGGAAAGAATTCTAAAAGGGCCGGAGTCGATTTTCAAAGAATGGGAAATCTTCAGAGTGTGTTTGTTGCGGTGATCAATGCATCTATAAGAAGCCAAGGCGACGCGTCCATCAATTCAAAAAGCCGGAATTTCCGGCGTAAGTTAGGCGACGCGTTCTCGGCTTTTCAGAAACGCGTTCAACTTTGTCAAAAGTTCACGTGGAGGTCATCATCGCAGCTACACTTTTGCCGACAAGCGTAAATTTCGGCGACGCTTTCTCTGCTTTTCAGAAAACGCGTGCGACTTTGTCAAAAGAGCTCTGACTGAGCCGCATACGCACTACTACGTGTCGTTCAGAAATCGAAGGGGCGTCGTGCAGAAATCGAAGAGGCATCCGTTCAGAAATCGAAGAGGCGTCCGTTCAGAAATCGAAGAGACGTTTGTCGACACGGGTAAAAGAACAATACCACCACTTGATATTATCTCTATATATGTCGACCTTCGTCTTTTATGGCAAGGCAAACATGAAGAAAATGCCCAACTCTTCCTCACCTCTGAGGTCGCACTCCCAGCAAAGCCTTTCGAAATACTCAATTCTTCCTTCTTCCCCAATGATGATACCAGATGCCTGGAGTACATATGACCCAGGTGGAAACAGCACAACAAATACATGTGCTGATTCATTCACCGCTTCTTCAAAAGCAAAGGTATCTCATATCATCAAGGTCTAAAGCAAAAGTATCTCATATCATGCTCTTTCCCTATCTTTTCCTTTGCCCTTGTTATTACTCGCATGGCAAAGTAAACAAAAGCAATCAGAGGCACTTGGAGTCAGTCTTCTGTTCTGGAACCGACTGCCTGGAATCCATTCCTGATTGCTTACCTAGAGTTGCTCTCGAGTAGTCATCTTCAACGGTTGACACACTTCCGGAGAAGGGACCACTTCTGCAAGGGGAGCAAGCAAGGCAAGTGAAAATGATACATTGAAGCATGTGGAGACAAACATAGGCTGAGTTATCCTCCAACTCTTTTCAATACGAATTGGAAAGATTGAACAAAGAAACAGACCAAAGGAGTAAGCTCAGACCTTCGGGGGAGACCAAAAGAAGCCAGCTGCCCAGTTCAAGAGTAGCACAAAGGAAAATCAACGATGGGAGCAGCGCAGTTCAAGAGTAAGCCTGTGGAATCACAAAGATCAAAGCCTCAATGCAATTACCAAGGAGAAGATGGAATTTACACTCTATAACCAGATTTGCGTCTCTAAACTCTTCTCTTTGATTAATTACATTCTGCCATGTTTAATATGTTTAAATGCTTTTTGTATGTTTACTTATGTTTTGTGTGAATCTATGCTTAAAACATTGAGGACAATGTTTGATTTAAGTGTGGGGGGGTAACTAATGTTGTTAATGCAAATGCGTGGGATTTTATCACCCATAACTTTAAATGTTGTTCCTTGCTGTTTTAAGGTGTTTTTAAGATGTTTTAGAGTGTTTTATTATGTTTTGTTTTTATAACTCCGAAAAACCCATAAAAATTGAAAAAAAAAAAAAAAAATTGTTTTGAAAACCCAAAAAGAGTTGTTTTTAAGTTGTTTTTGTGTGTTTGTGTCTTAGGGTACCTTCCAACACAATAATGAGGATTTGGTTTGTAATTGCATGACTGTTAAAAAGAGTTATAAACATGGATGAAAGTTTGATTTACTCTTGGTATATGCTTGGTTATGGTTATAATGTATGACTTCACATGCAATCATAAAAGAAAAATTCGTTTTTGTAACATGCTTGAAGGAAGGAACTCAAACAAACGCTACAACCCTGAGAGACTTGAGCCTATAACGTTCTTTGGAGAGTATAATCTGTGATTTCTTGTTTTCTAAAGTCGTTGCATGATCTCATTATTCTTTGTTTGGTTACTACTTAGAAGGCGTTTCATCATATAGTTCCAAATGCTAGAACTCATGCCCATTTCATTCAAAGCATGTTATTGATTTGCATAACACATATTCAAGAAGAAGTTGTGTAGTGACCACCACCATAGCCAAATAGCCTTACTTCCCATACTTCGTATATGTTGTAAGTTTTAACCCCGTTGAGCCTCGTTTTGCCTTTATTCCTTGTTTACCCACATCACCCCTTACCTAGCTTAGAGTAGGACTTTCCTATACCCTTGTTCTTAAAGTTTAGTGAGCATGACTTAAATGAATTCCTTTTGAGTTACATTATGCAAGAAAATGAGTGTGGGGGAGTAAAAGTTTGTTCTTACGTTTATATGTATGTTTTGAGATTCAAAAGAAAAAGAAGAAAAAAAAAAAAAAAAAAAAAAAAAAAAAAAAAAAAAAAAGTTGAATATGGCCCTAAGTTTTGTGTGATTTTCCCTTGGGTGTTCAAAGTTGACTTCTGCGTTCTTAAGGGAATTCTAAGTGTCTAATTCAATACTTTGCTCACTATTGCTTTAAGAATGTTTGTTTATCCTTCACCTTTCATTGTTAGCCAATACCCTAGCCCCGTTACTACCCTTTGACTTCTATATTGAGTGTTATGTATTTCAATTGTGGAGTTTGAACTTGGTATGAGCTTATGGTGTCACTGGTTCTCGCGTCTAAGTAGTAGCATTCCATTCATGAGATCATATCTAAACATGCTTATTAACTCCAGAAAATGCTTTCCTTATTATAACATATGTGAGTGTTCGTCTACATGTTTACATCAATCTTCTCACATATACCTAGTGTAGGGTGTGTAGTCAGAAAATCTGTGTGAAAAACGAGAGTACATCTAGTAAGAAATTGAGGGAATTCTCTAAAGGCATGTTACTACATTTGAAATGTGTTTTAATTGCTTAATTGTGAACTAGTATGTGGTGACTATGATTAAGAATGTACTTAAGTGTAAAGATGGCTCAAATCTGTGAGAATAATGATTTTTAACTTGTCATGTGCATTGGAAGTCCCTGATACGATTGTTGGAAGGTGTAGGTTGTGTTTTGTTCTTTTTGTTTTGTTTTTCTGTTTTGCTCGAGGACTAGCAAAAGCTAAGTGTGGGGGTATTTGATAGGAGCATATTTATGCGACTTAAATGGCTTGTTCTCGTACATTTACGTTATGTTTCTTTAGTTATTTTAGTACTTTAAGCTATTTTCGTGTGTTTGTAGGTCCAAAGGGCTAAAGGAGCAAAAAGATGCATTTTGGAGACTTTTGGAGCACTTTTGGGCTAAGGACGGATAGCTTATGCTTGAAGCCAAAGTGTTGGACGAAATTGAAGACCTAATTGGAGCCAAAGTGTTGGAACCTTGTTCTCTTTAGTTTTAGGACATTTAAACCTTTCCTAATCCCAATCATGCCATGCATAACACACATCCATTCTAACACATTGTCATTGCACATGCATTTCCTTCATTAGTTAACCCACATGCACTTATCACTTATCATCACCACATATCATATCACTTAATCACTTATCACTTATCATCACCACTTAACCACTTATCATATCATAACCACATATCATATCACTTATCACTTATCACTTAACATAACATCCACCTACTTCACCTACAACATCCACTTCACCTACAACATCCACCTACTTCACCTACAACATCCACCTATTTCACCTACAACATCCACCTACTTCACCTACAACATCCACTTCACCTACAACATCCACCTACTTCACCTACAAATGACATAGCCATATGTTCCCTCCACTACTCCTATAAATACCCTTGCATTCATTCATTCAAATTCACATCTCATTTCATACACAACACACCACAAACACTTCCATTCCCTCATTGCCGTGAGTCTCCCTTCCCTTATAATCCAAACACACCACTCCTCATCCATTTCCATAATTCCCCAATCCATTCAACACATCAACAACATCCCTTAGACCTTATGCTACAACGAAGAGGAGGAGAAGAGTGCCTAAACGTTCATACAATTCAAGTTTGAGTTGTTGGAATGTTTAGGTGTTTCTTTTCCTCGATTATAATGTTTAATTTTGATTCTCTTTGTTTTGTAATCATGAGGAACTAAACCCCCCTTTAGCTAGGGGGTGATTCGAAATATATGTTTATACTTGCAATATAATTTGATTACTTCTATGCGTTTCATAAGTTGTGGATTCAATTTGTTTAACCGTTTGATTGATAACTTATTTATGTATGTTTATTGAGAATGCGCGCTTAATTTTCATGCATAAATATGACGCTAGAATATAAGTGAGTTTCACCTAATAGTTACGAACTTATATTCACAAGTAGTGGAGGTTGCTTATAAACAATCGCGTTAAATGAATTCTTGGCACGAGTTTCATGCTCATCATAGTAACGAATGCCTTGTCAACACTTATAGTTTTCATAATGCTTAATGATCTTTGATTGTATCTTTATTGTGCTGTTCACGTAAAGGACTTTTGGAGAATGTGGTGAATTGCGTTGCGCTAACCCATCCAATTCATTAACTTAAGGAGAACTTGACGGTTAATTTAAGCGGACCTAATTAACCCGGGGTGTTGAGTTTCATAATTTATCGAAAGACCAATTGGAAATCATTTTATTATGCAAGTGTAACATATGTGGAGATGAACCCCTTAGCTAGCATTCATCCATATTTTCATCATATTCATATTTACATTCTGCTTTAATTACAATTTGTTTATTTAATTTAAATTCGTCCAAAATCAATCCCCCCATATTTCGTTTAAGTCTTAGTCTTAATCTTTCTTATTTTTAGTTTTGAATTCTTTGAGTCTAGTTTAGTGTTTTTAACGTTTGTTTTATGTTTTTGAGTCAAATCCAAGTGATTAACAATCCCTCCTAATCCCCGGTCCAGAACGATCCCTACTTGCATACTTACTACAATTGATAAAAGAGGGTTTAATTTGTGTGCGTATAAATCTCGCATCAACGACGCCCCTTCGCTTTCTGAACGACACATGGTAGTGCAGATGCGGCTCCTTTTGACAAAGCTGCACGCGTCTTCTGAAAAGCTGAGAAAGCGTCGCCGAACTTTGCGCTTGTCGGCTAAAGATGTGTAGTTGCGATGATGGCCTCCACGTGTTGTCTGAAAAGAAGAACTCTTTTGACAAAGTTGAACACGTCTTTTGAAAAGCTGAGAAAGCGTCGCCTAAATTACGCCGGAAATTCCAGCTTTTTGAATCGGTGGACGCGTCGCCTTGGCTTCTTATTGAGGTATCGATCACCGCCACAAACACACTCTGAAGATTTCCCATTCTTGAAAATCGTCTCCGGCCCTTCGAAATTTAACTCCATCCACCCATTCTCTTTGAACACTTTTGAAAAAAATGGCAAACTCATCGAACCTTAGCTTAGATTTGAGTCTCAGCAGCGATCCGGTTGCGCCCCGTCAAGGTAATGTATGGCGCCCTTCTTTTTTTTCTTCTAACGGTCCTCTTTCAGGTGAAGACTCTGTGATGCAGGACGCCACAACAGCTACAATAGTAGCTAAAAACCTCCTCACTCCAAAAGATAGTAGGCTGCTGTCAGGACGGTCCGATGAGTTGGCCGTTCAAGAGTCCCTCGCACTTAGTGTTCAGTGTGCGAGTTCTGTGTCCAACATGGGCCAACGCCTGCTTGCTCGGTCCCGCCAAGTGGAATCGTTGATGGCAGAGGTGGAAAGACTTAAGCAAGAGATCCAGCAGCTTAAGTACGAGAATAGAAGTTTGCATATGCTTGCAAATAACTATTCGTCGGGGATGAAGAGGAAGCTTGATGAGCTGCAAGAATCTAAGGGTCGAATTCACAGTGACCGTCAAAGGCTTGCGTCTTATCTCCAGAGGCACCTTTTTCCTGGGTCATCCAGCGCTTGGCCAAGTATTGAGGCCTGGAATGCTCTAGCTCCGATGGCTTCCGCTCCGATGCCTCCCGCTTCTATGCCTTCCACTTCTATGCCTTCCGCTTCTATGCCTTCCGCTTCTGCGCCTCGTAGTGGGGCTTCACGCAAACAACCTTTGTGAAGCTCCACCTTTCTCCATGTTTAGTATCTTTCTTTCTCTCTGAGTTAATTTTTTTTTTTTTTTTTTTTTTTTACATAAATAAAATCAAACGGCATGGAATTTATCTTTGAATGGGCGGTGATACTTGAAATGATCCGGTAATAGTTTAAATTCCAGATTGGGTGCCTGAATCATTAACCACATGTTAGTATAAAAGAAAATTGAAATTCGGGGAGGCGGCTTACCTGTGTGCTCCAAAATGAACTCCAGAATAAACACCCCTTCGAAAGTTATGACTTGTCCCGTGTCATAAAATCCAACTTCCTTAGGAATTGTGGTTTCAAATATGTCCTCTTTGATGCCTTCTACATCTTCTCCAGCCACTACCTTCTCTTGAATCATTCTTCTTGGTGTACAAAGTCCTTTGAAGAATTCAACACCATCTAAAACTTGCTGTGTTGCACCAAGAATTTGAATAGCATTTTGCTCCTTTGGGAAGGCTTCCACGATGTCCTTTTTACTCTCTTCTTGGTTGGGAATCAAAAACCTGCTAGGAAAAGGGACATTGGGTGGAATAACATCAGAATAACATGGAATTGGGACGTCCTTACTGGTGGTGGGTGGTTTAGAGGGCTTAGGGGGCTGCGGCAAGGGTTGTTCTACCCTTGCCGTGTGCATGTCTTCTTCCTCCTCCTCAATTAGCAGCTCTTCATCCACTTTTAGGCTATGTTTGGACATTTTTAGGTCAGCTCCAACCTCCATAGCACTTCCCAAAGTGATAGCATTATGGATTTCAAAATCTTCCTTCGAGTTTTCAATAGTTGAGTTGGAAAGTTCACTTTGCTCTTGAATTTGTTTCATGAACTCCATAATCTGCCCAAATTGCTCGTCCAATTTACCCAACTTCTTGTCTTGATTTTGTTCGTCCTGCGTCAAAGAGGTTAGTAATTTATCATTATCCATGGACATACTTGAACTTGATTGGAATTGTTGTGGGGGAGGTTGTGGTGGCTGCATAGGTGTTGTATTGAACTCCTCATATGGTTGCCAATATGCTTCTTGTTGAGCCTCCTTGGCTTGATTTTGTGACCCCTGCGCCAAAGAATTTATTTCATTAAGAATTTGAATATAATCTATTGGCGAACTTGAATTTAATTGAGCATATTGCATATGAAGTTGTGGTGGCTGCATAGGTCTTGAATAGAACTCCTCATATGGTTGCCAATATGCTTCACGTTGAACTTGTTGATCTTCCCACCATATAGAGTTTGAATGATCCCTCCAATCTCTTTGTGGACATTGATTGGCTTGAAATCCTTGCCTATATGAAGCACCAAATGTAGGGACACTCTGCATTGTGGTCCTTTCGGCATACGGCGACAATTTAGAAGTAAGATTTGCCAATTGAGCTTGAATGCTAGCAAAATCCATATCTTACTTCTCTAGTACCTAAAATCAAAGAAAGAGAACTAAATCAAATATCAAAAGTAACAACAAACAAAGAAAACAACACTAAGTTAGAAACTAAAACGAAAACAACTAAACCAAAAAAAAGAAAAGAACCAAGGGATTAGCAAAGTTGCTAATCCCCGGCAACGGCGCCAAAATTTGATGCGAGAATTATACGCGCACAAATTAAACCCTCGTTTGACAATTGTAGTAGAATGGATAAGTGAGGGATCGTTCTAGACCGGGGATTAGGAGGGCTTGCTAAAACCTTCTAAATTGACTTAAAAACATAAAAACACAATATAAAACACTATTTAATGCTCGAAGAAAGCAAAACTAAAAATAAGAAAGATTAAGACTAAGACTTCAACGAAATAGGGGGGAATTGGATTTGGACGAATTTAAACTAAAATGAATACTTGGAAACAAAACCAATTGTAAATATGGTATTTGACGGAAATGAATGGATGGGAAGCTAGCTAAGGGTTCTTTCTCTACACATGATATTTATGCATATGAATCAATTTCCAGTTATTCCTTCATTGAATTATGAACGACAATGCCCCAAATTAACCGTGACATCACTAGTTAACCCTCAGATTTTCCTTATATTATTGGATTGGATGGCATCATTCGACAACCCAAAACATTCTCAAAAGTTCCCTACATGTCATCATAATAGAGATACAATCGAAGATCATTAAGAATAATGAAAACCATAAGCATTGACAAAGCATTTGCAACTATGACATCATGTTACTCATGCTAAGAATTAAACTTAACGCGATCGTGACAAGCGACCTTTTACTACTTTCAAGTATAAGTTAGTAACGATTATGTGAAACCTCCTTAAACTTTAGCCACATATTTATGCATGCTAATTAAGTGTCGACCCTCAATCAACAAACACAAATAAGTTAATCATCAAATAGTTAAGCCAATTGCATTCACGAATCAAGAGTTCATAACCGGAATTCATCAATTCATATCACATAAATAATCATGGTATTGAAATCACCCCTAGCCAAAAAGGGTTTAGTTCCTCATAACTTTGAAATCAAAGAAACACCTAAACATTCCAACAACTCAAACTTGAATTGTATGAACGTTTAGGCACTCTTCTCTTCCATTCCTCATACGTACAAAACAAAGAGAATTGAATTTAAACTTTGAAATCAAAGAAACACCTAAACATTCCAACAACTCAAACTTGAATTGTATGAACGTTTAGGCCCTCTTATCTTCCTCGTTATTGTAGCACAAGGTCTAAGGTGAGGTTTGGGGGATTATGGAAATGGTAGAGGAGTGGTTTGGAGGGTTGGGAAGTGGTGGAAATAGATAGATGGTTTTTGGATTCTAAGGGAGACTCACGGCTAAGAGAGAAAGGGATGTGTTTGTGGTGTGTTGTGTATGAAAATGAGATGTCCATGAATGAATGAATGCAAGGGTATTTATAGGAGTAGTGGAGGGAACATATGGCTATGTCATTTGTAGGTGAAGTAGGTGGGTGTTGTAGGTGAAGTAGGTGGATGTTGTAGGTGAATTAGGTGGATGTTGTAGGTGAAGTAGGTGGATGTTGTAGGTGAAGTAGGTGGATGTTGTAGGTGATTATGAGTGATAAGTGATAAGTGTATGATATGTTAAGTGATAAGTGAATGATTATGATAAGTGATAAATGAATGTATGATATGATAAGTGGTGAATGATAAGTGATAAGTGGTGATGATATGTGATAAGTAATGAGTGGTGATGATAAGTATGGAGCATGTGAATTAACTAATGAAGGAAATGCATGTGCAATGACAATGTGTTAGAATGGATGTGTGTTATGCATGGCATGATTGGGATTAGGAAAGGTTTTAAATGTCCTAAAACTAAAGAGAACAAGGTTCCAACACTTTGGTCTTCAATTAGGTCTTCAATTTCGTCCAACACTTTGGCTCCAAGCATAAGCTATCCATCCTTAGCCCAAAAGTGCTCCAAAAGTCTCCAAAATGTATCTTTTTGCTCCTTTAGCCCTTTGGACCTATAAACACACGAAAATAGCTTAAAGTACTAAAATAACTAAAGAAACATAACGTAAATGCACGAGAACAAGCCATTTAAGTCGCATGAATATGCTCCTATCAAGTGACTTTGACATAATCAAAGATTAAGGACCTAACCACAAGGCAACTGTGATGCCTCAGGTCAAAAGACTAATTTGCATTATCCCAACCATGAGTTCTCATGTGACATGAAAATGAGAACTCTTCGTTGATCGTGTTCAGTGAACTCATTCTCTATTGAGCACCTACGTACTTGTCTTGATGTCACACACACGAATGACTCGAGACTAGTCACTCTCCCTGAGAGAAGACATAGCACGTACTGATCTTAACGGACTGTCAATGCCCAATTGACAATCCTATGATCAGGAACGTTTAGGATGTGTCAACGAAAGAATGGTCTCATGAATCTAACTTCTTTATATCGCATTCTTCCAATCACATATTCCTTGGACTTATCGTTTAAGCATATAACATTTATATGAGACGGCTCAAACAATAATGTTTGCCCTTAATATTAAACTAGATTAGTTTAACATGTGAAATGTCCATAAAGTATCATCATATGATTGGTTTTAGGGCATATTTCCAACAGCTGCATCTAGAGCTCAAATCTCAATCTCACTAGCTGGACCTGCGCACGAGTCGGAACCACCTAAAGCGGTCTGTACGACAGGCCTGGGTGTAATACATGTATACGCTCTAGTGCTACGATCACGTGAAGGCTGGGCGAATAATCGCGGGTCACCTACGAGTCGGAACCACCTAAAGTGGTCTGTACGACAGAACTGTGCACCTAACTTGGATCCAAGCTGAGCGTGTGGTGCGGGAGGTGAACATCACGTGAAGGACTGTGCCCTACTCTGGGCGGGAGCACTAACACCGAGGGTCCAGGTTATGAGCTCTCTAAGCATCTCGAATCACTACTGAATGTAAACATGAATTACACTTACCTGGCACTTACCTGTGCGTCCGCAGCACCAATACATACACATATATAAATGCAGTAACCATGCATAACCAACGGCAATATAATATATGGCATATAGCGAATAAACAATCTAGATCATTTCCTGGGAAAATATAAGTATATAGGTATTGATTGGTGATTTTCCTTCTTCGTGCTAGAATATGTTTAGTATAATGGCACAAGTAAGGGTGTCGAATCCACAGGGACTAATTGGACCTATACAATTACTTGTTTTGCAAGAACTCTATAAGAGAAATAAAACTAATCAACTTAGGCAGATTTGTTGTTGTAACTTGAAAGCACAAGAAAATGAAGTAGACACAAATAAATGAATCAACAACTAATAAAATGAGATAGCACAAATGGAGATGAAGCTAGGGATTCGGTTTCACCATTGCTAAGCCAAGTCCATGCTTGTTGAATCAGATTATACTCATCCATCTACCTATTTCTTGGTTTTGTTTCACTTAGATATGATCAACCATATGATGTGTGGACTTGATCAAATGTTCCTAATCATGAACCTAAGTGTGATGTGCAACTTTGGTCCCTAATCAAGAACATGACACGCACAAGAAACTTTCATAAAACCAAAGGAAACACTCGGCAGGTTGTTTGCAAAGTATTCCCTTCATTCATTCACATATCCACCAAGAGTATGCATGATGTGTGCTTTACTCTTGGCTAAACAACCTGTGGTTAAATCAAATGGTGATCAAACATTAAAATCAACACACAAAGTCACAATTAAATCAGAGAATGAAACAAGAAATAGATGGATCAACTGAGCATTCTGAAATAACTACATGGCAATCTTGCAAGGCTACATCGAATCCCTAGAAAGAAATTAGTTACACTTCATGTTTACAGAATGTTTGATATAAAAATATACAACATGAATGAACATAGAATTAAGGAGAAAGAACCCTTGAAGCAAAACTGATGTCGAAATCCCTTAAGAGTTGCCTTCGGTGTTGGTGCTCCAAGTGTGTTGTAAATGAAGGTGGAGCGGCTAAGGTTGAATGGTTTCTGCGAATGGGAGAGTGTATGGAATGGAATGAAGCCGAGAAGAGATTGTGTAGAAATGGAAGGAGCTCACGGCAATGAGGGAAGATTGGATGTGTTTGTGGTAACTTGTGTATTGAAAATGAGATGTGTTTAGGTAATGGGAATGCAAGGGTATTTATAGGAGGAGTGGAGGTGTATATGGCTGTTTGTTTAAGGTGTTTGTGTGGAGGAATGATGGAAAAACAGCTAGGACAACATGTGAAAGCTGGAATTGCATGTGAAGATGCTGGAATTTCAATGTGAAGTGCACGACATGGGTGTTTTCGTGCATGTGTTGGCTGTTTTGTTTGTTGGTTAAAGCTTGTGTTTGCATGTGAATGTTGTTTGTGTGAAGTGTGTGTGAATGCATGTGGATTAAAGAGTGAATGGTGGTTGAAATAATGATGGAAAACAGCTAGGAGAAGTATGGAATGCATGTGAAATGTAAAGGGAAAAACTGGAAATGGCTAGGAAGGTCACGGCATAGACTTCTTTGGTGCAGAAATGGGTGTTGTTTGCATGTGAATTGAAGTTAGGGTGAATGATGATGAATGGATGTGGATTAAAGAATGAATGGTGGTGTAATGATGAAGTGTGATGGCTGAAAATGGCAAGGGAAATGCATGTGTTTGCACGGCAAAGAGGGAATGTTGGTGTTTTTGTGTTGGTTTGAATGGTTTAATTAATGGGAGTGCATGTTTGAATGATTAAAGTGCATGTGGGTGAATATGTGGCTGATTTATGAAAGGAATGCATGTGTTGATGAAGTGGAATGACAACTAGGTTATGAGGGGAATGCATGTGATGCATGGCAAGGTTTTAGAATGGGCTTAAAATAGGGTTGTTTTTTATGGAATGGATGGTTCTTTGCATGGCTATAAGGGAGAGAATAAGAGAGAATGGGCTAGGCCTTTTGTTGTATGTCCTAAATTGCATAAATGGCCTTCAATTTCGTCCATCCTTTTGGCTCCATGGATAAGCTATCCAATCCATGCCCAAAAATGCTCCAAATAGCCTCAAAATGCACTTTCTTGCTCCCTAAGCCCTTAGAACCTGAAAACACACAAAAGAAGCATAAAGAACTAAAATAACTAAAGAAACAAAACGTAAATGTACGAGAACAAGCCATTTAAGTCGCATGAATATGCTCCTATCAAATACCCCCACACTTAGCTTTTGCTAGTCCTCGAGCAAAACAGAAAAACAAAACAAAACAACAAAAGAACACGAAACTAGACAAAACGAACAAAACACCACCTACACCTTCCAACAATCGTCTCACGGATTTCCAATGCACATGACAAGTTAAAAATCATTATTCCCACAGATTTTGGCCATCTTTACACTTAAGTACATTCTTAATCATAGTCACCACATACTAGTTCACAATTAAGCATTTAAAACCATGATTTGAATGTAGTAACATGCTTTAGAGAATTTACTCAATTCCTTACTAGAATGCACTCTATTTTCACACAGATTTTCTGACTACACACCCTACACTAGTTATATGTGAGAGATTGATGTAAACATGAAAGACTAGTATCTCACATATGTTATAACAAAGAAAGCATTCTCTGGATTTACGATAATGACATGAATATGATCTCATGAATGGAATGCTACTACTTAGAATGAGAACCAGTGATTCCATAAGCTCATATCAAATCCAAACTCCACATTATTGAACACATAACGATCAAGATAGAAGTCAAAGGGGTGTAACGGGCTAGGGTATTGGCTAACAATGAAAGGTGAAGGATAAACAAACATTCTTAAAGCAATAGTGAGCAAAGTATTGAATTAGGCACTTAGAATTTCCTTTTGAATGAAAACTCAACTTTTGAACAAAAAGGGAGAACAAGCTCTTCTTTTTTTTTTTTTTTTTTTTCTTTCTTTCTTTCTTTTCTTGTCTATTTTTCTTTTTTTTCATATGTTTTTCACAATTTTTTTTCTTTTCTTTTGACTCTCAAAACATACATAAACACTTAAGAACAAAACATTCTCTCCCCCACACTCATTTTCTTTCATAATGTACTCAAAAGGAATTCATTTAAGTCATGCTCGCTATCTTTTAAGAACAAGGGTGTGGACTGTCCTACACTAGGCTAGGTGAGGATAATGTGGGTAAACAAAGAATAAAGGCTAAACAAAGCTCAACGGGGGTAAAACTTACAACATATACGAAATATGGGAAGTAAGGCTATTTTGCTATGATGGCAACTACACAACTTCATCTTGATATATGTTATGCAATTCAATGTCATGCTTTGAATGAAACGGATATAAGTTCTAGCATTTAGTTCTATCATGATACAATTGCATTCTAAGTAGCAACCAAGCAAGGAATAATGAGATCATGCAACAACTTTAGAAAACAAAGAATCACAGATTATAACTCTCTAAAGAAGGTAATGGCTCGAGTCTCACAGGGTTGTAGCGTTTGTTTTGAGTTCCTTCCTTCAAGCATGTTACAGAAACGAATTTTTCTTTTATGATTGCATGTGAAGTCATACATTATAACCATAACCAAGCATATACCAAGAGTAAATCAAACTTTTATTCATGTTTATAACTCTCTTTAACAGCCATGCAATTACCAACCAAATCCTCATTATTATGTTGGAAGGTACCCTAAGACACAAAAACAACTCAAAACACTCTTTTTAGGTTTTTTTAAAAAATGTTTTTCAAATTTTTTATGTGATTTTCGGAGTTATAAAACAAAACACACTAAAACAGTTTAAAAAAAAACCTTAAAACAGCAAGGAACAACACTTGAAGTTATGGGTGATAAAATCTCACGAATTTGCATCAACACATTAGTTACCCCCCCACACTTGAATCAAACATTGTCCTCAATGTTTTAAGCATAAATTCACGCAAAACATAAGTAAACACACAAAAAGCACTTAATCATACTAAACATGGCAGAATGTAATTAACAAAGAGAAGAGTTTAGGGACGCAAATCTGGTTATGGAGTGTAAATTCCCTCTTCTCCTTGGTGATTCCACAGGCTTACTCTTGAACTGGTTTCCGCGTCATCGTTGATTTTCCTTTGTGCTACTCTTGAACTGGGCAGCAGGATTCTTTTGGTCTTCCCCGAAGGTCTAAGCTTCCTCCTTTTATCTGTTTCTTTGTTCAATCTTCGCAGAAGTGGTCCCTTCTCTGGAAGTGTATCAACCGTTGAAGATGACTACTCGAGAGCAACGCTAGGTAAGCAATCAGGAATAGATTCCCGGCAATTGGCTCCAGAACAGAAGACTGACTCCAAGTGCCGGCTGATTGCTTCTTTCACTTTGCCATGCGAGTAAGAACAAGGACAAAGAAAAAGACAGGGAAAGAGCATGATATGAGATACTTTTGCTTTTGACCTTGATGATATGAGATACCTTTGCTTTTGAAGAAGCGATGAATGAATCAGCACACTTCAATCCGCCGTTTCCTCCTGGGTCATCTGTACTCCAGGCATCTGGTATCATCTTTGGGGAAGAAGAAAGAATTGAGTATTTCGAAAGGCTTTGCTGGGAGTGCGCCCTCAGAGGTGAGGGAGAGTTGGGCATTTTCTTCAGGTTTTCCTTGCCATAAAAGATGAAGGTCGACATATATAGAGATAATATCAAGTGGTGGTACTGTTCTTTTACCATTGTCGACAAACATTTTGATCCCGCAAATCCGGCTTTTTGAAATAGCAGGCGCCTCTTCGATTTCTGAACGACGCCCCTTCGATTTCTGAGCAGGCGCCCCTTTGCTTTCTGAACGACACGTAGTAGTGCGGATGCGGCTCTTTTTGACAAAGCTGCACGCGTTTTCTGAAAAGCAGAGAAAGCGTCGCCGGACTTTGCGCCTGTCGGCTAAAGATGTGTAGTTGCGATGATGGCCTCCACGTGTTTTCTGAAAAGAAGAAATCTTTTGACAAAGTTGAACACGTCTTCTGAAAAGCCGAGAAAGCGTCGCCAAAATTACGCCGGAAATTCTAGCTTTTTGAATCGGTGGACGCGTCGCCTTGGCTTTTTATAGAGGTATCGATCACCGCCAACAAACACACTCTGAAGATTTCCCATTCTTGAAAATCGACTCCGGCCCTTTGAAATTTAACTTCATCCCTTCTCTTTGAACACTTTTGAAAAATGGCAAACCCATCGAACCTTAGCTTGGAATTGAGCCTTAGCAGTGATACGGGCGCGCCGCGTCAAGGTAACGTATGGCACCCTTCTTTCTTATCTTCTAACGGTCTTCTTACAGGTGAAGACTCCGTGATGCAGGACGCCACAACAGCTACAATAGTAGCTAGGAACCTCCTCACTCCAAAAGATAGTAGGCTGCTGTCAGGACGGTCCGATGAGTTGGCCGTTCAAGAGTCCCTCGCACTTAGTGTTCAGTGTGCGAGTTCTGTGTCCAACATGGGCCAACGCCTGCTTGCCCGCTCCCGTCGGGTGGAATCATTGATGGCAGAGGTGGAAAGTCTTAAGCAAGAGATCCAGCAGCTTAAGTACGAGAATAGAAGTTTGCATGTGCTTGCAAATAACTATTCGTCGGGCATGAAGAGGAAGCTTGATGAGCTGCAAGAATCTGAGGGTCGAATTCACAGTGACCGTCAAAGGCTTGCGGCTTATCTCCAGAGGCACCTTTTTCCTGGGTCATCCAGCGCTTGGCCAAGTATTGAGGCCTGGAATGCTCTAGCTCCGATGTCTTCCGCTCCGATGGCTTCCGCTCCGATGCCTCCCGCTTCTATGCCTCCCGCTTCTATGCCTCCCGCTTCTATGCCTTCCGCTTCTATGCCTCCCGCTTCGACGCCTCGTAGTGGCGCTTCACGTAAACAACCTTTGTGAAGCTCCATCTTTCTCCATGTTTAGTATCTCTCTTTTTTTTTTTTTTTCTTTTTTTTTTTTTTTTAATCAAATCAAACGGCATGGAATTGATCTTTGAATGGGGGGTGATACTTGAAATGATCCGGTAATGGTTTAAATTCTAGAGTGGATACCTGAATCATTAACAACATATTAGTATAAAAGAAAATTGAAATTCGGGGAGGCGGCTTACCTTTGTGCTCCGACATGAACTTACAAATAAACACCCCTTCGAAAGTTATGACATGTCCCGTGTCATAAAACCCTTTTTCATAGCAACCCAATAGTTTGTCTACAAACATAGCCCTCATATACATTCGTATTAGTAAGCAAAAACACACTTAACCACAACTAACACAAGGCAAGTAGGCAAAAAAATATGGAATGGTGACAACATAAACACAAAATGAGGAAAGAACACAAACCACACTAGGTTGCCTCCTAGTAAGCGCTTTATTTAATGTCTAGGCAAGACATGGTAGCTTGTTCACGGTGTTGTAAACTCAAGAAAATCTACAACTTGATAAACTTGCTCTTCCTCCACTTTCTCCAAATATGGTTTCAATCGCTGCCCATTGACTTTAAAAGAGGTGCCATTCTTCATGTTCTCTATCTCCACAGCTCCGTGGGGAAATGTTTGCAGCACCTTAAATGGTCCCACCCACCTAGACTTCAATTTACCTGGAAAAAGTCTCAAACGTGAGTCATACAACAGTACTTTCATACCTTGGTGAAACTCCTTCCGTAGAATGGCCTTGTCATGATAGAGCTTAGTCCGTTCCTTGTAGATTTTGGCATTCTCATATGCTTCATTTCTGAGTTCTTCCAACTCATTAAGTTGGAGCTTCCTTGCTATTCCAGCATCCTTGTAATCAAAGTTGAACTTCTTGATGGCCCAATATGCACGGTGTTCAAGCTCTATTGGCAAATGACAAGCTTTCCCAAACACAAGGCGATAAGGACTCATGCCAATGGGGGTCTTATATGCTGTTCTATATGCCCATAGTGCATCATTCAACCTCAGTGACCAATCCTTCCTTGTAGGGCTTACGGTCTTCATCAAAATGTTCTTGATCTCCCTATTGCTAATCTCCACTTGTCCTGAGGTTTGAGGATGATACGGGGTTGCCACTTTGTGGTTGATGTTGTACTTCTTCATCAAGGATTCAAAGGGTTTGTTGCAGAAATGGCTGCCACCATCACTAATAATAGCTCTTGGGGTTCCAAACCTACAAAAAATCACATCTTTAAGAAAATTCAAAACAACCTTATGATCATTAGTTATTGTAGCAATGACTTCAACCCATTTGGATACATAATCTACTGCCACTAATATGTATAAGTAACCAAAAGAGGATGGAAATGGTCCCATGAAATCGATACCCCAAACATCAAAGAGCTCCATCACCAAAATGTTGTTCAATGGCATCTCATTTCTTCGGCTAATGTTCCCCATTTTCTGGCACCTATCACACTTAGAACAAAAATCAAAAGCATCTTTGAATAAAGTAGGCCAAAAGAAACCAGATTGTAAAACCTTTAGAGATGTCTTTTTGGCACCAAAATGTCCTCCACATGCCAATGTATGGCTGAACGTTAGAATGCTTTGTTGCTCACTCTCTGGGACACACCTCTTAATGATTTGGTCAGGGCAATATTTAAACAAATATGGTTCGTCCCAAACGTAGTGCTTTACCATGGCAAGGAACTTCTTTCTTTCCTGAAAAGAAAGGTCATTTCTAATTATACCACAAACAAGATAATTAACAAAATCAGCATACCATGGTTCTTTTTCTTGAATAACAAGGAGTTGTTCATCTGGAAATGATTCATTTAGAGGCAAAGGTTGTCCAACTCCATGGTTTTCATTGAGCCGTGACAAATGGTCAGCCACAACATTATCACTTCCCTTCTTATCTCGAATTTCCAAGTCAAACTCTTGTAGTAAGAGTATCCATCTAATTAAGCGTGGCTTAGCATCCTTTTTTGTCATCAAGTACCTAAGGGCTGCATGATCAGAAAACACAATAACTTTAGATCCAACAAGATATGACCGAAACTTCTCTAAGGCAAAAACAATAGCAAGCAACTCCTTTTCAGTTGTGGAATAGTTAAGTTGAGCATCATTTAGAGTCCGGCTTGCATAGTAGATCACGTGTGGGAGCTTGTTCACCTTTTGCCCTAAAACTGCACCAATAGCATAGTCAGAGGCCTCACACATTAATTCAAAAGGTAAAGACCAATCTGGTGCCATAATAATAGGGGCCGAGGTTAATTCATGTTTCAAAGTTTTGAATGCATCCATACAAGCTTTATCAAAATGAAATACAACATCTTTAGCTAACAGATTGCATAATGGACGAGTGATCATTGAAAAGTTCTTAATGAAACGACGATAAAAACCCGCATGTCCCAAAAAACTTCTTACTCCCTTAACGGTTGTGGGAGCTGCCATATTGGTGATGATGCCAATTTTGGCTTTGTCCACCTCCATTCCTTGGCTAGAGATTACATGCCCCAACACAATTCCTTGTTTCACCATAAATTGGCACTTTTCCCAATTGAGAACCAAATTTGTTTCCTGACATCTTTGAAGTACTAAAGAGAGATGGTTAAGACATTCATCAAAAGAGGAACCAAACACTGAAAAGTCATCCATAAATACCTCAATGAATCTTTCTACCATGTCAGAAAAGATTGCCAACATGCATCTTTGGAATGTTGCTGGAGCATTGCAAAGTCCAAAAGGCATTCTCCTATATGCAAATGTGCCAAACGGGCAAGTAAAGGTAGTTTTCTCTTGATCCTCCGGAGCAATTGCAATTTGATTGTAACCTGAGTAACCATCAAGAAAACAATAGTGTGAGTAACCTGCCAATCTCTCAAGCATTTGATCTATGAAAGGCATAGGAAAGTAATCTTTTCTAGTGCTAGAATTCAACTTCCTGTAATCGGTGCAAACACGCCAACTAGCCGTGGGCTTTGTGGGCACAAGCTCTTTGTTTTCATTCTTCATCACCGTGATTCCCACCTTCTTAGGTACCACCTGAATAGCACTCACCCATTTGCTATCAGAAATGGGATATATGATCCCCACATCTAACAACTTCAACACTTCATTCCTCACAACTTCCTTCATGTGTGGATTGAGCCTCCTTTGTGGTTCACGGGTTGACTTTGCTCCTTCTTCCAAAAGAATCCTATGCATGCACATGGTAGGGCTTATTCCCTTGATATCTGCAATAGACCAACCAATAACTGATTTGAACTCTTTTAACACCCTAATTAGTTTATCTTCTTCATTTGGGGTGAGGTCAGAAGTTATGATAACTGGAAGAGTTTCAAATTCAGCTAGATATGCATACTTTAGATGTGGTGGAAGTGGTTTAAGTTCAAGTTTTGGTGCCTTAACAGTGGAAGGGGTTAAATGTGACCTCGATGGTTCTAAAGGCTCTAAAAGAGGTAAAATATTCAAAGGATACGGTGCCAATGCTTCCAAGGCAGCTACCTCTTCCATGAGTGCATCTTCTTCATCAAACTCATCTTGAGATTGACTCAAAACAGTTTGTAATGGTTCATTAGATTGTGCCTGCAAGAACTTAGAGAAAACAAGCGAATCAAGCACATCAATGGCATAACAATCAAGAGATGAAGAAGGATGTGAAAGAGACTCAAACACTTTGAATTGAACGGTCTCTCCTAGCACTGTCATAGTGAGGAGTCCATTTTGCACATCAATGATGGTCTTGGCCGTGGCCATAAACGGTCTCCCAAGCAAAATAGGCAACTCTCGATCATGTATAGGAGCTTCTTCCATGTCCAACACTACAAAATCCGCAGGCAAGATTAGTTTATCAATTTGAACTAGAATATCCTCTACTATACCTCTTGGATATTTCACGGATCTGTCCGCAAGTTGTAATGAGATGGTGGTGGCTTTCAATTCCCCCAAACCTAGTTGAAGGTACACGGAATAAGGCATTAAGTTGATGCTAGCACCTAAGTCAAGCATCGCCTTCTCTACCTTCTTGTCCCCTATGGTGATGTTGATAGAAAAACTTCCTGGATCCTTGAGCTTTGGTGGAAGTTTTCTTTGCAACACGGCACTTACATTCTCGGACACCACTACTTTCTCATGTGGTCCATACTTCCTTTTGTAGTTGTTTAACTCTTTGAAGAACTTCTCATAAGCTGGCATGTTCCTAATGACATCAAGCAAAGGTAAGTTAACATTCACCTTACTTAGAATATCAAAAATCTCCTTAAATGACTTATCCTGCTTGCTCTTGGCAAGTCTTCCAGGGAATGGTATTGGTGGAGTGTAAGGTTTCTCGGCCTTGTGAAGATTTGGTGCTTCAAACGAGGGAGTAGCATGGCTTGGTTCTTCATTTGGTTTCTCATTTTCTCCTTGAGTAACCCCTGCATTCACATGATCAGATTCATTAGTAACTTCATTGCCAACTCTATTATTGATAACCTTACCACTTTTAAGTGTAGTGATTGCTTTGGCTTGCTCTTGGTTCCTTTGGAGTATCACGGGTTGGCTTGGAAACTTTCCAACCTCTCTTTGGCTCAAGGCATCTACAATCTGCCCCAATTGTGTCTCCATTTTGGTTAGAGCCGCCGAATGTTGTTGGAGAGTGCTATTGGTGGTTTGTTGGAATTGCAAGGTATTTTGGGTTAACAATTTAACCGTATCCTCAAGAGTAGGTTTTGGTTGGAAGTTTTGGAATTGATTGTTGTTCTTCCACGAAAGATTGGGATGATCTCTCCAACTTGGGTTATATGTATTGGAATACACATCATTCCTTGGCCTTTGATTGTAAGAATTCATGAGGTTCACTTGCTCTTGGACATACTCGGGGTAAGCCTCCCTAGATGGACATTGATGAGTAAGGTGGCCTGGTATGTTGCAAATGGCACACACTTCACTTGCTTTTGGCACCATGTTGAGCACGGATTCAAGCTTCTTTTCTAGGTTAGCTACCTGCAAAGAAAGATCATGATTAGAGCTTGTTTCATACACTCCAACTCTCTTACCCCTTACATCTTTGTGTTGAGCATTAGATCCCAACATCTCATAAATGTTATATGACTCTTGAGCATTCTTTTTCTTCAAAGCTCCACCTGTTGCATTATCAACAGTTGATTGACATGTTTGGGTTAGTCCATCATAGAAAATTTGCATTTGTAAGTGAAGAGGTAACCCATGGTGTGGACATTGCAACAAAAGGCCTTTAAAGCGCTCCCAACACTCATTGAAAGGTTCTCCATCATCTTGTTTGAAGTTGAAGATTTGTCCCCTTAATGTGGCTGTCTTTTGAGTGGAAAAGAACTTTTCCAAAAACTTCTTAGCCACGGCATCCCATGTGGTGAGTGAACCAGGTACTAGAGTCATTAACCAACCCTTGGCCCTATCTTTCAAGGTGTAAGGGAACACTCTCATCCTCAGATTTACTTCACTTACTCCCTGTAAAGGTAAACCACTCACAACATTGTAAAATTCTTTAATATGAGCTAAAGGATCTTCATTAGGTAAGCCATAAAAAGAAGGAAACATATGGAAATGTGAAGATTTAAGATCATAGTTTCTAGCTTCTGTGGGCAGCAAGATGCATGAAGGTGAATTTGGTATGATTGGTTGAGCAAAATCCTCCAAAGCTTGAAGATCATCTTGGTTGCCCGCCATCTCTTCTTCTCTTTCCCAATTAAAGTGCTCAGATCCTTCACTTGTTGGACTAGACGGTTTCCCTTCCTCTTCTTCACGGACAATGGAGGAACTTGTTGGCACAAAGCTTTCCAAAGTGTTGCCCTTTAACCGTTCAATTCTTTGGCCTAATTCAGCAAGTCTATTTGACATATACTACCTGAAACAAGATAAAACAAGTTTGAATAAAAATCAGAAATCTACTTAAAATGAAAAGAACAAGGTTTAATATCAAAACAAGCAATTATAAGGGACTGAAATCAGTCCCCGGCAACGGCGCCATTTTGATTGGTGATTTTCCTTCTTCGTGCTAGAATATGTTTAGTATAATGGCACAAGTAAGGGTGTCGAATCCACAGGGACTAATTGGACCTATACAATTACTTGTTTTGCAAGAACTCTATAAGAGAAATAAAACTAATCAACTTAGGCAGATTTGTTGTTGTAACTTGAAAGCACAAGAAAATGAAGTAGACACAAATAAATGAATCAACAACTAATAAAATGAGATAGCACAAATGGAGATGAAGCTAGGGATTCGGTTTCACCATTGCTAAGCCAAGTCCATGCTTGTTGAATCAGATTATACTCATCCATCTACCTATTTCTTGGGTTTGTTTCACTTAGATATGATCAACCATATGATGTGTGGACTTGATCAAATGTTCCTAATCATGAACCTAAGTGTGATGTGAAACTTTGGTCCCTAATCAAGAACATGACACGCACAAGAAACTTTCATAAAACCAAAGGAAACACTCGGCAGGTTGTTTGCAAAGTATTCCCTTCATTCATTCACATATCCACCAAGAGTATGCATGATGTGTGCTTTACTCTTGGCTAAACAACCTGTGGTTAAATCAAATGGTGATCAAACATTAAAATCAACACACAAAGTCACAATTAAATCAGAGAATGAAACAAGAAATAGATGGATCAACTGAGCATTCTGAAATAACAACATGGCAATCTTGCAAGGCTACATCGAATCCCTAGAAAGAAATTAGTTACACTTCATGTTTACAGAATGTTTGATATAAAAATATACAACATGAATGAACATAGAATTAAGGAGAAAGAACCCTTGAAGCAAAACTGATGTCGAAATCCCTTAAGAGTTGCCTTCGGTGTTGGTGCTCCAAGTGTGTTGTAAATGAAGGTGGAGCGGCTAAGGTTGAATGGTTTCTGCGAGTGGGAGAGTGTATGGAATGGAATGAAGCCGAGAAGAGATTGTGTAGAAATGGAAGGAGCTCACGGCAATGAGGGAAGATTGGATGTGTTTGTGGTAACTTGTGTATTGAAAATGAGATGTGTTTAGGTATATGGCTGTTTGTTTAAGGTGTTTGTGTGGAGGAATGATGGAAAAACAGCTAGGACAACATGTGAAAGCTGGAATTGCATGTGAAGATGCTGGAATTTCAATGTGAAGTGCACGGCATGGGTGTTTTGGTGCATGTGTTGGCTGTTTTGTTTGTTGGTTAAAGCTTGTGTTTGCATGTGAATGTTGTTTGTGTGAAGTGTGTGTGAATGCATGTGGATTAAAGAGTGAATGGTGGCTGAAATAATGATGGAAAACAGCTAGGAGAAGTATGGAATGCATGTGAAATGTAAAGGGAAAAACTGGAAATGGCTAGGAAGGTCACGGCATAGACTTCTTTGGTGCAGAAATGGGTGTTGTTTGCATGTGAATTGAAGTTAGGGTGAATGATGATGAATGGATGTGGATTAAAGAATGAATGGTGGTGTAATGATGAAGTGTGATGGCTGAAAATGGCAAGGGAAATGCATGTGTTTGCACGGCAAAGAGGGAATGTTCGTGTTTTTGTGTTGGTTTGAATGGTTTAATTAATGGGAGTGCATGTTTGAATGATTAAAGTGCATGTGGGTGAATATGTGGCTGATTTATGAAAGGAATGCATGTGTTGATGAAGTGGAATGACAACTAGGTTATGAGGGGAATGCATGTGATGCATGGCAAGGTTTTAGAATGGGCTTAAAATAGGGTTGTTTTTTATGGAATGGATGGTTCTTTGCATGGCTATAAGGGAGAGAATAAGAGAGAATGGGCTAGGCCTTTTGTTGTATGTCCTAAATTGCATAAATGGCCTTCAATTTCGTCCATCCTTTTGGCTCCATGGATAAGCTATCCAATCCATGCCCAAAAATGCTCCAAATAGCCTCAAAATGCACTTTCTTGCTCCCTAAGCCCTTAGAACCTGAAAACACACAAAAGAAGCATAAATAACTAAAATAACTAAAGAAACAAAACGTAAATGTACGAGAACAAGCCATTTAAGTCGCATGAATATGCTCCTGTCAGGTATATACGGAAAACCAAAAGCCCACTCACTGATATGTGGAATGGTCGTAGCCCCCCTGCCTTGAGTGACCACGCTCGTCCTCGGGATAGGTATCACCTATATGCGAAACAACTACAAAAACGTCAATTTTAAAGTACATAACCAACCTTTAGAAATAACTTCTCATACAATGCTCAAATGGGGTATATGAATATACCAACGTGATCTACTCAACCTCAGGAACATCCCCATATTTTTAAAATAATTTTTCACCGTCGCACGCGCCCCCACGCGCTGGCCAAGGCACGGCCACACACACCGGCCACGTGCAGGCACGTGCCTGGCACGCTGCCGACGTCAGTTAACGCCGTTAGGAATATTCCGTCAGTTTTAACAGATTTCATTAACGGCGTCAGGAATATTCCGTCAGACTTGACGGAATATTCCGTCGTCTTCTCCGGCGAGCCTTCGGCGCCGGCGCTGGAAAACTGGAAAAATTTCAAACTTCGATATCTTCTTCGTTTTTCAACCAAATTTCACAAAATTGGTACCAAAATGAAGCTTAGAACTAGAGGAACACATTCATACCACTTTCAAGTGCTAAAAACCACGAAATCTCACCTGCAAAATCACCCCAATTCCGGCCAACCTCGAAACTCGTGATCCCGACGTCCAAAACCTTCAAACGAACCACCCCGAGCCTCCTAGGGACCTCACCAAGCTTCCTACAAGCTTGAAATTCCCTAAAACGTGAGAAATCACGTGTGCATGAACAGTACCCGAAATCGGGCATCGTGGATTCGACGTGAAAACGAAGGTGTTCTTACCTGAAATGGGTTTGGTTGGACTCCTACAAGCCTCACGAGCTCGAATATGTGCTTGGATTCCACGATCTGTGAAGGTTTGATGTGTTTTGGGTGTGGTTCGTACAAGGAAGGGAAAATGGGAAAGGGAAAGGCACGGGGGAAAGGTGCAGGGATAGGGAGAAAGGGTGTGGGGTGTATGTTAGTGTGTGTGTGGCACAAAACATGCCAACAAAAACCCAAAAACACACACACAACGTAAAATGACGCTAGGGGTAAAATCGTCTTTTCACGCGTACGTTTTTAAAATTCTCGGGACGGGCTGTCACAACGTCAAATCCACCCTAAACTACTCTAGGATCTCTATGGAGTTGATTAAGAACTTCCTTAAGCTTTAAAATTTCATGGAATGTCCACAATGACAATGGAGCAACAAAGCACCTCGTCGGAGCCCGTGAGTTCTCAGGTTTCCGACGTCTATTCCTCGACCTAATGGTATGGATGAACTCATAACCTTGAGAGGAGTATGATCGTAGTATCAATAGGGTCAATCCGTGGAAGTTTTGGTAAGTTTGAGAGTGATGCTCATACGGTGTATGGACGAGGGAAATTAAGAGAAGATGAGGGAGAGGGTGAAGGGTTGCACATGTGTATGTGTGTGTGTGTGTGGGGTCACGAGTTGGCCAAAATAAAAGGGGTCACAAGCCCTAATTGGGCTATGGGATTTAGGGTCTAATTAATTGGTCCAAAGGAAATAAAATAAACCCAAAAATTCTAATTGGGCTCAAGGTTGTAAGAAAGAAGATAACTGGTGGATATGTGATAGGCAACCAAAAAATTAAATCTTACCCAATCTCGCTCTTGAATTATCGTAATACTTTCGTTAGGAATCGAATTCGACCCTAACTTGCATCGACGCGCTCGTGACGTCGAGTACGATTTAATTACGTCAGCAAGGAAGATAACTTAAAACTGCATATGAACATCCACATCACAAAACCACAAGGGCATTATTGTCACTTTACATACTCAGGGATAAAAATATATAATAATTCGGGACGGGTCATCACACAACCATCTATGTGTATTATTTTAAATATTTATATTAATAAATTTATTGAATCGAACAGTTAAGATCTAATATGATCAAATCTAATGGTCCAAATTTAAACTCAACGGCTAAAATAATTTTAAAAAATATTTCATGCATTCATATTCTTTCATAGTGTTCCATGTAGGTTTAGTAATTTTTCAATATGTACTGAAATCTAAATTTTTAGGTTAAAATATTCATGAGATTAAATTGGGATAGCCTACAAATTTTTTTTTAAAAAAAAAAAAAATACCTAAATTCATTCTTTAATAATCTCAGACTAAAAATTTAACCTAAAGAATTAGAGCAGAAAACCTGCTTTTGGATTAAAACCTAAATTTTCTAGGTTAAATTTTTAACTCACGATTGGAAATGGTTCCTTTTTTATTTTTTTATTTTTATTTTTGTTGAGAGAGAAAGAAAAATAAAATAAAATAAAGTTAGCCTTGAAGGCTTGAAGTAGAACAAAAAGGAAAGCTCAAGTGTGAAAGAGTTCTGTGGGTTTTAGTCGGCTTTTCTTAATCATAAACCCAACAACGCAGACGAAACGAGAATGGCAGATAACGTTGCGAAATTCTTCGAATCAGTTGGCAATTTCTTCTCCGGCGGCGATCAGATCCCATGGTGTGACCGCGACCTCATCGCCGTAAGCACTTTCCCTGCGATTTTTTGTTTATTCATTTCTTATCTGTTTATATTTATTGTTGGTATACATGTGATGTGATGTGAAATGAGATTGCACCTTTAGGGTTTCAGAATTCGATTATTTAGTTTTCTCTCAGTGCGTAGGTTTTCAATCATTAGGATTTGAAGTTCTGTTGATACAATTCTTTGGGTATTTCTTTGAATTATTTAACGAAATAATGGAGAGAGATATATCATTAAGATTTAATCAATTGGAGACTAAATTAGATAAATATAGTAATAATATTACTAAATCCCCTGTAAGGCATCTTTGTAGGGATTTAATCAAGGGGTTTAATCAAAGGAAAATGATTCATTTATAATGTTGATGAGAGTTTGGTAAGATGGTCATGCTGAATGCCAGACCTGGCAGATGTTTTCGTGTGATTATATCTTTCGAATGCATGCTATGACAGGGTATTGAGAAAGAGGTTGCTGATGCTCAGAATGGTTCCCCTGATCACGTTTTCAAAGAATGTCTTATGCGATTATCATGGGCTCTTGTTCATTCAAGGCATCCAGAAGATGTGCAACGTGGCATAGCAATGCTTGAAGGTTCTCTCGCTCTTATCTCTCACACACCTATACGCCCGCACATCCACTAACATACTAACATACAATACATACACAAACACTTTATTCTGTAGGTTTTTTTAGATAACACAGTGTGCTTGCTGTAACTATTTTGACCATATGATGCCTTTTCCTAAGCACTTAACACTGAACCTCCTTCGTGCTGTTCAATTTACTGTCTTTTGTACTTTCTCTCTGACTTGATATGTTGCAGAGGTTAGGAGGGATCCTACTAAAGCCCCTCGGGAAGTGAGAGAGCCGCTATATCTTCTTGCTGTTGGGTATTACAGAAGTGGTGACCATACCAGGTGCAGGGAACTTGTAGAACAGAGTTTGATGGTATGATCTTCGTTTAGATTTGATTATGCAAACATTATCAGAACTTAATGCATGCCTATGTACTTTGAAACTACTTGCTCTGCACGTGTAGGATAACTCTTTTCTTTGTAACTTGTAAGCATCAATGGTGAAATTTAGAAAGGAGACGTAGAGCAGCTTCTCAGGAACTATGGGTGGAAAATACTCGGTTATTATCTCCTGTTTGCCTTCACATTCTATATAGTAGTCCAGATTGTATTAATTATGTTGACGCCATTAGATATGCATGCTTATGGAATTGTTAGTTTTTTCTTTTATCTCTTTATGCTTGAATGTGCTTGTATAGTCTGCACTAGATTTACCATGACATGGTTCTTTTGTAGGTTGCACCTGATTGGAGACAGGCACTGAACCTTAAGAAAATGAATGAAGCCAAGATAAAAAGAGGTAGAAATCAATCATCTCTCTCTCTCTCTCTCTCTCTCTCTCTCTCTCTCTCTCTCTGTGAAACTGACAATACTATCCCTCCTCTGTTTGAATGCAGATGGTGCGATTGGCATAGGGATAGCAGCGACTGCTGTTGGACTGCTTGCTGGTGGAATTGCAGCGGCTGTGGCTAGGAAGAAGTGATCCGGTATGCTTGACCTGTGAGTTGCCTGTTCATATAAATTTTACATTAGATGTAAAATTGGTACAATTGTTCGCTTAAACAAACTATTGTGAAGAAAGTTCCAAGAGTCGGATAATCTTCTTTTTTTCTCTTTTAAGAGAGTTTACTTGAATTATAACATGTTAGAGTTATGAACTTGCTATATGCCCTTTCTTTTTCGCTTTTTCACTTTTTCAGTCATTTGTTAGTAACAGCCCAAAATTTGTAACAGACGAATATGCGACATGGATTAGACTTAGATGGACTAGGATCCTCTCTGGATCCTTCTCTGGATCTCTTCCAGAGCATTGAATCCTGGCCGTTCAACCCTAAACTTGAACAGCCAGGGATCAATTTTAAATTTTCTAAACTATTTTCCACGCAAAACAAGAAGCCAAACTCGCCTTTCCTCCTTCTTCATGTTGGCGAACACGCGCCTCCCTATTCACCGACCTCTAAGATCTCCAACAAGAAGAGGAAAGCCTCAGCCTCCATCAACGTGATAGTGTCCAATGACTACCATAAGTGGGTGTGCCATCCTGGGAATTTCATCTTTTCATCTTTAATTTATGGGTACTGAGATAGTTATGGCTTTGTCCTAATCGCTTCTCTGTCCTGCAAGTGGATTCTCATTCGACTTCTAAGTCTAACTTATAAATTGGAGGGTCCTGGCTCATGCCACACTAGTCTGACAAGGTCTTAACATGTCTGCTCCTTTCTCGGTTGCAAAACCGCTTTGGTAATTCTACGCTTGTGTGGAATTTGATTCCATCACAGTTTTGTTTTTATGTACCGCTGCCTAATTGTACACGGTTTACTACCAAGAAAAATTCAAATATAAAGCACAGACAGTGGATTATACTCAAAATACCATGTATTAAGTAGGGAATTTTGTTAACCTCAAAAGAGTGCAAAAGTAGGAACGAAATACGCATTATTTACAGAGCATCCTGAAAGAAAACGAATTACACAGATAAACTGTGAATCAGATCCGGGAAGGGATCAGAGGGATATTGTTCTGCAAGTATGCACTGGCAGCTGCAACTCCGCTTCCGAGTTTCACTGGGTATCCGACATCCCTAAGCACCATCTCCACACCAGCGAGACAACCCAACAGTTGCAACTGGAAACACAACAATTTTCAAATACCACCAAGTGAGAAGGTAAAAATGAAAGGGATGTATTTAATTATAACAGATCCCTTTTACTTGCATTGCAAGATTTCCCAACGCTATTCCTACTTAGCGTATTTGAGAGACGGAGGTTCAAAAACTAGATTTCTACCGACTCTATTCCACGTTAAGCTAATAAACGAGACCATTTTCCTTTTCACTTCCAAGATCCAACCAATTTGTAATAAGAGCTTGGAATATGTAAACAATGTAAGATGCAAAGAATCGACATTACCTCGTTCAGGTTGCCAAGATGCCCTATACGGAAAACCTTGCCGGCCACTTTGTTCAGGCCTAGGCCTAAGCTCAAATTGTACCTTTTCCATGCCCGTTTCACAATATCGGTACTGTCAATGTGTGGAGGAACAAGCACAGCAGTCACTGTGTCACTCACCCATTCCTCCCTTTGGGTGCAGTTCTTCAAGCCCCAAGCCTCCACAGCAAGCCTGTATTTCCAAGTTGTAAGCAACGTTCAAATCCCCCGATAAATGCAGTCAAATGTAATTGGGACACGAATAGTTGTAAAACAAAGCTCTACCTTGTTGCTTTGCCCAAACGGCTATGTCTTGCAATCACATTGTCAAGTCCTTCCTCAAAAAGAAGATCGAGTGCTGTACGTAGCCCATACAGCAACTGGATGGAAGGGGTGTATGGCCAGTATGTTCCCAACTTATAGAACTTCAAGTAATCATTCCAGTCAAAGAAAACTCTCACGGACTTTGCAGTTTTAGATGCCTCCAGAGCTTTGGGGCTTGCACACACAATCCCAATTCCAGTGGGGAGGGAAAGAGCTTTCTGAGACCCAGTTAAAGCCACATCGACCCCCCACTCATCCATACGGAAATCAATAGCACATATGGAAGATACTCCATCGACAAGGAAGAGAGCCGGATGCCTGTAGTTATCTGAGAGTTCAATGAAAAAAAAATGAGACGCGTTCTATAAAGGTAACTGACAAAGAAGAGAGAAATATACAGCATGAAAAGGAATAAAAGTGACAAGACTGCCTTCGGCGTGTCAAATCTAAACCCTAGTAACTAAGGTACTAGACAAGCTATATTCGAAACTCAAGTACTCTATGGTTCGGCCTCGGATAGATAAATAGAGAGCCACATACATATGCATATAGACAACCATTTTAGAACTGATAATAAAACATGTACAGAAGCAGATTTATGGATACTAAAACGAAAGCTAATTCAGGCACAGCAGAAGACAAGCTTACTAAGTATTTTTCTGACTTTAGCCAAGTTGTTGGTGACTCCAGTGGCTGTTTCATTGTGAACAATGCATATTGCCTTTATGGTGTGGGCGGTATCTTCTGCAATTTTTGATTCTAGAATGTCGAGGTTGGCACCTTGGCCCCATTCACTTTCTACGACATCCACATTGAACTTGAGGCGCTGCTGCTGATCGATCCACAGCAAACTGAATTGGCCAATCAGGAAAGATACAGTCCGGTCTCCAGGAGATAATGTGTTTGTAAGAGCACTCTCCCATGCACCAGTGCCTAAATAAAATTTAAAGTAACATTATTGAGTGAAAAAAAAAAAAAAAAAAAAAAAAAAGTCATTCACACTGAATTCACTTAATCATGAACGTAAGATCGCTTCTAGTTGTTCAAACCATATAATACTTTAGAAACAACTTTTTCTTAGCAGATCACAAAATCTTGTAAAGGAACTTGGTGTTCTTAATACTCACATATCCATCCACAAGATGTTATTAAATATATATAAATGAAAGGAAAAAACTGAGACCATAATGGTTTGAGATACCTGTGGTAGGGATCATAAATGGAGTTCCAGTTGTAGTTTTGAAAATCTTCTTCACATCCTCGAGCAGAGTTTTGGTCATTGCTGGAACAGCGGGAGAACGGTAATCCTCATTGTTTCTGTTCATGGACCGAAGGACTGCCTCCGGAATATTCACCGGGCCTGGAACAAAGAGATGGTTCCTTCCTGGTCCATTAACGTAGTCCATTTTCGCCTCCCTGCAAGTTCACAAATTGAGCCGACCCTCAGCTGCATACAAATTAAAAGTTAACCTCAGCCACCAGAAAGAAAAGAAAAATGGTAGTCCCCATCTATTGCACTTCCCAGTTAGAACTTAACCTCAGACCCATTAAAAGAAGTAATCCACGGCTACCAGAGAAATGTATGATTTCACACAAACACACACACACAAACACAAACACGTCGATATCATGTTTCTATAGGGGAATACATATACATGTGAATTTTCTAAATCGAAGGTCACATAAGTTCAACCAGTACTTCCCGGCACCACCTATGCAGCTGCTATACATAATACGTAAATAAATATAAGCCTTGATTATCCTTAATTTTCTCTAGTGTTTCTAAAGTGTTATCCGAACCTTATACATAAGTACACATAATACATGTATCATTGTATTATTAGTTACTATGGAGAGAAACAACATTCAGGGCTCGTTTGGTGCCTGAGATTGGAATTGACTGGGTTACTCTATAAATTCAAGTATATTGAAGGACTGAGATGAATGAGCTTTCATTTTGATGGGATTAGATATGAAGGAAACTTATCCCTTCTAATCCTTAATGCGTAATCCATCTTCTACCTCCAAGTTGGACACAATTTTTCATTTCTTCCTTGAACAAACCCTTAAACATAGTGGCTTATCTACTCCATTCCAATCCAAAACACCAAACGGAGCCTCAAATTGCATTTTATATCTGAACCCAACTCCAAATAAACTAAGAAAAACCTCCACATAACACGGAAAAAATAAAGATTGGAAATATTTTGTAATTATATTTTGAATCAAAAGTAAAGCTAATATAAGGCTCTATTAAAATTTCGGGTCAAATAACACACACACGCACATAACAAAATTGAAATCAGCAAATTCATAAAACAGATATAATTATAAACGACCAGAGAAAATATCCATACATGAACACTAACTGATCACTAGAAACATGTCGATATATATAAATATATATATGTATATGTACATAATCAATGAAAAGAGAAGAGAGGAAGAAGAGGAGTTTTACATACCCAAATCCCAAAGGCAACAAGTGGAAGAGAAGCAGAATTCTCTCTTCTCCGTGGGCACCCGTCCTCTCTTCTTTGGACACACAGAGAGCAATGCCAAACTGTTTTATATTTCTGCAGAGGGAGGTGCAAGTGGAAGGGGACCCACTTTTCTCAAACGTGGAAGATAAAGAGCCACGCCAGTGGCGTCACTAACAAGAGGAGAGGAGGATTATCTTCCCTCCTATTACCATCCCCTTCCATAAATGAAGAATTCAAAACCAAACTATTGATGAACCATTATGTGGGTGAATCTAATTCCCTATCCAAATATTTTGTATAAAACTAGATGCTTATTTTAATTTCGTTCCGTCTATTCGAGCAGTATTTAAGTCTAAACTATAAATAGAATTTAGGTGCATAAAGATACACAATACTCTAATCAACTTGATCGCACTTAATCTCAAGGTTAACAAGGACTTCAATGAAAATCAAGGACTGTAATTGGGGAAATTGCTTGCAATATCTAGGGAGAAAGAACTTAGGCGTTGTTTGGTGTGTTACAGCCAATTAAAATGGATTTAGTCCAATTTATTGTTTGTTGTATCAAAATGTGAGTTGACAGAATTAGATATGATGGGTTATGAATATAAAATAGAGTGGGATATTTAACCTATCTTATACATGGATTACAAGTCTAGCTTACATATCTCTAACAATCTCATATTATCTCTTAGACCTAATCTTATCCAGTCTACCAAACAGACCCACAACTAAGAAAGAAAGAAAAATAAAGACCAAAGAATGTAAGGCCAAACAACCAGCTGGATTGAAGTAGGATAATGTATAGTAGACAATTCAGTTATAAGAAAACACTTGAAAAATGTATGGACAAGAAATTACTAGAATATGGAAAATAAAGGAATGGATTTAGACACATAATAATTTTTTTTTTTTTTCTTTTGAACAAAATGATATTATCTACATTCAGGGAGTGGGAGAGTAGGAGAGTGGGTCAAGCCTCACACTGGGCTACCTATAATAATGTGGTTCAAATTCATATTTGATGAAAATCGAACTTAAGATCTCTCGTTTACAAGTAAAGAGGAATACACTACTAAACTGTAATACAAAATGACAAAGACATAATAATTCATTAGAATTAAATTTTTGGATGATAAAATGAAGGTCGCGGTTGAGAAAGGAAAGTGAAAGATAAAGTGATAAAGGAAGCTGCACACCACACCTATTTTGTAGGAAGCAACACCACACAGGCCTTTTTCATCTTTGTATTTTACCAAGTTTGTTTTCTTCCAATGTTTTGTTCTGTTTCGCATTCATGTCTGTCTAACTATAAGTTTATGGGGCATTCTTATTTTTTAAGATTTTTCTTCTGTACTATGTATCATTAAATAATATGAAAAATAAATGATTGATATTTCAAAATAAAAAATCTAAACGATTGTGAGAATCAAATTTAACAGCCAAAGCTTCCATAACATTGAATGATACGTAGTATTTGAAGCTGCACCCCCTTTTTTATCATCTTTTATTTAATTTCTTTTTATTTTCTCAGTCAAGCAATAAAAAGCGGTTTGATAAAAATAAAAGTTCTACTTATTTTAAAAGCACTGGCCTCTAGACAACAGCTTTTAAAGCAGCTTGCAAGTTACTTTTATAAAATTAAAAAATTAAAAATTTAAAAATAAAAAGAGTTAAGCCATTATTGAATATTTTTAAGTCCTGTAATACTCCCATTCATTTTTTAAAATTACATTATTTATCCTTCTACACAAATTCTCTCCATTAGAGCATCGCCATCCGTTAGTAGAAGATATGGGCAAGGAAATTGCCCTTACTATCACTTTAAACAGTAATTGTCTTTGTACAAGTCCACTCGTTTAGAAGAACGAAGGGCAAGGGTAAGGGCGATTACTATTCACAAATATATATATATATATATATATATATATTCTTTGTCTTATCCTCCACATGTTATTATTGTCATAGATTTTTGTTAAGATTATCGACCATTCATGTAGTGCCACGTATCATTATTCATTAGTAATATCCCAAGTGTGTGTTATCAATTAACCTTACATCACTACCGTTATTACCACCACCATTGTTGTAAACATTGTCGCTACCACAATTATCACCAACGCCATCACCGCCACCACCAGCAACACCACCAACACAACCACAACTGTCAGTATCACCAAATAGTTGTCACACCTCCGCCATAATATACTGCCACAACCACAATTACCGCATATGTCACTGAATTGTTACCTCTACTGCCTAACCACCACACCCTATTATTGGGGCACCAACACTATGCCATCACTGTTGTCGTAGCCATCACCACCCCCCTTATTATATCCATTTTTGTTATTATATGCAATTACATTACTTTTACATTATAGTTTACTAAACGCTTTTACACTGCTTTTCAAACTCACCACACGTTTAAAAATATAATTTATCAAATACTTTATTTTACAGGTGATTATTCTTAAAGTAGAACAGAATAAGTATTTTTCCGAAAACACAGCAATCCAAAACCGGCATACTTCCCATTCCACAAGAATTGAGTAGTGTAGTGGGTCTGGCGTCAACGAGGTTCCTCTAATCAGTTCATAAGAAACGGAAACAAAAATTGCCAAGACGAATGAAAAGGAAACCCGGAAGCGGATGCGAGACCAAACCAGAACCAACCAACCAACCAGGCTGACTGACTGAGGTAGAAACTTTCCCATATCCTAAAGCCATTTCTTCTTGCTATAGAACCAATGAACGGTAAATAGAGATATTGTAAAGTATAACTACCAATAACTCAATATAAAAATATAAAAAATAATAATCTCAGGAGAATAACAAAAAAAACTACTTCAAAATTGATATTGTACACTTTCTGAAGGCGTTAATACATTCTCCTTCTGTATGTATACATTCTGTGAGTACGAAAACCGTTTTGCTAACTGGCCCTATTTACGTGAACACAGTACCAACCGAGCTCATCTTCAGAAGAAAATAACAATTGTTGCAAAATTCCACCAACCTTGCAGATGACAGACAATGCTTCGGGTCGTCAGCTCAGCGGCTCAGCCATGCCTTGTACAACGGTGCAAATCCCATTTGGTGGATAACTTGTTCCGATCATCTCAGAAACCCAAGTAGGATCTCCAAAAATTTATTCCCATGGTTGACGTAAAAAAATCCAGAGAATATATGTATGGGCAGTAGTTGTAAATGCCTAAGCGAGAGCCAGTAGACTTCACATCTTAAGCAGCCGCTTTCTTCCCACCAATTTGTATGCCGAACTACTTAATACGTGATGTAAAACCTTGTTTTGTTGGTAAACCTGCCTGCCGCGTCCTGTAAGGCCTTTCATTCACAGTACGTTTATTTTCTGATGGTCCTGCACCAAGAATCCCTAATGAGCTTGGATCAGTTAACCGGGTACCATTATTCATATTTCTTTGAGATGGGGCCTGAACTTGGAAATTACTATCAGCTTCCCCTCTCCTCCTCCGTTTCCATGCTTCAAACTTGGCTGTATCATGACCTCTTTTCCTGTCCGAAGGGAAGGAGAAGGGAGAAGGGTCACTGTCTCTGCCGAAGGGGCCAGAAGCGGAGCCGTTCATGTGGGAAGGGCCAGCCTCCACATCCTGGTGCTGTTTAAGTTTTGAATATATTTGATGAAGTCTCTCCCCGGACAGATTTGAAAAGGTAGAAACATATTTCCACAAGCGCATGGTCATCCCTGTAGATGCGCACTTCGTTAATCTATGACCTATTGGCTCCAATTTAAAACATACCCCATGAAAAGGGAAAACAAATTTGTCATATAAGCAGTCCAAGAGCTTGTCTAATGTAGGATCAACTATTCACGTAAGACATTAACCTAATCAATTAAACTTAAAACATCTAACAATAGCAGAAACAGAAGCAATCAGCAATGACAAAAATAAAGCATACAAGGATGAAGCACATACTATCTTGTCCATATGGTTCCTCCTCATTTTCTAAAACAATTTGATCTATCGTTCGTCCAAGAAGTTGTAGATAACTTCGAATCTTGGAAAGCACCTGAAAAAAAAAAGAAAAGAAAAAAAAAAAAAAAAAAAAAAAAAAAATACCAGCATGAAAATTATGATCTAACAACGGCAGAAAGACAAATTTATGATCTAAGCTGTACCTTTTCCTTTGGAAGATTGGCACTAATTGTCTGCAACCGTTCAAGACTTTTCAAGGTTTTAGTTTCATCCTTCATCATCTCTTCACACCATTCCATCCATTTCTCCTCCTTGAACTTCTCATACACTTCATCATCATCCGACATTTCACCCTCCTCTTTCACTAAAGGTTCAACTTTCTGGGGTTTCAGTGGTCTACCCTTGTTCATTTGAACATTAACTCTAGAAGAACCAGTTTTTCCTTTCTTTAGCCCACTGCGAGCTAAAGAAACATTGACAGTAGCTTCCCTATCCCTTGAAGACTTACGACCCACTTTAGCATTTGCATTCTTTCCACCAAGGGCTGCAATTTCCTGGTTACAGTCGTTTTATTCATCAACTCACACGATATAGGAGCCAAATCATTTACTCACACTATTCAAGAAAATCAATCACATTCAGAATGGATACAAAACACACACAAACTAAAGCACAGGCAAATAAACAGATGACAAGAGTTAAAAGCATTAGGATGGATAGGCTTCGACAATGGAGGATTCATCTTAGACCTAGCAGTAAGTTTGACACAAATTCACAAGTACTTAAAACAACGATCATCTCGGCACACTCATAACGTTTCCACTAAATTTCACACAATCCGGTCAAGAAAGAATCATTTTTCTTTTTCAATCCTACTTCCTATTTCAGAAAGTATAAGCACGATTCTAAGTTTATTGCATACCATTTCCAAAAGAGCGTTAGCACGATCTCTCAAATTTGGAGCACGGGGTAAAAATGTTTCATGGTGTTGAAGTTCCACTGGAGCAATTTTCTTTGTAAGGCCAAGCCTTTCATCTAAACGTATCTTTTCCCAATTTCCAAAGCCATGGTAGTATATTCCAATAAGCAATCTTGCATCATCAACTATCCAGAAGGCAAATATCAGCAAAAAGTAACCAAACTACTGTCTTTCTAGATGGATGGGGAAAACTTAAATTATAAGAAAATAAGTAATACATACTTTGATTCCAACCACAACCTTTCGACCAATTTGAAGGTTTGAGGTACATCAAGACACGAAACTGAGCAATGGGATCGTCATATCGACTAATGCGTTTTGCCAGGTACTGAAGTTCACGAACACGATTGAGCAGATCACCAGCTTTGACAGGGACACCAAAAAAATCCAGCAAGGGCCCCTAAAAAGTACCACAAATTTGTAAAATACATCAGTCAGCAAGTACTCACCCGCAACAAAAAAAAAAAAGAACAATTAAACATAGGTATTCAAGAAATTCGAAACAAATATATATATGAATAGACATTATCTAAAACAACCTTCGGGTCCAGACTCCCCACTTCCACTGCTTCTGTGCAGCCATCAATCAATGCATTAAAAAGCTCAACCTGTGCTTCAGTTGAAGCTGCTGCAACGGCACCACCAACCTCCCCAACTATCAAGGCAATTTGGCTCTCATTCCCAAATTTCATAACCTAAAACAAAAAGAAAGGGCATTGTTAAGATAATTATACATAAAAATATGCATAAATTTATGAAGTGGCATTTGACCAAATATGTGTGTGTGTATATATATATAAAGTTGCACAACATTTTCTTATCAGTTGTGCTGCCTTGCCCTTTTCTTTTCTTTTTTTCTGGGTTTTTGTTGTTACTGGTTTGTAAGTTATTTTTTCTACTTTTTAGTTGGTAACTTAGTGCTGCTTGTATCTTTGATATTTATGCCTGCCTCGTGGGATGGCATTATAAACAATATTTGAGAAATATTTGATAATTTCTTCTGTCATAAACAGTTTTTGAGTAAATATATCTGTTACAAGACACTATGGGCTGGTTTGGTATTGCTGTGCTTTGAAAAAAAGCTGCTTTTGCTGTGCTGTGAGAATAAGCAGCTGTAAAATAAAGCAGCAGAGTGTTTGGTAAACTTTTTTGTAAAAGTGTTTTTGAAAAAACAAAGCAGTATTAGAGTGTTTGGTAAACTTTTATGTAAAACAAATGTGAAAAAAAGCCGGTTTTTCAAAGCTAGGTTTTGCAGCTTCTTGTTTTTGGCTTTTTTTCACCCAAAACTGTGAAAAAAAGCTGAAGTTGAGTGTTTACCAAACACAAAAACAGCTCCCAGCTTTTTTTGATAGCAGCTTTTTTCAGAATCACATCAGTACCCACCAAAAACCACAAAGAAAAAGTAGAAGGAATGCACCAACACTTTGCACTTATTTTCCTGACAAAATATATTCACAAGTTCCATTTTTCATCCAAAATTTCCATTGTCTGCCCCTTCACTTGTACTGATCAATACTTCAGTTGATATTTCTGAGTTTCCAGACCCTTAATATTTCAGTTGATACTTCTTTGTACAAAACCTAATTAATGAACCACAACTACTCCTGCCCCCTTCTTTTCCTATAAAGAGAAAGACAAGCCCAACCCAACTATTATTAAGTCTAAAAATGTTCCAAAACCACTCAAAATTAGGTTAATCATTTATTACTCCAGCCTGACAATTTAGTAATGAAATAGCAAATTATTTATTTGCCACCGAAAAGGAAAGGCTAAACCACATAAAATGCCAAACACAATAGTTCTCAAAGAAAGTGGACTTTGATCATAACAATCAGCAAGAATACATCGACATAAAAGCACGGTACATTTTCTCGCCACTTTGATTCTGAAATACATGTATCATAGGAAACAGAACAATCTATAGATATAATTAAGTAAGGGAAATATATTATAGCAATGAGATGCACCTAAAAGAAACATCTGAAAAGAACAAAACCATTTGTGAGAAGGTGTCCAATCAGATCAAATCTAAGAAACTGTCTTCTGATAAATCATAAAATATGCTGATCTTTCGTATTAAAACCACAAAGTTAAAAAACAAAAAAAAAAAAGAAAAACAAAGAAAAAAACAAAAAACAAATATCCAAGAGGGACGGGTTAGTGTTGTAAAAAAATACAGGCCATTTCAATCCAAAAGTGAAATGCTCCCCCCTACCCCAGTGCATTTTCTTTTCTTTTTTTCAAGCAGGTAAGAGTATGTAAGTACCCTTTCTGTATATATATTTGGGTGCTACACATGAAATATTATGAGCTTTCTCAGACAAGAAAATATGTGGTTATGGGTGGTTTGGATGGAGAGAGAAGGATTTTCGAAAGTTACTGCAAGGTTATGACTATAAAACCATGCACAACAAATATACAACTTATAAGTAGGAGCTTACAGCACGAGAAAATCGCAATGCATCTCTCTTTGATAAGTTCCCAGAAGACCATCTCCTAACTTGAGCCGATGCTCCGCCAATCATTGGTGCTGAGGTAACTGTGTAATCTGATTTTCGCCTTTTCTGGACTCTTTCCTGAGGCTCAGATTCTTTCTTTTTTCTTTTATTAATTCTATCAGGCTGATCGGCTTCTGCATAGCTCTTAGTATTCCTTGTAGCACGAGGAGCAAGTGCTTCCTAAAAGAAAGTAACAAATACATCATTTTATCCTGCTGATAGAATACTGTTATAGTAAAACAGTATATAACAGAAGAGATTCATACTTCGGCTTGGGATACTGCTTCTGGCTTTATCCAACGACTCCAAAAACTACCATCATCTTCACCAGTACCAAAATTTGCAACCTGGACATATATGTACCAAGAAAAAACAAAGATGAATATGCCTTAACGTGAAAGTAGTAGCAACTATACAACATCCCTCCATCACCATCTTTACTCAAAATTACCCCAAACCCAAGAAGTCCTGTGCCTTTGATTTTGGGCCACAGTGACATTGTATTACAGAACAAAAAAATAAAAAAAAATAAAAAAAACAAACAAACAAACAAACAAACAAACAAACAATAAAACCAACAAAAAGCAAAAACTCCTGTGGGAGGGAACTCAATCAAAGTAAGGGAACAGAGCACAATGAAAAAAACATGCCTTAAAAGCACTCAACAATTCATTCCCTTCCTCTGCAGTTTCCTTCTCTTCAACCTTTTCTGCTCTTTCAAGAATCTCATCAATATCCATACTCAAGAGTCCTTTCTTGCTCTCTTCATCATTTTTGTCTTCCTTGAAAAGTTCCTCAGCCCCAAATCGTAGAATAGCAGACAGCTCATTCTGCAATTACAAAATCAAAAAATCAGATATATTGGTTATGCTCATAGAAAGAGAACAATTGGCGTACGGTAAAACTATATATGTGTGTGTATATAAATATATATACTGTTCCCCTTGAAGGTAATATATGTAGAAAGAGATCCATCTATAAGTGGAAAACCACAAATAATCTTCGAATCTTTCTGCTTACATTTTCCCCACATTTACAAGTCCCCATATAACCCAACTGAATTCAGCACGATAAACAATTAACTCAAGTCCTTACTTTGTCAAATAAAGTCCCCTTCTTAGATTCTTTCTTCTCCAACCTACCCTCTGCATTTAATTTTTGAATCACCAAATGGTCAAGCACCTATGGAACACATTGGAAAAAACAAAACATATTAGATTGAATAAATGAACTCAAGCAAGAAATTGTATGCATAATGCATATGCAGATACTATATGTACAAACTGCACAGTTCAAATTTATAAATCATATCTCAAGATAATGTCATGTAATGTACCATCCTTTTCTTTTCAAATTTATTTATCATATCTCAAGATAATGTCATGTAATGTACCATCTTTTTCTTAGCTCTCTCCAGAATATCTTCCTCGACACTTTTGCTTGTGACAAATCTATAGATGTTAACAACTTCTTGTTGCCCTATTCTGTGCGCTCTGCTCATTGCCTGATTCATAGTCATTGAGAAGGTGAGGTTCAAACTCAGGTCTTCAGTGTGAAAGTTACACTAGCATGTAAAAGTATGCCCATTGGTAGGGTTAAGAAAAATTAAAAGTCTTTTAAATAAACCTGAAGGTCATTTTGGGGATTCCAATCTGAGTCAAATATTATTACTGTATCCGCTGTGGCAAGGTTGATACCAAGGCCACCTGCTCGAGTTGAAAGGAGGAAGCAAAAATCTTCACTACCAGGCGCATTAAAATGTTCCATTGCTTGGTGGCGTAAATCGGCCTTTGTACTCCCATCAAGCCGCTGAAATTGAAAACCTCTAATTGACATATACTCCGCCAGTATGTCCAACATTCTTACCATCTGCAATAAATGATTTCAATGATTAGTAGCCATAATATCTCTGTATCAACCAATTAAAATGATATCTCTGTACCAACCAATTAAAAGTAATATAGCGTAATCTTGGAAATCTTGTCCCCTAACTAGAGTAAATAATATGCAGCATTATATTGCATCAGATTCACTACAGGCTGGGGGAAACAGACCAATATGCCCGGTACCTAAGCTGCCTGAGTAACTTTGTAGTCGTTAACTATTAACACATGCAATACTCCAGCATGTGGCCAACTGCTACAGAAACAAATAGACAAAATATGTTGACACAGACACAAGTCATGTTTCCACACGAACAGAGTCACTCCCAAATCAAAGATCAAGACACTAAAACCATGGCAATTGTAGAGATTAGATAAGTGGCAATTCTAGGAACAGTAAAAGCATGGCAAGAAAGAAGGCCAGAAGTGTTATATCCTCAAACAACCAACCAATGATATTTCCCTACAAATAGCAACAGATATGGATTCCAACACTGAATTGAGATGGAATAAAGAAAACTGTGAAATTAGAAAGTGCATCAAAAACAACTCAACAAGATGAAAGTATGAGCAAACATTAAATCCATCTAAATAGTAAATAAACCTGGGAAAATATGAGAACACGGTGCTTTGTTTCATGCAATTTCATAAGAAGCTTATCAAGTATAACCAACTTTCCGCTGCTTAAAATAATCCTCTCCAATTTACTGCCATCTTTACTACTTGAGTCCCCACCATAACCATGGTCAGCACTTTCAAACAGAAAGGGATGATTACAACATTTCTTCAACTCTACCACAATATTCAACAACGAAACCTGCAAAGGAAAAAAATAAGGTAAAAGAATGAAACCGCTATTATTTTAAACAATCACCACACAGAAGAAAGAGATAGTAAGGGTAAAGCGGGTATTATTCAACTGATTACATTTTCTATCAGGAGAAATATTGCCTATAATCTCATGTTCTTTTAATATGGCAATATTTTGGCAACTTAACTCCTATTATCATTAATTTTGATTATGTTTACTACCAGGTTTCAAAGATGGGATTAAAGGAAGAGAGTGTTGTGAAAGTTTCAACACCAATTTTGGTGCAGGATTTCTTGCTGTACTTGAGTAAACTGAAAAGGTTTCAGTAATTAGCAGACCTCATAAGAAAAGTGAAGGGTGGCACTCAAATGTTGTGAGTTAAGAGACGAGAGCAAATGTATTTTGTGACATTTCAGTCTTTTTGACTCTTTTCAGAATAGAGGAAGAACTGCTGAGTGAACATAAAAAAGGTAGTATCAATGTACATAAAATTTGACAGAGATAATTTCTTTTATCAAACTATTTATTAGCATGTCAGGCTTTTCCAAATTTCTCTTTTAACTCTGACGGTGTTTGGAAAATAATCATCCCCACATACCAAGACAAACAATCTTCAATTTTCACCACAACAGTTCATTTCATGCAAATGATTGAGTTAATTTAAGGTTGAAAGATAAAACACAAATACAGTTACAGTTACAATTAATTCTACACAAGGCAAAAAATTATTTTGACTGATATGCTAATTGCAAACTATACAGTTACAATTAATTCAACACAAGGCAGAGACAATCAAAGATCGAGTCAAATTTGCAGTTACAATGCCAAATTTTTTTTTACTAATATGCTAATTGCAAACCTTACAGTTACAATTAATTCTACACATGGCAGAGGAATGGGGAAAAAAACCTGATTCCCACGAACTCCTTTGTTCAAGTTATGAAAGTTGCGTTCCAAAATCCACTTATAGTACCTAAATTAAATAATTCAGAACCAAAGAGCAGAATGTCAAATCAGCTGAAAAGAGTTAATAAAAGACCACTTCATTACAAGTTCAATCACGTACTGTTTCTGAAGAGGAGACATTTCAACCCTAAGAATTCGTTCAATTTTAGGAGGTAAAGACTTTTCCACATCCTTGATAACTCTTCTAAGAATGTGAGGCCTCAATTCCATATGCAGATTAGCAAGCTAAACATAAACCCAAAACAAATATTAATTCATGGTATAGATATAACAATAGTTATCAACAAAGGCGAACATGAAAAATCCAGGTGCAGAGAGAATGTAAATAAAGTTTCACTGGACAATACCTCAATCTCATTGAATGAACTGAGATTCTTGTAATTCTGAACAAAATCATCTTTATTCTTGAACTTATCAGGGTCGAGGAAGTGAAGCAGAGCCCTGAACAATATTTGAAATTTACCAAAAAAGAAGAAAGAAAAAAATATGGAAGGCATTGGAAAACTCATGCATGACCCATGGTATCGGTGCTAGTCAATCAACTCTTTCAGGAGAAGATGGGAAAAACAAAAAACTCAATGAAAACAATGGGAGGGTCTATTTGAAACCAAAGAATTAGTCAGCACACCATTTATTTTGTTGTAAAACTAAACAAAAAACTTTACCCTTGCCAGAAAACAACTCAAGAAACGATTGTATTTAGGTCAAAGGAAACAACAAAGAGGTTGATCAAGAAGACCAAACCAGAAAACAGAAAACAAACACGCCTTAGAAAGCTAAAACAAGAAAACACCCTGCACAAACAGACACTCGAAGCCATTAGAGAACAAATGCTATCCAGTCTTGCCTAAGCAGAGAGGGGGAGAGAGAGAGAGAGAGAGAGGGAGAGAGAGAGAGAGAGAGAGAGGGAGATTCCCCTGAAGTAAGGAAACAGATAAGGTCAGCCAGAAACAAAACTCAATCCGAAAGCTCCGCAAAACCAGCTCTCAAAATCCTTAAAGACCCCCAGATAAAATAAATCCAAAATTTACTCAGATAGAAAGAAAATTATCTCTATCCCTCTATTTCTCCCATCCCCTCCATTTCATCATCACCCAACACCATCAGCATGTTGTTCTCCTCATTCTCTACCTCCAGACAATCAGAAAGAAGCATCTCCCCTCTTCTCATTTTCTATCCTCTTTCTCTGACACTGAATCCAAGGGGTGGCTGAACACCTCGGATCGGAGCCGCTCATGGCACCAATTGGATATGATACAGAGGAAAACGAGAGTAAGTTTCTGAGAAAATAATATGTAATGGTTAGGGTAAGTGATGCAGGCCAAGAGAAAACCGCTCGCAAACATGTTCAGAAGGATCCCATGTGATATGAATTGTGCACACATGAATGCAATGCCCAAACCCCCACCCCTCGTAACGTATACATAGGAGAATAGAGTCACTTTTGGACCCAAATGCTTAACCAAGCACACACACATGAACATAAGCACTTAATAAAAAATAAAAAAAATAAAAAAATAAACAGAATTAATGCATGCACAAGCAGAAATATGAGAATAAGAAAACAAATCAATTACCATAACTCCTCTACGCTGTTCTGCAAGGGAGTACCAGTTATAAGCAACTTGTTCTTCGTGCTAAATTCCTGTCAAACCAGGAACGCAGCATTTAGTGTAAGACGAGATTAAACTTGATAAAGGTGTGACAAATGATTGGCTGACTGCATACCAAGAGGGTTGTGTACAACTGTGCCTCACTGTTCTTTAATCTATGAGCTTCATCAACCATTAGATAATTCCACTTGATCTTGGAAAGAACAGCCTTATCCTTTAAAACCACCTCATATGTCGTCAATAGTGCATTGAATTTTATAGGCCGGCCTCCTATTTTATCATTATTAAATTCATACTGTTGACAAACCTACAATCAAAGAAAATAACAAACAGATCAATAATTGATATATGAACCTCATACATGTGCACAAGAAAGCATGTCTTACCTCTCGGCTTGCACGAGTACCAACATACACAATAATATTCATATCAGGGAGCCACTTCCTAAATTCTTTGGCCCAGTTAGACAAAGTGGATAATGGTACAACAATAAGAAATGGCCCGTTGATCTGTTGAGCATTCTGCAAGAATGCAAGAATAAAAAATAAAAAAAGAAAGGCTATAATCTCATGTAAATTACAATCTCACGTTCATTTGAAACTATGCTAAATAATAGAACACTTTACAAGCTAGTAAGCAAAGAGTTTGGATTTCATCTTCACCTGTAAAAAACCAAGCATTGAAACTGATTGAACAGTTTTACCAAGACCCATTTCATCAGCTAAAATGACATTGGTATCATTCCTCCAACTGCAACATGCAAGAGCTGCTGATTAGAAACTTTCCAAGAATGGCATATTAAGGAATCCTTTTTCCAACGATAAATGTGAGATAGAAGTAATAAACAAGCCATGCCTATTAACAAGAAAATTCAAACCCTCAAGCTGATAATCACGAAGACTTCCTCCCTTCAACCATTCCGGCTGTTCCTCGAGCTTCCGTAGACTTCCTAAACATCATTACCAACAATTTTAAAATAAAAGAAAAATGATCACAGTATGTCAAGAAGAGCAACAAAACAAATCAATACATTGCAAGAAAATGAAAGGGATGAAAATGGAAAGAGAAAAAACTAGAGGAATTGGGTTAGTGCCTAGTGAATAGGTTGCAGTATTGTGCCTGGTCAAGGGGGATCCTTATGGTAGGTCAGGTGACTCGGAATATACTTTAGATAGTCTTCAGTATCTGTCAACATCAGGCCTCCAGATAAGGCCAAGGAGTTGGTTTGGTAGTCCTAAGTAGTATGTGACTTTTCCAGAATTTGAGACATTGATATGAAATAGCGCGAGGGAGTATTTCCTTCCAGGAAATTCATGTATTATTGTCAGCATACCAATATATCCTAAATACTGTATAGAATCAGATGAAAATGCAGACATTTAATGTTATTATTGAAAGGTATTTCACCAAAATGAATAAGACGAAAAAGAAAACAAAGATGATGAGGAAGAAGAAAATCAATTATCAAACCCAGAGTGTGGGAGTTAAAAGACAAATAACTTTGAACAAGACATGAACTGTGTAACTATTAAATTTCTAAGACAAGAAAGAGAATAATCCCTGAACTCATTCAACATATGATGGCCAGCATCTAACTCTGCCCTATAGTTCATCTACTCCCACTCCCTTATAATCTTAAAAAAAATCTTCAATTACACACCAACCAAATGTTTCAAAAAACTGCCAACACCAAACAGCCCCACAAAGCTCTAGCTTCCCCCCCCCCCCCCCCCACCCCTCCCCCCTCTTCCTAGAAATTCTAAAAAATTTCTAAGCCAAGCATTTTTCTATGATTGGTGAGGGGAATGAGAATTGAGCACTGATGTGTCAAGTACGTATTTTAAGATGATTTTGGTTTTTTTAAAATAAAATTAAGTAACTTAAACCTTATACCAAATCTAAAACAAAAAAGTAGCACTCAAGTAATGAGGTCAATTAAGATTTAGGATCAATGACCCATTCACTGCTCAGACTTAAGAAAATAAAGTAAACACCGCCTTAAGAATTTTAAGGTCATTGCCTTATTTAATTGATACTAAATAAACAGAAGTTATGAATTAACTGCAATGTTTTTCCAGCCATTTCTGGTTGTATGCTTAAAATTTGATGTTCCTATCAAAGAAAGAGAATGCAATGACTACCTTGCTAGCAAAAAAGAGGAACAAGAAAATGCCATGACCCAGGCAGTGAGAATTGAAAACAAAAAAAATATGCAAACGAGAAGATAAGCTAGTTCAAACACTAAAGCCCAAACCTTTGCTCCTCTTGCGCTGGAGATCCACCATTTTTCCTTGTACAGCCATTGCAGCTTCACGAGCCTGCTCATAATAACAATCCACAACCAAAGTTACAAGCATTAGAAAAATCTAATGATGTGCACCTATGTCCACTCATGAAAAAGTTCACCACACACAGATAAGTACTAAAAAAAATAAGGGTAAAGTACAAAAAACTATCTCAACTATTGGTGTCACGACACTTTCATACCTCATCTTTTAAAGTTGACAATGTCATACCTCATCTTTAGAATTTGGTCCAATGTTATACCTTCCGTTACTTGGCCGTTTACTTTTCAGTTAAATGCTGACGTGGCCTGATTCGGAACCCACTTTCTATTAAAAAAAATTAATAAAATATTATTAAAAACTAAAAAAAAATTATTTAATTTTTTTTAAATAATACAGAAAAGTAAAAATAAAATTAAAATAAATCCCTCTGCGGAAGAAGGAAAAAAAAAAATTTGAAAACCCATCAACCCCCCCCCCCGGGAAGAAGAGGAAGGAGAAGGAGGAAGAAGAAGAAGAGGAAGGAAAAAAAAAAAAAAAAATCCAACCCAACCCAGTTCCCGCCCCCCCCCCCCCCCCAACCCCCTGCAGCCCAAAAAGAAGCAGGAAGAAGAAAGAAGAAGAATAAGAATAAATAAATAAATAACCCAGTTCGTGTACCCCCCCTGCCAACCCCAAATCCACCCCTCTCATCCATTCTCCCCATCCTCCACCCAACGGGATCTGGGTTTTTTTTTTTTTTTTTTTTTTTTTTCCTGGGTTGCTGGAGGAAGAAGAGGGGGTGGGGAGGGGAGAAGACAAACTGAGGGTGGGTGTGGGGGAAGACATGGGAATTTTTTTTTTTTTTTTTTTTTTTTGGGTTTGCAGGTGGGGGGGACGAAGATGAAGATGGGGAGAAGAGAGAGGAGGGAGGAGGGGGAGACGAACTGAGGGTTATTTTCTTTTTTTCTTTTTTTTTTTTTTTACTTTTTATTATTATTTTAATATTTAAAAAATATTAAATAATTTTTTTTAGTTTTTAATAATATTTTAATGATTTTTTAATAGAAAGTGGGCCCGAATCAAGCCACGTCAGCATTTAACTGAAAAGTAAACGGCCAAGTAACGGAAGGTATAACATTGGACCAAATTCTAAAGATGAGATATGACATTGTCAATTTTAAAAGATAAGGTACGAAAATGTCGTGACACCAATAGTTAAGGTAGTTTTTTGTACTTTACCCAAGAAATAACCATCAAAGTTCAGGTGACCTTCAGATGCATGAAAATTAAAAACATGAAGATTGAAGATAGAACACTACCTTGAACTCATCGATAGCATCTTGTGCAAACCCAATATCTACATCCTTCTCCCTACCATCAGATACCATTGACAAATATAAGCATTCATTATTACAATTAAAACTGAAGAAAAAGCATAGCACCAGAGAGTCAAACACTATTTAGGATAAAGCACTGGAAACTTGTACACTTAATTTAGCATGAATAGTGCAATTTTAACATCCCAAGCATAAACGAAAGAGATAGGCATGAGATACAAAATAAGCAAATAATCTGCAGTACTAGACAGAATATGATTTTCAATAAGTCAAGCTTAACTTACCATGTTGCTTCAGCATAAGACAACCCTTGCCACTTGACTAGATATTCCTGACCCACATCACCAGAGCTATCTTGCCTGATGCGGTCTGCAATTATTCTCTCCACCTGAGAATCATTAACAAACCATTGTAAGCAAAAAAGAAAAATGTGCATTCAGGAAAGTAAATCAAAATTGTGAAATGTAGGAAAGCAAACCTGACTATTCTGCTTGATGAGATCTAAGTCCATTTCCTTGCTCACATCATGAACCTCAATCTAGCAAGCATATACATAATCCCCAAAAAAAAGATAAATGAGCTACTTCACATGACAATAAAAAATAATAAATAATAACAAAAACCATAAAATCTTATGCGATCTATTACATGGAAAGTCAAATATCAATTATGCATGGGAAAAAATCATGAGCATTTTATAAATGAAACATTTCCACAGAACGTGTATAATTTAAAGTCAATAGACTTAAATCGGATTCTTTGACAACAAACTAATGCCAAAGTCAAAAGAAATTCTCAAGGTGGCACCCAATTAACAACTATTCTTAAGAGACAGAGAATCTAACTTTCACAATATTTAGTTAGGAACAGGGTTTAAGTGTAAGTCCTTTCAAAATTAAAACAAAATCTACAGTTTCTGGTCCACTAAATTTCAACAGAAAAACAAACAGTAAACACAAAAGGACATTGACAAAATTCAACGTCTAATGCATCACTCCTTATCCATTTCATATATTCATGTTTTGAGCACCATATTCTAATAATATTACAGAAAACACCTCATACTTGCCCTTACAAACCCGTTTCGAAATTTAAGGCAGAATATGACTAGGTATACTGCTTTTTTCTTTATATCACAGAGCCCCATTACAACAACTACAACAAAGACTTTTCCCACTAAGTGGAGTCAGCTGAAATAAAAATAAAAATAAATTTATAATACAGGGGTCAAGTTGTCCAGTGGTCAGACTAGGGAAAACATCATGTTTTTCATCAAGGAAAACAAAAATAGGGAAAACATCATGCTTTCATCAAGGAAAACAAAAATAAAGCAGCGGTCCAATCATGAAATAAAACCTGAAAAGAACTATCCCTAAACTCAGAAGATACAACACCAAAGGGAAGCCCAAAGGTCCCAAAAAAACTCCACTTCATCAACCCTGTGCTTCCTCAAATGTATTCCTCTACATTCCCACAACCCATAAGTATTTTTTTTTACAGTAAATGTTAAGCTATGCCCCTGTACTATATGGAAAAAGGGAAGCGTTGGCAAACATTTACTGAGCAAAAATACTTCAGATTAAAGAATTACATTTCAATGAAAAAGTTTGTATCTTACAACAAATATGTCATTTTAAAAATTTGTACAGCGCATAGTGAGCCCTTCTTGATCCCATCTTAAATATAAAAAACATAAAACAGAAAGAAAAAGGAAAAAAACAGTGGCATGTTCACCATATGAGTACTTCCGAAAATAAATCCATGTTGAAAAAGGAAAACAAGTACCTCCTCACGTGATATTGTGTTCCTGTACCTGGCATCTTCCATCACCTTTTTAGTGTAATTTAAAACTTTCTTAAAACCGCTAAGCTGCAAAATAAAAACCAAAACGTAGAGCATCTTGAACAACAGATTGTATGAAAAATCCAAAAGATAAAGTTACAACACCAATTACATTTGACATAATGTATCTAATAAATTAACTCAATCCAGTGCTTGTGCATAACCAAGAAGAAATACTATAAAGCATTACATTTTGTAGCTCGGAAATTGATTTCCACTGACAGTGCAAATGGGACTGCCCTTTCCATTTAATCAAGAACTCCACAGTATTCCAATCTGGCTCAGAATCAAACAGGTGACTTAATAGGATAGGATCCGTTGATCTATTGTTCCTGAGGGCATCTTCAGCCATGCCTTTAGGCTGATGCCAGAGCACCTTTTCAATATAGTCACCATCCTCTTCTTCAATCTCCTCCTAAAAGAACAGATACAAAATTAAATGAATAAATCAAGCATCAGAAATAACAGAACAAAATTTTTAACATACAATCAATGAGGGATAACCCAAACTAAAGCAGTTAGATGCTAGCAACTACAGAAATAAACAGATACACAATAGGCATAGAGCATCAAGTGCAAGAAAGTTCCCTGCCCAGTTACATGTTCTTTATGGTCTGGAGCATTCCATTATGTAAATAGAGAGACTCACACGCACTTCTGCTCAGACACATTCATAGTAGAGGTAGCACCATTAATCAGATGGAGATCAGGAGATCTTGGATTATTATAACAGGGGATGATCAAGCTAAAGAATAAAAACCAGCAAAAGCTTCTTTTTTTTCTCCTGACATGAACTGAAAAATATAATGTAATAGAGAAAGATGAGTTACAAGAGGTCCGTCTCAGCATAACAGACTACCATACCATCACAAGAATTAAATTACCTTCAAGTCAACACTCCTATCCGCTCAATACGAATTATAAATTCACAATCAAGGGAATATCCTATTCAACCCCATTATCAAATATACTTGTATTTATTCAAAACAGTCCACATAAAAGCTGAACCTGGAGATCACCAATGAGTGAACCCTTCCTCATGGCCCCAGAACCCAAAAGATCCTTGACCAGCAAAGAGACCACAATTTCATGGCCAAATGCACCACTAAATACAAATTTGCAACGTGGAAGAGGAAGGCCAACACTCTTGCCAGCATATTTTAACAAATATACCACATCACAAAGACACTGAGGGTCTTCTTTCTTGCTGCACATTGCAAGTAGTTTTCCTATGTGCCACCACATGCAAGAATTTGGACTTTGAAAGTCTTCCAAATCATCCTATCCTGGATTAGCAGAGAATCATTCTAATCTAGAGTAAAGAGAAGATTACAAACAGAGGAAAACTAAATGGAACCCTAATATGCAACATATTCAAAACTTGTCCAAATTTTTTACCAAAATACAAAAGCTCTAGTGGAATTTAACCTGAATATCACCAGCTTCACAATTTTATTACGTCCCAATTTTTTATGAGATGGAGAGAACCAATTACATGACCTTGTCCTTCTATTGATGATTTGATATCCATCAATGCAACATTAATATCCGTATGCCTAACAAATTTCTTAAACTTCAATGATGCACCAATTACCACCCAATCTCTAACTCGTTCCAAAGGGATCGCTGTCTTTAGCAAAAACATGCTAAGGAACCAAATTCCACTAAGACTAGCCATTCTAATATTTAACGTAATGAGACACTTGAACATAAAGATTCATCGTAGAAATCCTTGAGCTCTTTGCCTTCCTTTCCTTTTTTATTCTTTTGTGAATGAAATCGTTGTCTAACCTATCTTACAATGCACACAATTACACATTCATCCAGTACGTTCCTTCGAATGTTCTAGAAACAAGCTGCCTATACACATTAGCCTATGAGTTTAAACTGTTTTAAACTACATCTCCACTGCACTTTTAGAAAAATTAATCAAACCAGCAGTCCACCTTATTGCCAAAAGAAATTCCAAATTCATTTGCATTCTAATTTCTTTGTTATGTTACTTTTTCCAACTATAGCTTTTGACAGTAGATAAGTAGCAAAACAAAACAAATCATTACATGACAAATCCTTAACATAAAAACAAATCTTATTTCACTTATAAGGATGTCTAGGCTCAGTTTTCCCCATGTTGCATAATTTCCAACGTGAGAATCACACATGCAAATAAAAGATGTGATCCTAAATGGTACCAAAATACATGGATGTTAGATCACAGAAGTAAACAGATACCTTCTGGGACTTCTTTTTCTTTCCTTCTTCCACTTCATCGCTTCCATCACTTTCAACATATGAGACCTTCCTAACAGACCTAGTAGAAGTTCGCACCTCACCATTTTGTCCAAGAACATTTCTTCGGCCGTTACTTTTGCGGGTATGTACACCTTTCCTTTTGATACCTTTAAAATCCTCGTCACCATCACTCTCAGAGTCCTCCGCTGAGGACTCATCATCATCAAATGATGACTTCCCTCTTCTTTGGCGACTAGATGAATGATATGTTTTGCGTTCCCTCGTCGATTTAGCATTACCATGATGCCTCCTCTTAGGTTTCTTTCCATAATAAGAATCATCTTCATCTGAAACATCAAGCTCATCATCACTATCATTATCTTCATCAGAATCTTCACCATTCCAATTTTTATCCTGGTGTCATCAAAGAACAACTTCATTAGTGTACAGTAGAACGACAAAACCACTGAATACATCATCCAACGCAAAAGACAGAGAGATGGAGAAAGTGAAAAATATACATGAAAAAAAAAAAACAAATAGAACACTATTCAAAGTAAGTCAACAAATAATATAGCTGATTTTTTTTCTTTAAAACTGCTCTCTTGAAAATTATGCACTACAAATTGCAAATAATCTTCCAAGGTTAATTGACCATAGGGGTGCATGTAAAGCTCTGTCCCTTATCAGTTAAACACTCAAAAGTAAAAATACAAAGTTAGAATTGGGAAAATAAAGTGAAAATGGCAGTTGCAAGAAGTGAGACTCTGGCAGAGCGTAGAGCCGTCAGAACCAATTTTTATATAATAACTTCTGACAACTTCAAGCCAGTAAACTAATAACGTAAATTTACTAATTAAACTGATTATCACCTTCTGTGCAGTGCGACCACTCCCAACACCATAGTCAGGTTCAAAATCTGCATCATCAGGATCATCTTCTGCAAAGAAGGAGAATGATGAAGAGAAGTAAAAAATTAGTACATCATCAAAATATTAAAATGATATAAGGTATATAAGAAATGAAGGATCCAAATTCCTGCCCAACAGCAGCAAATTCTAATAAAACAAAAAGATTTGCAAAGCAAATTACCATCTTCGTCTTCTTCATAATCAGCATCAGCAGCATCAAGATCTTCGTTGGCATCATCACCATCTTCAAAATCTTCAATATCATTTCTAGAAGTTCTATGATGTGCATGGTTACTGACTGAATTAGGCTTTGATTGTGGCCTAGAATTTGACCCAACGGAATGATGAAACCCTCTATAGTGCATCGATTCACTTTGTTCTTCCCCATCCTGCTCATAATATTCATCAGATAGCATTTCATCTGCAGGGATGTCAGAATGGCCCTGTTGTCCCTTGCTTACTTTTGGCCTGCCATCATGTTCAAAATCTATTCTATCTTCCCCGACATCTGAAGAATTATCTTCAGATCCAACAGCATTTCTGTGGTCCGACCCACTTTTAGTTTCCTGACCAGAATCAGACCCACCCTGTGAGTGCATAGGCTGACAGTCCTTCCAAAAGGTCGAACCCCACTTTCCAGCCACAGTTGTCCTCCTCCCAGAAGAGGGCAAATTGGAAACTCTTGTACCCATACCCTCATCTGCTGCTACCTCATTGTGCAACCTACTAGCATTGTCATGTTCGCCTTCACTTTGATACTGCACATCCATGTTGATATCAAATTCCTTTTCACAAGATTTTACATCCACATCATCATTCCCCGTAGAACTGTGAATTCTTTCAACACTTTTTCCCTGGGTCTTTTCTTCGAGGACACTTCGTGAAACAGTGTCTTTAGAATAGTTCCTAAAAAAAGCCATCAGTTCTCATGGAAATTATATGGATTCATATTAGCAATGTCTGCACCTGCAAATAGCAAAAACACTAGTCAAAGTGGAAACAAGGTGTTTCCATCATTGCTCAATTCACAACAAATAAATTACTTCAAGTGTAGGCCAAAATAAATTAACATTCTACATATGAATCTGAGCATCAAAACTGAATACCTGGAGACCTATTCATATAACAATAAAAGCAAAAATTTGAACCCTCCATCAACCTGAGACAACTAAAGAAAACCCAAGAACGAACATCACAAACAGTTACTTAAAAGATAATGAATAACTTTAATGGGCTAGGACCAAACATAACATCTTGAATGGACCTCGTAAAATTACATTTATAGTATAATGATTGTATAAAAATTTTGAAATTCCTTTTTTCTTTCTTCCCCCACATATTCTCAGCATACAGGCTTAGTTTGTCAGTTTAATTACACAGTATTGACTTTAAAAACACCGGAAACAGTAGATACTTCGGACCCATTGCATAGACATAGAAAACAGGAAGAAAAACAAACTGAGTATATCAATACCGATACTCATTTAGTAGACACAACTAAGCACCTAAACCCCTGCAAAAATGCGAAAACTGACTAAAAATTCAGCAAAATCCAACTCGGTAACAAAAAATTAGTCAATGTCACAAGAACAATCATGAAATCAAGCCAAAAAGAGCAAGCAATAGATCAAAGACCGAACTCGCAGACTGGAACAGAATCAACCGCCAAAAGCCCTTTCAAATTTCTACAAGAAAACCCTAAATACGAACGGCAACCCTAAATCCGTGCCTAGAAACCCTAGTTTCAAACAATTCACATCGAAAGGAGAAAATCCAAACAAAGGAGCCGATGATTGAGAGCTTACAGATAGAGCCAGACTCACGCTGTAAGATCGCCCCCAGGAAACAAGGTCAATACGGGGAGACAGATATAGAGGTCTGCCGTGTGCGCAGGTTAACAATCGTGCGCACCTTTTCCTACGTGCACTCGCCGGCGAATGACCCGCCGGGAAATGGATACTGGTTTTTTTCGTTTTGGTTCTACGGGCCCCGTTATGGTCGGGCTTTGGGGTGGGGAAGCAGCGATGGCGGCGGCGGATAAGATGCGCCGGAGATTAGGTTACGACTTTAGGTGACGGCGTCGTTTCGGATTTATCACGACGACGACGATGACGACGGGGTTGTGGTGGCGGAGGGGGTGGGTTTTTCAGAGAGAGTTTATAGAGAGGGGGATATTATCAAACGAATGGGTAAAAAATGACAAAAAAAAAAATATTAGAAGGATATGCGAATTTTGTTTTCTTTGGAGAAACGTGTTTATAGAGACAGAGACAGAGAGAGAGAGAGAGTGTGATTTTTCATTTTTAACATGGCCAATTTGTGGGTTTAATGTTAGTGAAGGACCAATGGTGTTAAACCATGTGGCGAATTTTGTGCAGTTTGATCTTTTCTTTTTTGTTAGCGTCTATTTGGATTAAGAGTTGGCACAATTTGGTTTAGTTACGTTGGATGTTATTTGAGATAAAAAAACGAAATAAAATCAAACTATTTGGTTTGGCGATCAGGTTTCAAACGGTTTTAGTTTTGGTTTGCGCCTCACTTACAGGCTCATTTAAAATTAGCATTAATGCAAGTATTCAACATTCAAACAAATTCAAAAGTTCAAAATCTAACCACTTAGTAGTACAGTCTAGTGGTATTCCTCTTCACTTGTAAGTGAGAGGCCTTAGGTTCGATTCTTGAAAAAGACGAATTTGAACCATTTGCTAGCTCATTGTGAAGCTTAGCCCACCCCCTTCCTTAGTATAGATAATATCATATGTTCAAAAATAAAGTTCAAAATCTAATCATTTGTAAACTAATGTTTTATGGCACTAATACAACCCAATTGAAAACAATTTGAAGATGATCACCGTACTAAAATTCAACTTACAACAAAGTTCAACATCAAATACCTTATAACATTACCTAGGAGTGTTTAGTCTAATTGTCAAGGCCTTGGTTTTTTACCAAGAGGTCTGGGGTTCGACACCTCCCAAGTTACCCACCTAGCAATTGCTAGAGTTTCTTGCTTCCCAAATATTGTGGGGTTAGGCAGGGAGCCTAGTGATTAGTCAGGTCAAAGATCCAAGGACACTAGATTCAAAAAAAAAAAAAAAAAAAAAAAAAAAAAAGGGCCTTGTAACATTACTTTAGTATGAACGTACAACCCAATTGAAAAAGTTAAGTTTATCATACTATAAAAATAAAGTTCAAATAAAGTTTAACGTCAAAATGCCTTATGGCATTAGTACGACCCAAAAAAAATGAAATTGTTCATGCAATTTAACAAAAAAGTTTTGGTGTTTCAAGTCGCTACTTTGAATTGTTCAACTCTTTCTCAGTTCCTTTCTTTTAAGCACTTACTCTTTGAAGGTTTAGAAGGCCTTTGACCTTGAGAATGCGATGCTTGAGAAGACTTTGGACATTGTGACAGTAAAACCGAATAACTAATTACACTCCAATGCCTAATTAGGTATTAAATTATATAATATTTTATAGGGTAATAGAAAACCACCTCAACTCTGGGTCGCACTACAATCTCATACCTTATGTTTTGCAATGTCATATCTCATCTTACAAATTAGTTGCAATGTCAGACCTCAGTTAATATATTGTCAATTTACTGTTAAATGATGAAGTGGCAAGCTCGGGGCCCACTTCCTCATCAAACAAGTGAAAAATTAATTAAATGTTAATAAGTTTAAAATAAATTAACAAAATTAAAAATAATGAAAACTATATAAGCCCTAATTTCCCCACGCCACTATGTGGCTCCAAATTACGACCCACCACCCCCTGATTTTCCAATTCACATCATAGTCACAGGGTACCTAATCCACCATTCTAACTCCACCAACTCGAACTCCAACAAGAGCGGCACAACTGAATTGCAGTCGATCCTAACAAGTTCTTGTACCCGGTTTGAATCAAGTACTTGAATTGCTAAAATTCTAATTGGTTGAGACAGGTTATGCAAAATCGATCGGCGACCTAGAACTCTCTAAATGGAATTGGGTTTGCGACAAAGACAGGTTCTTTCACCTGGCGCTAGACCCGCCTCCCCCGTTTATCAAAGATAGTGAGGTTGCTAAGAGACGACAATGATGTCGAGAATGGCGCAGGAGTTGTGCCAATCAAAGGGGTGAGGTTGTTAGGTGACAACGGGGTGTGGTTGGGAAAGTGGATGGAGCGCAGGGTTTTTGAGACGGTTAGGTAAAGCCATCTCCAACCGAATGGTCAAAGGGCCAGAGGGCCGAAAATAGCCCAAAAATCGTCTCCAACCGAGGGCTAGGTCAGAGGGCTAGTGGACCTCATGAAATCTGAAAGAGGCAAAAGGCCAACCGGCTGGCCCAATCCAGCTAGCCAGCCCTGGGCTGGACCAGAAATTCTAGCATTCATGTCGGATATAACCAACAAGAATATTATATTTAGTATAAATATATTCCTGTTGGTTATATCCAACATGAATTTTAGGCCAAATTTCAAATGCAACAACTAGCTAACGTCAGCTAGCCATTATTTTTGAATTTTTTTTAATAGTTTTATTTTTTTATTTATTTTTTACACAATTTTTTTCCTATAACTTCTTTTTTTTTCTATAACTTCCTATAACTTCTATTTTACAAAATTTGTTTTATATTTTTTCCAAATTATATTTTGTTTCCTATAACTTCTATTTTACAAAATTTGTTTCATATTTTTTTCTAAATTCTATTTTTTTTTTCCATGTTGACGTCACTTAGCCGTTGGATTTGAACTTAACTTGTAGTTTTTAAATAATAAATTATGTTTGGCCCTCGGTTGGAGACGGTTTTTTGTGACAAGGCTAAAACGAGCCCTATGGCCCTTTGGCCCTTGGTTGGAGATGGAGGCAAATATGGCCATGTACTGTTCATTAAAATATTAATGTCTTGGAGGGCCAGAGGGCTAAAACGAGCCGTATGTGAATGATATATTTGTTAAAACTAATTCATTTGAGCAACATCTATGCATGCTATTAACAATTAAAAGACGGAATCATGCTTGTATGCACTCAAAAACAAAACTTTATCCATGAAATTCAAAGTCTAGTAGTTATGGTGAACCAAAAGTCAACTCAAAACAAAGTGAGTTGAGAAATCTTATACCTTTGTTGATTCCTCTTTGCATAAGTGAAGGCTAATCACCCAAGAGAAAGGGCATTCATTCCTTACTTCTTAGCTTCATGGATTTCTTTGAGGAGGATGGATGAATGGATTCTCCAAGTTCCCAAAATAGAGAACCTCTAAGTCTCCACACTGAGGAGAACATTGATGAAGAGATGAGTGACCTACAGGAAGGAAGATTGCTAGCTAAGTTTCTCTAGGGTGGCCGGCCTCTTAGAGAGTCAAGAGAGCTTGTGTTCTCATCTTTTCTCCAAAGAAAACCCTAAGGATGAAATGGCTATAAAGTTGCCTTTATATCACCTCACAATGGAGTGGCAGACTTGCAATTAAGGCAAGTTCACTACACTTTTCTATATGGCCGGCCTTAAGGGTTTATTGGGCTTTCAAGCCCTTGGTGTTTTCAAGTTGTCATACAACTTGAGTTATTGGACTTGACATTCAAGTCCCATTGGGCCTTGCGGCCCAAAACTAACCCGAGGTCTAAAACAAACTTATTCGTTCATCATATTAATTAATCCTTGCCCTAAATAATTAAACTATTTAATTATCCTTACTTATCTCCGTTATTTCTCAATATCTACCTTACACGGTGTACAATCCATTAGGTCCTTTGAGCGAGGCAGTAGACGATTAGAACTCTTCAAATCGATTGTGAATTGATACTTACTTTCAATTCTCCCTTTAGTGATTACACACCTTTAGGGCTTCCAAAAATCTTGAATGACACCTAGCAGTATGTCATGGCTACCCAAGCTAATCAGAAGAGGTGGAGAACCTATTCAGTTTAGGATTACAATGCAATATTGTTTTTCTCTAATACAATACTCTTGACCACATTGTTTTGTTTGATAGCTTATTCATGTCGCAATGTGATTCTCTTACTTATATGATTACCTTGAATGTGATATGGAACAACTTCCTAAATCTCATTCATACTCTGGCCAGAGATTTTTAATCATATCATAGAGTATTCTCCCTCAAACAGTTTGAAGGTTAAAGATCCCTTGTTGTGCATTCACTTGCCTCCATGGTTAAGTGGCTTAACCCCAACTATGCCATGGACACCATCTGACTGAGTGACTTTGATAGAGTCAAAGATCAAGGACCTAACCACAAGACAACTATGATGCCTCGGTTAAATGACAGCTTTGCATTATCTCAACCATGAGTTCTCATGTGACATGAGTATGAGAACTCCTTGTTGATCATGTTCAATTGACTCATTCTCCATTGAGCATCTACCTGCTTGTCTTGATGTCAATCACACCAATGACTCGAGACCAGTCACTCTCCCTAAGAGAAGACATAGCACCTACTGATCTTAATGGACTGTCAATGCCCAATTGGCAATCCTAGGATCATGAACGTTTAGGATATGTATACGAAAGATAATGGTCTCATGAATCTAACTTATTTAGATCACATTCTCCCAATTACATATTTCTTGGACTTAATCGTTTAAGCATATAACATTTATATGAGACGACCTTAAACAATCATCTTAGCCCTTTATATTAAACTAGATTAATTTAACATGTGAAATGTTCGTAAAGTATCATCATATGATTGGCTTTTGGGCACATTTCCAACACTCTGGCCAACCTTTGGTTGAGATGGCCTAAGAGTGGGAGAAGAGCATTTTATTTTATTTGGGGAAACTAAAAGCTTGGTGTTCTCTTTGGGAACGATTTGGTGATGGGTGTTTATATATCAAAAGAGAGGGGAAGTGAATGAGAAATGAGGAAATGGGATGAAGGAGTGGATGATGCGAGATTTATACGCACACAAATTAAACCCTCTTTTTGACAATTGTAGTATAGATATAAGTAGGGATCGTTCTGGACCGGGGATTAGGAGGGATTGTTAATCACTTGGATTTGACTCAAAAACGTAAAAACACAATATAAAACACTATACTAGACTCAAAGAATTCAAAACTAAACTTTAAAACACTAAGACAAACCAAAGACTCAAAATGCTTTAAAAACACAAACTAACTGAATTTCTAACTAATCTAACACTTTAAAAGAAATGGGGGATTGGTTTTGACGAATTTAAAATTAAAACAAAAACTTGGAAACAAAACAGATTCTAAAACCGATTTTGATGAAATAGAATGATGAGAAACTAGTTAGAGGGTTCCTTATCCACAGATGAACATATGCATATAATTTGATTCCCAGTTATGACTTCAACAAACGATGAATGACAAAGCTTCAAGTTAATTAGGTCCGCTTAAATTAACTTTCAGATTTCCCTAGATTCATTGGATTGAATGGGATACGCATTACAACCAAATTATTCCTAATCAAAGTCCCTAACTATGGAATACGCATGATAGAGACATTCAACAAAGATCATTAAGTTCAACGGAAATCATAAACATCGACTAGGCATTCATAACTATGGAATACGCATGTTAATCCAGCCTAGGGTTTACTAAACACAATCGTGACTAGCGATTTTTACTACTCATGAATATAAGTTCATAACGATTAGGTGAAATTCCCTTATATCCTAGCATCATTTTTAGGCATGCAAATTAAGTGTCGACCCTCAACCCACATACATAAACAAGTTCTTAATCAAAACAGAAAAGTAAACCACATCTAAAGTTCATGAATTCATAACTGGAGTAAATCAAATCATAACCAACATATGTCCATGGCTTCAAATTCGCCTCTAACTAAAAAGAAATTAGTTCCACATGTTTAACATAATTGAACAACAAGTTAAATTAAACATGAAAACAGAAACAAGAGAAGAAAGAACTCCAAACACTCCAATAGTTGCAGATTGTAAAACAAACTGTGATGAATCAATGGATGATGGAATAGCTAAGGGGTTCTTCTCCACACATGTTACACTTGCATACAAGATGATTTTCAGTTGGTCTTTCGATAAATTATGAAACTCAACGCTCTAAGTTAATTAGGTCCGCTTAAATTAACCGTCAAGTTCTCCTTAAGTTAATGAATTGGATGGATTAGCGCAACGCAATTCAAAACATTCTCCAAAAGTCCTTTACGTGAACAGCACAATAAAGATACAATCAAAGATCATTAAGCATCATGAAAACTATAAGTGTTGACGAGGCCTTCGTTACTATGAAAAGCATGAAACTAGTGCCAAGAATTCATTTAACGCGATTGTTTATAAACAACCTCCAGTACTTGTGAATATAAGTTCATAACTATTAGGTGAAACTCACTTATATTCTAGCGTCATATTCATGCATGAAAATTAAGCGTGCACTCTCAATAAACATACATAAATAAGTTATCAATCAAACAGTTAAACAAATTGAATCGACAACTTATGAAATTCCAACCAAATGTAATCAATTCATATTGCAAGCATAAACATGGTTTCGAATCACCCCCTAGCTAAAGGGGGTTTTAGTTCCTCATGATTACAAAACAAAGAGAATTGAAATTAAACATTGAATTCAAAGGAAAAGAAACACCTAAACATTCCAACAACTCAAACTTGAATTGTATGAACGTTTAGGCCCTCTTCTCTTCCTCTTTGTTGTGGCACAAGGTTTAAGGATAGTGTGAATGGCTGAATTTCTGGAATGGTGGAGTGGCACGGCACAAGGGGGATGTTTTTTATGGTGTTTGGATTAGTAGGGAAGTGGTTGGAGGGCACGACAATGGAGAGGAAAGATGCAGAAAATGGAATGAATATGCACGACACACAAGGCTCTTTGTTGGTGTGTGAATGGGAATGGTGCAGGAAGGAAAGGGGAGGGAAGGGAACTCACGGCCAAAGGGCAGTTTTGATGTGTGAATGGGTGAATTTCTGGCACAAAGGGCCTTATTTCTGTGGTGAATGAATCACCCCTTGTTGGTGAGGGAATGCATGGTTTTATAGGGAGATGAATGATTAAAAGAGGGAATATGACAGCTAGGAGAGAATGTGGCTGCCATCATGAAGAGTGAATGGATGTGCTGGAAAGGGTATGAAAGTGCACGGCAAGAAAAGGGGGAGCATGTGCTGATGGTTTATGGGAGAATAAATGTATGATGGTGGCTGAATGATTAAAGGGAATGAATGGAAAAACAACTAGGTTGTTTATGATTAAAATGTGGCTGATTGTTTATGTTGAGAAGTGAATGAATGCAGGGGTTAATGAATGAGAAAAATTGCTGAATGATGAAGAGTGTCACGGCTTGGGGAGTGCATGATGATGGGTACATGTGATTGAATTATTTGTTGGGAAAGAATGGGAGTGACACTAGGTTGGTTATGCATGTGGAATGTGGCTGAATTGGTGGTGCATGTGCACGGCAAAGAAAGGGATTGTGCTGGAATGATGGTGTTTTGCACGGCAAAGGGGAGTGTTGGGTGATGGGTGCATGTGTTGGCTCAATTATATTGTTGGGAAAGCATGTGGCTTGGCTGGAATGTAGGGGGAATAATGCACGGCACAAAGGAGTGGAATGACAGCTAGGTTATGATGATGAATGCATGTGGATTAGGTTAGAAAGAGGTGGGTTATGCACGACAATGATGGAGAAAGAATGTGTGGATGCATGGTTGTGTTGGTGATGAATGTGAACTCTTTGTTCTTCATTTTCATTTCTTCATCCCTTTATTTATTCCTAGCCTCCTTTGGTCTTCAATTTCGTCCATCTACTTGGCTTTAAGCATATGCAATCCAATTAATGCCCCAAACTACTCCAAAATGCACCAAAATGCACTTTCTTGCTCCTTTAGCCCTTTGGACCTACAAACACACGAAAATAGCTTAAAGTACTAAAATTAGTAAGTACTAGCAACATAAATGCAAGAAAACAAGCAAACTAAGGCGCATAAATATGCTCCTATCAGTGGACAAGTCCGAAAGAGGAGGGCAGGTTTGATCTAATCTCACACCTAACCTTGATTGTTATGGCAGAGTGCAATGGTTCTTCAGATCGACTTGTAGGTGGTAGGTTGGTGCAACGATGGGTTATTTTTGGCTTTGAGATTGCATTTAGGTCGGAGAGGAAGTGGTGATGAGGTTGGGGGATTGGAGGGGGAAGATGAAGATGACTGTTTAATCCTTTTCGTTGTCGCAAATTTTTTTAATTAACTAATGTAATTATATTTTTAATAGATTTCTTTTTGGCATTGTTAAATTATTAAATTTTTTTAAATTATTTTTTTGCCACATGGCACAAATTTGATGATATGTCACATGAGCAGTTAATAGATAAATTGACAAATTCATAAATTGAGGCATGACATTGTAATGTTCAAAAGATAAGGTATGAGATTGTGGTACGATCTATAGTTGAAGTGACTTTATGTAATTTAACTTATTTTATATTATGCAAGGCATTTTTGGTTTATTTTCAGTTCCAGATATTAAAAACCGAAACCAAACGTTTTTTTTAGCTTGTCGGTCTGTTTCAAATCAAAATCGTTTCAAAATTGCAAAAAATGAACTGTTTGATGCATTTTAGTTTGGTCCATGTTTCATTTTTCGATTTTTGGTTCTACATACCCACCCTAAATTGGACGGCGTGGGTCATTGAGTTTACGGTGGTTCCTAACTATTCCTCATCTCTAAACTAGTTTTAACCTTATCAATAGTGGAAAATAAGAAGTCATATAACTTCGAAATGGGAAAAGGTAAGGTAAGTGAATTATGGACTTTAGGTAATCCCATAACCGATTACATGCAAGTAAACACGAGGAAATCATGAAGAGAATTTATTCGCTTTCTTTTCATTCCCCTTATTCACAAGTTAACAATCTCTTTATTTATTGCTCTAATAACAATACAATCAAAAAGTAAAATTTTTGTTACAGTTATATCAAATTACAGTCTAATCTCTCTTTACAAGAAGAAAAATATTATTCCAATAAAAATATTTTATTTTTTAATTGTATTAAAAATAACAATAATATTAATATTCATTTCTGAAATCAAATTTATTCAAATGAGCATGTGCTCCAATATCCTAGTAGATAAGGTATTAGGTTCATTTTCATGTGTCTCGAGTTGAATCTATTCCTTCTCTAAATTATTATAATAGTTTTGAACTCTTCCCCACTCTCATTAATCATAATAATTTTAAAATGAATAAATAAATAAATAATTTAAGAAATTAGTTAGGATGAAATTATATTGACCTATTAACCCTACATGATAGCAATCATCATCGTAGACACAAGGACTTGAGTGATTCACCAAATAAGCTACATATTCAACAATGCATTTAAGAAGGTTATCGTTTTTAGACACAATTAAGGTGAGGGACATATAAAATTAGTTTATAAGAGGAAGAAAAAAAATCTACACAATATTTAATGGTAAAATAACCTAGTGATTGAACTCTTCAAAACTGAATAACTTGTTGGAATTTTTCAAGAGTAAGTGATTCCAGTTTAATAATAACTTTTTTGTTTCATAACCTTTTTTTGATGATTCAAAAGTCACAAAACTAAAGAAAATTTTATGTAGAATAAGATGGGGTGAAGATATTTTACAAAAAGTTGGGATAAAATCATTTAGGCGATAACTTCCTTACTTCTTCCTTATTTCGTGTCGATTAAAATTTTATAATCAATTTTAGTTGAAAACCATTGTATAAGCACGTTTTTACAAGAACGAAGAAATAATGATTTTCAATATTGTAGAATTAGTTTTATCAATAGATTCAACTTTAAGTCAAGGAAGTATAAGGAAGTTTTATTGCACTTAATTTTGATGAAAAATGAGTACTGAGTTAGGAAGTTGGAGCTTGAAAGTAGTTGCAGAGATAAGAAATTGAAGGACTATTTGTGGTAACTTCTCTTTATCTTTTCATCTTTATTTCTACCGAGAACTTTGGTATGTGCGTGCCTAAAATAAGGCTGCCCAAATCTAGTTTTATAGAGAAAATTAGCCTTAAAGCTATAAGCTTTAAGAGTTATTGCATGTTGTAAATGCTTTAGGGAGTGATGGAGGTGCAAGAAAGCCTTTATAGCAGTAAAGACTACCAGCTTCACTAGGCTTGGAAGGTGAATTCAACCAAGTTTTAAATGCAACTCTTATAGCCACGCACATGCCCTCATTAACAGTTTTGGTACCTCATCCTATTCCAAATCAATTTGGATGTTTTTCTAAAAGTTGTAAGTTACGATTTTGCCTGGGACTAAAGCAATTTTGTTAATATTCTCACAAGTACTTAAGCATAAGTTCACAAACACGAAATGCCGACACATAAGTGAAAATTATAATCAAGAACTAGTGTGCCTAAATAAACTTGACTCCAACTTATTGTTGGAGTATGCCTAAAAAGCAATTAATGTGGCAACACGTAATTAGTTATTCGTGGTAACCCAATGTCGAGTCATCGATGACAAGGGCAAATGAGAACATATGTCAATCGAGCACATGACCTAATAGTGGATTAGGAAGGTTCGTTATTGATTAGGATGAGTAAGAGGAATACCTTAAGTTGTAGAGATGATATTGTAAAGAAAGTTCCAATCTTGAAATACATTCCTTACAGATCTTAAGTCCTAAATTATGTTTCTAGCCATATTGGCTAGGATGATCGAATGGATTATCAAACATCTCAAACATATTCTGATTAATGTAGTCAAAAGTCATTAGCAAGTGTTACTATTTCGTTTGTGGATATTCTTATAACACAAGAAGGGTAGTCAGTTTCTTCGTTGCACTAGTAAGAGCAACTCCATCGGGACCAATAGCCCGATGGACCAGCAAGAAAATTGACCCAATAGCCCTAGCTCCTTGCTCTAGCCCATGCGGGTGATTGGATAGGGGCAGCCCGAGTGAGAAGCCTGGCTCAAATTGATGGCCTGAAAGCCTAAGGCCTATGTGATGCATGGCTGACGTTAGCGTGACGTCAGCCATGTTTTAAAAAATTTCGCATTAGGCGCTTGTCGTTCACGTGTGCGTGGGGGCTCGTCACCGATAGCTTTTCAATCGGTGGGGCTCACATGCAAACGGCTGAAATGTTACCGTTAGTGGGCCACGTGGCGTGCCGTCGTCCGTTGGATTTCAACAGTTAATTTTTCTGGACCGTTGGATTTCCAATGGAAAAAAAAATATTCAAACCTTCCGCAATATCAATCGTTGGATTTGAGATCAACGGCGTTATTTGCCTTTATAAATTAAAAAAAGAAAAAAAAGTATTCACATTAAAAAAATTCTGAAATGTTACCGTTGTGCCACATGGCACAATCTGGAGGGTTGGATTTCAAATTATTTTTTAATCCATCGGCATAAATTAATTAAGTTAATAAAATATTAATAAAAAATGTTAAAAAGTTAATTAAAAATTAAAAAAAAAATTGATTTTACTTTTTTATAAATACATTCTCATTATCTTCTACCTTACACCACAATTTCATATTTTCTCAAATACTTTCAACCACATTCCAATCTTTCTCTCAAAGTTTCAACCAATTGGTTTCCAACAAAATGAGTAATGATTGGTTAAAAATCTTATCGGAAATCTATCACAAAAAATTGTCTTTTCGGATAATGACACGTGGTGCAACAAGAAAGATTAAAAATCTTATACGAAATTACAAATAAAATTATTTTGTATTATTTTATTACCTATTGTCATGGCTATTCAGTTTAGGGGTAAAGATGCAAAAGACAGTTACTGTTCGCTAGAATGATTCAACAGTAAGTTGCCTTAGGAGGCCTTTGCAACACGAGAGTTGCTCAAAGGGTTGTGGTCGGCCTAATGAGCATTACATGTGCAATGGGCCCAGATGATAGCAGTAACAATATTGTGATAGGACCCAGAAAAAAAAAAAAAGATTAAAGCTTGCACCTCAGTAGCATGAGCTTCCTAAGATTGCACCCAAAACAAACCATCATCAGATACTTGACCAATAGAAGCAAAAACATCAATAACGAAGTTAGCCTTAGAAAATATATGACAAAAAGTGATGGAAAGAAATCGACAAATCAACTTCTGAATGCCGAAAATGATGCTATAAAGAGTCCAAATTTTTTTATACTCTCAGCAATGTAAAGTAGTATCTGTTAAAGATACCAAATTGACATGAATGAAAAGAATAATTGGTAATTGAATAAAATTATTTTTAATAAAAAATATGTTTTTATTTTTCTACGTGAACAATGTAAATAGATTATAAAAGATGCAAAGTATGAGAGATATGTAAGACTTTTTCCCATTTTATCTGTTTATAAAAAAATGTTATAAAGGTTCTTTTTGTAAGACTTTTTCTTTCTTCCTAAGTGTCTATACTTCTAGAAACATAGAGTAGGAAAAATGAAGAAGCAAACCTGAAAAGAATAACACGGAATCTTTACTCTTGTTTTTAATTCACCTACAAATGTCTCTTTGTTGATGGATTACATGATCAATCTCTAATGTCGTTGGACTATTTATTACTAGGCGGTAGTGTCAAGGGTGAAATAGCACACCAAAGGGATGAAGAGAAAATGTATTTCACATTGGATTGATCTGTTCGGAGGAATGAATCCTCCTTTTATAGACTTTATCGTACCCTTTTAAGATAATTGTGAGACTTCTCTGAATGGTCTTATCTTTTCATGATAAGACACATCACTTATAAAAGAGTATAACCCTTATGATAAGTCATACCTTTTATCTCACTCTTTGGTCCAGTGTCTATCAATACACCAATCTTATGGTGCACCTCTATATATCAAATACACACATAATGAAGCCAACATCATCATGATCATTTTCCAACATCTCCCACTTAATCTTAATGATGTAAGATCCCGTTGGCTACACAAATTGGATATATCATTACTGAGTATCAAATCCTAATTACTCTTGACTTCTAAACTATAGTTTACAAACATTTGTAAACTGACGTCAATATGTGATTCGCCTTATACATGCGCACGCTTTGACTACTATTACTGATCGCACTTGTACTATCAACTCCATTACTCTTTAGTAGGAAAATATTATATGTACCTAATATTAATGGCGACTTCAACCAAGTCCAACTTGACCTACATTGAAATTTCGATCAAGTACTTCCTCCTAGGCCAATCCAAGGGCTTTCCTCGATACACCTTATCAACAACTTTACACACTATGCACCAAGATGTTATACAAATTCAAACTTAATGCCTATAAAAGGATTTTACATACATGATCTATTATAACTCCGTTACCATCTAGTGCCCCTTTATCATTTATCCGACCAATCAATCAGATAGAGTCACATCAAATTGTTCATTTCAGGCATACTCGAAATCCCTCTAATGGTGCCATACCGAATGTGTCGATTACAACATCTAGATGATTCTAACTTTTAGTCATATACTCCTCTGAATTACCTTTCAGAGCAATCCTTTGGTCATAGGATCGGCCACCATCTCAATCGAGGTTGTGTGGTCGACTCTCACTTTATCCCTCTCCACTATAATTTCATACCATGATACTTTACATCAATGTGTTCTCTATAGAAACTAAAAATTGCTAAAAGATGGTGGACTTATTATCATAAAACACATTGACATAATTCCTAGGAATACAATTGATATATATCAATAACATTTGGCTTATAATACAGTACTTACCGGCCCATATTATAACACAACTTTGTTTCTTAATTAATCAAGAAGTGAGCATTATGTTTTTAATCAAAATTTCCTGCAAAAATGCACTACTATAGAAAACCACAAATAATTTAGTTCTTAATTCAATAAATTTTATACCTTGAGTTCTTGGTAACCCTCTTGACTTATTGTCAATGCGCTTGATTAAAAACATAATCATCTTCTTTGATTAAAAACACGTAAACAAAGTTTGCTTGGGTCTCGTACTGAAATTTGAAACAATGTTTCCTTTGGGTCTCCAACTAATTGATTAATCTCATCAAGATTGAAAACTTTAATTATTGTTCGAATCTTGTAGACAATTTGTCATGCTTCGGCCAGAGAATAAGGACTATTCACAAGCTAGAGTGTGACTCACATCTTAGCTATAAAAATAAATTCTACAACCAAGATATGGTGGAAAAATTAAAATAAAATTGATTAATAGCTGAAACACAATACATCATATCACAAAATCTTACATGATAAAACTTGAGTTTACAACATATAATTAATCGAATACGCATTGAAATAAAATATTATACAAATTACTTTACAACCGAAACTACCAACAAAATAATAATTAAATTGTAAGAATTGCCTGAAATATATGCATATGAGATTGATGAATGTACTAACTCTCTTCTAATCCCGCTAACACATACTTAAGGCATCCAAGTCTGGACGTCCCGTACCATGCTTATACCATTTGGCTCTGAACACCTTATAATGCGAGCTAACTCCTGTTCACCCCTTAAACCCAATTTTCAGAATTAAATTCTCAATTTCCACTTTATTTATGTAGGCACTTCCGCCGACTCCCAATTGTAAATTCAAGCCCTTCCCCCGACAAGACATGTACAAGATTTTATTATTGTATATTCAAGGCAAATTTCAGCCCTTATATATCCTCACAACTCAAACACTTTACACATCTCAACACAACTCAACTTTTTTTTCTTGTTTTACAATGCATATGTATATGTCATGTTCACATAGATATCAATAATCACACTTTCTTTATCAAGCCTGCAAGCTTCAATATAAATTTAACTGATTAGTAACAAGAGTATTATAATCATAATATTAACTACAAAGTAATAATCTTTAATATAAATGATAAGCAATATGTTACCATTTCCTCCTTTTGTCGATCCTCATTTTCTATTATGTTTCTATTTAAAACTCAGTGTTTTATTAGTAAATGGTTTGCTCAACTAAAAGTTATTGTAATTAGATAAACGAACACAGAGATTTAAGTGGTTCACCAATTTGGCTACATCCACTAAGGTTGTGTTTGTATTTGTCTTTCACTAGGTAATGAGGATTTACAAATACACTGAAAGATGGCTTAAAGCCTCTACATAATGTAAAGTAAATGGGAAAATGAGAAGAGTGATCTGGGAAGGAGATGAGGTTTCTTCTTGTTTCCCCGTGTGTTGTTGTTGTTGGTGTGGTGGAGTTTTCCTTAGCTCTTCTCCTCCTTCTTCCTTTATGTGGTGAGTGATTGTGTTTCTTCCCTTGAATTTCTTCCCTTATAAAACGTATAGATTAACCTTGTTAGCTTCTTTTCTTCAAGATTCATGGCACACGTGTTCCAATAGGAAGACACCAAGTGTTGTTTTCATCATTAGCCATGATATGTGGTCCAATAGAAAGACAACAAATGTTAAGCTAATCATTAGCCCTAATATGTGTTCCAATAGAAACACACCAAATGTTAAGCTAATCATTGACAATGGTATGTGCTGAAATGTTAAAGCAACATGTGTTAAGTTAGTCATAAACAAAAATTATCATGCAAGGTGGATACAAGCATCGAAGGCCACGTAAATGTTTATCTCAAGGTAAGCTTGATAGAGTTGCATTGAAGTGAGAATATTGCCTAAGATTCCTTTAGATTGATGAGTAAGCACTTCTAATACCACAAATTGCCTCATGCTTGCTAATATACACACGCACATAGTCATAGACCTCCCACCTCTTCATTTTAGAGTGGTGAATAATCACCAATCATTAACTCCTAATGATTACAAACTTGCCACCCTTATGTGGTAAAAATATCAAGCCAAACCCATATACTCACACTTCTCCAATTCAAACTAAAAACATCTCTAGGTACATAGGAACATGAAATACTAGCTAGTTTTTGAAATAATTTTGTAGCAAAATGAACTTACGTTGAGACTAGTTTATATATCAAAAGTATGGGTTCTTCTACACATAGCGTATAAAAAGAAACACAATAAAATCATTATAAACAAATAACTTCATGCATACACACATATATATTATCATTTTTTTAAATACGAGTTATTTCATAATTTCTTTTTCTTTTTCTCTCACTATTCTAATTATTTCTATTAGAACCTAGCAGCACATCACTAACCATATCATTGTAGACAATTTCTTTTTCTTTTTCTCTTACTGTTCTAATTATTTCTATTAGAAACTAGTAGCACATCACTAACCATATCATTGTCATGATCACTGGATATATCTCTCCCACTTGATCATTGACAATATATTAGTTTTCAACCATGTATTGGTCTTCAGTGAAATTTTGTGTCTCCATAGGTTTTCTTTGATACACAATTCACATATATCACATAAGTAGGTTGATATCAATCTGGAAATTGTATCCATTCATAAAGAAGAATCAAACATCTTCTATATGCTTGTGAATAGCAACACAAGCCATTACACTATTATTCTCCCACTTTGTATAACCCTAAGATCCTCTAGTGTGTCTCTCACTTTAAGGTGTATACAAAGTTTTCTCATGGAATAGAAGGTATGTGCAATTTTGAATATCAATATGCAATGGTTAATATTATTGAGCCTCTATACTAAGTAGATTCAAACTTACTAGCCATTTCACAAATTAAATAACATAAACTTGCTTACCGGTCTTTTCTCCACAAGAATGGTTCTTCACACAGACTTTTCCTAAAAGGAATGATGATAACTCATATATTTCATGCATTTATACCATCCATTGCTAGCCTCTTTATGATGTTTTTGAGTTAAACTGGTTGCATTTTACCTTATTTTGTGTTAGTGTTCAGTTACATGTACTTTAGGATCAATTTGAAGGCAAAAGAAATGAAAACTTGCCATTTTTGGGGTTGATCCTTATTCAAACGTGAAAGAAGTTTAGTGGCCTATTTTGAAGCCCAAATAAAGAATCCAAGACCAATTTGGCTTGTTAGAAGACCAGGAACAAAATGGGAAAGGAATTAGGATATCTAGCTTGATTTAGAGGTGCCAAATAAGGTAAAAATGTGTAAAATAAAGACTAAGTTGCTGGGGTCACCTTGCAATTAGCTGCAGCCCCATTTAGCATATAAAAACTAGGGTTTCATATCATTTTTACACAAGCCCCCCTTAGGGGTTGCCCAAAGCTCTCTCCCTTCTCCTTCTTTGGCCTTTCTTTTAGAAATAAAACCCTATATCCATTCACCATCCGCTGCCATTGAAAAAACCACACAACCGCGCTGTTTTTGGAGAAGTTTAACATCAGAATTGCTTCCAGGGGGTTTCTCTATGAATTTAATTTCACTCATGTTTTTCTTAATATTTATATATTTTGTAATAATGTTGTGTAATTAAGTTCATAGCTGGGGATTTTGATGTAGCCTTACAAAACTATTCTATGTTATTAAGGTAAAGTATTCGATTCATCAATCTGTTTTCTTGTTTCATTCATTGATTTTATAGTTTAATTTGTTTGTTTATCTTAATGTTTGATCACCATTAGGGTTTCTTACTGATTATTTAAGGTTATAGTACACATCATGCTTAATCTTGGTAGACATGTGAATGAATGAAGAAACTGCTATGCATACATCCTGCCATGTGATTTCTTTAGTTCTTTGAAGTTTTCTTGTTCGTAATGGATTCTTACTTGCTAATCTAAGTTGAACATCACAACTAAATTGCAGATTAGGAGTACTTGATCACAACCACACATCAAATGGATGATCATAAATAAGTAAAACGAACCTTAGTTGCAGATTGGAGAGTTGAATGCATTTTGACTTAATTTTCATGGAATTGACTTGTAATGATGAAATCGGTATCCCTAGTTCCATTCCCATTATTCTGAATCAACCTATCATTTATCTTTATCTTGCATTTTTAAGTTATTTAAACTTTCAATTGAAAAATCTAAATTCAGTTTGCATTTTCATTATTTAGTTAGGGTTCACATAAAGCTAGTAATTTGTAGAGGTCTAATCAGTCCCTGTGGTTCGACACCCTTACTTGTGTCATTATACTATCCTTATATTTGCACTTGAAAGGAACACAACAAATGAGTCACATTGCAAACCTTCCCTTTCTTTTCTAGATGCAATACGCTATGCATGAATTCCCAAATATATTTTGAATGAAAATTGTGTTTGTTATATTTGATATATTATATACCAAATATAGTTCTTGGAGGAATTCCTAGTGGTTGAAATTGATGGAGCTCAATGTTTTGGTTTATGTTGACTAACAATACAGATTGCAGAAACACAAATCCTATTCCGCTAAAGTTTGATAGTAGATTTTTGGTATGCCCAATTCTGATGTGGGATATCAGATTACAAGAATGATATTGATGTGAAGACTATTCCAAGTTCAATTGGTTTAGACACATTACTTATAGAAGGGTATAACCCTTATGATAAGTCATACCTCTTATCCCACCCTTTGGTTATGTGTACATCAGCACACCAATATTATGGTGCACCTCCATACATCAAATACACACATAGTAAAGCCAACATCATCATGATCAAATTCCAACGTTTGTATAGAGGAGGTAAACCATATCATTTAATAAAAAAAACACTAAAAATACAGTATTTTACTTATAGTTACTAGTCCATCTATCATGTAACTATTTACATTATATGGAGGCATCAATATTAATGCAACAAAATGTAAATTATATTTTATTGTTCATATATTTTGTTTTAGAAAACACATGGTTGGAGGATTATTTGTCATCTCATTTGCTGTATAAATAGTAAATATATAATATATGAATCAAACTCAAAATAACTATAGGTAAATTAAAAAAAAAACGCCTAACCAGTGTGTAATATTTTACTAATTTGAAAAATTAACCAATACACCCAAAAAAACTTTCATTCAACTTTAAGGACAAATAATTTCAAAATGTAAATCTTGCCTTTGAAAACCTCCAAACAACATTTGCCACAAAAAGTAGAACATGTGGTCCATCCACTACTACAAAACTAGCTTAATGTGTCGGAGTTTTATACAATATACTATCAGATAAAAAATTTCCAACAACCTTTTTACATGATGTCGGATGACAAAGCATTACTGTCGCTTATATTCGACAGAAATAGTGTGACATACCGTCCCGGGATTATTAGAACGTACGTGTGAAATTACAATTCTACCCCTAGTTGGTTTCGTGATGTTTTTGGTAGTTTTGTGTGGTGTTGGCAAGTGTAGGGCCACACACACACACTGACTCACTCTCCCTCTCCTTCTGCTCTCTGTCCCGTGTCTCTCTCTCTCCCTTCTTTCTTCTTCTTCTTTCTGTAAGTGTACGGACACACACCAAGAACCCTCAAACCTTTGCAGATTGAGGGAACCAACTACACCATTGAACTCGTGAGGCGGAGAGGAGCACGATCGTACCATTTTCAGGTAAGAACTTCATCGTTTTCACGTCGTTTCGACAATGGCCGATTCGAGTACTGTTCATGCAAAAGTTATACATTGAGTTTTTGGGATTTCTGAGCTTGTAGTTGTCTTTGTGAATTTCCCAGGAGCTTGGGAGTAGCTCGTTGGGTGAATTTGGACGTCAGGATCGTTGGATGTGGAGTTGGCCGAGTTTTGAAGTTTTGGACAGGTATAACCTCGTAATTTTAGACCTTAAAACTTGTTGGGACATGTTCTACTAGCTCTAGGGTTGATTTTGGTGCAAGAAACGTGGAAAAAGGTGGAAAAACGAGCGAGAAAACGTGAGTTGCAGGTTTTCCGGCGACGGCGCCGGCGTCGGGGACTGATCGGAGAAGAAGCAAGAATATTCCGTTAAGTTTAACGGAATATTCCTAACGGCAGGGGTTAAGTTTAACGGAATATTCCGTCAGTTGAACGGAATATTCCTGACGGCGTCTGTTGACACCGTCAGTGTGCATGGCACGTGGCCGCGCGTGGGGGGCGCGTAGGTCCGTGCCTTGGCCGGCGCGTGGGGGCGCGTGCGGCGGAGGAAAATTATTTTAAAAATATGGTTGTGATCCTGAGGTTGTGTAGAGCACGTTGGTATATTCATTTGTCCATTTTGAGCAATGTATGAGAAGTTATTACGAGAAATGGGTTATGTGCTTTAGAGTTAACGTTTTTTATAGTTGTTTCGCATCTAGGTGACACGTATCCCGAGGACGAGCGTGCACACGCGAGGCAGGGGGGCTACGACCCTTCTACATACCAGTGAGTGGGCTTTTGTTTTCCGTATATACCTATATACATTTATATTCCCAGAAATTGATTTAAAAAGGGTTATTTGCCTTATGCCATGCATGTTATTATTATCGTTTATGCATCATTGCACACATTAGTAGTGGCATACATTTATATGCATATTGGGTGCTGTGGACGCACAGGTAAGTGCCAGGTAAGTGTTATACATGTTTACATTCAGTTGCGAATCGAGATACTTAGAGAGCTCATAACCTGCACCCCCGGTGTTAGTGCTCCCGCCCAGAGTAGGGCACAGTCCTTCACGTGATGTTCACCTCCCGCACCACACGCTCAGCTTGGATCCAAGTTAGGTGCATAGGCCTGTCGTACAGACCACATTAGGTGGTTCCGACTCGTAGGTGACCCGCGATTATTCGCACAGCCTTCACGTGATCGTAGCACTAGAGCGTATATATATGTTACACCTAGGCATGTCGTACAGACCACCTTGAGTGGTTCCGACTCGTGGGCAGGTTCAGTTATAGAGTTGAGATTTGAGCTCTGGACGCAGCCGTACAGGTCACGTTAGGTGACTCCGGCTGCCAGATGTTATGATGTTAATATGATTTATACCTGGGCACTTACATTCATTATGACATTTTGGCATGGCATATCTTGAGCATGTTTGGCATGTTTATGCATACGTTTATATGTTTATTTTCTGGGAAGTATACAGGTTTTACGGCGAGGGGTTAGAATGTATTTTGTTAAATGGTTTTCAAAGAGCTTTGTTTTTGCCCACTCACGCTTTTGTTTTGCGCCCCTCCAGGTTCTAGTTGCTTAGCCGTTGCTGTGGTTTCCCTTGAGGGCTTTCCGGCGTTCTGACAGACACTCACCATTGTAGGGTCGCCTTCGGGCGTACTACTGTTGTCGTTTTTGTTTGGGCTGCTATAGACCTGCTCTGAAATTGTATCTCACTTACTAGCACTTATTTTAGTACCTTGTATGCTAGTTTTCAATTATTCGTACTTTTACATTACTACTTTATTAGCTTCCGCACGTGCACATGGCTTCGTCACCTTTGTGTGACGGCCAGCACGCTCCGATCTTGGTCGGGGTGTGTCAGTTTGGTATCAGAGCCTAGGTTTGGCAGTCTTGTGTTTTTGTGAGTATTCTAATGATTTTGGTGTCTTCTGTCAGAACTATGCCGCCTCGTCGGGAACCCCGTCGCTCTTCTGAGCCTAGTTTCCCCGATATTACTCAGTTGGGGGAAGCTTTTGCTACAGCCCTTCAGTCAGTGATGCGCCCTCCCCAGAGGACTCCTCTGGAGACTATGTACAATCTGAAGTTGGATAAGTTTAAGGGCAGTGAGGGGCATGAGGGCGCAGAGCGCTGGCTAGAACACATAGAGAAGACTTTCCGTGTGCTGCATAATCAGGGGAACTTGCCTATGGAGAGGTGGGTCGAGACGACCGCATGGTTTCTGGATACGGAGTCGGCAGCTTGGTGGGAGCAGGAGCTTCGTAGGTTGACTCCGGATCAGAGGACTGATTGGAATGTTTTTACGGAGTTGTTTAGGAGAAGGTATGTGCCCCCTGAGTACATCGATAGAAAGAAGCAGGAGTTTACCGAATTGAAACAGCGGAAGATGTTAGCGAATGAGTACTATCGTAAGTTTACGGACTTGTCTCGTTACCATCCTGATGTCGCTGGTAATCCGGCGGAGATGCTCCGTCTTTTCCGTTTGGGCACCAGGAAGAAGTGGCGTTCTATGGCGTCTACTGTCCACAGCGAGACTTACCGGGACTTCTATGAGATACTGCTGAGGATCGAGGATTCTGAGAATATGTTGAGCGCCAGAGAAGAGATATATGTATGTATGTATATATGTGTGTGTGTGTGTGTATATATATATATATATATATGCAATGGGTCCATCACCCAAAGGTGAAGCTGTATGACTCCGAGTTAGGCCAGAGAAAAAAAAAAGGGACCATCACCCGAATGTGAAGCTGTACGACTTTGGGTTACGCCAGAAAAGAAACATATACATTTAACATATCACACTGACACTAGCCCCGGGCTAGTGAAGCTGAGGGTATGTCATAAATATCCTCAACTGTGTCCTATGGTCATAGACGTCTACATACCCGGTTATGTGTATGTGATGTATGATAACCCACTAGATACCGAAAATGTATCTCAAAAATCTCATATCAAATCACCGGAGCTCAAAATCTCAAAGCATCTTCTCATAAATCCAAGATAAATCATATTCATAAATCCATAGAAATTCTTATACAAGAATCCAATAATTCATAACCTTTAGTAAAATGTAAATTCGATAGATAATAAATATTTCGTAAAAGCAATTTAAAATAAATCATAAATTCTTGATAAAGCATAATCTAGAAATCCGTAAAACATATCATAAAATATAATCAATTCATGAAATGCATGCAAGCCTAGCATTTTATAAAAACATGTCATTTAAGAAGGGGTCCACTCACAGATATTTTGTTGCCTGGAAGCCGCTTGAACTAGTGAGGATGAAATCATTCCTATACACATATAGAAACCATTTAATGAAACTCTACTAAAATGGTTGAACTTGGGGAAACGGACAGCAAATTCAGATTCGGCATGTCGAAAAACCTAATGAGGAACCTCGGGTTTCCCCACAGGATACCGCATACGCTGTCATGGGGCAGCGGTCCAGAAGGCCATGCACCACCATACGTGCCAAGATGGGTCGCCAGAAAAGTCATCGACGCCGATGTGGATGGCGGAGGCGCGTGTACTTCACGCGTTAGCTAGGACGCACACCCACGCATCAACCCAGGAAACTAGGACTGGGTACAGGTTGGGTCGGATCTAGGCTTGGGTTGCTAGGTTGGGCTGGTTTATTAGTTGGGCCTGGGTTAGGGTTAATGGGTTATGGATTTGGGCTGGGTTATTGGATTGGGTTTGGGCCTAGTTTACATGGCCTAAAGGCTTGGGCTGGTTATTGGTCATGGGTCGGGTCAACCCAGTTTCAGATCGTGGGTTAGCCGAACTCTACGAAAAAGAAAGCAAAGCTTTCCAAGCTTTGATCATCCCCAAAGCTTAACTAAACCTAGTCATTCTATATACCAAAATGAAGCCCAAGGATTCGAAATATACCTATTGGAGGCCGTGATATGGCCAGAGTTGGCCGGAAAATGGCTCGAAAGTTGCTAGGTTTCTTGCCAGAATTTGGAAAATCTTCATGCCTTCGAATTTGCACCTAACGTTGCCAAATCACACGTATGATGACTTAATCATTGTCATAATAAGATGGGGATGACAATTCGAGTGGTCTCGACCCTTACCTCGGTCGAAAAATAGTGATGTCTAGCCGGGAAATTGACGTTGATGGTGGTCTCGGTGTTTTTGTGTCGTGAGCATAAAGGAGATGACGAAACAGACGTTTGAGATAGAGAGAGAGATACGTTGGTTGGAAGTGTAGCTCGCCGGAAAACATGGCGAGTGGTGTCGTGTGGATTTTGCTCGGAGAGAATGGGAGAATAATGAGAGTGAGAGAAGGTTAGAGAGTGTCTGTGAGGTTGGGGGAGATGAGGATATGGGGAAGAATGAAAATGGGGTGTGAACCCCACGGCCAAAAAATTATAAAATAACAAAAATATCTGATCCTAATATCTAGAATAGTGAAATGATTATTTTGCCCCTCAACTTCATAATTTCATAAAACGTTCATCGTAACTCCAAATCTGATTCTGCTTGTGCCCACGCGTTCGTAATAATGACTACTACAAGGATTCGCCAAGGAAACGAATCTTACGTGACATGACAAAGCAATCAACAAACTCAATGATTTCGCTTAGAAGGGTATGTTCGTAAATTTACATTTTAAAATTATAAAAAAAACCAAAATATTGAGGACGTGTCATTACAGAAAGTGTAAATAAAATAGAGATTGAAGAAATAAATAGCTAGTTGTTCAATCCCTATAAATTTTGAATCGTTTCGGTTCATGTTCGATGTGTTTTCATAAATTTGTGTAAACGTTATTCTATCTTATTTCACCTACCAGACAATTTAAGGAATGCCTTTGAACTTTATTTTTTATTTTTATTGAAACATAATTTTTAGTTTTTAATTATTAATTGATGTAGTGGTGGTTATGGATGACAAAAGTATCGATTTATCCAACGGAATTCAACAATTAATGTCACATGTATCCGACAACATTTTTTCTTTTTATAATTTTAAATGCTTTACTTTTTTTGGCAGTTTAAGGGAACTAACCTACATCAAAAGCTTTTTCGTGATGCAAGCAATGCTGCGAGTTCTTCTATCTACCATTACATGAATTTCTCTAGGATTTTTGCTAATATCCGACATAAATGGGTTTTTCTCGTCATTTTTTAAAATGACACTACTAGGTACTTTTTGTTTGAAATGTGCCCTAAAGTCAATTATATGATGATACTTTACGGGCATTTCACATTTTAAACTAATCTAGTTTAATATAAGGGGCAAACATTATTGTTTGAAGCCGTCTCATATAAATATTATATGCTTAAATGATAAGTCCAAGGAATATGTAATTGGGAGAATGTGATCTAAAGAAGTTAGATTCATGAGACCATTCTCTTTCATATACATATCCTAAATGTTCTTGATCATATGATTGCCAATTGGGCATTAACAGTCTGTTAAGATCAGTATATGCTATGTCTTCTCTTAGGGAGAGTGACTGGTCTTGAGTCATTGGCGTGACTGACATCAAGACAAGCATGCAGGTACTCAATAGAGAATGAGTCCATTGAAACAATTAAGAAAGAGTTCTTATACTGATGTCACATGAGAACTCATGGTTGGGATAATGCAAAGTAGTCATTTGACCTGAGGAATCATAGTTGTCTTGTGGTTAGGTCCTTGATTTTGACTATGTCAAAGTCACTCCGTCAGAGGGTGTCCATGGCATAGTTGGGATTAAGCCACTTAGCCATGGAGGCAAGTGAATGCGCAACAAGGGATCTTCTAACCTTCAAACCATTTGAGGGAAAATAGTTTATGATATGATTAAGAATCTCTGACCAGAGTATGAATGAGATTTAGGAAGTCGTTCTAAATCACGTTCAAAGTAATCATATAAGTAAGAGAATCATATTGGATAGTAGACATAAATAAACTATCAAACCAAACTATGTGGTCAAGAGTATTGTATTACAGAAAGACTGTATTGCATTGTAATCCTAAACTGAATAGGTTATCTACCTCTTCTGATTAGCCTGGGTAGCCATGACATACTGCTAGATGTCACTCATGATTTGTGGAAACCGTAAAGGTGTATAATCGCTAAAGGGAGAATTGAAAGTAAGTTTCAATTCACAATCGATTTGAAGAGTTCTAATTGCTCACTACCTCGCTAAAAGGAACCTAATGGATCGTACACCCAGTAAGGTAGAGATTGAAGAAACAACAGAAATGACTAAAGATAATTAATTGGTTTAACTATTTATGGTTCGGATTAATTATTATGTTAATTAATCAAACGAATATGTTCGTTATAGACTTAGGGTTAGTTTTGGGCCGCAAGGCCCAATGGGATTTGAATGTCAAGCCCATTAACTCAAGTTGCATGACAACTTGAAACACAAAGGGCCTCAAAGCCCAAAGAACCCAATATGGCCGGCCATAAGAGTAAGGGGCAGTAAACTTGGCTTCATTGCAAGTTTGCCACTCCATTGTGAGGTGGTATAAAGGAAACTTTATAGCCATTTCATCCTTAGGGTTTCTTTTGGAGAAAAAGATGAGAACACAATCTCTTATTTTCTCTCTAAGAGATCGGCCACCTTGGAGAAATTACTAGTATCTATTTCATCCAAGGTCACTCATCTCTTCATCAATGCTCTCCTTGGTGTGGAGACTTAGATGTTCTCTATTTGGGGAACTTGGAGAATCCATTCTACCATCATCCTCCAAGAAATCCATGGAGCTAAGAAGAAAGGAATGAAGGCCCTCTCTCTTGGGTGATTAACCTTTGCTTATGCAAAGAGGAATCAACAAAGGTATAAGATTTCTCAACTCTCTTTGTTTTGAGTTGAGTCTTGGTTCACCATAACTACTAGGCTTTGAATTTCATGGGTTATGTTTTGTTTTTGAGTGCATACAAGCATGATTCCGCCTTTTAATTGTTAATAGCATGCATAATGTTGCTCAAATGAACTTGTTTTAACAAATATTTCATTCACTTTTGTTATAGTGTTCAGACAAAAAACAAGAGTAACAGGACGAGTGCAGCAAAATGAGAGAAAAAGCAACAATGATTTTCAATTCTAAAAACAGAGTGCCAAGTATCATTAATTTCCAAAAATAGTACAATAATTGTAACCTTTTGTAAATGAGATTTGTAAGATCGTGCCCAATAATTGTAGATTTTTGTAATGGAATTTTTGTAATCTTACAGCCTCATATCTGTATAAATGAAGGCTTGCTTTCATTCACAAAAACACCACAATTCACACATATGTAAAAACCCACACATTGAGCATCCAAAGGCTTCTCCCATCTTTTGTAAACTTTCATTCTTGTAAACATCTATCGTTTGTAATCTTCTTTTGTAAATCAATAAAAGAGCAAGTGTACATATTCAAGAAATTCTCCAGTCTTAAGTTTTTCTTTCTTTTTTCGACATGTTCTTTCAATCAGACATCTGGTCCAAAACAGGAAAACACAATTATAGTTATATTGTTATCTTGTTAAACTGACGATCATACTTTGTTCAAACACTCTGTTATAGTTGAATGTTTGTCATACAAATAACTAGACATTAACCAGAGTACTTCTTAGTCTTAGTACCTCTGACTTCAGCCTTTATTGCCTTATACATCATTGTGAGTGGCCTACATGTTGAAACATGTCGAGTTCCATGTGCCAAGGTTTTATGTCTAGCTGTTATAATGATCATCTGACTATTTAACAAGGCTTTCTGTCTCAAATTTAATATAAGAGCCAAGTTTAGCATTTTAATAGTGTAATTATAATAGTAAAGTACCTTGAGGACGGAAGTCATCAACACAATTGATATCACTCGTTTAATCTTGTATGAATATTGTATATTATTGTCCTTGTAAACCCTGTCAACGACAACCACTAGAAATTTATTGTCTTAGACATCCAACTATAACTAACATAAAGAGAAGGTTAAATACGTATCTAAGAGACTAACAAGACTCTGAAAAAAGAAATGTTTTATCTTAGTTATCTTGAACACCTTTCATATATTAGTAAATATAAAAACAAAGAAGTACATCATAACATATCGGTAGCAAAAAGAGTAACTGATGATACTTTTAGAGACTTTAAGAGAAGAAAGAGAGTTTTTGAGAATTCAATTAGCAATAACCTTAGAAAAAGGCAGACTGTAGTATATGACATATTACCTTAATTTATAAATTAGTGAACAACTAAAACGAAAAATCACCCTAAACCAGAATAGTTTAGTTTGTTATTTTCCATTAAGAAAACATAATCATATTTTACATAGTGAAGAAAATCTCCAAGCAAATAGTGTTGTAGATCATATTATTAATCAAGTAAAAAATATAAAATTATAAAACAATAAGCATAATTATTTATTAAACCAATTGTTAGATGATTTTCAAAAAAAATTCATAAAAACCATTAACCAGAATTTAGATTATATTACATCTTAATAAGAAGATAATAATAAAAATATTCAAAGGTTTGCTTGCAAAAGAGAGATAAAAGAGCTCATTGAGCTTATAGACAGTAAACCTAACAAGTAGAAATTAGATTATTAAAAATAGTTAAGCAATTAAAATTAGTTCAAAAAATTCAATTAGTACAAAAGATTTAACTGAGCAAGTAGATAAATTGCATAATAAAATAGATAGATTATTAGTTAAACGACTAAATTCATGAACTAATAGAAAATATATTCAAGCTTTGAAAGAAATTAGTAAGTTATATAAGGAACTAGTTGGTTTAACACATTTTTCAACACAAGCTGTTAGTAGTAATATTCCAATCAGAAAAAATAATTTAATCATCTAATTAGTTTTAAATTTAGCTGTGAAATTAGATCACGTTGAAGAATAAATAGCAGCAGTTTATCAAGTTTTACATAATACATCTTCATCACTACCACCATCTTTGTTACAAAATTAGAAAGTTTAACTTTGAGCACAAATAATCATATAAGAAGACCTAAGGACAATCCTTAACAATACAAAATGGAACTTTTCATGAGAAAATGAAAAGAAATAGTTAGAGCCGAAGACATTTATTCTAGTGAAAATGAAGCACAAGAATTTATTAGAAGAAAATTTGAAAGAACTCTGCAAAATAAGTGTAATATGTATCAATTAGGTTTATATGAAAATAAAAGTAGAATTTGTATTCAACATGAAGTTAAATGTATTACTAAAGAAGTAACACTTAATTTACTTAGTAAAAAAAACAGTAAATTATTTGAGAAAATCACATTTTAGTCAAATTCACATAGGTATAATATTAATTAGAATAACAAGAATAACTAGAGAACGAGTAGGCACAAAAGGTTTAGTATACATAAATGATGATAGATGGGGATAATCACCATCAAGTATCAATAGCAACAACTGAAGTAGATTTTGATCAAATTTAGCAGTCATAAGTTGTATTCTAAATTATGTTATTAAAATAATGAATTTAGTAAGTGTATTAAAGTAAGCATAAGAATAAATAAAAAATTATAATATGAAAGGAGAATATAAAAAATTTTGTATTAGTTTATTGTACATAAGAAAAGTGTCTGATAAATATAATCATGAAGTTAATATAGAATTTCAAAATTTAGGTCAAACATTTGGTAGTAAACATGTAAATATGATAGAAGCAAAATCCATAGATAATATCTTTTTAAAAGGAATTCAATGGACATTACCTAATCTACAAGTAATAAGAAATAGGCAGCCAGACCAAGTACAAATATATGAAACTAGGACATGAGAAGCAACAATTAGATTTAGCAATTATAACAAATTAAAAAATTTAGAAGATGATGAGAGTGAAATTGAGAGTATTCGTGAAAGTATTCACATGACTTTTGATAATTTAGACATTAATTTAGTTAAGAATGTAGACATCAAAATTTTGGTGAAATGAATGTTGACCAATAATTAAAATTTCAACGTTCACGTGTCACATAAATTTTACATGTAGCGTGTGACTCAACGAAAAATCGAAATAAATTGGAAAAGTCATCAAATAGGACACGTGTCAATACCTGGCAGAAATGATTTATTTCATCTGATTATTTAAATCCAAAAATCAAGTTTTGGAATTCTATAAATAGGAAGCCAAGGCATTCATTTTGAGAAAGAAAAGAAAGGAAGAAAGGAAGAGGAATTTACATTACACCAAAACCTTCAAGCCTTGAAACTTTAAAGCTCTCAAGCAAATCCCAAAGGGTCAAGAAAGCACTCTTCGTTCTTCGTCAAATCCTCCTTCAAGATCAAGCCCCAACGGCCCTTGAAGAACTTCCACCAACTCAAGATCAAGCCCCGACGGCCCTTGAGGAAAGTGTTCATCGTTCATCATCCGTTCATCCTAAGATCAAGCCCCAACGGCCCTTTGGATCAACAACCTCAACAAATCCACACATCCAATCGTTCTTCAAGATTAAGCCCAAAAGCCCTTGAAGATCCGCTCATCCATCAACCTTCAATATCAAGCCCCAACGGCCCTTGAAGAACTTCCACCAACTCAAGATCAAGCCCCGACGGCCCCTTGAAGAAAGTGTTCATCATTCATCATCCGTTCATCCTAAGATCAAGCCCCAACGGCCCTTTGGATCAACAACCTCAACAAACTCATACACCCATTCTTCAAGATCAAGCCCAACGCCCCTTGAAGATCCATTCATCAACTGTTCATCCTTAGATCAAGCCCCGACGACCATTTGGATCAACAACTCATCCACAAACCTACACCCTACGAAGATAGAATCAGAGGATCAAATTACAAAGAGATTGTAACCCCAAAATCATTAATACAAAAATATATTTTGTACACGTTATTCTTGTTTCTTATTTCAGGAATTTTTCGTGTTTACAAATTTGGCACGCCCGGTGGGACGATCTCTACCTCTCATCTCTGTCTCCGTTCAAGATATTCAAGCACAGTCCATGGCTTCAAACAAAGAACAAGTCATGACTATCGGCACTACCTCCATTGAAAAACAGCTGATTCAGATGAAGGAAACAATTGCAAGGCTGATAAAGACTGCAGAGGAGAAAAACTTGCAAACCGCCGGACTCATCAACCGTCTGGAGGCGCAACATGGTGTCATAGTGAAACCAAGCTCTCTTCCAACTAAGAGGACCGAAGAAGGCTTCAACCCAAATGCCTACGAACTCATGTCAAAGGCTAGGCATGACTTTGCTTCCTCTTCAAATCTTGGAAAGAAGGTTTCAAACACCGTCAACGACAAAGATCGCGACCTCACCGAGACTCAAAAGAAGTTGAAGGAGCATGATTATGGAGTTGACAACAACAAAGCTGGACTTGGCTTCACACCAAATGCACCCGTGAAGATTTCAAGCAAAGTGAAGAAAGCTAGCGCTCAACACATCAGCGTGAGCATTGAACAAGACCAAGAAGAGCCTAAACCCTCCCCTCGGACGTTGGTCTTCGATAGGATGAGCCATTCAAGCTCCAGAACTTCAGTGCTTAATCGCATTGGTGGTCAAGACCGAACCTCTGTCTTCAAAAGGCTTAACGCGCCGACATCCCAAAGCTCTGTTTTTGAAAGGTTGTTAAAGCCTAAGAAACAAAGCAACACAGCTATCTCTCCTCTGCGACGATCAGCTTCAGAAAGATTTGAAGATGATGGTAAGCCTTTTGGAAAGAGGAAGACAACACCAAAGGAAGAAAAGCTCGATGGGTTAGGAGAAAAAGACGACGCTCGAAGCTTGATTCCTTCAAGGATGAAGCGCCAAGCAATCCTAGAGGTCGACACAAAAGGACCACTGAAGGTAAGGAGGCGCATCATCGTCCACACTGGCAAATCTTCATGCCAACAAACCCAAGAGAACGACACTGAAGAGGAGATCCAAGATGTTTTCTACATCACGGTTCAAGAAGGTAAAGAAGACGAAAGCCCGAGGAAATACTCAGAGTCCCTACTCTCCGACGCTGATTCGAACGGCAGTACAACCATGCAAGTCATGACCACTGGAGCAACTTCAATCGAGGAGCAGCTAGCTCAGATGAATGAAGCAATCGCAAAGCTCACACGGACTGTGGAAGAGAATGACTTGCAGATTGCCGCACTTGTCAACCAACTGGATGCGCTGCCCGACGTGAAAGTCGACCCAAATGTTGGCCTAATAAAGAAAGAAGACGACGAAGAAGAGGAGCCACCAGCGGAGAAAGTGGAAGAGAAGCCGAAGCTAGACCAAGCAACGGCATTCATGGGATTTCTCTCTATCCAGCAGCTACAGGAGATGATCGCAAGCACTGTCAAGACACAGTACGAAGGAAGCTCGCATGACTCCGTACTGTACTCAAAACCTTACTCCAAGAAGATTGATGTTTTGAAGATGCCAAGGGGTTATCAGCCCCCAAAATTCATGCAGTTCGATGGAAAAGGCAACCCGAAGCAACATGTCGCCCATTTCGTTGAAACTTGCAACAATGCTGGGACAGAGGGAGACTACCTCGTCAAACAGTTCGTGCGTTCGCTGAAAAGTAACGCTTTTGACTGGTACACTGACCTCGAACCTGAGTCTATCAATAGTTGGGACCAGCTAGAAAGGGAATTCCTCAACCGTTTCTACAGCACTCGTCGTACTGTAAGCATGCTAGAGCTGACCAGTACGAAACAGTGGAGAGATGAACCTGTCGTCGACTACATAAATAGATGGCGTTCATTAAGCCTGGATTGCAAAGATCGACTTTCTGAAACCTCCGCCATTGAGATGTGCGTTCAAGGCATGCAGTGGGGACTACACTACATCCTTCAAGGCATCAAACCACGAACATTTGAGGAGTTAGCCACCCGCGCCCATGATATGGAGTTAAGCATCACCCGTCATGGGAAGAAAGAACAGATCGCCGACTACAAGAATGACAAAGTTTTGGGGCCAAAGGTGGATAAGGCTGCGTGGAAACCCACCAAGGAAGCAATGACGGTCAACACAACTCCAGTCAAAATCCATACACGAGGCAAGGCGATTCAAACCGAAGCTTTTCGTGATCAAGAGATACGTAGACGCACTTTGAAGGAGCTTGAGGAGAAGACTTATCCATTCCCCGACTCTGACGTGGTTGCCATGTTAGATGACTTGCTGGAAAAAAAGGTGATCGACCTACCTGAGTGTAAACGACCGGAAGATATGAACCGTACTGACAGTCCAAGGTACTGTAAATTCCACCGCTTCATTGGTCATCCGACGGAAAAGTGCTTTGTGCTAAAAGATCTCATCATGAAGTTGGCTCAGAAAGGGATCATCGAGCTAGATCTTAATGATATGGTGAAGTCAAACTATACCACCGCCACTTCTGGCTCTTTGAACTCAAAATCTTCACCTCAACCGCTGGGGGCATGCTCCAAAACCATGTCAGTCAAGTCAAGTGAAGTTGAAGGATGGACTTATGTCACTCCAAAGAAAATGCACAAGAAACATAGGTCTCCTCCACAAGTTCACCAATCGGAAAGGGGGCAAAGCAGCTACCGTCAACCTTCAAAGCTACATGAAAATGTTGAGGATGATGAAATTATGACACAAAGATCGTCCGTTGCCATCACGATGCTTGATTTCTTCCCCAAAGACTTCTTCAATCACTCAGTCAAGACTCCTTGCTATGAAGATTGCAAGGAATGCCTCTCTAAGATCGTTTGACAAAAATCAACAACCAAAAGCTCCTCGTTCGCACGAGCCTAAAAGGCGACAACAAACGCTCCTTGCCTGCATGAGCTGAAACTGCAAACGGCACCAAAAGCTCCTGGTCTGCACGAGCCTAAAAGGTGACAACAAACGCTCCTGGCCCGCAAGAGCATAAACTGTGTACGGCAAAATCATCACCAAAATCATCATCAAAACCATCACTCATTTGAACTACGTCATGACTTGATCCCTCCTCAACCAAGGGTACGTAGGCAACTTGAAACTTCAAAACTTCAAGTACAGTCACATCAAAAAAAAAAAAAAAAAAAAAAAAAAAAAAAAAAAAAACACAAACACTTTGAAGAATAAAGAGCAAATTCAGGAATGCAAACACTTTATTTCTTTAAAGGAATGATTTGGTTACAAAACCGTATTACAATGGTGAGCATCACACCAACGTCACCACCGAGGGAAAACCGTGACCAAAAGGCACTACACAGCATAAACTCGCTGCAGTCTTTTGCACAACCCCACACGGTAAAAGTGACACACTAGAACAAGCTCCGGGTAAGTAGTAAGGTCAATGTGCACAGCAATGTCACCACCGAGGAAAGTTATGACCAAAAGGCACTACACAGCATAAACTCGCTGCAGTCTTTTGCACAACGCCACACGGTAAAAGTGACGCACTGGAACAAGCTCCAAGTAGCAACGACAAAGAGCCCACGACAAGCAGCAAGGTCAATGTGCACGGCAACGCCACCACCAAGGGAAGTTGTGACCAAAAGGCACTACACAACATAAACTCGCTGCAGTCTTTTGCATAACCTCACACGGTAAAAGCGACGTACTGCAACAAGCACCAGGCAAAGAACACGGTTGTACCCACGTCCTGCTCACTCCGTCACCAATTGCAAATTCACAAAGTCTGCCACCTTCCAAGATACTTCAGAAGACCACGACTTAATATGCATGGAGTTGTCTTTTGTAGGAAGAGCAAGCGCCTTAAGGCCAGTCAGTGGGGCGTAAATCTTCAGCGTTGTTCCCCTATCTTGCGAATCATTTTCCTTCGCGAGAATGGTGATGGTGTTGCTCTTAAAACATTTGAAAAATACCATGACCGCAACAAAGCAAAAAAAAAAAAAGCAAAAAAAAAAAAAAAAAAAAAAAAAAGCCACAAAACTTGAACAGCAGGACAACAGACAGTGCAATGGTGTGCAGCGAACAGTGCAGCGATGACGGTGCAGCAAGCAGCAGCAAGAGGCACAACAACGTCACCACCGAGGAAAATTATGATCAAAAGGCACTACACAACATAAACTCGCTGCAGTCTTTTGCATAACCCCACACAGTAAAAGTGACACACTGCAACAAGCTCCAAGCAGCGGCAAGAGGCACGGCAACGTCACTACCAGGGGAAGACTGTGACCAAAAGGCATTACACAGCAAAATCCCTTTGCAATCTTTGCACAACACCACTCTTTTTACACCACCAATTTATGCGTTCCTGGGTTCTTCGTTGGTTTGACAGCCTCAACCTTGCAGCCTCAACCTTCTTATAAAGAAAAAAAAAATGACGATGTAGAATAAAAAATAATAAAATAAAGTAAAAGGAAATGATGATGTTGGGAAGTAATGATGAAAGTAAAGAATAAAAAATAAAAATAAAAATAAAAACATCTTTGGTGGATCAGTGCCACCGAAAGCAAAAAAAAATAAAAAAAAATAAAATAATAAAAATAATAAAATAAAGTAAAAGGAAATGATGATGTTGGGAAGTAATGATGAAAGTAAAGAATAAAAAAATATAAATAAATAAAATATAAATAAAAAAATAAAATAAAAAAAAATTTGCCACCGAAAGCAAAAAAAAAAAAAAAAAAAAAAAAAAAATCTTGGTGATATATATGTTTTATCTGTATTTAGCACAATACACTGAATAAAATAAAGCATGTCCATTGATCTCCGAGAAATTACAAGTGCGTAAAAAAAAAAAAAAAAAAAAGATGAAGCTTTCACAAAGGATGTTCACGTGAAGCCCCACTACTTGGGAAAACTACAGAAGCGGGAGGCATCGAAGAAGATGCCTCAATACTTGGTGGAACGCTAGATGAGCCAGGAAAAAGGTGCCTCTGGAAGAAAGCAGCAAGCCTTTGACGGTCACTTTGAATTCGACCACTGGATTCTTGCAGTTCATCAAGCTTCCTCTTCATGCCCGTCGAATAGTTATTTGCAAGCACATGCAAACTTCTATTCTCGTGCTTAAGCTGTTTGATCTCTTGCTTAAGAGTTTCCACTTCCGCCATCAATGATTCCACTTGGCGGGATCGAGCAAGTAGGCGTTGGCCCATGTTGGACACAGAGCCTGCGCACTGAACACTGAGAGTTAGGGACTCTTGAACGGCCAACTCATCGGACTGTTCTGAAAGCAGCCTACTATCTTTTGGAGTGAGGAGGTTCCTAGCTACTATCGTAGCTGTTGTTGCGTCCTTCATCACAGAGTCTTCACCTGTCAAAGGGCCATTAGAAGATAAGAAAGAAGGGCACCATACATTTACCTGACGTGGCGCACTCGGATCACTGCTGAGACTCAAATCTAAGCAAATGTTATACGGATTAGCCATTGTCAAAGGGTTAAAAGAGAAAGGTGGATGGAGTAAGATCAGAAAGGGCCGAAGACGATTTTCACAAACGGGCGATCTTCAAAGTGTGCATGTTGGAGGTGATCGATACCTCTATAAAAAGCCAAGGCGACACGACCACCGATTCAAAAAACCGGATTTTCCTGCGTGAAGTTCGGCGACGCTTTCGCGGCTTTTCAGATAACGCGTTCAACTTTGTCAAAAGATCTCTGACAAAGTTGAAAACACGTGAAGGTTATCATCCCAACTACGCGCCTTTGCCAACAAGCGTGGTGACAGAGCCGCACCCGTGACTACTTTTTCGAAGAGGCGCTCACTCAGAAATCGAAGAGACGCTTGTTCAAAAATCGAAGAGACGTTTGTCGACAAGGGTAAAAGAACAGTACCACCACTTGCTATTGGGAAATCCCTATATATGTCGACCTTCATCTTTTATGGCAAGGCAGACCTGAAGAAAATGCCCAACTCTTCCTCACCTCTGAGGGCGCACTCCCAGCAAAGCCTCTTGAAATACTCAATTTTTTTTTCTCCCCCAAAGATGATACCAGATGCCTGGAGTACATATGACCCAGGAGGAAATGATAGATTGAAGCTTGTGCTGATTCATTCACCGCTTCTTCAAAAGCAAAGGTATCTCATATCATCAAGGTCAAAAGCAAAAGTATCTCATATCATGCTCTTTCCCTGTCTTTTTCTTTGTCCTTGTTCTTACTCGCATGGCAAAGTGAAAGAAGCAATCAGCCGTCACTTGGAGTCAGTCTTCCGATCTGGAGCCGACTGCCTGGAAGCTATTCCCTGGTTGCTTACCTAGCGTTGCTCTCGAGTGGTCATCTTCAACGGTTGATACACTTCCAGATAAGGGACCACTTCTGCAAAGGGGAGCAAGTAAGGCAAGTGAAAATGATGCATTGAAGCATGTGGAGACAAGCAACAACTGTATATGCTGAGCTATCCTCTAACCCTCTTCAATACGAATTGGAGAGATTGAACAAAGAAACAGATAAAAGGAGTAAGCTCAGACCTTCGGGGGAGACCAAAAGAATCCTGCTGCCCAGTTCAAGAGTAGCACAAAGGAAAATCAACGATTGGAGGAAACCAAAAGAATCCTCCAGCCCAGTTCAAGATTAAGCCTGTGGAAAATCAACGATTGGAGGAAACCAGAAAATCTTCCAGTCGAACTCAAGATCAAGCCTCGATGGCCCTTGAAGAAATTTCCAGCCCAATTCAAGATCAAGCCTCGACGGCCCTTGGGTTGACATCTACATTAAGGGACTTCAAAACGCATCTTCTACACGTGACAAACACATGTCTACGACGCGCCTTGAAGTGGGGGCATTTGTAGACATCAAAATTTCGGTGAAATGAATGTTGACCAATAATTAAAATTTCAACGCTCACGTGTCACATAAATTTTACATGTAGCGTGTGACTCAACGAAAAATCAAAATAAATTGGAAAAGTCATCAAATAGGACACGTGTCAATACCTGGCAGAAATAATTTATTTCATCTGATTATTTAAATCCAAAAATCAAGTTTTGGAATTCTATAAATAGGAAGCCAATGCATTCATTTTGAGAAAGAAAAGAAAGGAAGAAAGGAAGAGGAATTTACATTACACCAAAACCTTCAAGCCTTGAAACTTTAAAGCTCTCAAGCAAATCCCGAAGGGTCAAGAAAGCACTCTTCGTTCTTCGTCAAATCCTCCTTCAAGATCAAGCCCCAACAGCCCTTGAAGAACTTCCACCAACTCAAGATCAAGCCCCGACGGCCCTTGAGGAAAGTGTTCATCGTTCATCATCCGTTCATCCTAAGATCAAGCCCCAACGGCCCTTTGGATCAACAACCTCAACAAATCCACACATCCAATCGTTCTTCAAGATTAAGCCCAAAAGCCCTTGAAGATCCGCTCATCCATCAACCTTCAAGATCAAGCCCCAACGGCCCTTAAAGAACTTCCACCAACTCAAGATCAAGCCCCGACGGCCCCTTGAAGAAAGTGTTCATCATTCATCATCCGTTCATCCTAAGATCAAGCCCCAACGGCCCTTTGGATCAACAACCTCAACAAACTCATACACCCATTCTTCAAGATCAAGCCCAACGCCCCTTAAAGATCCATTCATCAACTGTTCATCCTTAGATCAAGCCCCGACGACCCTTTGGATCAACAACTCATCCACAAACCTACACCCTACGAAGATAGAATCAGAGGATCAAATTACAAAGAGATTGTAACCCCAAAATCATTAATACAAAAATATATTTTGTACACGTTATTCTTGTTTCTTGTTTCAGGAATTTTTCGTGTTTACAAAGAAAATTTTTGATTATATTATAAACAAGTTCATAGAAGATATTGATAATTTAGATGATAAACAATATTTTAAAACATATAAGACGTATGATTTATGAGTAAAAAATTAAATGTTGAATGTAACCCAACAGAAGAAAGTGGAACATCAGGAGTAGAAAATAACCTAGGATACACTACCAAAACAGACCAACAATGTTTTAGAGAAACAAGATAACAATATACTGAATAAGGAGAAGTATATTACAAAAAGTCCATAATCCAGAACAGCATTAGTATCTAAAACACATTTTAATGTAGATAATTTTGTTATTTTAATTAAATAAGAATTTTTAGATCGTAATAGTTAGATGACAGAAGTGAGCAAGAGCAAAGAAGAGTTATAAGGAATTTAGAAAATTACAAATTTGTGATTTACAATACATAACTGAGTATACTTAAAATTTCTTTACATATTTAGGAAGAAGAGGTAGAATTAATAACATTAATTTATTAGATACTTATATGATAAAAATAAAAGGACCAATAAGAGAAAAAAAATTGGAATGAATAGCAAAAGCATCCCAAGAAAAATGATATTGCAATAGGACCTAGAATTCGACATTATATACTTATGCAAGAATGTAGTCAAATAAAAGCAAAAAGACAAATTATGAAGCTATTTTATATGAGTTGTAGAAATATAGATTTATCACAACAGTTGGTTGTTATAAAAAGAATAAGCATAAGAAAATATACAAAAAGAAATACAAGTCATACAAACCCTATAAATAACGTAAGAATTTTAGAATAAGACCTTCGAGAACATATAGAAAGTGTAAATATATTTCCAAGCAATTTAGGAAAATAAGTGGTAAACCTTGGATTTGGAAATATAAAGCATCAAAAGATAAACGTAGTTATAAGTGTTATTTATGTGGAGAAATTGGACATATTGGACATAAGTGTACAAAATTAGGTAAACAACCAAGAGATAAATATATTTTATGAAGTTATTTAAATGAGAAGAAGATGAAGATATCTAGTCAATATATAGCTTAGATGATTTAAGTGATAATGAGAATATTTATAGTATAGAGATTATTAATATAATAGATTCAGACTCAGAAAAATTGAGAAATTCAGATAGTGACTGAGAAGAGTATATGTATGCATTTATAGAAGAAGAACATAAAAAGAATATAATACATTAATTTAGATTGGCCAAAAAAGTGTCATAAGTGTAGTAAGTTAGTTGCAAATAAATATTATAATACTATTGGTGGACTTTTAGGTCGAGGTGGACTTGAGCTTTAAGAACGTCCTCTTGTCTCCCTTGGTTCACTTTCCTACCAAGTCTTGGAATATCTCGAAAGAGTTATCTTGTCTTAGGATATTTCCTGGTAAGATCAACGACTCAAAGATAGCATGATTTAGGCAAATAATGACTTGATCAAAGAGAAGTGTCATGTGGAAGCTATAAGTTCATCAATTTAGCATGTTGAGAGAGAAAGAGAGAGTTGGCATGGTTGTTTGGTGTTCTCTGTTGGATAATCTAGGTCTCCCTGGTTGCTAGCAAGGCTCAAGATGGTTGGGATTTTTAGTGGAAGACTGTGAGAAATACTAAGGTTGCATGGATGATGATACTTGAGGCTTAAATGATGTTTCTTGGCTAATGGAGCTTTCTGGGTTTATTTCTTGGGTGATGCTTCTTGGTTTTGTTTCTCTCTGCGTTCCCCCTATCCTCCCCCTGCTCAATGGTTTCTCCTTCATTTTGTAAATGAAAGGTTATTCTCTAGGCTTCAAAGGAATCTTATTTTGTGGCTTAGTCTTCCCTTCCCTTTCTCCCTAGCTCTTTTACTATTTCCCTTTTAATGTAACATAGCCACACTGTTGAAACCTGTATTATGCTTCTTCTCGAGGAACGACTTTCCCAGGCCGATTTTCCTAAGCCAGCTTGCAGGCGCTACTTCTAGTAGCACCTCATGGCTTTCGCACGTTGGTTATTTGTGCAAGCTGAGAAGGGAAAGTTAACATTAAATGTCTGACTTGCTGGGTTTAGCATATATTTAGTGCAAGAACCTAGTTTGGTCCTAACTAAGAAGGTTGGCTTGCTAGGGAAATAGGCAAACTATGCTAGTTCTCTCTCAATCTTACCCACATGGAATACAAAGGTTATGGCTTGGACTTTTGGGCTCCTAAGCAACCCAAAGTCTTTACAATCTTAACTCCAAGTAGGCCTAATGAACTTCCGTAACCAACAATACCACAACTCACTTGACGAGCCCCGGTATACGACTTGGGCTTAACATGAATAATGACTAGCGTGATAATAGGCATGGCACGATCTGGTCTAATTACATTAGCATGTCATGTTCGTAAATATATTTCTTTCCCAATCTTGCACATTTGCATGTATCTGGGCTTGAAGAGAAGATTTTATGACAATTGGGCTTCAAGGCTTGGTTGGGCTTACGCGTGACATTTTTGGGCCTCAACATTAACCCCTTTGATCATTTGGGTTATGGAAGACTTTGAGCAGGCTAAATAATCAAACCCAAGCCCATGAGATTTTTGAACGTGGCCTTATTGATAGGATTAATCCCTTTCTAGCGTGGCTGCTGGTGATCTAGTGATGATGTGCTTCCTTGCTTCTTGTGCACGTTTCATGATCTAAAAAGAATTTTGTGACCTCTCATCTTTTTTTGGTAATCGCTTTGAACACCTCCCTTCTCTAGAACATGTATTTGTATTTTCTTCTTCTTCTCATTCTTAGTTTTTTTTTTTTTTTTTCTTTTGCTCGTTCTTTATTATTCATCACGCCTCCTATTTGCTTCATTCTTTGCTTTTGAGTTCTCTAGTGTTCTGCATCAAAACCGTCTTTCAGATAGGGAAGAATTCATTGACTTTCATTTTCAAATTTTTTTTTCTTGTTTCCTTGTCTTCACTGACGATTTTGCTGGTGAATCGAAACCTTCTTTGGTTTTTTGCTTGCAGTTGAGGAACTTTAGAGTTTTGATCTTTATAGGCCGGGGAGGGGGGGGAGGGGAGGGCGTGATCTTTCCCTCGGGAAATCAAACTTATGCTCCTGTGTGGCTTTTAATCTTGGGTTTCTGTATGCTTGCCCTTTGTAGATTTCTTGTTGCTTTTCATGTGCATTGTGTGATTGCCTCATGGCCCAACTTGATTGCTTGTTGGTGTACATTCGAGTATGATTAGTCTTGGTGCATTGTTTGGCTTGGCTTGGCATGTATAACACGTTTTCCCTAACGAGGTTTCTTACGTTTTAAGTATCATTAGCATGACATGTGTAGGGAAAGACATATATGTTTTGCGTGATGGCATGCAGGGAAGCTAGTCCCATGTTAAAGCTATAGGCTTTGGCGTGATGGCATGAGCATGTAGGGTAGTTAATCTGATGATAAAGCCTTAGGCTTTTGCATGATGACATGAATTCTTGGAATCTTTGTTTTCCTTGGTGCATTTACTCGTTTAGCTAGGGTAGATTTTTGTTTCTTGTACTGCCATGTTTTTCCTCCTTGTGTTTATATATCTTGCCTTGCATGATATGATGTATTACGACCCTTATTGTTCGTTGCTCGTTTCCTATAGGCATTTTATGGCTTCGATTTTTCCAAAATACATAAGCATGGTAGATTAGCCATTTTCAACTACTGATTGACTCCATCGAGGTAGACCACCGCCTCCTCTTAGCTTTCGAAACAAGGCCTTCAGGGAAGTAGAGCCTTCCCTGGACTCGGTTCCTCTTATAGGTCCCAAGTGCATTTTAAGATACCGCATAGAGAGTGGACGGTTCTCAGTGGTTCCAATCCACTTTGAGTTTTCCTGCGGTGAAGCCACCGACTGGGCTAATTGGGTTGATACCGAATTAGGATTTACTAACCAGTGCGCCACCTTGAATAGGGCAAAAGTCTTGGATGTTGTATTCTTGACTAAGAAGCAAGTCGTCTATGTGGAGTCTACTTTCCTCCGGCATGTGGTTAGAAGATGGAGCACATAAACTCATACCTTTATTTGTGCTTGGAGAGAGTTCACCCCCACGTTGCAAGACGTAGCCAACATCATACATCTTCCCATTGTAAGGAATGTGGACATGTTTCACTACAACATTCCTCATGCGGATACTGAAGTGTATAATATCTTGAACAAATGTACTCCCACATCACTGGGCAAAGCCCTCAAGTTCAAAGAATAGATAAAGCATTTTTGGCAGAAAAGTCAAAGCCAAATTGTAGGTTCGAGGCCATGTTGTGCTTGTAGCTTGGTCGTTTTATATTTTGCGACAGTAAAACACCTTCCACCGCTGAGTGATTCCTTTGGGTTTGGTGATTGTGATAGGCTATGTGATTCCATTGGCTCTGCCATTCCTTAGTTTATTGTATTGAGAGTTAGACGAGATTCATGCTCTTGATGAGCAAGTTGCTAGCGGTGGCCCAATCAAGAGTTTCTTGTGTGTTGGCTTCCTACAAATCTTCCTTTGGAAAAAGGATTTGAGGCTTAAAGATTAATCATAACGTTTGCAAGGCCGCTAAAAGCCATTTTGTTATCGATTCATCATCTTATATTCCTGAGAAACTATCATTGACATGTCGTTGGTTTGAAGAAGGTTCCCGGGAAATGTGAGATTTCCTAGAGCTTCTTGACGACATGAGCAATTTCATTTTTTGCCCTTAAACAACGGTCCCTGAAGGCTTTAAGTTGGTGATGTTTTATACTGATGTCGTTTATGGGGGAGATAGTAGCATGGCCCAAATTCCCCTGTTTAAGAAGTTGGATTTCCAATCCCTTTATGAGAAATCGTTGGCTTTATTGGCTTTATCAGTATTGTCCATTGGAGAGAATGGCAAGGAAAGGAATACAGTTTATGCTCATTTCCAAGTAAGACAACGGTTCGATTTTGACCACAGGTACCGTGGTCTTTCCTAGCTGAAGATAGCGTTTTCGTCAATTGGCTATTTTACTGCTCCATCTATTTGCTGCTCGAGAACTTTCGACATTCCCACTGTATTGCCAAAAGGACCCAAGTGGGTTGCATCTCCAAGGCATATATGACGTACTAGATGAAGTGCTTTAAGGCTATCACCAAGTTCAATGGTTGCAAGCAACCGAGGCTACATTATCGTATCTTAGTCATTCGAGGCTGGTATTTTTTTTTTTTTTAATAAGGATGATAATGGATTAGGCGAGTCGAGTTACACATAAAACTTGGTCGTCGAACTACAACAGTAGAAACCTTACTCTCTAAATGTGCACAATGCGGAAAGAAAGAACCGAACCCCAGGATTAGCCGTCAACTACAAGTAGGCTACTTTGTTCTCGCTCAGAGTGATGAGAAAAGGCTAACTTCTTGATAGAACGACCCCTTTAGGTCCCCTGTGTCCGAATTTATTAAATAAGAAAAGTAAACAATACAAATTAGGGGACGGAGCCAAAACCCGCTAAGGGAAAAACAAAGAAACATCAATGAAAACAAACAACAGGATGAAACTTAAAGTCACGAGTATGGCGGCAGGCGCAAAATCTAACACAAACCACCTCAATGAAAGGTTATGAATGTAAGCAGGAATTGCACAAGGAGGACAAGAGTCCCAATATAAACTCTTAGAATGATCCACACCGAAGTTAGCCATACAATCGGCAACTGCATTACCCTCTCAAAAAATATGAGTGACACGAATATGCATACGGGAGAGAAAAACAAGGCAATTAATCCAATGAACACGTAGATGCCAAGGAATCTTGGTCATTCGAGGCTAGCATTGGATAATGCAATGTCGTTTTTGGCTTGAAACGACAATGTTTTTCTGCAGCTAAGGACATTAACGTTCTTGCTGATTATTCTCAAAGCATCAAGAAAAGCAAGGCATCTTGTGACGATAGGGGAATGTTTAGCAGGCATAATGAGAAGGTAGCTTCATGTATGTTTCTTATCATAACACCTTTTGCTTTTCTTTATCTACTTAGCCCATGTTTCAGGAATCTTGTATTTTGTGACTTAGGTGGCAAGGTAAAGCACTTCAGGCCTAAGGTGACAAAAGACGGTCCTCCCAACAGTAGGAAATTTTTCGCTTTTGGTACTTCCAAGGAACCACAAAGTAAGAATGTTTCGACAAAGTCAAAGACAAGTAATGGATTTTCTAACATCGTCTTCCTTTTTCTTGCTTGATCCCTAACACTTTCGCGATTACATGCTAATCGTGTTTCTTCATTGTAACATTTGATAAAGAAGTTGCCTTTACCGGTCCCGCTTGTAGAACTAAGAGTTTTTAGGCTTTTGCATCATCTAGTGCCCCTAAGCATATGAAGTATCTTGATATTTCTAGTTCAAGTGAGGAGGATCATAGTACCAATGATGTTGCTAACGACAAAGAGTCTAGTGAGGATTTGAAAGCTACAGAGAGTAGCAATTCAAGTGTCAATTCTAAGCTGGGAAATAAAAGGCATCATCAGGGCTTCCCTTGGGGAAGGTGAGGTCGTCGTGGATAATGATGTAGGTTCAAGTGACAGAAGTGACAACAAGGTGATTAGTGGTTATAATTTTGATGAGGTCAATGTTTTCCACAATGATTATGCCTGAGCGAATATAGTATGTTCTCCCACAATGACAAGCATTATGGCTGCAACGACTGTAGATGTATTTTATTTTCCTCATGGACAACTTTGTGTGAATTTTGCAACTGCTTGCCTATTCTCTGTTGCTCACATGGATTTTTCTATGCATCATGATGTGACTAATCTCCGTCCATCATCGACATGTCATTCTTCGTGTTGCATATGTGCATGTATAGACATGTTAGCTTGTTGAGGCTTTAATTTGGATAGGCTTAGTGGCTAGTGATATTTCATGTTTCTGATTGCTAATCTATCCCTTCATGATGCACATTTTTTGTTTTCCTCACAGGTGAATGTTAATGGTCCGGATGTGGTGATTCCCTTATTCGTGCATGTAGAGAGTGTTGGGGCGGATGTCTCTCCTGCCAATGCTAGCACTACGTTGGTTTTCCTCAAGGAAATGGCAGTGAATGATGTAGTTTTGCCTAGTTGTGCCTAGGCTTCAACTATTGTACTTTCTTCAAAGACTCTTCTCTCGAAAAAGCAGACTTTAATCGAGGAGTGGACACCATGGCACAAGGTTTTTGGTGCTCTCAAGGATGAATTCTAAATGGTGTGTGGGTGCTAAATTTGATTGAAGAATTGCTTCCTCAAGACGAGATTTTCATCTCTTGCGTTGACTTCAGGGATGTAATGGTTTGCTCAAGGTTGCTCGACATCCCAGGCATGTTCTTTGAGAAGGTGAGGGACGCCGATGGAAACTTGAGGTACATGTCACCCTATCTACAAAGCATGGTGCTTGAGAAACTAGGGATCCTGCTGTTAGACATGGAGTGTGTGCCCTGCTTAGAGCTTACAGATCATAAGATGTAATGCTGGCGTGATATGATTAGTGATTTGGCGACCTTGGGCATGCCTATATTCTCATTGGATGATAGATTAAAAAAGCTTCGCGACATAATGTTTGGCTTTCGCCTCGAGAATGATAAAGGCATCGTGAGGCAATTCGCCAAAATAAGGGAAATAAAGCATGCCTTCGAGCTTAAGGGTAAGAAGTTGGAGCATGAGAGGTCCAAGTTGAAGAAGATGTGTCATAGGAGTTCAAAAGAGATGGTGAATTGCCTTCAGCTTGTGGTAGATCAAATGCAGGTTGATGCTTCCAGCATTCATTTAGAAAGCTAGCCTACTGTGGTCAATCTTTTGCTTTTCCCAAGCAATGCATGTAACTTGGTTGTTTGCTTTGCTTGACCTTCACTTCCCTTTTCTTGGTGGAGCATGATCTTTTGTAGTATCTCTTTTTTTTTTTTTTTTTTTTTTTTTTTTTTTTTTTTTTTGAAGGGTTAGTTACTCTTTCAATGGCATGGGCCTTCTACATTTTGTCTTACTTTTATTTCTCCGCTTGTTTCGGCTTTAAACTTGGCATGATGTTTGGGATGTTTTTCTCTTGGAATGACATTGGTATTTACTTTGAATATGTGGGATTTTGTTAAGTAAAACCTTGTTAAGCTTTAGGATACAGGCTTAAGCTTTTGCTTGTTTCCTGGGCAAAAATGGCTAATTCCGGCACTTTGCGTTCTGTCTGTGAGTTTCCTTAGGGAAGGTGGGAACACTTAGGCCAGTTTCCCTAAGGAAACAGATTGTGCTAGGAAGGCTTGACTTGCTTAGCATTGATTGGTTTGATTGTTTTAAAAGCTTTCCTTGTATGGCTCAATTTTGCATTATTAGGCTTGGCATTGATTTTACATTGTTAGGCTTGGCATTGATTTGCATTGTTAGGCTTGGCATTTATTTTTCATCGTTAGGCTTGACATTGATTTTGCATTATTAGGTTTGGCATTGGCATTGATTTGCATTGCTAGGCTTGGCAGTGATTTGCATTGTTAGGCTTGGAATTGATTTTTCATTGTTATGCTTGGCATTGATTTTGCATTGTTAGGCTTGCCATTGATTTGCATTGTTAGGCTTGGCATTGATTTTTCATTGTTAGGCTTGCATTGATTTTTAATTGTTAAGCTTAGCATTGATTCGCATTGTTAGGCTTGGCATTGATTTTGCATGTTCATTAGAATAAGTCATTCCATTTACTCTTATCAATGTAAAGAGATAAATGTACCATGAATTTGACAAAATGCTCCATTCATTTCATTAAAATTCGAGGTACATAAATCGGTGCAAGCCTTTACAAAGATTCATAGAGTAAACAAAATGATCATTGCATAGAATGAGTTTGTTCTTCATAATGAGTGTAAGGAAATACCAGAAGAGTCTTACCAACAATAAGGCTTAAGCCACTTCCCATCAGCAGGTTCTATTAGTATGATATCACTGACCGAAGTTCAAGTAGTAGCACTTGCTTACGTAGACTTTCTTGACTGCAAAAGGTTTTTCCCAAGGTAGGGAAAACTTTGAAGGTCTGAGGATAAGACCTTTTTCTTTGAAGCCGCACGGCTTGACTGTGTAATTGTAGGCTCTAATAACCTGCTGGTGGTGTAGGGTTGCTTTCCTAGCTATTTCCACTATTCTTTCCTTGAGTGACTCGAGATCTCTACACCTTCATTCTCCATAAGTTGTGGTATTCCTTAGAGACATGTGATAAACCCACAAAACATTTGGGAGATGTATGCTCTAGCCCCCAAAGTGATTATGCATAGTGTCGCTTAGGATCCTTAATAGTGCCTTATTTGTGGTTTCGACTTGACCGTTTTTCTGGGGTAGTACGACATAGAATGGCCGTGCTTGATCTTGTAACCATTGAGTGTGATACTTATCTGCTTATTTTTCATGATGAAGTTAGGTATTGCAGCTCTTGTTGCTTTCTAGAGAGAGATTACTTTCACCCACTTCGTGAACTACATAGTGGCGACCAGGATCTATATGTTGCCTTCGGAAGCCAGGTTGATTGTTCCAACCAAGTCGAACCCCCAACGTATAGAACAATCATAGAGTATGCACGTCTTGCAGCAATGCTACAGGCTTGTGGGTCAAGCTCTCGTGAACTTGGCATGCATGACATCTTTTAACCATGTTGTGGATATCTTCCCTCATAGTAGGATAATAATACCCCAAGCTTAGCAATTATTTGTGTAACTTCTTCTTTATTTGATGCTCCTTTAGTAGGTTAACTGACTCTTTCTCTTCAAGTTTCTTCTTCGCTAATGTGGATTCGTCTTTGGTAATGGGTGTAGGTACACCTTCAGTTTCCTCAAAGGCTTCACTTGAGTGGCGTGCCGTACCTACATACTCTGGGCTTTGCCACACAATATGGTTAAGCCCCTTGACCCGTTATAAACTGTAGACTATGGTATTAACCAAGGCTTGCTTAATAAAGGCATCGTTGATTTGTCCTTCCAAGCACAACGGTTTTCGATGATCAGGGATAACCACTTCTAATTTTTTTTATCAGTGAAGATAATGACGTTGTTGTTCTCTAAGAAAGCCTTCCATGGTTGGGTAGTGTAGCATTAAGGGCCATAGCCCTTGGAAACATGCATGAGTGTTTCAGCAGTAGTGGCCATTGCCTCTAGGCCATATCTAAGCTAATCGAAAATATTTGAATTTCGTATTTCCTTAGAAAACCTGTGTTGTAATAGGTCCTTTCCTTGGGAAAGGTAGCGATCTACTACATCAGTTTCCATGTCGGAGAGATTGTGTAAAGTCACAGCCACTATTTACTTATTGATTTGTTGTCCTTCTAGGGTCATCGAGTTGTATTCTTTCGACATCTCGATGGTGAAGGCCTTGTTATCGTAGCCTGGGGCAAAATTCATGATGTCTTCACTCTCATTTCCTCATTCTTCAGCTTAGGGCCCTAGTGTGTTATAGTTTTGTGGCTTTGAGTACTTGCACCAGAAAGCCTTTTCCATGCTTCTGGAAGGCTCGCAAACTGCCTCTCGTGGTTTGGGTCGTTGCTCTATTGGTGGTATACGTCGTCACTCCAAAGCATGTTGCGATAGATATCGTCTTTTTCCCTCAGCATTTTGGTAAAGGGTCGGTGTCAATAGCATGCATTTCATGTGGCCACTCTAAAGTTCTTTCGCAAATCTTTACATGGAGAATCTTTCTTAGAGTTTGGCAAGCTATAGAGGGGTGTCCCACACACTAGTGATAATGACAGTACCTGGGATCTTTCTTATCTTCCCTAGAAGAGACTTTGTAGGGCCTGGGTGGTCTGATAGCTCTACCTGCAAACATGGTATCTAGGGTGGCCTGTAATTCTGCGTCACTGCATGCTAGGGAAGGATAAGTTTTCCTATCTTCATCTCTTTCTTTCCTTTTCTAGGGATTGTGGTCAGATCTGTAGTCCACGGCTAGGGCATGATAAGCTTCTTTCTTGTTGGTTTTCCAGGACCTCCAAGTGGAAGGCTTGACTCACATGCTGGTTTCTCCCACTGCTTCCAGAAGTCTTAAGAACTGGGCACTGCAATTGTTCTCCAAGTATATCATGTAGTCAGGGACAATGTTGTTGATACAAATCTCCACAAGTGTTTCCTCATCCTTTTGGTTGTAATAGTCAAGGGTGAGACCCCGACAATACTTGACAAAAGTCACAAGGTCTTCCCTGTGTTTTTAGCATATGTTTTTGAGATTATACATTTCATTAATCTACATCCATTGATTCAATACAATTCTCTCAGAGTTACAAAAGTGACGAGCTTTCATTATTGTTGAGTTAGTTTTAACAACATGATCATTCTTTTAGGCAAAGAAGTATAAGATAGATTTATTGTACTTGTAGTGAAAAATGAGTATTGAAAGAGAGGATTTGAAGCTTGAAAGTGATAGTTGTAGAGACAAGAAGTTAACATATTGTTTGCTCCATTTTCTGGTTATCCTATCATCTTTGTTTTACAAATTTGGTGTGTAGTTTTGTGTGTGTACAATAGTACCTTGTATGTGTATTCTTTTATATGAGAGTTTTAGAGGGACTACCATTTATTGTAGATTGTTTCTCTAGGTACCTTAATAAATGTTGTACACAAAAGTCTTCCAAGCTAACGACCTAGGCTTGCTATGATAACGGGTGAAACGGATGGACATTTTTTAGCCACAAAAATCAGCTTATGAACAGTAATTGATCACTCAAATGGCTCAAAACTTAAACTTGGATACTTTTGTAAGTTTTGGCTATGATCGTTTGCTAGAATTAAGAGTTGTTTTAGTCCCTTTATCTTAATACTTTGACATCAACTTGCAAATACAAATGACTAATATTTTAAAGAAACTTTGAAATGAACAAAAAATTGAAATCTTTCATGAATTATGCACATCATTTGTATGACTAAATAAGCTATTTGATTGCATCTTTCCTTTCAACCAAATTCTTATTTATTCCTAAATTAACGTCATCAGTAACGTCTAATAGATTAGCGTCAAGTATTTAAGGTGTAGATAAATACGTAGTTCAAAATACTTCTATGGGTAATTTGGTTGTTTGTGTCCTAAAGGTCAAGAAATAATTAATTCTAACTCAATTTAATCTTTGGTACGAGCTCTTATAAGATATATCGCTTAGTCCCATGACCAATTTGGAGAATAGTGGTGTCAAATTTTAAATTTGTGGTATTTTTTTTAGTTATTTTTAAGTTTGGGGGTATTATAAATTGAATATACAACTTTTACTTGTTTAGAAGGATATTTTAATTGGCTAGTTATGCTATTTGGACTAAAAAAAGCTTCATCGATCTTCCAAAGAATGATGAACCAAATTTTCAAGAAATATGATAATTTTTTTTAGTGTTTATATAGATGATATTTTAGTTATAGTAAAAATAGAAAAGAACATAGGAAACACATAGATATAGTTTTACAAGAATTTATCAATAATAGAATTGTTATTAGCAAAAATAAAGTAGCATTAGAAAAGCAAGATATAGAATTTTTAGAAATGTATATTAAGTCATGCTCTATATAGTTTTAAGATCATATAGTTAAGAAAGTTTTAGAATTTCTTGATAAATTAGAAGACAAAAGACAATTACAAGCATTTTTAGGATATTAAATTATGCAAGGAATTTTATTCCTGATTTAGGAAGAAAAATAACAATATTACGTAGTAAAACTGGACAAAAGTATTTTCATAGTGAGGATATTAAATTAGTTTAAAGTATAAAGCAAAAAATTATTAAGGTTAAGCCGTTAATATTGTCATTAGATGATAGTTAGAAGACAGTTGAAACAAATGCTTCATCATTAAGATGGGCAGGAATAGTACACCAGAAAAGCATAAGTAATCACCAGAGTATGATGAATAAGTTTGTGGATATTCATTATGAAGTTTAGGGATATATAGTCAAGATTACCGGCAACAAATTTGGAAATTTTAGGAATTCTGAATTCAATTGAAACATTTTCTTTATTTTACATAATGAAGTATTTACAATAAGAACATGTTGTCAAATTATAGTATCTCATTACAATATGATAATACTAACAAACAGACAATCCGAAGATAAGTTAACTTCATTTTCAATTACAGGGGAATGATTTTAAACCAATTTTTGAACATAACAAAAGTAGTGATAATACTTTAGCTGATATCTTATCAAGACTTATTCATTAAACATGAGTACAATATCATAGACCATCATCCTCAAACAATACAAGAGCACAAGGAAAATAGTACCTTTCAGTAATATAACATCATCGCCAGTATCCTTCAACTTTAATAGCATTATCGTTGAAGAAATAAAAATTTTCACTCTAAGGTACATGACAAGAGTACTAAGTCTCACTGATAGGCAACAGGTTCTTTTAGATGACTTTTGGAATGTTCAAATTAAACAGCCGATGTGACAACCCGTCTCGAAATATAATATATTTTATTCTCGATGGCGTGAAATGACTAATTTGCCCTTGAGCATTTAGTAGTGGTGTGTGTGGATGGGCTAAGGATTTGGACCAATTCATTTTTTTTCCCTAAGTAAATGGACCCAATTAGAATTTTGCTTTATTTGTTTTTGGTTGGTTGCCCAAATCCGGACCACAAACACACACACTTACTCATTGACCCTTCTTTCTATCTCTCCCTCTCGATCGTTTTCATTCATCCGTACAACCTATACAGACAACTCCTAATCTAGCGCTCCATTCACGGATCAAGCTTGTGGACACCATCATCACCTTCCTTGTAACCTTACGAACTCAATTATACCTTTGGTTAGACATGAGAACTTCGGAAACTCTAGAACCAGGGAGCTCCGACGAAGTGCATTGTTCATCCATCGTGATCGCAGAGGTTTTGTAGAGTTTTAGCATCCTAGGAAGTCTTAAAAATTCTTCACGAAGCTTAGAGATGATTTTTGGAAGGTTTTCGATGTCGGGACACTTGAGTTCATCAAGTTACAGAGGTGGCCAAATTTTCAGGATTTTTCCGGCGAGATTTTGTTGGTTTTAGGTCTCCAAAGTCATAAGATTTTACTCTCCTAGTTGAGAGCTTCATTTTGGTACAAATTTCACGAATTTTGTTGAGAAGTGGATGAGATATTGAAGCTCTAAGTTTTTCCAGAAACTAGTGATAGCAGTGGTGGACGGCGCCGGACTCCGGTGATTCAACGAAGAAGAAGAGAGAATATTCTGTCAAAGTTGACAAAATATACCTAACGGCATCAGGTATCTTTAACGGAATATTCTAGTTTTTAGTGGAATATTCTTTAACGGTGTTAAAGATTCCGTCTGTGTGCCAAGCACGTGCCTGCACGTGGTCGGCGTGTGAGGATGCGTGGGAACTTAGGAAATTTTTCTAAAAATATGGGGATGTTCATGGGGTTAAGTAGATCATGTTGGTATATTCAAATACCCCAATTGAGCAACGTATGAGAAGTTATTACCTAGTTTTGGTTATGTGCTTAAAATAATGTTAAAATAATTGTTTCGCATATAGGTGAGACTTTTCCAGATGACGAGTGCAATCAAGCAAGACTCGGAGGCTACGACCCTTCCACATATCAATGAGTGGGCTTTTGGTGTATATATATATATATATATATGCTTAGTATTTTCCCAGAAAATGTGTTTAAACGGATTTGTGTTTTAAAATGTCATGCCAAATATTTTATACTTAGGATATTCATTTAGTAGTTGCACATACTTATGTTTGACGATGTGGATGCTCATGTAAGTACCAGGTGAGTTTATAGATTATGGATGTGAGTTGCATAATTATGTTGAGATGTATTTTGAGCTTATATATCTACACCCAGGTGTTAGTCCTCACACATCATACGCTCACCTTGGATCCAAGTTAGGTGCACAGTCCTGTCGTACAGACCACTTTAGGTGATTCCAACTCGTAGGTGACCCGCGATCATTCGCACAGTCTTCATGTGATCATAGCACTTGAGTGTATTTATTTAAACCCAGTCCTATAGTACAGACCACTTTAAGTGGTCCCGACTCGTGTGCAGGCATACCTGTTGAGCTATTGGTTGAGTCGCACAAGTCATATTAAGTGACTCTGGCTAGATGGATGAGCTATAAATTCAACCGTATAGGTCATACTAAGTGACTCCGGCTGACATATCATTTGCATTGATTTATATCACCTGGCTTACATATTTTATGTTGAGATATTTGACATGGCATAGATGTGGATTTTGCTATTCTGAGCATGGTTCTGATATAGATATGTATTCTAATTTCTGGGAAATTATACAAGTTTTACGGCGAAGGGTTACTACCTTTGATAATTGATATGGTTTTGAAAAGCTTTGTTTTTGCTCACTTACACTTTCTGTTTTACACCCCTCCAGGTTTTAGGTAGGAGAGCTTGTTGGTGGCTTACGAGGAATTGACGGCAGTTCTGACAGATTATCACTAATGTAGGACCACCTCTGATATTGTATAATTAGTACTTGTCCTGTTGGACTGCACTTTGGCTACCTATGCTCTGATTATGGTATATCACACTTAAATATCGGGATTTGTACTTATGTTTGCTTGGTGTAAATTAGCTTGCTTGGTTCTTAGTTATTCACATTTCTTTATACCATTATCATTTTCGCACTGCGCATATGACTACGTCACCCTCGCGTGACGGCCAGCATGCCTTGATTTTGGTCGGGGTGTGTCAGCTAAGCATAAGGCTATAACATGAGAAAATAATTAGAGCTTTAGAATAAGAGTTTAATAGTTTTAATTTTAATTTTCATCGAAGCCAACATCATATTCATTCCCTTGAACACAACCTCAAAGCCCTTTCTGGAGATTATGAGGCATTGATTAACCAATTCACCAAGATGAACCAAGAACTTCAACCTCTTAGATTGCAGTAGAGGGCAAGTAACACCCTAAAAGAGAATTGAAAATTAGCCTAGAAACTAATCAGCATAAGAATAAAGAGGTTATTGAACCCACAAGTAAAGAAAAAGAGGTTATTGAACCCACCAATAAAGAAAAAAAAGCTAATTAGCCCATTGAAGATAGAGAAGTTAGGATTGAACTTTTAGAAAAAAGATATTAAGATGAAGCAACATCAAACTAAAGAAGAAAACATTAGCACAAAACAACAAAAGTCTGACAAATTTATTAGAACTATATCATTACATATAATAGACGATGATATCTTATTAAAAGAAATATCAAAAGCAAAATTAAGAATATTGTCAATGGATATGCAATTTGAGATCCTAAACAAAGCATCACAGTTTATTCAGGAACTACAATTACAATTACAATGTGCTTCATATCAATTCTAATCTTTGATCCAAAACTAGAGATGGATATTACTACAAAGATATATTGATCATATCTTTGTGATACTGTATAGAGTTGTTCTTGTAGACCAGAATTTAGTATAACTTTGGCCAGGATTAATATGAGATACTTTAGATCATAGTATTTTAGTTATGAACATAAAGAAAAACATAATATAGTAGAAGTTTCTCAAGCCTTACTATTAGAGTTTGGTTATCTTGATAAAATATTTATTAATCATAGTTCCCAATTAGAATTATTCCATGTTAAGCTTAAAAAAGTAGTAGAAGAGTACTTAGAAGTTTGGTAAGAAATTTGTATAAGCTTTATTAGCAGTCTACCAGATTGGTATATCTCATATAAGGAAAAAGTTAGGCATATAACCATGATTAATGAATAATCTTTTAGACTGTACTTTATATCACAATATAGATGAAACTCATTCACACCAAAATATTCTTAGATATCGAGAAATCTTGATGTTATCTATACATTAGTTTGAAGATTTTTAAGTATGATATAGTATTAGTAGCAGAAGAAGGAGAAATGTATATCTACATCAAGACAAATGTCCCTCATCAGCTATACTAGAAGTCTCAAAATTGCAAACGAGAAACATCAAATACTTATTACAAGATAAAATAAGATAGAGAAATGGAGGCAGAACTAGAAGAAGGAAATGAACAATATTTGAACATTTGATAGAAGAACTGCATAACATCAACAATGTGATGGAAGCATAGAAGATATGGCATCAGATAAGCAAAATATGAAAAGTGGTACGACATTTATACGCACACAAACTAAACCCTATTTGTGACAATTGTAGTAATGATGTAAGTAGGGATCGTTCTAACCGGGGATTAACTAGGGATGCTAAACACTTTGACTCAAATAAATAAAACTAACTTTTAAAACATTAAGACAAACTTAAAAGACTCAAAACAAGTTCAAAAGACTCCAAATACTTAAAAACATAAAATAAGACAAATCAAATGATTAAGACTTAACAAAATAAGGGGGGAAGAAGTTTGATTTGACGAAAATTGAAATAACAAAACAAGTTAATAAACTAAGCAAATTGTAAAACGAATAAACGTAAATATGAATGTGATGAAAATATGGATGATGGAATAGCCAAGGGGTTCTTCTCCACACATGTTACACTTGCAATACAAGATTGATTTTCGGTTGGTCTTTCGATAAATTATGAAACTCAATGCTCCAAGTTAATTAGGTTCGCTTAAATTAACTTTCAGATTTCCCTAGATTCATTGGATTGAATGGAATACGCATTACAACCAAATTATTCTTAATCAAAGTCCCTAACTATGGAATACGCATGATAGAGACATTCAACAAAGATCATTAAGTCCAACGGAAATCATAAACATTGACGAGGCATTCGTTACTATGGAATACGCATGAAACTTATGCCAAGAATTCGTTTTAAACGCGATTGTTTATAAGTGTCATATTCATGCATGAAAATTAAGCTTGCAATCTCAATGAACATACATAAATACGTTATCAATCAAATAGTTAAACGAATTGAATCCACAACTTATGAAATTCCAACCAAAAGTAATCAATTCATATTGCAAATTTAAACATAGTTTCGAATCACCCCCTAGCTAAAGGGGGTTTAGTTCCTCATAACCTTGAAATCAAAGAGACAACTAAACATTCCAACAACTCAAACTTGAATTGTATGAACGTTTAGGCACTCTTCTCTTCCATTACAAAACAAAGAAAATTGAATTTAAACTTTGAAATCAAAGAAACACCTAAACATTCCAACAACTCAAACTTGAATTGTATGAACGTTTAGGCACTCTTCTCTTCCTCGTTGTTGTAGCACAAGGTCTAAGGTGAGCTTTGGGGATTATGTGAAGTGTTTTGGAGGGATGGGAAGTGGTTGGATAGTGGCTGCAATGGAGGAGGAAAACTGCACAGAAATGGAAGGATATGCACGGCTATGGATGTGTGTTTGTGTTGTGTGTTGTGTTGTGAATGGAATGATTCTTTGGTGAATGAAATGCAAGGGTATTTATAGGAGGAGTGGAGATGTATATGGCTGTTTGTTTAAGGTGTTTGTGGCTGCAATGATGAAGAGTTAGAGCTGGAAATAAAAGGGAAAACTGGAAAGGTAAATGAAATGCACGGCATAGAATGAATGGTGCTGTTTTTGTATGTGAATGCATGCTGGAATTGAAAGGGAAAGCTGGAAAGGTGATGAAATGCACGGCATAGAATGAATGGTGCTGTTTTTGTATGTGAATGCATGCTGGAATTGAAAGGGAAAGCTGGAAAGGTGATGAAATGCACGGCATAGAATGGTTGTTGGTGTGTGAATGCATGTGTTGAATGATTAAAGTGTATGTGGGTGAATATGTAGCTGAAAATGCATGTGAATGCATGCTGGAAATGCAATGTGAAGTCACGGCAAAGGGTGAAGTGGATGTGAAATGGGAGTGCAGGTGTGTGAATGTGATGAAAATGCATGTGATGCATGGCAAAGGGCTTTGTTTATGTGTTGGTATGGGAATTTCTGGTTCTAAGGCTTTGTTTGCTTGGGCTAGGCCCTTTGTTTTATGTTCTAAAGTGCACACAAAGCTTCAATTTTGTCCAACACTTTGGCTCCAAGCATAAGCTATCCATTCTTGGCCCAAAAATGCTCCAAAAGGCTCCAAAATGCACTTCTTTGCTCCTTTAGCCCTTAGAACCTGAAATCATACGAAAATGACTTAAAACACTTAAAGAACTAAGAAACAACAACATAAATGCACGAAAACAAGCTAAGTAAGTCGCCTAAATATGCTCCTATCAGATTCCCCCACATTAGCTTTTGCTAGTCCTCGAGCAAAACAAAACGATAACATACAAACAAACGACACTAAACAAGTAAAACACAACCTAAACCTTCCAACAATCGTCTTAGGGATTTCCAATGCACATGACATATTAAAAATCATCATTCCCACAGATTTTAGTCATCTTCGCACTTAAGTACATTCTTAATCATCGTCACCACATACTATTTCACAATTAAGCATTTAAAACCATATTTTGAATGTAGTAACATGCCTTAGAGAATTTGCTTAATTCCTCACAAGATATGCACTCAATTTCACTCAGATTTTCTGACTACACACCCTACACTAAGTATATGTGAGAAGATTGATGTAAACATGAAAACGAACACTCACATATATGTATCACAAAGAACGCAATTTCTGGAGTTAATAAGCATGTTTAGATATGATCTCATGAATGGAATGCTACTACTTAGACGCGAGAACCAGTGACACCATATGCTCATACCAAGTTCAAACTCCACAAATTGAAACACATAACACTCAAGATTGAAGTCACGGGTTGTATTGGGGTTCGGAGTGTGTGGATAACAATGAAGGGATATGGAAAACAAAGGTTCTTAAAGAAATAGTGAGCAAGGCAATTGAATCAACTTAGAATTCTCTTTTGAATGAAAACATCAACTTTTGAACAAAAAGGGAGAATTTAGACAATTTAGGGCCAGAATTGGTGTTTTGAACCCTTTCTTCAATCACTCATTCTTTCATTTTTTTTTTTTTTTTTTCTTCTTTCTTTCTTTCTGTTCTTTTCTATTTTTCTTTTCTTTTGAATTTCAAAACATACTTAAGAACAAGCATTCTTTCCCCCACACTCATTTTCTTGCATAATGTAACTCAAAAGGAATTCATTTAAGTCATGCTCACTATCTTTTAAGAACAAGGGTGTGGATTGTCCTAAACTAGGCTAGGTGAGGATAATGTGGGTTAACAAAGAATAAAGGCTAAACAAGGCTCAACGGGGTTAAAACTTACAACATATACGAAATATGGGAAGTAAGGCTATTTGGCTATGGTGGTGGTCACTACACAACTTCTTCTTGAATATGTGTTATGCAAATCAATAACATGCTTTGAATGAAATGGGCATGAGTTCTAGCATTTGGAACTATATGATGAAACGCCTTCTAAGTAGTAACCAAGCAAAGACTAATGAGATCATGCAACGACTTTAGAAAACAAGAAATCACAGATTATACTCTCCAAAGAAGGTTATAGGCTCAAGTCTCTCAGGGTTGTAGCGTTTGTTTGAGTTCCTTCCTTTAAGCATGTTACAAAAACGAATTTTTCTTTTATGATTGCATGTGAAGTCATACATTATAACCATAACCAAGCATATACCAAGAGTAAATCAAACTTTCATCCATGTTTATAACTCTTTTTAACAGTCATGCAATTACAAACCAAATCCTCATTTATTGTGTTGGAAGGTACCCTAAGACACAAACACACAAAAACGACTCAAAACACTCTTTTTAGGCTTTTCAAAACAATTTTTTCAAATTTTTATGGTATTTTCGGAGTTATAAAAACAAAACATACTAAAACACTCTAAAACAACTTAAAAACACCTTAAAACAGTAAGGAACAACATTTGAAGATATGGGCGATAAAATCCCACGAATTTGGATTAACAACATTAGTTACCCCCCCACACTTAAATCAAACATTGTCCTCAATGTTTTAAGCTTAAAATCATACAAAGCATAAGTAAACACACAAAAAGCATTTAAACATACTCAACATGGCAGAATGTAAATAACAAAGAGAAGAGTTTAGAGACGCAAATCTGGTTGTGGAATGTAAATTCCATCTTCTCCTTGGTGATTGCATTGAGGCTTTGATCTTTGTGATTCCACAGGCTTACTCTTGAACTGCGCTGCTCCCATCGTTGATTTTCCTTTGTGCTACTCTTGAACTGGGCAGCAGGCTTCTTTTGGTCTCCCCCGAAGGTCTGAGCTTACTCCTTTGGTCTGTTTCTTTGTTCAATCTTTCCAATTCGTATTGAAAAGGGTTGGAGGATAACTCAGCCTAAGTTTGTCTCCACATGCTTCAATGTATCATTTTCACTTGCCTTACTCGCTCCCCTTGCAGAAGTGGTCCCTTCTCTGGAAGTGTGTCAACCGTTGAAGATGACTACTCGAGAGCAACTCTAGGTAAGCAATCAGGAATGGATTCCAGGAAGTCGGTTCTAGAACAGAAGACTGACTCCAAGTGCCTCTGATTGCTTTTGTTTACTTTGCCATACGAGTAATAACAAGGGCAAAGGAAAAGATAGGGAAAGAGCATGATATGAGATACTTTTGCTTTAGACCTTGATGATATGAGATACCTTTGCTTTTGAAGAAGCGGTGAATGAATCAGCACATGTATTTGTTGTGCTGTTTCCACCTGGGTCATATGTCCTCCAGGCATCTGGTATCATCATTGGGGAAGAAGGAAGAATTGAGTATTTCGAAAGGCTTTGCTGGGAGTGCGACCTCAGAGGTGAGGAAGAGTTGGGCATTTTCTTCAAGTTTGCCTTGCCATAAGAGACGAAGGTCGACATATATAGAGATAGTGGTGCCTCTTCGATTTCTGAACGACGCCCCTTCGATTTCTGAACGACATGTGGTAGTGCAGATGCGGCTCCTTTTGACAAAGCTGCACGCGTTTTCTGAAAAGCAGAAAAAGCGTCACCGAACTTTGCGCTTGTCGGCTAAAGAGGTGTAGTTGCGATGATGGCCTCCACGTGCGTCTTCTGAAAAGCCGAGAAAGCAACGCCTAAATTACGCCTGAAATTCCGGCTTCTTGAATCGGTGGACGCGTCGCCTTGGCTTTTTATAGAGCTATCGATCACCACAACAAACACACTCTGAAGATTTCCCATTCTTGAAAATCGACTCCGACCCTTTGAAATTTAACTCCATCCCTTCTCTTTGAACACTTTTGAAAAATGGCAAACTCATTGAACCTTAGCTTGGAATTGAGCCTTAGCAGTGATACGGGCGAGCCGCGTCAAGGTAACGTATGGCGCCCTTCTTTCTTTTCTTCTAACGGTCCTCTCACAGGTGAAGACTCCGTGATGCAGGACGCCACAACAGCTACAATAGTAGCTAGGAACCTCCTCACTCCAAAAGATAGTAGGCTGCTGTCAGGACGGTCCGATGAGTTGGCCGTTCAAGAATCCCTCGCACTTAGTGTTCAGTGTGCGAGTTCTGTGTCCAACATGGGCCAACGCCTGCTTGCCCGCTCCCGTCAGGTGGAATCATTGATGGCAGAGGTGGAAAGTCTCAAGCAAGAGATCAAGCAGCTGAAGTATGAGAATAGAAGTTTGCATGTGCTTGCAAACAACTATTCAACAGGCATGAAGAGGAAGCTTGATGAGCTGCAAGAATCCAATGTTCGAATGCAAAGTGACCGTCAAAGTGACCGTCAAAGGCTTTCGGCTTACTTCCAGCGGCACATTTTTCCTGGCTCGTCCAGCGTTTGGCCAAGTATTGGGGCCTGGAATGCTCCCGCTCCGATGCCTTCCTCTCCGATGCCTTCCGCTCCGATGCCTTCCACTCCGATGCCTTCCTCTCCGAGAGTTTTGCCCAGTAGTGGGGCTTCAAGTAAACGCCCTTTGTGAAGGCTCCATCTTTCTTTGTTTAGCAGTGCCTATCAATAAACAAAACATTTTCTTAATGTTACAATCATAGACTCACACAATTAATAAACAAACAATAACAACTAAACAACCTAACAAGGCAGAAACGAAATATCAACAAAGAGAAGAGTTTTTTTTTTTTTTTTTTTTTTTTTGGAATCTGGAATTGGAGTGCTTTCTAAGTCTTCCTTTGTTGAATGCATGGGTTGCCTCCCAAGTAGCGCTTTCTTTTACGTCTTACAGCCGGACGGTACCTCCGTTTAAGCTTGACTAGGTTCCACGGCATGAAGGGGTACCTCCTCCACGACATGCTCTTCAAACGTCTCGTAATAGAGCTTCAATCGATGCCCATTCACTTTGAATTCTTGCTGCGTCCTTGAACTTTTGATTTGTACTGCACCATAAGGTAAAACATTAGTAACAACAAACGGGCCAATCCATTTAGAACGCAACTTACCAGGAAACAAACGTAGGCGAGAGTTGAAAAGTAACACTTTCTGCCCAACTGTGAAGGTCTTGGTTCGAATCATGTTATCATGGAATGCTTTGGTCTTGGCTTTGTACACCCGGGCATTCTCATAGGCTTCATTCCGAATCTCCTCAAGTTCATTCAATTGGAGCTTCCTATGAACTCCCGCTTCATCTATGTCCATGTTGAAAGTCTTCACGGCCCAATGTGCCTTGTGCTCTAACTCTACGGGCAAATGACATGGCTTACCATAGACGAGCCGAAAAGGTGACATCCCAATGGGTGTTTTGTATGCCGTACGATATGCCCACAGTGCATCATCTAAACGTAAGCTCCAATCCTTCCTTGTTGGTCCAACGGTCTTCTCCAAAATTTGTTTGATTTCTCGGTTAGACACCTCGGCTTGGCCATTTGTTTGAGGATGGTAAGGTGTGGAGACCTTATGGTTGACATGGTACTTTCTTAGCAACGCCTCAATGGTCCGATTGCAAAAGTGAGACCCTCCATCACTTATGATTACTCTCGGCATTCCAAACCTAGCAAAAATGTTAGTTTTCACGAAATCTGCAACCACCTTAGAATCGTTAGTACGGGTGGCTTTTGCTTCCACCCATTTAGAAACATAATCAACGGCTAGCAAGATATACGTGAAACCATAAGATGGAGGGAAAGGGCCCATGAAATCAATGCCCCAAACATCAAAAATTTCAACATTAAAGACAGGGGTTTGCGGCATTTGGTCCTTGGTACCTATGTTACCCATTCGTTGGCAACGATCACAAGACATACAAAAGGTTCTAGCATCCTTAAATATAGTCGGCCAATAAAAACCACACTCTAGAACCTTGAGGGCAGTGCGTTGTGTGCCAAAATGACCACCACATGCATATGTGTGACAAAAGCTTAGAATTGAGTGAAATTCAGAATCATGCACACATCTACGTACAATTTGATCTGAGCAATACTTCCACAAATAAGGGTCATCCCAAACATAGAAACGTGCATCATTTTTAAGCTTATCACGTTGGTGCTTGTTTAGTTCATTTGGAAATTGTTTAGCCACCAAGTAATTCACTAAATCTGCATACCATGGTTCACTTACCTTAATGGATAGCAGCTGCTCATCGGGGAAAGTTTCAGGGATAGGTACGGCATGTTCATGCTCCTCGTGGATCATTCGGCTTAAATGGTCAGCCACTACATTCTCGCTTCCTTTCTTATCCCGGATTTCAATATCAAATTCTTGAAGAAGAAGAATCCAACGGATAAGCCTCGGCTTTGCTTCCTTTTTCGTGAGCAAGTACCTCAAAGCTGCATGATCAGAATAAACGATTACTTTAGTACCAATTAAATATGAACGGAATTTATCTAAAGCAAAAACCACAGCTAGAAGTTCTTTTTCCGTCGTGGAGTAGTTCAATTGGGCATCATTGAGAGTCCGAGAGGCATAGTATATGACATGCGGCCTCTTGTCTCTTCTTTGTCCTAGAACAGCTCCTAATGCATAGTCGGATGCATCGCACATGAGCTCGAACGGAAGGCTCCAATCTGGAGGTACAATAATGGGGGCCGAGACTAGCTTCTCCTTCAGTTGGTTAAATGCCGAATTACACTCTTCATCAAACTTGAATGGCACATCTTTTTGAAGCAATCGGCAAAGAGGGTTGGACATCTTGGAGAAGTCCTTGATAAAACGCCTATAGAACCCTGCATGGCCAAGAAACGAACGTACCTCTCTAACCGAAGTAGGAGAGGGTAAGTGACGTACAAGGTCTATTTTCGATTTATCTACTTTAATTCCTTTTTCTGAAACAATATGTCCTAAAACTATACCTTGTTTCACCATAAAGTGACATTTCTCCCAATTCAAGACAAGGTTAGTTTCAACACATCGTTTCAAAATTAAGGTTAGATTATCCAAGCAATTATCAAATGAACTCCCAAATACACTGAAATCATCCATGAAAACCTCAATGATCTTTTCAACAAAATCGGAAAATATACTTACCATACACCTTTGGAAAGTGGCCGGTGCGTTGCATAAGCCAAATGGCATGCGACGATAAGCAAATGTTCCAAAGGGACATGTGAATGTGGTCTTCTCTTGATCATCCGGGGCTATCATAATTTGGTTATATCCAGAGTATCCATCAAGAAAACAGTAAAAAGCCTGACCGGCTAACCTTTCGAGCATCTGGTCGATGAATGGCAAAGGAAAGTGATCTTTCCTAGTCATGGCATTTAGCTTCCGGTAATCGATACATACTCGCCATCCAGTCTGAATGCGTGTAGGCACGAGCTCATTCTCATCATTCTTGATAACAGTTACTCCGGACTTCTTGGGAACGACTTGAACTGGAGAGACCCAACGGCTATCGGAGATAGGGTAGATCACTCCGCAATCCAAAAGCTTGATTATTTCCTTCTTCACCACTTCCATCATCGGAGGGTTGAGACGGCGTTGAGCCTCTCGGGATGGCTTAGTCCCCTCCTCAAGAAGTATACGGTGCATGCATGTGGTAGGGCTTATTCCTTTAATGTCGGCCAAAGTCCACCCTATGGCCGTTTTGTGCTCTCGCAGCACCCTCACAAGCTTCTCCTCCTCCATTGCCGTGAGACTTGATGAAATGATGACGGGCAATGTTTCGCCTTCTCCTAAAAACACATACTTCAAATGGTCCGGCAACGGCTTAAGTTCAAGCGATGGTGCCTGAACAACAGAAGGTAGCATCTTAGTGGAAACTGAATTTGAAAGTGAGAGTGGAACCTTACCATATTGTGGTGGCAATGACTCAAGGGCTGCCACAACCTCAATTATTTCTTCACTAGAACCCATTGCAAAGAATTCCTCCTCCTTGTCGTGGCCTTGCATTGGCCCAAATCCTTCATTTTTGCGCTCTATGGCCTTAGTGATGGTTGTTTCCAGGGCGTCCTCGTTCAATTCTTCAAGGTATACCTGCGCCAAAGAATCGATAACATCAATGGAAAAACAAGAATGGTCATCAACGGGATATCTCATAGTTTCAGAAATATTAAAATCAATCACTTCCCCATCGAATTCCATTGTCAAGGTGCCTTTGTATACATCAATCTTCGTCCGGGCCGTCTTCATGAATGGCCTCCCAAGGAGAATCGGCAAAGATGTAGAATGGGCTGAATCCTCCATGTCTAGGACGTAGAAATCCGCCGGGAAGATCAAATCATTCACCTGCACTAAGACATCTTCCAATACGCCCTTTGGATAGGCATTAGATCTATCGGCCAATTGTATAATTACACCATCTTGTTTTAATTCACCCAAATCCATAGATGCATAAATAGAATAAGGCATGACATTTATGGATGCACCTAAATCAAGCATGGCATGTTCAAAACGATTATGTCCAATCATACAAGGAATCGTGAAACTACCGGGGTCTTTGCACTTGGTGGGCAGTTTACGTTGCAAAACAGCGGACACATTCTCGCTTACCTTCACTACCTCTTTGTTTGCCCTTCTTCTCTTTGTATTGCATAGGTCCTTGAGGAATTTAGCATACTTTGGAACCTGTTTGATTGCATCGAGAAGCGGCATGTTCACTTGCACCTTCCGGAACGTTTCAAGAATGTTCTTCTCGCTTTCTTCCTTTTTTTCTTGCATGAACCTGCGAGGAAAAGGTACATTGGGCAGATTAGGATGTGAAGTACATGAATTTGAACTTATATTACCTGATTTGGCCGAGTTAGGGTGATTGGGGGCCTGCGGCATTGGGTTTTTCACCCTTTTCGTGGGTGAGCTAGACACTGCCTCAGGTTGTGTCGTCTCTTCATCTACTTTCTGGGCAGATTTGGGATTGTTTGGCTCGGTCCCAACTTCTTTTCCACTCCTTAGGGTGATGGCCTTTGCAGATTCGAAGCCATCCTTTGGATTGACCACCGTAGTGCTTGGTAACTTACCATTCTCACGAAATTGTCCCAAAAATTCGGCCATTTGTCCCATTTGTTTCTTTAGTTCATTCACCTCCTTTGCTTGGTTCTGCATTCCCTGCGCCATTGTGGTTAATAATTGATATGTTTTATCATCATTCATAGACGTACCTGAGTTGGTTTGGGATGATTGTGCTTGAGGAGGTGGTTGTGGTGCCATTGGCCTTGGAAAGAAACCCGGAGGTTGTCGGAATCCACTTTGTTGGGCAGGTTGTTGTGCATCTCTCCATCTGAAATTTGGGTGATCTCTCCAACCTGGATTATATGTGTTAGAATATGGGTCGTTCCTTGGTTGGTTTTGATTCCCATAGCCCATGGCATTGGCAGATTCCCACCCTCCGTTCTCAATTAATTGAGGGCATGTCTCGGATGGATGCCCTTGAATGGAGCATACACCACAGATTGTAGCTCCTTGCGCTTTGGGGCCCTCCACAAACTGCGACAACATAGATGTAAGGTTAACCATTTGGGATTGTAATTCAGAAGTAGAACTTACCTCATTTACATGATGTGGCCGTGGGGCGTCTCTCTGCCCAACACCTTCATATTGTTGTGCATTTAGAGCACGGTTTGCAATTAGTGTCTTGGCTGCCATAGGTGTTTTGTCCACCAATGCACCTCCTGCCGAAGCATCGAGCATTTGCCTTTCAATGGGAAGAAGGCCCTCATAGAAGTATTGAAGGAGAAGCTCCTCCTTCATTTGATGTTGAGGACATGATGCAACAAGGGCTTTAAAACGCTCGTAGTATGCCGGAAAAGATTCTCCTTGACTTTGTTGGATTCCGCTAATTTTCTTCCTTAAGAGAATGACTTTTGAAGTAGGGAAGAACTTCTCCAAGAACACTCTCTTCATGCTCTCCCAAGAAGTAACGGTCCCGGGTGCTAATTCATAAAGCCAATCCTTAGCCTTTTCCACAAGAGAGAATGGAAAAGCCTTTATCATCAGAATGTTCCCATCAACATTTATGGGTGTCATGCTCGAACAAACAACCTCGAACTCCTTGAGATGCTTGTTGGGATCTTCCATGGAAAGCCCATGGTATTTCGGAATGTGGTGCAACAAGCTTGACTTCAACTCGAATTCATCAGTCTTGCCTTGGGTAGCCTCGGGGTATTGAATGTAAAGAGGGGCTGCATTGGCCAAACCCGAGGCAGAAAGCTCTTTGATGGTTCGATTGTCCATGGCCATGGTTGGTACTTCTTCTTTAACCCAATCCGAGGCTTCCTCTTCTACTTCAGGTTCGGGACTAGGAGGATTAGACTCTTGCAATTTCTTGTTCCTTCTCAAAGTTCTCTCAAAATCACCGTCAAAGTCGGAGATATGCTCACGAACAGGTTGTGATTTACGGGTCATAAACTAGTACCTACACACAATAGTAAACAAGATAAATAACCAACTTAATAGACATGGCACAAAAAAAAAAAAACGAAACACATACACACGGTGCAAAAATAAAATAAAATAAAATTAAAACAAAACAGAAACTAAACAATTTAAACTAGACTCAAGATAAGGGATTAGCAAATTTGCCAATCCCCGGCAACGGCGCCAAAATTTGGTACGACATTTATACGCACACAAACTAAACCCTATTTGTGACAATTGTAGTAATGATGTAAGTAGGGATCGTTCTAACCGGGGATTAACTAGGGATGCTAAACACTTTGACTCAAATAAATAAAACTAACTTTTAAAACATTAAGACAAACTTAAAAGACTCAAAACAAGTTCAAAAGACTCCAAATACTTAAAAACATAAAATAAGACAAATCAAATGATTAAGACTTAACAAAATAAGGGGGGAAGAAGTTTGATTTGACGAAAATTGAAATAACAAAACAAGTTAATAAACTAAGCAAATTGTAAAACGAATAAACGTAAATATGAATGTGATGAAAATATGGATGATGGAATAGCCAAGGGGTTCTTCTCCACACATGTTACACTTGCAATACAAGATTGATTTTCGGTTGGTCTTTCGATAAATTATGAAACTCAATGCTCCAAGTTAATTAGGTTCGCTTAAATTAACTTTCAGATTTCCCTAGATTCATTGGATTGAATGGAATACGCATTACAACCAAATTATTCTTAATCAAAGTCCCTAACTATGGAATACGCATGATAGAGACATTCAACAAAGATCATTAAGTCCAACGGAAATCATAAACATTGACGAGGCATTCGTTACTATGGAATACGCATGAAACTTATGCCAAGAATTCGTTTTAACGCGATTGTTTATAAGTGTCATATTCATGCATGAAAATTAAGCTTGCAATCTCAATGAACATACATAAATACGTTATCAATCAAATAGTTAAACGAATTGAATCCACAACTTATGAAATTCCAACCAAAAGTAATCAATTCATATTGCAAATTTAAACATAGTTTCGAATCACCCCCTAGCTAAAGGGGGTTTAGTTCCTCATAACCTTGAAATCAAAGAGACAACTAAACATTCCAACAACTCAAACTTGAATTGTATGAACGTTTAGGCACTCTTCTCTTCCATTACAAAACAAAGAAAATTGAATTTAAACTTTGAAATCAAAGAAACACCTAAACATTCCAACAACTCAAACTTGAATTGTATGAACGTTTAGGCACTCTTCTCTTCCTCGTTGTTGTAGCACAAGGTCTAAGGTGAGCTTTGGGGATTATGTGAAGTGTTTTGGAGGGATGGGAAGTGGTTGGATAGTGGCTGCAATGGAGGAGGAAAACTGCACAGAAATGGAAGGATATGCACGGCTATGGATGTGTGTTTGTGTTGTGTGTTGTGTTGTGAATGGAATGATTCTTTGGTGAATGAAATGCAAGGGTATTTATAGGAGGAGTGGAGATGTATATGGCTGTTTGTTTAAGGTGTTTGTGGCTGCAATGATGAAGAGTTAGAGCTGGAAATAAAAGGGAAAACTGGAAAGGTAAATGAAATGCACGGCATAGAATGAATGGTGCTGTTTTTGTATGTGAATGCATGCTGGAATTGAAAGGGAAAGCTGGAAAGGTGATGAAATGCACGGCATAGAATGAATGGTGCTGTTTTTGTATGTGAATGCATGCTGGAATTGAAAGGGAAAGCTGGAAAGGTGATGAAATGCACGGCATAGAATGGTTGTTGGTGTGTGAATGCATGTGTTGAATGATTAAAGTGTATGTGGGTGAATATGTAGCTGAAAATGCATGTGAATGCATGCTGGAAATGCAATGTGAAGTCACGGCAAAGGGTGAAGTGGATGTGAAATGGGAGTGCAGGTGTGTGAATGTGATGAAAATGCATGTGATGCATGGCAAAGGGCTTTGTTTATGTGTTGGTATGGGAATTTCTGGTTCTAAGGCTTTGTTTGCTTGGGCTAGGCCCTTTGTTTTATGTTCTAAAGTGCACACAAAGCTTCAATTTTGTCCAACACTTTGGCTCCAAGCATAAGCTATCCATTCTTGGCCCAAAAATGCTCCAAAAGGCTCCAAAATGCACTTCTTTGCTCCTTTAGCCCTTAGAACCTGAAATCATACGAAAATGACTTAAAACACTTAAAGAACTAAGAAACAACAACATAAATGCACGAAAACAAGCTAAGTAAGTCGCCTAAATATGCTCCTATCAAAAAGTAATATAAGTATATTTCAGTGTAGCATCATGCAAAATGAAATATAATAATTCAAGCTTTAGAATAAAAATGTTTATCATTGTGGACCTTGTCATGATGAATGGAATAGTGACATAAGAGAAATCAAGAAAAAGGTTTAACCCTTTATAGACTTTTCACACCAAAAATATCCTTATAATTATTGAATGACTTATTTTTAGCTACGCCTTATGGAACTCTTTTCATCTCACTTTGTTCCATGTAACTCAAAAGTCACCACTTTACTCCCTGAAAATCAAAATTCGCTTCACTTTACCCCTAGAACTACATTTTGGTCCTAGTTTGCCCTTTGAAACTTGAAAGTCATCTCTTAAAATTCACTCCACATTGCTTTAGATTTATTAATTTCTTATGTGGGTTTGATTTGGATGAGTTAGGCTAATCAATTCCTTTTTAAATTTTTTTTTCATCTCTTCAATTTCTTTTAAACTTAATATTCTTCAATTGTTGAATACTAACACATAATGAAAATTTATAATCAAATTTATTACACATATGGTAGAATCTTCTTGGGTGTTGAGTCCAACATATGTTTAAGAATGCGAAGTTTCAGGGAGGAGAAAGTTCGCAAGTCAAAGTAAAACGAATTTTATGTTTTAATGAGTAAAGTGATGACTTTTGAGTTATAGTGGGTAAAGTGAGATAAAAATGAAGTTTCATATGGTGTAACTAAAAACAGCCTTATTGAATAGTAATAGGACTTTTACATTAGAAACCTCTTATTAATTTGACAAGAGGTATTTGTCGATTCCCCCTAAACTTGTATTCCACTGCCTATTAACTTTTTGAACTTTTATTTTAGTGAACTATGCCCTTGAACTTTTACTAATACTTGATTACCACCCTAACTTTACATTTTCAAAATTATCATCTGGTTTTCTGTTAGAATTTATCACAGTGCCAAGCACATGCTACACGAATTAGGGTAAAACAGTTTATAACATTCATCATCTCTAGAGAAAGTTAGGAGGTCACCACAATCCTTCTTGGAATTGTCTCCTCCACTAGAAGCCACACCCACCTCAAACAAGTCACACACCCAAATCCCAAAATCCAATCTTGACCGCTCTAAAGCGCCATCATTTCATAAGATATTCACACACAAAAAGGATTGAAGATGATTAAAATATAGGAGAGAAAAATAAAAATAAAAAAACCCTAGAATTTGGATTAAAGATGATTGAAATTGAACAGGAATCAAAATCAAACATTGAAATTTGGGGATTTGCCCATCCAACCATGAGGGTGATTGGCACGCAGTGGCGAAACTACAGAGGGACTGAAAGGGTAATTATTTGGAGTTTATGCAATTTCTTGCCGATCATAATGATAAAGTTAGGAATGTTGTGTTTGATAATGCTCCGAAGAATCTCAAGTGTACTTCTTTTGATATTCAAAATGATCTTGTCCGTACTTGTGCCATTGAAACTATTAGTGCAATTACTAAAGATATGGAATGTACATTTTTTCTCTCTTTTGGTTGATGGATCACGTGATTCTTCAACTAAAGAGCAAATGGCGGTGGTATTGCGTTATGTGAACGGGGAAGGAGAAGTAATTGAAAGGTTTTTGGATGTGCAACATGTCTCCTCTACAATTAGTAGCTCGCTTGAAGAGGTCATTGAGAGATTATTTGCTTCAACAAATTTGAGTATGTCTAAGTTATGGGGACAAGGCTATGATGAAGCTAGTAATATGAAAGGAGAACTAAATGGCCTTAAAACAAAGATTTTGAACTAGTATTTTCAAGCATTTTATGTTCATTGTTTTGCACACCAACTTCAATTAGCTCTTGTAGCCGTTGCAAAGGGAATTGAGGGTGTGATAGGAGCATATTTATGCGCCTTAGTTAGCTAGTTCTTATGCATTTTTGTTATGTTTTCTTCGTTAAAGTAGTCTTTTAAGCTACTTTCATATGTTTTCAGGTTTAAAGGACATATTACATGAAATGATGCAATTTGGAGCTTTTGGAGCAAAACTGAGCTGGAATGTGGTGTACGCAAATAGAGCACGAGGAATGAACGTCCAAAACTATGCATCACACAATCTTCCTCCTAAGCCGTGCATCCCACCATTCCTATCCATCATCCATAAACCCTAATTCCCTTTAATCCAAAACCGTGCATTAATCAGCCACCATAATTCCATAACCCTAATATTCTATTCCCTAATTCGGAGCACCCATTCATGCCATTTTATTATCTATTCCATCACCCTAATATGCCATTATACCTTCCCACTAAACCCCCCCCCCCCATTTAACAAAAGAAAAGTTTCAAGCCGTGACCTCCCATTATTAATAAAAACCTAACACTCCCATTATTCAACCATTAAGCCATTCACTCCATTATAATACTCCCATTATTCATTCAGCCGCACCACCCCTTAATTCCCTTTAATCCATAGCCATCCATTTAATCCACCCAAAACCGTGCAAACCATCTCTCCACTTCCCATTAATCGTCCACTTCTCATTATCCATTATCCATGCATTGCCATTATCTCCCACTAATCTTCATCAATCCATGCACTTCCACCTATATATACCTATCACTCATTCATGTTTAAGAGGAGAGGAATCCGCACCATAATCTCATTTTCCATTGTAATACACAAACATTTCCCCTTCTCCATTTTCTCCATTTCCACTCCATTCCACACTTCCATCCCATCAACCAACCTATCCTTAAACCTTGTGCTACAACAACGAGGAAGAGAAGAGTGCCTAAACGTTCATACAATTCAAATTTTGAGTTGTTGGAATGTTTAGGTGTTTCTTTGATTTCAAAGATATGAGGAACTAAACCCCCTTTAGCTAGGGGGTGATTCGAAACTATGTTTATATTTGCAATATGAATTGATTACTTTTGGTTGGAATTTCATAAGTTGTGGATTCAATTCGTTTAACTGTTTGATGGATAACGTATTTATGTATGTTCATTGAGATTGCAAGCTTAATTTTCATGCATGAATATGACGCTAGAATATAAGTGAGTTTCACCTAATCGTTATGAACTTATATTCACAAGTAGTGGAGGTTGCTTATAAACAATCGCGTTAAACGAATTCTTGGCATAAGTTTCATGCGTATTCCATAGTAACGAATGCCTCGTCAACACTTATAATTTTCATTGAACTTAATGATCTTTGTTGAATGTCTCTATCATGCGTATTCCATAGTTAGGGACTTTGATTAAGAATAATTTGGTTGTAATGCGTATTCCATTCAATCCAATGAATTTAGGGAAATCTGAAAGTTAATTTAAGCGGACCTAATTAACTTGGAGCATTGAGTTTCACAACTTATTGAAAGACCAACTGAGAATCAATATTTTATGCAAGTGTAACATGTGTGGAGAAGAACCCCTTGGCTATTCCATCATCCATATTTTCATCACATTCATCTTTACTATCTGTTTTAAATTATAATCTGTCCGTGTAATTTAATCTCGTCCAACCACAATCACCCCCCTTATTTTGTTAAGTCTTATTGATTTGATTTGTCTTATTTTATGTTTTTGAGTATTTGGAGTCTTTTAAACTTGTTTTGAGTCTTTTAGTTTGTCTTAGTGTTTTAAAAGTTAGTTTTATTTATTTGAGTCAAGTATTTAGCATCCCTAGTTAATCCCCGGTTAGAACGATCCCTACTTACATCATTACTACAATTGTCACAAATAGGGTTTAGTTTGTGTGCGTATAAATATCGCATCAAATTTTGGCGCCGTTGCCGGGGATTGGCAAAGTTGCTAATCCCTTGTCTTTATTTTTATATTTTGTTTTTCGTGCATTCTTATTTCAGATTCTTAGTTTGTTTGTTTCCTTGTTTTTTTTTTTTTTTTTTTTTTTTTTTTTTTTTTTTTTTTTTTTTAGGTACTGTGTATGACTCGTAGCTCTCGGCCTATTATAGAGAACATCTCCGACTTTGACGGTGATTTTGAACGCACTTTGAGGAGAACGAGGAGTCAACAAGAGCCACCACAACCTCCACCACAACCTGGGCTTGAAGAAGACGAAGTAAGTGTAGAAGAAAAGCCCACGGATCAGATTTTTGAAGAAGAACAAGCCATGGCAGCAGATAATAGAACCATCAAGGAGCTTTCGGCCTCGGGTTTGGATAATGCATTGCCTCTTTGTATCCAATACCCCACGGCTGCCCAAGGCAAGACCGATGAATTTGAACTCAAATCCAGTTTGTTACACCATATTCCGAAGTTCCATGGCTTGTCTATGGAAGACCCCAACAAACACTTGAAGGAGTTCGAGGTGGTTTGTTCGAGCATGACCCCCGTCAATGTGGATGGGAGTGTATTGAAGATGAAGGCCTTTCCATTTTCACTTATGGACAAGGCCAAAGATTGGCTCTACGAACTAGCCCCAGGAACTGTGACTTCGTGGGAGAGTATGAAGCGTGCTTTCTTGGAGAAATTCTTCCCTACTTCGAGAGTGATTCTCCTACGGAAGAAAATTAGTGGTATTCAACAGAATCATGGTGAGACATTCCCAGCTTATTATGAGCGCTTTAAGGGCCTTGTAGCTTCATGTCCTCAACATCAAATGAAGGAGGAACTTCTCCTTCAATATTTCTATGAGGGCCTCCTTCCTATCGAACGTCAAATGCTTGATGCATCAGCGGGAGGAGCATTGGTGGACAAAACACCAAGGGATGCCAAGATGCTCATAGCCAACCGAGCGCTCAACGCTCAACAATATGAAGGAGTGGGCCAAAGGGAAGCCCCACGGCAACAAAGTGTAAATGAGGTGAGTGTTATTTCTGAAATTCAATCACAACTTGCTAATCTTACTTCTCTTGTTTCTCAGGTTGTGATTGGTCCAAAAGCACAAGAACACCAAGTTTGTGGCGTATGCTCAATTCAAGGGCATCCATCTGACAAGTGCCCTCAACTAATCGAGAATGGTGGGTGGGAATCTGCCAATGCAATTGGTTTCCAAGGACAAAATCAAAACAACCCATACTCGAACACTTACAATGCCGGATGGAGGGACCATCCAAACTTCAAATGGAGGGAGCCACAACAAACTGCCCAACAAGGAGGATTTAGGCCAAACCCCCCTGGTTTTTATTCCAAGCCGTATGCACCCCAACAATCCCAACAACCTTCGGCATCATCTCATTCAGGTACGTCTTTGGAAAGTAATCAAGCTATGCAATTACTAACCTCTATTTCACAGGGGTTGCAAAATCAAAACAACCGGATAGAAAATAACGAGAAGGAGATGATGGATATGAAGAAACAAATAGGGCAGATTTCTGAGTTCCTTGGACAGATTAGAGAGCAAGGAAAGCTTCCTAGCTCAACCACAGTCAATCCAAAGGGAGGATTCGAATCCGCCAAGGCCATCACCCTAAGGGGTGGAAAAGAAGTTGGGACCGAGCCAAACAATCCCAAATCTGCCCAGAAAGTAGATGAAGAGACGACACAACCTGAGGCAGATCACCCTAACTCGGCCAAATCAGGTAATTTAAGTTCAAATTCATGTACTTCACGTCCTAATCTGCCCAATGTACCTTTTCCTCGCAGGTTCATGCAAGAAAAAAAGGAGGAAAGCGAGAAGGACATTCTTGAAACGTTCCGGAAGGTGCAAGTGAACATACCGCTTCTCGATGCAATCAAACAGGTTCCAAAGTATGCTAAATTCCTCAAGGACCTATGCAATACAAAGAGAAGAAGGGCAAACAAAGAGGTAGTGAAGGTAAGCGAGAATGTGTCCGCTGTTTTGCAACGTAAACTGCCTACCAAGTGCAAAGACCCCGGTAGTTTCACGATTCCTTGTGTGATTGGACATAATCGTTTTGAACATGCCATGCTTGATTTAGGTGCATCCATAAATGTCATGCCTTATTCTATTTATGCATCTATGAATTTGGGTGAATTAAAACAAGATGGTGTAATTATACAATTGGCCGATCGTTCTAACGCGTATCCAAAAGGAGTTTTGGAAGATGTGCTTGTGCAGGTGAACCATTTAATTTTTCCGGCTGATTTCTACGTCCTAGACATGGAGGATTCAGCCCATTCTACATCTTTGCCGATTCTCCTTGGTAGGCCATTCATGAAGACGGCCCGAACGAAGATTGATGTATACAAAGGCACCTTGACAATGGAATTCGATGGGGAAGTGATTGATTTTAATATTTCTGAAACTATGAGATATCCCGTTGATGACCATTCTTGTTTTTCCATTGATGTTATCGATTCTTTGGCGCAGGTATACCTTGAAGAATTGAATGAGGACGCCCTAGAAACAACCATCACTAAGGCCATAGAGCGCAAAAATGAAGGATTTGGGCCAATGCAAGGCCACGGCAAGGAGGAGGAATTCTTTGCCATAGGTTCTAGTGAAGAAATAATTGAGGTTGTGGCAGCCCTTGAGTCATTGCCACAACAATATGGTAAGGTTCCACTCTCACTTTCAAATTCGGTTTCCACTAAGATGCTACCTTCTGTTGTTCAGGCACCATCGCTTGAACTTAAGCCGTTGCCGGACCATTTGAAGTATGTGTTTTTGGGAGAAGGCGAAACATTGCCCGTCATCATTTCATCAAGTCTCACGGCAGTGGAGGAGGTACCCCTCCATGCCGTGGAACCTAGTCAAGCTTAAACGGAGGTACCGTCCGGCTGCAAGACGTAAAAGAAAGCGCTTCGTGGGAGGCAACCCATGCATCCGAATAGAGAAGAACTTGGAAACCCCTTTAAGAAACTTATTTTTATTCCTTTCTTTTTCTTTACGGCCTTTACTTTGCTTTCTTTCTCGTATTTGTTTATTTGCTTGCTCTGTTGTGACTTTCTGCTTAAAACATTGAGGACAAAGTTTGATTTAAGTGTGGGGGGGTAAACAATTTGTATTTGCATGAATTTCGTGGGATTTATTCACCTATCACTTAGAATGTTGTTTCTTGCTGTTTTAAGCGTTTTTAGAGTGTTTTAGTGTGTTTTATAGTGTCTTGGTATAAAACTCCGAAAATTAAAAAAAAAATAAATAAATAAATAAATAAATAAATAAATAAATAAATAAATAAATAAATAAATTATTAAAATTCTTTTCTTTGTTGCTATTTCGTTTTTGACTTGTTAGGTTGTTTAGTTGTTATTGTTTGTTTGTTTATTAATTCTGTGAGTCTATGATTGTAACATTAAGAAAATGTTTTGTTTATTGATAGGCACTGCTAAACAAAGAAAGATGGAGCCTTCACAAAGGGCGTTTACTTGAAGCCCCACTACTGGGCAAAACTCTCGGAGCAGGAGGCATCGGAGCAGGAGGCATCGGAGCAGAAGACATCGGAGCAGAAGGCATCGGAGCGGAAGGCATCGGAGCGGGAGCATTCCAGGCCCCAATACTTGGCCAAACGCTGGACGAGCCAGGAAAAATGTGCCTCTGGAAGTAAGCCGAAAGCCTTTGACGGTCACTTTGACGGTCACTTTGCATTCGAACATTGGATTCTTGCAGCTCATCAAGCTTCCTCTTCATGCCCGTTGAATAGTTGTTTGCAAGCACATGCAAACTTCTATTCTCATACTTCAGCTGCTTGATCTCTTGCTTGAGACTTTCCACCTCTGCCATCAATGATTCCACCTGACGGGAGCGGGCAAGCAGGCGTTGGCCCATATTGGACACAGAGCTCGCACACTGAACACTAAGTGCGAGGGACTCTTGAACGGCCAACTCATCGGACCGTCCTGACAGCAGCCTACTATCTTTTGGAGTGAGGAGGTTCTTAGCTACTATTGTAGCTGTTGTGGCGTCCTGCATCACGGAGTCTTCACCTGTGAGAGGACCGTTAGAAGAAAAGAAAGAAGGGCGCCATACGTTACCTTGACGCGGCGCGCCCGTATCACTGCTAAGGCTCAATTCCAAGCTAAGGTTCGATGAGTTTGCCATTTTTCAAAAGTGTTCAAAGAGAAGGGATGGAGTTAAATTTCAAAGGGTCGGAGTCGATTTTCAAGAATGGGAAGTCTTCAGAGTGTGTTTGTTGTGGTGATCGATAGCTCCATAAAAAGCCATGGCGACGCGTCCACCGATTCAGAGATCCGGATTTTCCTCCGCAAATTTCGACGACGCATTCGCGGCTTTTCAGAAAACGCGCTCAGCTTTGTCAAAAGATATCTGACAAAGCTGATAACACGTGGAGGCCATCATCTCAATTACACGTCTTTAGCCGACAAGCGCAAAGTTCGGCGACGCTTTCTCTGCTTTTCAGAAAACGCGTGCAGCTTTGTCAAAAGAGCCGCACCCGTGACTACTTTTGCCATGCAGAAATCGAAGAGCCGTTCGTTCAGAAATCGAAGAGACGTCTGTCGACAAAGGGTAAAAGAGCAGTACCACCACTTTCTATTCAGAAAATCCCTATATTTGTCGACCTTCATCTCTTATGGCAAGGCAGACTTGAAGAAAATGCCCACCAACTCTCTCTCACCTCTGAGGGCGCACTCCCAGCAAAGCCTTTTGAATTACTCAAAATTTTCTTCTTCCCCAAAGATGATACCAGACGCCTGGAGTAAAGATGACCCAGGAGGAAATGCATATGCTGATTCATGCACCGCTTCTTCAAAAGCAAAGGTATCTCATATCATAAAGGTCAAAAGCAAAAGTATCTCATATCATGCTCTTTCCCTGTCTTTTTCTTTGTCCTTGTTCTTACTCGCATGGCAAAGTGAAAGAAGCAATCAGCCGGCACTTGGAGTCAGTCTTCCGATCTGGAGCCAACTGCCTGGAACCTATTCCTGATTGCTTACCTAGCGTTGCTCTCGAGTAGTCATCTTCAACGGTTGATACACTTCCAGAGAAGGGACCACTCCTGCAAAGATTGAACAAAGAAACAGATAAAGGGGGAAAGCTCAGACCTTCGGGGGAGACCCTAAAGGGAATCCTGCTGCCCAGATCAAGAGTAGCACAAAGGAAAATCAACGATGGGTGGCAACCAGTTCGAGAGAACCCCTGTGGAATCAACAACATCAAGTCTCAATGCAATCACCAAGGAGAAGAGGGAATTTACACTCCATAACCAGATTTGCGTACCTAAACTCTTCTCTTTGTTAATTACATTCTGCCATGTTTAGTATGTTTAGTTGCTGTTTTATATGTTTTCTTTTGTTTGGTGTGTTTTAAGCTTAAAACATTGAGGACAATGTTTGATTTAAGTGTGGGGGGGTAACTAAGTATGTTGATGCAAATTTGTTGGATTTTATCACCCATAACTTCAAGTATTGATCCTTGCTGTTTTAAAATGTTTTTAAACTGTTTTAATGTGTTTTGACTTAAAAATTCGAAAATCCCATAAAAATTTGAAAAATTGTTTTGAAAAACCAAAAAGAGTTGTTTTTGTGTGTTTGTGTCGTAGGTTACCTTCCAACACAATGATGAGGATTTGGTTTTTAATTGCATGACGGTTAAAGAAAGTTACAAACATGGATGGACGTTTGATATACTCTTTGGTTTATGCTTGGTTGTAGTTATAGTTCACGAATTCACATGCAATCACAAAGAAAAAAATTAGTTTTTATAACATGCTTGAAGGAATGAGCTCAAACTAACACTACATCCCTGTGAGACTTGAGCTTAAATGTTTATTTGGAGAGTTAAAATCTGTGCATTCTTTGTTTTCTAAAGTCGTTGCATGATCTCATTATTCTTTGCTTGGTTGCTACTTAGAAGGCGTTTCATCACTTAGTTCCAAATGCTAGAACTCATGCCCATTTCATTCAAAGCATGTCATTGATTTGCATAACACGTATTCAAGATGAAGTTGTGTAGTGAACACCATAGCCAAATTGCCATATTTCCCTTTTCATTTGTTTTATAGGATTTAACCCCGTTGAGCCTTGTCTAGCCTACTTTCTTTGTTAACCCGCATTATCCTCACCTAGCCTAGATTAGGACCATCCTTACCCTTGTTCTTGAAGCATAGTAAGCAATGAATTCCTTTTGATTAATGTGTTGCAGGAAATAAGTGTGGGGGAAAGTGTATTTATGTGAGTTTTTTTTTTTATGCCATAGGCACGGTTAAAAAAAAAAAAAAAAAAAAAAAAAAAAAAAAAAAAAAATTGAAAAGTATTGGTTGTTGAAGTAAGGGCCCAAAACAATGAATTAGGCCCTAAGAGTTGTTTGTGTTTCCCCTATTTGTCTAAAAGTTGATTTTTGCATTCTAAGGGAATTCTAGGTCTTAATTTCATTGCTTTACTTGCTATTGCTTAAAGAACTTTTGTTTATCCCTACCTTCCCTTGTGAGCCAATACCCCAAGCCCCGTTACAACCCTTGACTTCTATCTTGAGTGTTGTGCATTTCAATTGTGGAGTTTGAATTTGGTATGAGCATATGGTATCACTGGTTCTCGCATCTAAGTAGTAGAATCCCATTCATGAGATCATATCCATACACGTTTAATTACTCCCGAAATTGCTTTCTTTGTATAACGTATGTGAGTACTAGTCTTTCATGTTTACATCAATCTTCTCACATATAACTAGTGTAGGGTGTGTAGTCAGAAAATTTGAGTGAAAATTGAGTGCATAACGAGTGAGGAATTGAGGGAATTCTCTAAGGCATGTTACTACATTCAAAATATGTTTTAATTGATTAAATGCGAACTAGTGAATGGTGACTATGATTAAAGTATGTGCTTAAGGGGAAGTAGGACTAAAAGCTATGTGAGTAATGATCTTTGACATGTCATGTTTCATTGGAAATCCCTGAGGCAAACGTTGGAAGGTTTAGGTTGTTTTCTTTGTTTTGTTTCGTTTTGTTTACTTTAGTTGTTTTGTTTTGCTCGAGGACTAGCAAAAGTTAAGTGTGGGGGAATTTGATAGGAGCATATTTATGCGCCTTAGTTAGCTAGTTCTTATGCATTTTTGTTATGTTTTCTTCGTTAAAGTAGTCTTTTAAGCTACTTTCATATGTTTTCAGGTTTAAAGGACATATTACATGAAATGATGCAATTTGGAGCTTTTGGAGCAAAACTGAGCTGGAATGTGGTGTACGCAAATAGAGCACGAGGAATGAACGTCCAAAACTATGCATCACACAATCTTCCTCCTAAGCCGTGCATCCCACCATTCCTATCCATCATCCATAAACCCTAATTCCCTTTAATCCAAAACCGTGCATTAATCAGCCACCATAATTCCATAACCCTAATATTCTATTCCCTAATTCGGAGCACCCATTCATGCCATTTTATTATCTATTCCATCACCCTAATATGCCATTATACCTTCCCACTAAACCCCCCCCCCCCCATTTAACAAAAGAAAAGTTTCAAGCCGTGACCTCCCATTATTAATAAAAACCTAACACTCCCATTATTCAACCATTAAGCCATTCACTCCATTATAATACTCCCATTATTCATTCAGCCGCACCACCCCTTAATTCCCTTTAATCCATAGCCATCCATTTAATCCACCCAAAACCGTGCAAACCATCTCTCCACTTCCCATTAATCGTCCACTTCTCATTATCCATTATCCATGCATTGCCATTATCTCCCACTAATCTTCATCAATCCATGCACTTCCACCTATATATACCTATCACTCATTCATGTTTAAGAGGAGAGGAATCCGCACCATAATCTCATTTTCCATTGTAATACACAAACATTTCCCCTTCTCCATTTTCTCCATTTCCACTCCATTCCACACTTCCATCCCATCAACCAACCTATCCTTAAACCTTGTGCTACAACAACGAGGAAGAGAAGAGTGCCTAAACGTTCATACAATTCAAATTTTGAGTTGTTGGAATGTTTAGGTGTTTCTTTGATTTCAAAGATATGAGGAACTAAACCCCCTTTAGCTAGGGGGTGATTCGAAACTATGTTTATATTTGCAATATGAATTAATTACTTTTGGTTGGAATTTCATAAGTTGTGGATTCAATTCGTTTAACTGTTTGATGGATAACGTATTTATGTATGTTCATTGAGATTGCAAGCTTAATTTTCATGCATGAATATGACGCTAGAATATAAGTGAGTTTCACCTAATCGTTATGAACTTATATTCACAAGTAGTGGAGGTTGCTTATAAACAATCGCGTTAAACGAATTCTTGGCATAAGTTTCATGCGTATTCCATAGTAACGAATGCCTCGTCAACACTTATAATTTTCATTGAACTTAATGATCTTTGTTGAATGTCTCTATCATGCGTATTCCATAGTTAGGGACTTTGATTAAGAATAATTTGGTTGTAATGCGTATTCCATTCAATCCAATGAATTTAGGGAAATCTGAAAGTTAATTTAAGCGGACCTAATTAACTTGGAGCATTGAGTTTCACAACTTATTGAAAGACCAACTGAGAATCAATATTTTATGCAAGTGTAACATGTGTGGAGAAGAACCCCTTGGCTATTCCATCATCCATATTTTCATCACATTCATCTTTACTATCTGTTTTAAATTATAATCTGTCCGTTTAATTTAATCTCGTCCAACCACAATCACCCCCCTTATTTTGTTAAGTCTTATTGATTTGATTTGTCTTATTTTATGTTTTTGAGTATTTGGAGTCTTTTAAACTTGTTTTGAGTCTTTTAGTTTGTCTTAGTGTTTTAAAAGTTAGTTTTATTTATTTGAGTCAAGTATTTAGCATCCCTAGTTAATCCCCGGTTAGAACGATCCCTACTTACATCATTACTACAATTGTCACAAATAGGGTTTAGTTTGTGTGCGTATAAATATCGCATCAGGGTGTCGCCATTTTCTTTAACAATGCTAGTATTTTGGTCAATACTATTGGATCATCGTGTAAGCGTCGTGATTCATTTAAAGAGAAACAACTAGAACAAATTAAGAAAGCTCTTGATATTGGTGATCTTGAAATGGGTAGAGGATTAAATCAAGAGATTAGTCTTATACGTCCTTGATTTTACATCTTTTGACAAAGCAAAAATTGTTCGTCTAGCCTAACTTTATCTTCAAGATTTTGATTATATGAAACTTATGAATCTTCCAATTCAACTTGACAATTACATTAACAATATGAAGATGCATAGTGAGTTTTCATCAATGAGAGGAATTGGTGATCTTGCAAAGGAGTTGGTGAAGACTGGGAGGTGTGCAAACTATATGTTAGTGTATAAGCTTTTTAAATTGGCTTTGGTGTTACCGGTTACAGCCATTTCGATGGAGAGAGCTTTTTCTGCTATGAAGATTGTGAAAACACCATTGCGTAACAATATGGGAGATCAATGGTTGAGTGATAACATGCTTGTTTACATTGAAAGAGATGTATTGCTTTTATTGATAATAAGTCCATTATGCGGCGTTTTCATGATATGAAATCTCGTCAGCAACAATTGTAATTTATTTGTATTGATAAATTATGGAAGACATTACTATATAAAAGCATTTGGTTATTTTTATTCTTTTGAACATTGGACTCTTTTAACTTCGCCCCTTCCTGTTAATTCCTAGCTTCACCATTGTTGGCACGTATTAGTATTTGGTGAGATTTTTGGCCCCCATGAGCGTAATCGCAATGGTGTGGCGGAAGACCATTTGAAAACGCGGTGGAGGTGACCCTAGCCAATCGAAAGGACAAACTCTCACTCCAAGGGCAATGTACGTCCATACCGTAGACGGTGACGAGGGCATTGCCGTCGACGGAGGTGAATAAAATGAGAAAGGCACCTTTGACCTTGGCGCAAGGGCCGAGGCAGATGTCACTACGGAAGGGGTCGAGAGGGAGAAGAAGTGGAGTGGATGCCAGGGTGCCGTCGCCAGAGCATTGGAGGAGGAGAACGGAGCAATTGAGCTGGTATGTTGATATTACCCTTTTACCCTTATCCGTGGAGGGTGTGCTTGGCCGCGTGATAGATTTGAACAGAAAGACGGATGAAAATTCGGAAATCCAACGGCGGGTGGTGATCGACTATAATAAGTTGGGGGAAAAAGTAAGGTTTGGGTAGTAGGAATCAAGTGGTGCGGTAGGGAAAACCATCACAGCAAAGGGAGCAGGGTATGGCGTCGTCCTCTTCTTCTTCATCAGCTGCTTTCTCAAGACTCTCTAATCTCCGTAAACACCTCCATCCCTCGCATTTCGACAAGGTAACAATCCAACTTCCTTCCTCTTCTTCTTCTTCTTCTTCTTCTTCCTCTCTCTCTCTCTCTCTCTCTCTCTCTCTCTATTTAGATTGTCTTCCAAATTTCACAGAGTCAGAGTTTTGTTCCTTCCTTTTCTTCCTTAAGGGTGGCGTCGGATCTATCAAGATTTCTCCAGAGGTTTCTGACGCTTTGTCCAATGGCCGTGCTGTTGTCGCTCTTGAATCTACCATTATTTCCCATGGTAATCTCTCTCTCCCTCTCTCTCCCTCTCTCTCCCTCTCTCTCTACACACACACACACACAGAAACTAATTGTGTACTGCAAGTGGTGGATTGTCCTGGTGCCGGGGCCTTTCTTCTTCTTCAACCCACTGTGTCCCTGGTTCAAATCCTCCCCCTCCCCTAGTCTGAGTTAAAGCAGTAATTTCGCTTGTATTAAAAATAATGGTAATTGCGTAATCCATTGTACTGTCAGTTAAGTATTTTTTGATCTACTGTCCTCTGCTATTGAGTTTGTAGTAACATTCTGAACGAAACCCAATTGGGTTTTTGCATATGGTATCATATTTCATTTTACCTTCGATACATCGTACCCGGCAGTTTGCAATACTCCAAATATATGGTTGCGGTTTTGAGTGGCGGAAACAGGAGATTGGCCATGTATCGATAGCTGAATGTGTGTGATATGTTGAAGGATGGTTTGTGTGTATGTGAGGAACTGCCGCTGTGAATTTTTTGCTCAAAATTGTTTGTTTTTCTTCTGGTGTTCAGGGATGCCTTATCCTAAGAACTTGGAAACAGCAAAGGAGGTTGAGGCAGTTGTGAGGGACAATGGAGCTGTTCCTGCCACTGTTGCCATTTTGGATGGCGTACCTTGCATAGGTGTTTATATTCAACTTTGTTCTTCTTCTTTCTAGATGAATTTATAGGCTTGGAGAGGTGGCTTATGTTAATTCTATGCCTTCTTATGATTGTGCTATGTTTTCTCTCACTGAATCGAAAAATAATTCTACTGAGTGAGTTTTGGTGCACTGATCTTAACTGCGTCGGTTGGTGATACCCTCCAAACAAATAAGATTACAAATTTACTTGCACAGATATTGTCCAATAAGGTAGTTGTAACTTGACAAGCTACCCTGTTTGTAAGTTTTAGCACACAACCAAGTTAAAATAAGTCCCCCAAGTTTATACATTTCACTTTGTCGTTATAAAGTATCTGGTTGCATTTTTTATGTATGTTTCTTAGTCCAATTCATTGAAAGCTTTTATCAACGCTTCAGCTTTTTGAATTCAGGAAAAAGTGTAGAGTATTCTAATGCTATGGTTAAGACTCATCTGCTAAGAAAATTCTTGTTAGACAATGCTACTGTAGGGGATTCTTGCTGACTTGATTCCGCCTTTTCTTTTTATTTCTTTTTGTAGGTCTGAGTATGGAAGAATTGGAGAAGCTTGCCAATCTGGGTCATAAAGTTCAGAAGACAGCTCGAAGGGATATTGCACATGTTGTGAGTAATTGATGCATTGCACTTACTGCGTTTGTTAGTTTTAGCAAATCTAGTCAATTCATCATGTTGACTGTTTTTAGTTTCATATTTTCATTTGTGCTGCAACCAATATAAGGGGATATTAGAACACATACCTGAAGTGGCAAATTTACACCAGCATAATTCATGAAAATATGCCTCAATACCTAACCGCCATTTATTAAAGAGAGAAAAGAATGCTGCTTTTTCAAATCTGGCTCTTTAACTTTCCCTTTATGCTTTTAGTGACTAGACTGTGCGGAAAATATTCATTTTTGTAGGCTTCAATCAGTGGCGTTGCACTTACTTCTGGAAAAGTGTTTGCTAGCCATCTTTTATTATTATGCTGGTGCATCCATAAAATAGCCTTCATAGCCACATAGTTAAGGGGTTCCCTACTCTGTTATCATGTACATTCAAGAAGTTTCTGACAAATGGAATTCCTCAACCATCGTCATAGTTTTTTCATGGTAATTTCTAATGCTAAATTTAACAAGAGGATGTGCTGACTCTTGTCTAGGTGGCAACCAGAGGGAATGGAGCAACTACTGTTTCTGCAACCATGTTTTTTGCTTCCATGGTAATTAGTTGCTTATAAGCTTTCCTGAAGGACTATGTTGTTGTTTACTTTGTGTTGTAATATTAATGTATGTTTTGTTAATACTTAAAACCTGGATGTCTTGAAGGTTGGCATCCCATTGTTTGTTACTGGAGGAATTGGAGGAGTACATAGACATGGCGAGCATAGTAAGTTTAACGCTGCATAGAATTACTGACAGTTCATGAGAGAAATTGAATTTGTCCATATGTCCACCCATGCTTTTGGATATTAGTAGTCAGAGTCATGACTACAGACAGCATATTCCTAATGTGTACAATGGCAATTTTTCCTTCTTATTGCAAGCCAAATCATATAGCTTCTGCGTTACATGGGTTTATGGTCCACCAAATGACCTATACTGGAGCACAGTAAGCAATGCAGTAGGCAAAAGAACTAATGTAGGAGAGATTAGGAACCTATGTGTCTTGCTTTTGGGATAGTTAGGTCTTATACAGATGGTTGAGAGGTTTAGGGTTATGGTTTTCTAGTTATCTGTCTGTACGGCTTGTGCGGGAAGGTGACGATTTTTGAGTTTTAAGGGCTGTAGGGCTGTGAACATTAACAAATTTATGAAAGTATACCGACTCCATTCACATATGTTACACACTCAGCAAAGTGAATATCCCATTTATCACAATGATAAGTCTTTAGGTATAAAGAAGCATATTTTAATATTAAACTACGTTTTCCTATTAGGGCTACAAGGTCAGTACTAAGTTACTAACTTGATTCCCAAGGAAATATCACAAGTACTAAAATTCAGAAAAAACCCCAGTGCAGAGTTGACTAAGGGAGAATATAAAAGTATGACTAAGTTTTGTGAAACTCAACTACTGGCCCTGCAGTTACAGCCACCTGTAAGAGCTTAATTACAAACTGAACTAACCCTATACTGTTGAAGGCATAATCTTTGAAACTAAAGACTCTTTGATTGTCATGTGCTGTCGCATATTTGGCTCATGTAGAAATGAAAATAATTCTTGCACAACTTAACATGCACAAACATGTTGGCACCGCTGACTTACAAAAAGTTACGGTGATAATGGGATGAAATGTTATAAAATTTTATTTCTTCCTTTTTGCAGCAATGGACATATCTTCTGATCTTACTGAGCTTGGAAGGACACCAGTAGCTGTCATCTCTGCTGGTGTAAAATCAATATTGGATATCCCAAGGACCCTTGAATATTTGGTTAGCACTACGTATCTCATTTATATCATTAGAAGTAAGTCATACAGATTATGAGCTATAAATAACTGTTTTTTTTAACCTTTTTCTGAGATAGGAGACTCAGGGAGTTTGCGTTGCTGCTTATAGGACCAACGAATTTCCAGCATTTTTTACAGAAACGAGTGGTTGTAAGGTATTGATCGTCAACTCTTTGAAAGTGTTATTTTTCTCCTTATAACAACAATGGTGTGTCCAATGTTCTTGCTCTTTTCTTTTATCTGTTTAATCAAATTCATGTTCAAAAATGGTGCTTCAACTAATTGTGGAATGAAGGCCATCCAAGTAGTGTTGATTTCATTTTATCACTTGATGGCTGGAAAATGATAAGCTAGATATATCGAATCATCCTTATTACCATATTCCTTAGTAGGATGCAAAGTTGCCCCTCGATTAAAATGGGTGTCAGCCTCTCTATCAGTGCGATCAAAATGGTCAAACTGCAGGCTCACGAACCTTATCCCATTTGGCATGGGAGGGATGGGAAGAGGATAGATTCAATCCTCTACTTATTGAAAAATGGGCCACTGTTAGAACTAGAGAATCATCATTTTACTTTGTTAAACTAAGTGTCAAATATAGAAAACTTTGTGGTGATAACACATGGAATGAAAGAAGTATGTGTGCAAAAACAGCTTTAAAGGGTTGCACCAATTATGTCCACAGGTTCATAAGGTAACATAATTTAGTTCAAATATGTATATGACTAATTTTTTTGTTATTTCTTTTATTCAATCATTACCTGTAATCTAGGTGCCTTGCCGTGTAGATACCCCAGAAGACTGTGCTCAGCTTATAGGCAAGTTACAAATCAATTTATCTTTCTTCCTTGTAATTATATGTAAAACTTACATTAATACTCCTTTCTCAGTTCTCACACACACATATATTTTCTTTATAGATGCAAATCTGAAACTTGAGCTTGGAGGTGGGATTTTGATTGCTGTTCCAATTCCTAAAGAGCACTCAGCTTCTGGAAGTTTAATTGAGTCTGCAATACAGAGAGCCCTTGACGAAGCTAGGTAAAATGTTGTTTTCTTGCCATGAGTAATCTTCAGTGAAATGTTATCTTTAATCAATACTAATTGAAGTTGTGTTCTCAGGGATAAGAACATAATAGGAAATGATGCAACTCCATTCTTGCTCAAGAGAGTGAATGAGCTAACGGGAGGAGCTTCATTGGCTTCGAGTATCCTTTATATATTCTTCTTTGCACAACAATGATATACAATTTCTAACTCCTAACGTATGGCGTTGACTCATCCAATCCTAAGGAACATTGGAGGGTTTCTTAAAGTGAAACTCTCATAAAATGTCATTTAAATTTTTTTGCATATGTTTGATTTATCAACTCAGTTTCTTAACCAACATAGACATTGCACTGGTGAAGAACAATGCACTTGTTGGAGCTAAAGTTGCTGTAGCACTTGCGAAGACTAGAGAACGCAAAAATAAAGGTAGGTAATGTTCTGTTGTTCTGCGATAATAATGAGGATACATCCATGTGTTTATTATAGAAGAAAAATATTTTTCAACGTATGTAAGCATGACCTCACATAATAGTCAGAAAGGGAAGCCACCAAGCAGTGCTGAGTGTGGCTGGAGATTGGTTAAAAGAACAGTGCAGCCTGTTAATGGTTGTTATCAGAAGCATCCAAAAAGTAGCACCGTACTTTAGGTGTTAATGCCATATGTTAGGGGGAGGGTTTATGAGTGGAAATGTTACATGTACAAGAAAGCTGAAGAAGGTTTTTTACTTATTCATTGTCCAGTTTGGGAAGTTTGGTGCTAGATTTGAAATTTGTGGTATTTTTGGGCAGATCGGTTAAAGACATGATAGCAAGGTAGATTGTTTAAAAATTAATGAAAGTAAACTTCTTTGGTATCTTTTGGTGTCAATGTTTAGATTGAAACACTCCTCCTTGGACATAAAGACTAGAACCCTTTAGAGTCTTTTACTATTTTCTTGTCTTTGCCTCTTTAAGTCATTGTATCATGTTCTGTGTACACGGGATGACATCCTCTTGGAAACTTTTTAACGAAAAGCCTTCAATTTTCAACTAGTCAAGAAACTCTATTATCATTCTGATTATCAACTGTGTGTACTTTTTGAGAGGATAATCGGTTGCTGGTGTTTCCTGATAATGTATAAGCTACAAGCACTAAATGTGTGCCCACGTTATTGGTATTCCACTAGTAGTTCCATTTAAAAGCAGTCAGTCGAGAATTACATGGAGAATTTTACTGAACACTCAAGTTATACATGATTCGAATGATACAGTTAAGGTGTCTTGTGCACACACGAGATTATTTCACTAAACTGATGCGACTGAGCTGCCTTCAGTAACAAAAACCGGATATATTTTTTACAGGTGGTGCAGAGTCGGCGTTATAGGGCTCAAAATATTTTCAACGGGATCTGGAAACCGATCATTATGACCAGTTGAGTTAATCTTCCTTCATGGCGATTCGTTTATTACTTTCACTATGTGATGATAAATGTGGCAATGTTGAAAAGGCCAAGCAGCGAGTTTCTAGTGTACATTACTGCCATAGTACTTACGTAAGCTTTAATGTCAGTATTTACACAATACAGCACCTTCCTACTACCGAAAAACAAGAACAAAATAAAACTAAAACAATTTATTTTTGCAAACGATAAAATAATCTATACACTAAATTCATTTATGGTTAATTTATGTGCTTATTTTCTTGGGAGTCTTTGTCGCTTACATTTTGTAGGAGATGGAAGCTGCTGAATGAGTGAATAATGTGCTTATTGTTCTGTAATAAACTACAAATTTCGGTGAGAAATCAGGTGTCCCCTTTCCAAACACTTCTGCTATGCATTTCTAATGTTCCCCAATTGTCCACTTGTCAGTTTAATTTCGATTACTTTGAAATTTCTTATACCTCAAGTTTTTCATTCAAGACAAGTAAACATAAACAAAAACAGATGCCTAAGTACCGTAATGTCGGAAAGCAATTATGTCTAAGAACTCTATACGGGTTCAATTTGTTATGATCCCACATCAACTACATTTAGGGGGATGTAGGGGTTCTTAAGTCCTTGGGGTCCTCCCACCTATTAGACTAGTCTTTTGAGTTGGGCTCTTCCCTTGGGCTTGAGAACCTAACGTTGGTATCAGAGCCTAGGTTCCTGATGCGGCGGAGGGGGCAACCTGGAAAGGGCTACCTTAACGGGACGACCAAAGGGTGCGCTACCGTTAAGAGTGAAAGTCATCAAAGTAAGGGCCGTCGTGGGCGTCGGCTTTTGAAGGGTGGTGTAATGTTATGATCTCACATCGAGTACACTTTTAGGGGTGTAGGGGTTTTTAAGTTCTTCGGTCCTCCCACCTATTGGACTAGTCTTTTGGGTTGGGTTCTTCCCTTGCGCTTGGGAACCTGACACAATTCCACTAATTCTCCTCTCCCTTGCAAGTTACTATTTAACCCACTAACACTAATGCTTTACTAAAAATAAATAAATAAATAAATAAATGCAATTACTCACATAATAACTAGCAATAATTTGATATTTGAAATCTGTCATTCATTAGGAGTTGAGCCTAAGGCCATCCAGTTGTAAATAAAGATAGTATTAGACCACAACAAAGAAGTGTGAAACTTGCCTATAAAATAGTGAAATTGTCTATGTTTGGAGTTTAAATTCTCATCCCCTCTAAATATAAAAGTGTAAAATATCGTTTGCAATAAACAAGCAAAGCCCTCCTATCCCTTGTCGTTGAAAATATTACAGCAATTAAAGGGATTACTACAAACCTCTCATCTTCACCTTCACCTTTGAGTGAACGATTTTTATATTGCGGTTGCGATTTTTTCAAAATCTTGGATACACCTAACCAAACCCATCATTTCTCGTCATCTGTCTTAGAAAGGGATCATCTCCGGATTTCTTTCATCAAATTTTCTTTATCAACTAATCTGGATCCTTAAAGTTTGATCCAACTACTACAAATAAGAGCCTACTTTAAAAGTTATAATAACTTTAGCCGTTGGATCAAATTTCAATGGGGAAGATTTGAAGAAAGGGATAAAAAGTCATAAAAAGTTTTTTTTTTTTGTTAAATAAATAATATATTAAATGGACAAAAGCCCAAATAGAACAACAAAGAACTGGGCAAAGAAGAAAATTCAAAGCACCAGCAAACAAAAGGGAAAACCTAAAAACCAAAGCCTAAGCCACGCAGGGAACGTAACAAACAACTTAGAGATGAAGAAGCAGTAACATTCTAGTTATGAAAGACCCCCATGTTAATGGTGGAAGGCTTAACTTTCAACAACTGTACGAAACCTTCTGCTACAATTCTTTAGTTGATCCAATATGATGCGGTGTTGATTGTGTACTTTGAAAGTTAAGTAATGAAAAGTTGATGTTAACATCTATAAATTACAAAATGAGAATACAAAATCCAGTCCCAAAAGGAGCACATAGTTTTATTTATTTATTAAGAAACGATATTATCTATACTAAAACGGTGGAGAGTGTACTAAGCCTTATAATAGATTAGCAATAATATAATTCAAATTCATTTTTGACGAGAAATGAGCACAATAGTTTCATCATAAATTTTGCACTATAAATTTCAAACACAATTTGTTAATTAATTCAGTCAAACAAAGAGAAAAATGTCGGCATCTACTTTATGGAGGGTCGCCTAACCTCCTTGTCTCTTTGTCTTAATATTTGCAACTTAAATACCAATTGTATTGCCATCATCCTATCATAAATGGCCATATTTCAAAACAAAACAAAATAAATAAGAACAAGTCCTTGTTTGTTTTTGGCAGCACCCAATGAGCTTTCTTGCTGTTTGTCTTTGTTAGGGCGTGTTTGGATTCTTCCAACCTTTGTGCATATTAACAAGTCATTGGCCCAGCGCTGATCGCTCAAGACAGAATCAATAAACTAGGTTAGTTTGAGTTTTGAGAGAAAATACCATCTATTTATATGTGCACATATCCTTTAACAGGAGGGATTTATAGGTGTGGGGCCCACTCCATATCGAACTTCAACGATCCGAACCGTCTATTTTGTAAGTCTCGATTCATAGATCATCTTTGCAAAAATTCAATTCAATCCGAAACCATTTGCTTATTTAATTATCAAGATAAAATTTCATTGCTTCTTATATAACAAAGTATTCGTTAATTTCTTTGAACTCAATTAGATGTCTTAAACATTTCCGATTTGGCTAATATTTTGCAAGGATGATCTATGAGTGCAACTTGAAAAATAGACGGTTCAGATCGTTGAAATTCGATGTGGAGTGAACTCCATACCTAATCGCCATGTTTTGAAGAAAAAAAAAAAATGGGGACCCCTTTTATTAAAGGATCTGTATATGTGTATATATTTGTGTTGAGTTTGACATGTACTGTGTACTTATTCTATTACAATGAGGCAGCTCTTTGATATGAGATGTGAGTGCAAGGTTTAAAAAGACAAATAGAAGGGAATTCAGACTTTTATCATAGAATTAATGTGTGAAGTGGCTCAACTTTTATAAAGACATGCAAAGTTAAATTTCTAATGTGGGCATATTGTTGGGTTCAACAATGGATAACCTAATTTGATACCATGAAAGAAATTAAAATTTCATTCTAAAATCAACTAGCTAAGAAATAACCAAACCTCTTATTGGCGCATACAAAAATCCCTTTCTCTCTATTAGCCTCGCAGTCTCAACAAAAATGAGTAAACATAATTTTTTGAAAATATATTTCCGACAAGAGGGTGAGAGATTGACCCAAATCGCACGATAAGCATAAGCTAACCATAATAGTTTGATAAAAAAACAAAAAAGTTTGATTCGAACTTCGCCATCTATAAAAATCAAATATAAAATCTTCCACCTAATATCATTAAACTATAGTGACAATAAAAAAAAACAAATTTGAAGGTGCAAGAAAAGGCTCATCTTCCCACAAATTTCGTGTTCCACTTGGGAACGCAGGACAACAAAAGGATAAGGACAAAAGGACTCCGCCACGCATTGTCGACAACGTAGCCATGACGTTCCGTCCGTCCTCCAAAGCTCCCAACTTTTAGTTTTATTAACCTTCAACTGTGATAAAAAGAGCAAAAAAATCCCAGAAGAAGAATATCAGCTCTGTGCTCCAGAGAGAGAGAGAGAGAGAGAGAGAGAGATAGAGAGAGAGAGAAAGAGATTGAATTTGAAGAGGCTGCTTTCCTTGAATTCTCACGGGCTTCGAACTTCTACTTGGGTTTTTGATCAATTACAAAACCCAGTAAGGATTTCCTTCTTCTTTCTTCGCTTGGTTAGTTCTTCTGCAACTAGTTTCTTTCTTCAGCTGCTTCTGTTGTTCTGTTTGTCACTTCTCCGGCGACCTCCTTCCTGAATTTCATTAGTTTTCTTTCTGAATTTAATCTGCTAATTAGGTGCTATTGGTAAGGCCTGATTTTGTTCAGAAAGCACTTTGGTTACACATTTTTCTCAACTTGGGAATTCATGCAATTTTGGTTCTTGCATGAACACTTGGAATAGGATACTTGTTTAGAAATCCCCTGAATTATTCGGCTAACTTTGTTATCGAATTCATTACCTACGTTTCAAGACGAAGGGTCATCGTCTGCACCTTCATCTCCTCTCCAATTCTTTTCCACGATGTCGCTTTCGCCTAGTTTAGGCTCACCGTACCCTTGGCTTAAGGAGCTAAAATCCGAGGAGCGCGGTTTGTATTTGATCCACTTGTTGCTCACTTGTGCAAACCATGTTGCCACCGGAAGCCTTGAGAATGCAAATGCCGCCCTAGAGCAAATCTCCCAACTCGCCTCTGCTGACGGTGATACCATGCAGCGGATTGCTGCCTACTTCACCGAGGCTCTTGCTGATCGAATCCTCAAAGCTTGGCCCGGTCTTCACACGGCCCTGAATTCCACTAAAATATCTTTGGTTTCGGAGGAAATTCTAGTCCGGAAAGTGTTTTTCGAGATGCTTCCCTTCCTAAAGGTCGCTGTTGTGCTCACAAACCAAGCTATTATGGAAGCCATGGAAGGGGAAAAGATGGTGCATATAATTGATCTAAGTGCAGCTGAACCTGCACAGTGGATTGCTCTTCTTCAAGTTCTAAGTGCGAGGCCTGAAGGTCCGCCGCATTTGAGAATCACCGGTGTTCATCAACAGAAAGACGTACTTGATCAAATGGCTCATAGATTGACTGAGGTGGCCGAAAAATTGGATATCCCATTTCAGTTCTGTCCCATAGTCAGCAAATTGGAAAATCTCGATATGGATAAACTTCGCGTCAAAACTGGCGAGGCTCTAGCTATCAGCTCGGTGCTCCAGTTGCACTCACTTCTGGCGTCGGATGATGAACTCCTGAAAAGGAAATCCCCATTAGCATCAAAGGGTTCAAATGGAAATCACTTGCCAAGAGCATTGCAAATGAGCCAAGGCACATTGGGTGAGTTGCTAGAGAAAGAGATGGGCAACAGGAATAGCCCGAGTCCTGATTCAACCTCGTCATCACCGCTCTCTTTAACTCCTTCGGCGAAATTGGATAGCTTTCTTAATGCATTTTGGGATTTGACACCGAAAGTCATGGTAATAACCGAGCAAGATTCTAACCATAACGGATCCACTCTTATGGAGAGACTACTGGAAGCTCTGTACTCGTATGCTACATTGTTTGATTGCTTGGAGTCTACGATGCCGAGAACCTCATTGGAGAGACTGAAGGTAGAGAAAATGCTGTTCGGGGAGGAGATAAAAAACATTATAGCTTGCGAGGGATCTGAGAGGATCGAAAGACACGAAAAGCTTGAGAAATGGATTCAAAGGCTTGATTTAGCGGGCTTTGGGAATGTGCCCTTGAGCTATTACGGAATGCTGCAGGCAAAGAGGATGCTGCAGGGCTATGGTTGCAACGGGTATAGAATGAGGGAAGAGAACGGTTGCGTGTTGGTTTCCTGGCAAGATCGACCGCTGTTTTCGGTGTCAGCTTGGAGATGCAGGAAGTAAAACATGAGTATTGATACTGATCATCTCAATGATGTTGGAGTTTCTCGTCTAGTCATGAAGAATTTTGTCCGACTGAATCTGTCTGCATTTCATTTGTTTATCTTTTATTTTTCGTTTTAGATCTAATTGAACGAATACTGATACTGACGTTTGGTGTTTGAATCTATATATGCGTAAGTTGTTGATGGAGTTTCTTGTGTTTTGGTTTTCTTTTCCTATGTATCTAATTTATCACAGGTGGTGCTGATATTTGCAAATGGGCCAATTTAAAAAAACACCCTAACAACTAACACTATTAAAGGCTGATTTATTACTGAGGTGTTTTTATAAAAAATAATTATAAAAAAAAGCTGAGTTCAAAAAAGTATTTGGTAAACACTTAAAAATAATTTATTTTCACAGTTTTGGGTGAAAAAAAAAATCTGAAAACGTGAAGGAGTAAAAATAAGCTTATTATTACATCATAGTAGAAGCAGTTTTTTTTTTTTTAAAGCACATCAATACCAAACTAACCCTAAATGTTATGCAAAATCCTTTTTTTATTTATTTATTAAACCAATGCTTTAAAAGGCAAAGGCGTGGGCAAATCGTTTCATAGATAGTAAGACAAAGCCTCACGAGACCTAAAAATTTTAATATATTATATTATATAATTGTATACAATATATAAAAAATATAATACTTGTAAAACAAATATTCATTGTTAGTCAAAAGTGCACAAGTCACACACAAGTTTTAACTAAGCACTCAAATTAACAATCTAGTGATATTCCTCTTCATTTGTAAGTGAGAGGTCTTAGGTTTGATTATCACCAAAGGTGAATTTGAACACATTATTGCTACCTCATTATGAGACTAAGCCTACATCCCTCCCTCTTAGTGTAGATAATATCGTTTGTTAAAATAAATAAATAGATAAATAAAACAACGAGCAAATTAAGTGGAAAATCAGACATCTAGAGTCTTAAGTAAGTGCATATTTATACATATACGAGAGTTTTGGATTTGAACATATACAAAACCTGTGACAACCCGTTCCAAATTTTACGTTTTTATTTTATTTTAAAAGCGTGAATTTACGAAATTGCCCTAGAGGCAAGGACTTTGACTTCCGTAGACCATCGATTTGAGAGATGTGGAACTTATTCTTTTAACATATCCTCGTAGTACTCATTGGTACGAACGTATAGGCGAAAGCCGTTTGCGAGTCCGGATTATAACAGTATAGTTACGGACGTTCAAAATTGGTTATTCAAGATTTAATGTTTATTTAAATTAAATCTCCACTTTGTGGGGGACGCCCAATCAGAAAATGGAGGGAGGAAAAAGGAAGTAAAGTTGGCAGCCAATCAAAAAGAAAGAGGAAAAGAAAAAGAAAAAAAAAAAAAAAGGGAAAACCCCCCCCCAAACCGTGACCCGACATGCACGACCATCCATTTTCCAAGGCCGATTCCGGGCAACTCCGGTGGAGTTTTTCGATGCCACCACCACCATCTTGAAGCTCTCATTCCCCTCTACAAAACCCACCCAAGAACCACCTTGATTAACCATGGTATGAGGTGGTTTGAGGCCACGAAAGTTGATGAAAATCAATGGTGCTCCGGCCACCCTTTTCGATTTTCCGGCAAATCGGCAAAGCGATGGCCGATGCCACCACTTGGGCTTTGTAGCCCATCATCCCAGGAGCAAAACCCGACCAACCTTGACCCCGTTGGACCACCGTAGACGACGAATCGACGTCGGGAAGTTTTAGGCACCCGCCGGCTTTGTGGGAAAAATTGACCATCTTCCGTCCACTTTTGGACTTCGTGGCAGGTATGAAAGTTGCTCCACTCACTGAGATGTTCATTTCTGTGAAGTTTGAGAATTTTTTTAAATAGTTGAATTTTCCGGCGAGTCGGGGCGGCCGACCGCCACCCGCGGCGGCGCGTGCGGCGGCGCGTGGCCAGTGGGCCGCCAATGCTATTTTTAGGCTATGTTGAATGTCTTGAATTCAGTTTCGTTATTTGAATGACGTAGGTTGATCATTGGAACCTAAATTTGTTACGATACGTTACTTGATAAAAATGTGAATCGACGATCCGACCGTTGGATCGTCACCAAAATTGGATACATTATAATACGTAATATTTAAATATCATAGGAATTTATGGATCGGGAATCCGACTTACGGATCTTCCTGAATTGGATTTGTAAGTTAGTAAAATAAATGTTCACGGCCACTTGTTTTAGGTAAGTGGCGGAGATCCGACCGTTGGATCGTAATGAAATTTTAATATGTTATTGTAGAAACATATTGTGGATCGTTGGGAGTTGCGGATTGGAAATCTGATATGCGGATCTTCCGGGGCAAGTTATACAGGGTTGTAAATCCTACCGTCGATCAAAGATCGACGGTTGACTTGTGGTCAATGGGTCTCAAACTATTTTAGAATGTCGTCGAGGTTGTGTTTTATGTGAATTACATATTCTACGGATAAGAGTTCTGAGATGTGATTTGATAATTGGTCACAGGGACCAATCATTCAGGACGCCTCGATGCGTGCGCTAGAGAATCATAGCGTGGACTCCTGGTGAGTGGATCTTTTCCTTTTTATCGTACATATTGTTGAGAGTTCTATCGACACTTTTAAATTGATTAGGCATATTACTTTCATATATAATTATTGTGAATGCTTGAAGTACTATGAACTACGAATGGCTTGATCCCTGTTTAGGGTACGTAGGCAGTCTAACGAGACGTTAGATGCAGCCATAAAATATTTGAGACAAAAGCCTTGTTTGGGAAATTGAGTAATGCGAAGGAAATTGATAAAGACAAGTTTTAGTTTTGTGAATTAGTTAGTTAATTAGTGTTAATTGGGTTATTATGGATAATTATCCTTGAAAATAAGTAGTTCGGGAGTAGAACGTTATTGATTGTACATTTCACACTATATAGTTTATAATTGAAAATGCTACAACATGGTTGAGTGTTAGATTGCATCATGGTATATCCATATGTATTATACTTGCATATAATTATTGGGAATGCTTTCAAGTGCAAAGGTGGACGCGGGACACCCAGGTAAGCTTCAGGTGAGTACATGTTGATGTTAGTGATGGTAGTGAGTACGATTGTGTTGAGATATAGCATAGCTCATAAACCTGCACCCCGGTGTTAGTGCTCCTGCCCGTGGCTAGGGCACAGTCCTTCACGTGATGTTCACCTCCCGCACCTTATGCTCACCTTGGATTCAAGGTAGGTGCACAGTCCTGTCGTACAGACCACTTTAGGTGGTTCCGACTCGTAGGTGACCCGCGATTATTCGCCCAGTCTTCACGTGATCGTAGCACTTATTTACACCCAGTCCTGTCGTACAGATCACTTTAGGTGGTTCCGACTCGTGTGCAGGTATACTTATTGAGCTATTGGCTAGCCAGGATTGATGAGATATGGATAAGTCGTACATGTCACTATAGGTGACTCCGACTTATATGCTAGCCAGGATTGATGAGATATGGATAAGTCGTACAAGTCACTATAGGTGACTCCGACTTATATGCTAGCCAGGATTGATGAGATATGGATAAGTCGTACAGGTCACTATAGGTGACTCCGACTTATATGTTAGCCATGATTGATGAGATATGAATAAGTTGTACATGTCATTTTAGATGACTCTGACTGATATATCACCTTGTATTGATTTAGTTCATTTGGCCTACTTATTAATGTATGGTGGAGTTGATGGCAAACCGTGGTTTTAGTCATTTCTGAGTATGGTTTGGATATATGCATATATGTTGTACTGTCTTATGGAAAACGATACGGGTTTTACATTTAGGGGCATTGCTTTTAGAGAGGTAATAACTTTGGGAAGCTTGGTTTTATTGCTTACTCACACCTTCTGTTTGGTGCCCTCCAGGTTTTAGTTGCTGAGTTTGTATCGACAAGAATCTGTGGCGAATCTTAGTATTGTTAGATATTTCTGAGGGTATGATTCTTACCCATTACTGTACCTTACTTATGCTCTGAAATCGCGTGTGAAATGGGTTCGCTCCCACTCGTAGCGCACTCTGGTACTTAGACACTTTAAGATTCAAATTTATTCACTTTTTATACACTATCACATTTTATGGCTTCGTCACCTTCCAGATGTCGGCCAGCACAACTCGATTCAGGGTCCAAGTGGACTTTCTGGGTCCGGGTGTGTCAAAACCCCTCAAAGAACCCAATTAGGAGGAAAAAAATTCATCACATAGTCACTTGTCATGTTCTAATTAATTCTTTGTGTGTAAAGCTTCTTTTTGTACCCTCCATTGAAAATTCCTCTTTTTATTTTTTTTTATTTTTTATTTTATGAGGTTCAACTTCGATAAGTTAGAAATGTGTTTTCTAAAGTATTTGAGTTGAAATGTTTTGTCCCCTCTCCACATCTCTCATCAGCCTAAAAACAGACCTAATATGTCTTTATTTGCGAGATGAGAGATGTAAGAAGATTGTACTACAAAACAAGTTGCAGGGAAGTCCTATATTAGGCCAAACTTTGACATCAATGAGTCCATTATTTGTAAGTCCACTCAACATCGACACACAAAACGTTAATTAGTTAGCTTCCATCATACTCTTTTTTTTGTTTTTTTAGTAGAACGATAACATTAGTGTTAAATAGTTAGTTAGAGGGAGAGAAACAACGGGAATTAAACCATAGCGTTAGTGTTAAATAGATAGTTAGGGAGAGAAATCAGTGGAGAATGAACCTACACCAGAATGCATAAATATGATTATTTTTTGTCATTCGTTATGGTTCCACTTGATACAAGTAAATTATTGTAACCAACCACCTGATGCTTTCAACGATAGAAGGCAGGTTCCAAGGAACACCACACCGACATTGGCCTGCTTGGATAGTGAGCCAAGAATCTCCCTCAACCGTAGCAAATCATTTTCTTGTGGCATACTTCGTACCCTCCTTCAAAGCCATCGCCTTGCCCAACCCCATTCAAATTCAAAGTCCCATCACCAAGGATATAAATGGAAGGAAGGGTTATATTTTTCTTTTATTGAAATTACATAAATATCTTCAACTAACAGGTGTTAAAAAAGTTCATGGAAAACTCGAAATGACTCGTAAACTAACGAATGATTAATGGGTTCATCTGTTAACGATCCAATCCGTTAAGCATCCATCCAATTGTAAATTTCAACGGATGGATTGGATTGGGTTGTTGGGTTGGATTCAAAATGCCAGGTGTACTTGCAACCCTAAAAACAATCTTTTATCCGTTTAAAGACTTTGACCCGACATGGCACAAGGCAATCTGGGCATCCGAAGGGGATTAAGAATTAGTAGGGTTCAGGCCCACGCATATAAGCCCGCCAGGTCTCTCTCGGCGAAGCTCGAGTACGCTTCGCTTGTTTAGTTGGTAGCTAAAGCAGTCTGTCTCTCTATCTGCGTTCAATTTTGTTCTTCGTCTCTCAAGAAGTAAGAGAAGAAGAGAGAGAATGAGCAGTTGGAAGAGTCTTCTTCTTCGAATTGGCGAAAAGTCTTCCGACTATGGCACCTCCGACGACGTCAAAGAACACATTGTTCGTACCTCCCTCTCCCTCTCTCTCTCGCTCTCTTTGTTGTGATTTTTAAAACCCTAATTTGCTTCGTCTTCTCAACCTTTTCAATTTCTGTGTAGTATGTTTTATTGATTGATTCTCTTGGATTTGCAGGAAACTTGCTATGGCGTGCTTCGCCGAGAATTGGAGCACTCTCCCGACGACGTTTCGCAAGTAAAGCTATTTTTTTTGTTCCAGTGCTGTACATTATACAAGCTCCAGCCCCACTTTTAGGTTATAGTAATTTCGTTTACTGACTGTTGATGAAAAGGCAAAGAAATAAAAAGTTATTAAATTTAGTTCGCGAAAATTGACATTATAAGCTAGGATATGTTTTGGGTCGATGTTTTAGGTTCTGCTGGATGTCTTTTTATACGAAATCTAAGTATCTCCGACCAAAAACTAAAAGTCTGAAGCACCTGATAACACCAGGGAAGATAAAATAAGGGAAGAATTTTAAATTCTCTTGGCTTTCATCATTTTCAATTAAGATAATGGATCAGAAAAGACAAGGAGAGTAGAGAGACATGGGGACGATTACTTTAGATGTTCCTTTCAAACACACCAAAACTCTCTCTTTAATATAGAAATTTGGGAAGAAAAAGAATTCCATACTCGTAGATACTTGTTCTGCTGTTATACACATTAACTTTGTACTTTTTCTTCTGACAGTTCCTTATCCAGTGTGCCGAACAGTTGCCTCACAAGAGTCCTTTATATGGAACAGTGGTAGGGTGTATAAATACATTGCTGCTGACTTTATTTATTTAGGTTTTTTGGATTCTTCAGTTCTTCCAGTGTTTCTCCTTTCATCCCTATATATAGTATGCATATGAATGCTTTGCTGAACTTTGAAGTGTATAACTATATACCTTCAAACTTACTATGCCTAACCTAAAAGGTTCCATTTTCTTCAAACTGACTTGAATATTGACCCAAACTAAAATGTTTCTCTTCTGATTAAGCGAGGATCACATATTTAATCACTGGAAATGCTCATCTAGGGCACCTTTAGGGTTCACACATTTTTCAGACCATGAATTAGATTTGCACAATCACAATGTTAGTATAAAGGGAAAAAAACCAAAAGCTTTGGAATTTGGTGATGGAGTAATTGAAATTACTGCTTGTTGAATAACAAGTTGATTTTAAAGTCTTTTGTGTTTCATAATTAATTTAGACTCTTATGAGGTGCATTTTGAAGATTTTTTTTTATTAATTGCATTGTATTCAGTTATGTTTGGGAGAAAAAAAGAGAAGGAAAGCTTAACCATTACATGTAGCTGCACAAGTCTAAATGAAGGGGTTTAGCTCCATCAGATATATATTTCTTGGATGGTGCAATGCACCATACATGGTGGATTCATATACATTACTTATGAGTATCATATTACGTACCACATGTGTTAAAAGGTGTTTTTTTTTTTCTACTAATAATATTCCTAGAGTCTACTGTATGCATATTTTCTTACTTCTTGAGCTATAATTTCTTCAATATCCATTTTTCTTGTGTACTGCTTCGGACTCTTTGGGATTGTTTACTCACACTCTCTCTCTCTCTCTCTCCAGATTGGCTTATTAAATTTGGAGAACGAGGAATTTATTAGGAAAGTAGTTGAGAACACTCAAACTAATTTTCAGGTGAGTGATCCTATGGTTGAGACCAAATATGGGCTGCTGCATTATAATTTATAATAAAAGAAGAAAGCCAGCTTTTTTTATTTTGTTTTTAATTTATTTTAAAAGCAAATTGGAGCATGTGCCAAGAAGTAGTTTCTAATTGATGCTCTGCAACCTGGAATGCCCTACACCTTGCATATTTTTCATGTTCTGTTTGATATTCATTTGGATTTTATTATTGCTGCTGCCATGGCTGATGATTTCAGAAGGCTTGGTTCTTTTATCTCTCAACAAATTGGCAAAAGGGTTTAATTACTTTGAATTTTGACTATGATAAAAATAGTGAGGCATGCCAGTGTTCGATTAAATGGTAGTGTGAATGAAATGACGTTCCTAGTTCATGAATGTGTTCTTGAATTATATAAATATATATATATATATATATATATATATATATATATATAGAAGATTAGAAAAGTAAACTGGAATAGTGGATAAGAACAAGTGAACATATTGTCCTCACAAGTTGTACTTTGGGGTTTTATTAATAAAAAGAGATATCTTATAAATAAAAATAGAAAGAGAGAGATGAATGAGTGAACTGGAATTGTGGGATTTGAGCTGCCCATTTACTTTTTAGGTTAATCATGGGATGTCCGACAGTGAGTATTTGAGGTTTAAATATCTGGTGCATGCAAGTTATGTGGTCAAGGTTGATTTTTTAATTAAAGTGTGTGTGAAATTTTTTATTTTTGTTTTTAAAATTGAAGGAGAGGAGAGTGAGAGGGAACGCGGGAATGGGAAGAGAGGAGAGAGGTTTATTTTTATCCTCTTTTCTTTTTTTTTTTTTTTTTTAAATTAGAGATGTTAAAATCAGCTGTAGGTGATGCTTAATCAAAAACAGTAAAATTTTGTTTTTTGAAATTATGTTACTGCCCTTAACTTTTATGTTGTAATAGAAGACTAAATAGTCTTTTCACCCTCTTTTGGTTGACAAAGAGGGTTCTATTAATATGTACTATGTAGTTGAGATTTTATAAGGCTATGTTTGAAAGATTAAAACTATTGGACGATTATTTTTTTTTTGAGAAGAAACTATAACAGTTTATTAAAAAAGAAAAATGTAATACACAGAAGTGGATAAGAAATCCACCAAGAACAGAACAAGAAAATCTCTCCAAAGGATCAGATTACAAGTAGGACAACCTCAACCAAAATCATTTTACGACTGCTAACATATCCCACAGTATGTGAGAAAGAGAGTAATTCTTAAATTCATTTGAAACTGAAGCCCATAAGGCTGCCCAATATCTTACTCTTCCCCACAGATCTGCTACCCCCACGCCAGTATAATTGTCAAAAATTCTTTTGTTACGCTCCAACCAAATGTTCCAAAAAACTGCCGACACCAGACAACCCCACAAAGCTTTAGCTTTCCTCCCAATTCCTAGAGCCTCAAAATTAGTGCTTAGAAGCTCGAAACAACCCTTTGGGATGACCCAACTTACTCTAACCTCCTGAAACAATTTCCACCACAATTGAATCGTGTAAGAACAATGAAGAAAAATGTGATCAACACTTTCCTCCTTTGCTTTACACAAACCGCACCAATGGGGAGAGATGCAAATAAAAGGACTTCTCCTTTGAATTTGATCACAAGTGTTGAGCCTCCCAATAGCCACTAGCCACACAAGAACTTTGACCTTCGGAGGAACTTTTGATTTCCAAATCTGTGAAGAGGGTGGAAAATGTTGCACAATCCCATTGTTGCTCAAGAAAGAGCGATAGGATTTGCAGGTAAACAATCCTGATAAATCCAGTTTCCACCTTCTATCATCCGCTCTTGATTGCGACAATCGAACATTTTCCACTTTCTGTAATAATCTAGCCGCCTCTTCTATCTCCACTTCGTTCAAATTTCTCCTGAAATCAAAATTCCAGCTCAAAGAATTGATAGAAAGATCCACAAAACTTGCGATGTTCTGGTTGTGCCTTCTCGATAGCAAGAATAATCTAGGAAATTGTTCTTTCAATGGTCCCCCTTCCAACCAACCATCCTCCCAACACCTCACCCTTTCCCCATTGCCCACCTTAAACTTGCAACATTGTAGAAATGCTTGGAGACCGCACGAAATATCTTTCCAGGGGCTTCGACTTGAACCCCGCACTGGAGGATTTGCAATCCACCCATTATCCTGCAGCCCATACTTGCTTCTTATCACCTTGTGCCAGAGAGAATTTGGTTCCTTTGGGAATCTCCACAACCACTTAGCCAATAACGCTTCATTCTGATTCCTCAAATTCCCTACTCCTAAACCCCCTTCCTCCTTACTTTTAATAACTATCTCCCATTTCACCAGGTGGTTTTTCTTTCCTTCCTCCACCCCCTCCCAAAGAAATCCTTTCATTAGTTTTTCTAGGCGTCCAATCACCCCGCAAGGAATTTTGAACAAGGACATGTAGTAGATTGGCAAGCTTCCCAAAACAGATTGAATCAAAGTTAATCTGCCTCCTCTGGATAAGAAGGCCTTCTTCCAATTTTGAAGTCTTTTTTCCATTTTTTCTACCACTGGATCCCAAAACGTAAGTGCTCTTGGCCTGCCCCCAAGAGGAAGACCCAAATACTTTATTGGCCAACTACCCACCTCACAACCCCAAGAATCTGCCAACCTTTTTAATTTCTCACAATCTGAGTTTATTCCAGCCAAAGAACACTTTTCTTTGTTGATTTTCAACCCTGAAACAGTACAAAATAAATTGAGCACCTCTAATAAGCTGTTCCAAACTTCCTCATCGTCCGCCAAGAAGAAAATAGTATCATCAGCAAATTGAAGATGAGAGATCTCCACCCTTTCTTGCCCAATGCCTAAACCTTTGATCAGCTGATTCTCTTGAGCCTTCTCCATTAATCTACTCAAGACATCCACTACTAAGGTAAAAAGAAAAGGTGACAGTGGGTCGCCTTGTCTCAAACCTCTTGAAGCATGAAATTTTCCCCTAGGCCTCCCATTTATCAAAACGGAGAAATTTGCAGAATTTAGACATCCCTGCACCCATTTTCTCCATCTAATGCCAAAGCCTTTTCTTTGTAAAACTTCGTCTAAAAATCTCCACTCTACATGATCATAAGCCTTTTCAAAATCGATTTTAAACACCAATCCCTCCTCTTTCTTCTGCCTCACCTCTTCTACCACCTCATTTGCAATAAGGACGGCATCCAAAATTTGTCGGCCTTTAACAAAAGCTCCTTGATGTGGAGAGATTGTGCTGCCCATAACCTCCCTTAATCTTGAAGCTAGGGTTTTCGCCACAATTTTGTATAAACCAGTAACTAGGCTTATAGGCCTATAGTCCGTCACTTTCAAAGAATCTGACTTTTTCGGAATTAGACAAATAAAAGTTTCGTTTGTCACCGCATTTATTATTCCGGTCTCAAAGAACTCCTCCATGACCTTCAAAATATCCACTTTCAAGAATTCCCAACAGTGTTGAAACATTTGCAAGGAATAACCATCTGGTCCTGGCGATTTATCCCTTCCACAATCAAAGACTGCTCTTTGTACTTCCGATTCCTCAAAAGGCCTCTCAAGCCAAGCTGCCTCAGATTCACTTATTGAGGCCCAATTGATGCCTTCCAATCCCCAACATACCTCTTCGTTACTACTAAACAGGGACTTGAAGAAGTTAACAATATGTTTTTCTATCTCTTTTGCATCCTCTACCACTCCCCTATTATCCACTTCCAACCTTTCTATATAGTTTCTCTTCCTTCTTCCACTTGCTATTCTATGGAAAAATTTAGTATTTCCGTCCCCTTCTTTAGCCCATTCCACTTTACCTCTCTGTCTCCACTTCACTTCTTCCTTATAAGCTAGATCTTCCACAAGGAAAAGTAACTCTTCCTTCTTTCTTTTAGCAGCAACATCTAGCCCTTCCAACCCTTCTCTCCTATCTAAATCCTCTATGCTAGCCTCAACATCCTTAATTTGTTTCTCAACATCACCAAAACTTTCCTTACTCCATCTTTGCAACTTTCTTTTGATAGCTTTTAACTTGTACAAAAATTTATAACCTTCCCAACCCTCCACCTGCTCAGATTGCCACCATTGTTTGAACTTGTTCCTGAAATCTGGGTGCTGTAGCCACATGTTTTCAAATCTGAAAGGACTTGGCCCCCATTTCACCTTGTTAGTATCTAGTTGGATTGGACAATGGTCAGAAGTGACCCTTGCCAAAGCCATTTGTCTAACCTCTGGAAAAATCTCTTCACAGCCTACCGAGATCAAAAATCTGTCTAACCTCCGACACACAGGTTCTTCTCTGAAGTTTGACCAAGTAAATTGAGCATTGAGCAACTCCAAATCCTTAAGTTCTGTATCTTGGATGAAATCATTAAAATTCCTCATGCTTGTAGTCATTCTTCCCCCATTTGATTTCTCATTTACAAATCTCACCACGTTAAAATCTCCTCCTACACACCATCTTGATCCACAAATACCGTAAAGGCCAGCCATTTCTTCCCAGAACTCCTTTCGCTCTCTATTTTTGCAGGGACCATAGACACCAGATAACCACCAGTCCAACCCATTGAGGGCTTTAATTTTTATGGAGACAGAGAAACCTCCAACCAAAGATTCAATAACCGAGATGTGTTTGGTGTTCCAAATCACAGCTATACCCCCAGATCTTCCTTGAGCCGGGGCGTAAATCCACTCTTTAAATCTGCTTCCCCAAACACTAGCCACAAGAGATCTGTCAATTGATTCTTTCTTTGTTTCTTGTAAGATAATAATATCGGGCTTTAGTCGCCTGAATTGTTGTTTCAAAATCAACCTCTTCTTCCTACTTCCCAATCCTCTCACATTCCAGCTAATTATCTTCATTAAATCTGACAATGCCCCCTTGAATTTTCTTTTCTGCCTTGTTTCCACCCACAAGCTTGCTAGCAACGACTTTCCCAGTATTCCTCTCAAGAAATAAAGACCTTTTCAGTGGCACCAAAGAAACTTTCATATTTGACATGAATTTGGTAGTTCGAGTTTGTGCTTCACGTTTGACTGATGCCCTAGCCGACCTTTTCCTTCTGCTATACTTTAACAGTTTCTTGTTTTTTCCAGTATCTTTGTATTCAACTTGTTCCTCAGTGTCTAAATTTGCTAAATGATGCGACTGAGAATGTACCTCATCCAACGTTGTCCTTGTTTCCATTGTTGTATCAGTGAAGAGATTGTGAAACACATCGTTAAAGCGATCTAAAACCTCGAAGGTTTCTTTTTCGTCTTGTGAAGAATCACCAAACTCCTCCTCTGAAACTGATGATTGTGACATGTATTCGTCTTCACCAAAATCTGATAATTGAGAATAATCCAGACCAAGATCCTCTGTCAACCTCATCCTTTGTTCCGATGATTCCTCTTCAATCAACTTGCCCGAAGGCCTTATTAGAACATCATCGACATCCCTTTCCTTTTCATCCATCTGTTCACACTCATTAATTAAGAAGGTGAGATTGGGAGATTGAATTTCCTTCAGTTTAGGCCTCTCTAAAGGAGTCAGATAAGATCCGAACTCGTCAGGAAGAACAAGTTTCAGTCTTTTTCCACAAATATCAGAATCGCCAAATCTCCCAAGGAACTTCAAATTGAAACACATTGGAGTTTTACTTGAAACACCCTTGTGATGAGCTTTCATAGCCGAAGAACATTGAGAAATGTTCTCTGTTGAATACATTAAAGTGCTGCTTCCTCTTGTCAACCAACCACCGCCACCAACTGTCCCACATACCTCCAAGCCCTTGCCTACAACCGAAAAGACCACTTCTTTCTGACTTCCTTTCTCTATTGAATTATTAAAATAATCCCCTGCAACTGCCTTTTCTGCTCCTTCTGAGAAAACCACCGCTTCTGTCATTTCCACCGCTCCTGTTAGTTTTCCTACTCTCTGTTGTTCACCTTGCTTTCTTACAGAAAGAGTAGAGTCATTAATTACAGGCTTCTCAATCCGCACACTCTCTGTCACATCCATGCTTTCTCCTTGCTTTCTTTCAGAACCAACATTGACAGGGCAATCAAAATCTCCAATCTGAAAACAGACACGTGTCCCTGAAATAGGGGCAGTCTGTTGAAAATCTGCTTTCGCCGGAATTATTCCGGTGATCCTTTGTAACTTCGATTTAGTCTTCAAAGAGCCATTTGATATTGTGGTTACTCCACCATCTGCAGCCGAAAGATTACGTCTCTTTGCTGGCGAAAGTTGACGTATTTTTACCCTGAATACTGATTCTCCATCTACCACATTTACGAACTCTGGAATAAAGCCAATGTTGTTGAGTTTGATTTTTAACTTTGCTTCAATCAAAAAACCAAAGTTAGCTGTTCTACGATCAACTTCTACCAGACCACCGCATGCATCGCCAATCTTTTGGAAAAAATCATTGGTCCAAAGATGCGGTGGTAAACCTTCCAGAGCAACCCATCCACCATAACTAACCACCTTTCTGTCATTTGATTTGATACTGTCCCACCATCCAGACAGCACCACATCTGGAAACTTATTCATGGCTAGAACTCCAAGTTGTGCAATTTTTGTTGCTTCCTCTTCGTTCTGACAAACAAACAAAGCCTTGTTGCATTGGAATGGTGAAAGCCAAATTTTCTTTCCCAGCAGATTTTGAAGTGAGGCCTCCACAACTCTCCAAGGCTGATGCACCACAAGTCTCTCACAAACGATTACACTCCCCCAACTATAGGATTCCGTGGAAGTATCTCTCATATTCCAGTTTTTCTTGATCCAACTTTCCTCTCTGACGTTTCGAAGGGATGCCCCATTTGTCAACATCTTGCCTCCAAGAACTGCGTCTCTATACGAAACCTGAGGGCCAAACCCCGAGTGGCTGCTCATAGGCTTAATTCCATCCCTCTTCACATTCATCTGAGAAGCCCCGGCTCTCTTTCCCCCTCGGAGAATTTCAGACAGTAGTTCCTCCAGACTTCTCCAGCCGAAAAAGTTACTTCCTTTAGGAACGAAGATATTCCTTACAAAACCATCCTTTTCTGATTTGGACAGAACAAGAAAATCCCCGTTTTTGTTGTGGAATCTTTCAACCCAAAACTGATAATTATGACCTCTATATTTTCTGAAAAATATCTGACCGTTTGTAACTACCGCCTCCTTTAACTGATCAATGAGCCAAGCAGCACATCCCAAATCGAAAGAAATCTGGTACCCTCTGTATCTAGTTCTCTCTGTTAACAGAATCCTTTCACCAAAAGACTTATCTTCCACCTCTAAGATGAATACCTTTTGCTCTACTTTGTAATCCCTGGATAAATGTCGGTAGGTCATCTTATCCCACTAGAATGCTGCTCCCCTTACCAGTTTTTGTTGTGGTTCAGGGCAGTTTCTCCTTCTGACTCCATTGCCGCCTTCCCCTTTGCTCAGATGTGAGCAATGGCTCAAAATACTTGTTCAAGCACTACATGATCTATGCATGTCTAAGATCACAGTAACTTTTTCCACTCCAAAATCCCAAAGATCAAAAGAATCGATCTTTATCACCAATTCTTCAAATCCAGGACACCCAATTGAAATTAAACCCAAATCGATCCAATTCTTCAGCAGATCTCAGAACTTAGACAAATTGGAAAAAACCCAGATGAAAAGTTCATCCGAGTTGGTGGGTGGACTCGGTGAGAGAGCGATCAAGTGATCAATCCGAGTCGAAGACCGAGATTACGGAAGATGGAGGAGGAAGAGAGCAGAAGCGCGGCGACTCTGAAACCCAGCCAACTCATCCCGTATCCTACTCACTCACAATCCCAGGAAAACCAAATTTCCTAGCGATGCATTTCCAATCGACATGCAAAGAAGATCCGAGCAGTAACTTTTTTCCACTCCACTATCCCAAGATCTGGATTAAGCACCTTAAGATCAAAAGAATCGATCTTTATCGCTAATTCTTCGAATCCAGTACACCCAATTGAAAATAAACCCAAATCGATTCAATTCTCCAACAGATCAATGTTGTCAGAGACCGCGAAATTATGAATCGGACGGCGAAGCCTAACCGGAGATCCACCGCCGCTGAGACAAGAGGGAATCAGAGACCGACGGACGATGGAGATCGGATACGATCAATCTCGACGGCAGCGATAATCGATCGGAGATGGAATTCTCCAGCAAATCTCAGAGCTTAGACAAATTGGAAAAAACCCAGACGAAACCAATTGAGAACCCGGGTCGGATTGATCTCCACTGCTTCATGACTATAGTTTAAAAAAACATCTCTGCGATGACTATCAGCGGCGCACCAGTAAAAGCAATTATTCATCTCCTTTTGATATATCCTTTATTCTTTTTAGTGAGGATTTAAAATTGACACTCTTCTTTTTCTTTGTTTGTGTTTGATTTTCAGGATGCTTTAGCTTCCGGAAATTGTAACAAGATTCGTATTTTGATGAGGTTCCTGACTGTTATGGTATGTATCATGTTGCTATTGGTGACTGATGAAATTCAGGAACAGATTGAGAACACAAGAATACAATCAGATATATGTTATTCATTATATGCTTTAGTTCGCTCAAATTTACCAAGGAAATCTTTTAGTTAATGGAGTCTGGGAATGTAATGTTGTCATCCATATGCCATCAACTTAAACTTTAGGCCATATCTTACCACATTTGGCTGTTCATATGAATACAGTTTGTATCTCTGCAGCAATTTCTAGAAGCTTTTTTATTTAGACCATGTACAAGGTACAAAGTTCTAAAGTTTCATCTCCTACTGACAGGAGTACAATTTAAAGGAAATGCATGTCATTAAATATAAAGAACATATATAAGAAATTTTTACTTTCACATTTACCAATGATGACATTGGACTTCTACCCAGGTTTAATATACAACAAAAAGCAGTCCTACTACTACTAACCAAATTATGTTATCCAAAACACTATTCATATCTTTTGTTATCTCTACCCATAATATTAAGTTTTGGTTTTCCCCTTCCTCTTAGAACCATAAATATCGCAAAATAGACTTCAATATTCATGAAAACAAGTTTTTTAATCCATATACATGTGTATGCATAGAGTAATGTTCTTTTGTCCAACTTATATTGCCAACGAATGCATCAGTTTCAAGACTGTGAATTGGAGTATACATTTTTATAAAATCCAACTTGATCAATGTTTCAGATTCCCAGTCTTGGCAAAAGAACATCGCCTTTTTTATCTACTATATACATATCTTTCTACACGAGTGCGTGAATTTTACTAAGGTATAATTTTTTTTCCCTTGTAGTAACTTTCTCCTTCTATAGATGTGCAGTAAAGTTATCCATCCCAGTTCTCTTGTGGTTGTGTTCGAAACATTGTTATCGTCAGCTGCAACAACAGTTGATGAGGAGAAAGGCAATCCATCCTGGCAATCACGAGCTGACTTTTACATAACATGCATTTTATCTTGTCTCCCTTGGGGAGGAGCAGAACTCATTGAGGTACTTTTATAATGGTGCTTGATAAAAAGAAAAAGTTTCTCTTTTATGGTATCAATGTTTAATTTGTTTGATTATTGTTTTTCAAAATATTCCGATATTCTATGTCTGCTTATGAACCTCATAAAACTTTTAGTCTTCGGTCTGTTTAAACTAAAAGTACGATACTAACTGTTCCTGTGGAGTCTAGGTTTTTTGTTGAGAACTCGTTACATAAAAGGCTTGGTTTGTTGCATTCTTACTATAAGCAATTTAGACCTCCAGAATTTGTGTCTCACTTTTGTTCCGGCCACTAACTATTTAAAAATAAAAAAAAATTATTGCCCGGCTTTAAGCGGCGTCTCCAAGATGTTTCTGTTCCACGTCTGACCTGAAAAGTTTAATGGATGCACGCTATCACATGTTGTAGCTATGTTCGAGGGCTTCTGTGTCTGGCACAGATGTAGTGGCCCTTTTGGTTGTGGTGAAGCTTCATGGGAGTATAGTTGGTGGCATGGGTCATTGTATTTTCCCATTAGGTGGTTTGGACATGTGAAACAAAGACCTATAGATGCTCCAGTAAAATGTGATTATGAGATTGAGGCCCAGGGCAAAGGGGATAGAGGAAGGCCTAGGAAGACTTGAAAAGAGACAGTAAGAAAAGACATGGAGTGCTTAGAGCTAACGGAAGACTTAGCGCAAAACTGAGCGCAGTGGTGTAGGATTCAACAGCCGAACCCACATAGTGGGATAAGGCTTTGTTGTTGTCGTTGTTTACTGTTTGACTCAACTATGGCTTACATTTCCTGTTTTCTGTTTCATTATGAGTTTAAATGCTTCAGTCATGATTTGTTGTTGTCTCACTGCAGCAAGTCCCTGAGGAAATCGAGAGAGTTATGGTCGGTGTTGAAGCTTATTTGAGCATAAGAAAACGTTCTTCTGACACTGGGTTGTCCTTTTTTGAGGATGATGATGAGAATGCGAGAGAACCTAGCGATAAGGTATAAGTTATTTGAACATCATATTTGCTTTTCCCTTTAGATTAAAATATCATTAGGTGATTCGCGTATATTGTAGTCTACCAGAAATATTGGCCTTTTAATTTCATAGATTGTATTGATTGTTAGAGGTGGTAGCTGGTTTAACTATTGTTGCTTCTCTGTGTTTCCCCCTGTTTCCAGTTTTTTCTGCAAGTGACAATTTATTAGTGTCCGTCAAAACTGTCATCTAGAAATAGCATTCACCATGAATTTCTTCTTTCATAACCATGATATTTCATCTTACAACTTTACTCTTTAACAGATTAGGACTTAGTATTGATGCTTGGAATGATCCTTTTTAAAGTCTCTGGTTTCTCCACATGCAATGAACTTTAGTGTTATTATATATCTCAAATCACTTTATTATAACGAACTGGAAAACATTTTCTTTGTAGGCCCCCTTAAGTATATCCCTTGATCTTTTATCATAGGCATCTTCTAAGTTATTGAATATCATGCTCGCCTTGAATTGTCTTAGTGAGTTGATTGTCTACATTTTGGATTTGCCTTGCAAAATGTGGAATGGATATTTGACACTGTTTCTATTCTTACTAGTTGTGACCTAATCCCATACTTCCATAATGTGACTCATCAATTTAATTCCTTCGTAATTTCCTCAACTGATCTCATTCACCATTGCACCTTGAATTAAAGTCTTGTTAAATGATTTTGTTAGCCACTCAATTCTTGGGTATTCAAGAGTTTTTTACACTCATACAGCTATTTTATGTGGTCCTTGAACTTTATATTTATTTTCCCATCTTTTAATTAACTTCCCTACTTCTGTGGATTGTGCATATCATCCCAATATTATGTTCTTTTCCTATACATTTAATTTGCTTCATATCTCTATTATCTAGTCAGACTGTTATCCTTTTCATTGTTTTACACTGCCTTGTAATTTTATCCTAACCACACTTTTTTTTTTTTTTATAACTTTGGTAGGATTTCTTGGAAGATTTGTGGGGCCGAATACAAGTTTTATCTAGCAATGGATGGAAACTTGATAGTGGTAATGATCAAGTATCCCAGAGTTCATTTAAACTTAAACATTATATTTGGCTTGCCAGTCTTCTTTATTCTATATTTTCTCATGATTTTATTTCATTGTTTGATCAAATTCTATGCACTCACTTGGCAGTTCCTAGACCTCACCTATCATTTGAAGCACAGCTAGTTGCCGGAAAGTCTCACGAGTTGGGACCCATCAGCTGTCCTGACCAACCTGCAATGCCTTCAACAATGTCTAATATAACTTATGGTAAACAAAAGCATGATGCCGAGTTTATCTATCCACAAAGGATACGAAGGCTGAATATATTTCCTGAAAGCAAAACTGAGGTAGTTTGCTATCTGAGAACTAAATTCCTATGTCTAAACCAACTTTCTCGTTCTTAATGTTTGTTAATTTTAAGCTTGCTAGTGATTTCTTATTACATTTTCCCTTTTTATTTTCTTTCTTTTAATGTTTTCTGTACGACTTGAGTGCCACACTGCTGTGACCAGCTTAAAATATCCAAAGTTAAAATTTTTTGTTTCGTAACACTCTATTCGGCACAAAAAGGATAAACGATGTTCCCTCCTCAATTGTATGTTGTATGGTTAAGTGTATGTTTGCAGTGGGTTGTATTGTTACAGTGAAACAAGGCGTAGTATTTTTTTGACAATAGTGTAGATCTTTTCTGTAAATCTGCACTTAGCCATATGAAGATGAGTTTTTTTTATTATCAAATGATATTCAGCATTGGGTGAACAAGAGTGTCCTGTCCCTAGGTGTCCAACCAGGGAATTTAGTTATTTTTTATTAAGAAGCATCCATAAAATCATAATTCTTGAAGTTTGTTGGATCAAATATTTGCTAATTTTTAGGCTGTTTTTCTCTCCTAAGCCTAAAAAGAATTCATATATGTTGTGAATGTCGTTTATGGCCTTGAGATTAAACCAATGGCCCAGATTTAAAAGCTTCTCTTTGTTCAGGTATCTGCTTCTAGATATGATTTTCAATTCAAAGCAGTATTTTTCTAGGATTTTAATCCTTCTGGGATTATTTATGGAATTGTATTGGTAAAGAGTGAAAAGAAATTTCTTCGTGCAATCACTCTTGAATTTTTTATAGAATGAAGCTCCAGATCAAGTTGATGTTTGTAAAACTATTTTGTAACACATTTACATGATGTATACTTTATGTTAACTTAAACAAACTACAAAGGCAAAAAGAAAATTTTATTCTTAGAGTTTTTACAATAGTTTCTGTTCAGTAAGTAGTCCAATTATGTCAAGAAGTTTTTGAATAGTGCACAGTTAAGAAGAGAACGATAATATGGGATAAATTAATAAATATGGATTCTCTATAGGCAACAGAAGAATTTGGTTGCATCTGGTACTGGTACCGTTTTCCACAGTTCTGATTTCAATATAAACTTAATGGATTCTTCATATGTTGTCATTTTTACTTTATTATTTATTTTACCGATTTTGAGTTACTAGCTTATATCATGTTCATTGCATACTTTTTTTCTGCTTGTTTGAACGCATTTCTGCAATAAATTTTGCACATCAATTTTATTGGTGATTGGTTGTAAAATATGTTCTTTTAGTTATTGATGACATGAAAATCTTTTGTTTTTGTTGATGACAGGACGTGCAACCCATGGATCGCTTCATCGTGGAAGAGTATCTGCTAGATGTGCTATTTTACTTAAATGGCTGGTTTGTACCTCTCAATGAACTCGTAATAGAAGACATAACTAAATTTCTTATAGCTTGCTCACTTTAATTAGTTTGTTGACTTTCTGATGAGCAGTATCACTTTGTATTCTGCTTTTTTCTTTTTCTTTTTGGAATTGAGTATATGCTACCAGTTCAAACCAATAGACCAACTCATTTTTCTCTTGAAAAGATTCTGTTAGGTGTCTTGTGTTTTTATTGTTGCAAAAAGGTTTTATAATGTATATGATAGCAGAATTGTGTGATGGCTAACTGCTTAGTTTATGCATTTCTTGGAAAGGATGAACTTCATTTTAAAATGTTAGATAATTTAGTCAGATACTATGTAAAATCAAACTGGTTTGAGGCATTTAAACATTCAAACCTAATAGTCAAATTTTGATGCATGTCGTATTGCTTAATTTGTGTCTGTCTTTGCAAAATAATGTGTAAGTGCGGGTTGAGCAGAGGTTGTGATTTTGGATATTCTATTGGAGGCTTGCAGCGATATATTTGTTGTGTTTGTTTGTTCATGTGAACAAAGAAGTTTGTTGCTTTTAAGTCTTGTCCTGCTAATGGTACCAAAAGCATTGATTGTGGGCAGAGAAGCATAATTTGGGTGTTTCCTTTTAGTGGTTTTAGACTTTTAGTTATAAGATTTTTCTAAACTAGCTCGATGTGTGGAAGAGAAAAACAAGCAGATACCTAGTTGAAATTTTACTGGTGTTTTGAAATCTGGATTACTTGGTGTTATCTTACTATCTTGTATTCATTAATGTGTATGCAGGTGGATTGATATTAAACAATGCAGTTTTACTTTCTGATTCCTTGTACTTAGAATTCTTCGTTATTTCTGTTTTTATTTGATTTTTGGCCTTAACATTTATTCTATTTGTTCTTCTTTCATGCAAAGCTAGTCGAAAAGAATGCGCTTCATATATGGCTGGCCTACCTGTGCCCTTTAGATATGAGTATCTTATGGCAGAGACAATTTTCTCCCAGGTAAGTTGTTAACCTTTGCATTTTTGCAGTCTTTTAGTTCATATTTTGATGAGGTATTTTATTCTCGTTCCAGTCATACTTTATCCATATGTGAAATATATATGATTTGTTAATCGTATGAGTTTAACACATTGTAGCAATATTTGGTGGCTTAGTTATGAGTTAAGAGTTAAATGGGCTGTATGGGTGGAGTTGTTTCTTCAGTTTGGTTGCTACAGTTTTTCCAGTGTTATTTGCAAGTAATCGTTTTGTAGGGTGATTCTCCAAAGCTGCATATAGTTTGCCTAGGTTTTAGGTTTTGGAACAATCAGTTTATCTTCATTTCAATGGAAATATTTCAAGGAGAGTTTTTTCTTTTATTTGGAGAAATGGTCTGTATACATCCATATGGACATAAAACATTGGCAGTCTGAATTTAATTTTCAATCCCAATTTGCTAGCTGATTAATAACTCTTGAAGATTTTTTTCATTTAAGGTTATGGAATTGTTTTCTAAATTAATATGGGTACCTTTTGTTTAAATTCATCTTGATTTATTGTTCAAATCTTTAAGGATATTTTATGGGGAAATACCATGTTATAGGGTTATAAAGATTGTAAATGAATTTATTGATGATGAAATAGCTTAAAATGCAAACTATTCTTTTACAATTACATGTTAATTACGGATTTTTGTCACAAAGTATATAATAGTCTAACATGGAGTTTGAGAATGAGATTCATATTAGAATTCAATATATTTTTAGTGAGTATATTTTTCATTGAGTAGAGTAACAAATGAACTTCCCAAAGTAGAAAAAGTTTATAAATTTTTCCTTTGACTACAGATTTCATTAACTTTAACTCCACTGAGCAAGCTTAACGGAATAAGATAGGATTAGATCCATATTTTCCCTGCTTATTCTTGGACATTATTTTTTTATTAACAGATTTGTTCCTTGACTATATCTTTATAAAATTGTATGGTTTAAACTTTCTTATGTGAAGCAAAATGATGTGTTTTATATTTGCGCAGTTGCTTATGCTACCACAACCCCCTTTCAGGCCAATATATTACACACTAGTTATTATCGACCTCTGTAAGGTAATATGAATGCGATTATTTTGTCTATGTCTTTGTCTTTTGTCCGATTGAATTTAAGTAGACATCAATTTAAAGCAATCTGACTATGAAGTTTAATTCTTAGGCTCTTCCCGGAGCCTTTCCCGCAGTAGTTGCCGGTGCTGTACGAGCTCTTTTTGACAAAATAGCTGATTTAGATATGGAATGTCAAACACGACTCATCCTTTGGTTTTCACACCACTTGTAAGTTCCAGCATAAGCAGTACCACTAGCATTTTTAAGTGATGAATATTTCAAATCTCCTTTCTAACTTACCATTTTGCGACCTTGCTACATTACCTTGTTAAGTATATTTACTTTAAGGGGATAGACTGCTTGAAAAGTTATTAGCCTCATTGCTGTACACATGTTTGGACCTTGCACTACAGAAATAGCATCTTTTTTTGTTAACTCCTATCTCATTTGAAGGTGGGATTCTATCCTATGTCCCATAACAGCCAAGGACATTCCTGAATTTTTGGTAGGGGAATTACTACCAAGCTATGAAGCACGGATACTCCAAAAATTATAGATATTTTTTTCCCTATTGTATGCGGTACCAGCTGGATAATTCTGAGATAGAATACATAGATGGTACTCCAAGTCTGTATCCATCGACTTTTTGCCAACTTTTGACTTTTGGATACCCGTATCCACATGACGGCCACACATGCTAAATTCAACATAATGATTATTTGCATTTATTTTAAAAGAAGTTTGGGCTATTGTATTATTTGGAAGTGATAAGTGATATATAACCGGAAATGAAAGAAGATCTTTTTTGCTCTGGTGTGACAAAGCAAATTAAGGGGCTAGGACTATATTTTGCAACATAGAGAAAGAGAAGAGCTGTAAGAAAGATATGAATGCTATAAACTCATTTTATTACTGTTGTATTCATGTTTTGTCCATATCCTAGCTTTTGGAGATTTTCCGTGTCTCTGTATCCTGATGTATCGTGTCCCATTACCCGTAACTGTATCCATGCAACGTAGCTGCGGAGCTATCTAGCTCTGTAGACATGGATAGAATCTGGATTTTAGTTAATATACTGAATTTGTTAACCTTCATAATTCCTAATATACTATGCCTTCCTGACCATGCAGATCAAACTTTCAGTTCATCTGGCCATGGGAAGAGTGGGCTCATGTCTTAGACCTTCCAAAATGGGCCCCACAGCGTGTTTTTGTTCAGGAGGTGCTGGAGAGAGAAGTCCGTTTATCTTACTGGGATAAAGTGAAGCAGGTACTTAACCATTCTTAAGGATATTGATAACTAGAATTGAGGTTTTTACAGCACAAGGCTTGACACCTTGAACTAAATTAACTCTCGGTTTAAAGGATGTTATGCAATCACTATTTGTTCCTTGGTTATTCTTTTTCTAATATAGTTCTTTAATTATATTCCTTTTAGAGTATTGAGCATGCCCCTGGTCTAGAAGAGTTGCTTCCTCCCAAGGGAGCACCGAATTTCAAATTTAGTGTTGAAGAAACCAGCGAAGGAAATGAGCTAAATGCACTTTCTTCTGACCTCAGAAACATGGTGAAAGCTAGGGCATCTGCCCGTGAAATGATAGTATGGATAGAGGAAAGTGTGTTTCCTGTTCATGGGATGGAAGTTACCCTCAATGTGGTTGTGCAAACTCTCCTCGACATTGGATCTAAAAGTTTTACTCATTTGATTACCGTATTGGAGAGATATGGCCAAGTCATTGCAAAACTATGTGCTGACCAGGATAAGCAGGTCATGCTGATAAATGAGGTTGATTCTTACTGGAGGAATAATTCTCAAATGACTGCTATTGCAATAGATAGGATGATGGGCTATCGACTTTTGTCTAATCTGGCCATTGTCAGATGGGTCTTTTTACCTGCAAACATTGAGCAATTTCATATATCAGATCGTCCATGGGAGGTATGCTTACAGCATTTCTATTTCATTAAACTTAAACTTGTCTTTCTGCTGTTATAACTATTTGCGTTATGAACGCATGATTGAGTTTTGGTGTACTTGGTAGTTGTAAGGTCATGTTTTACCTTATTGGCATCTACCTTGAAAACAACATGAACAGAACACTTCAGAGTTGTACAAATCTATACAGCTGCTTCTAATGTAAGATGGTAAAGTTAATATGGCATCTACCTTGCTCAAACAAATGGAAACTGAAATAGTATAAGCTTTAAATTTGGTCACACTCAAAATCATTATGCTAAGATAGGCAATTCAAGATAATGCCACTCTAGTGGCAAATGTGGATGATTGTTAAAACAGGAGACTTATCAAAATGAAAAAAGAAAGAAAAAGGAAATAGCGCTTTGCAGGTTTTCCCTTGTTTTGGCCTGCATTCTTATATTCTCGAATGTTTTTCTGTTGTAATTTTACTTTGTGTGAGATCTTCCAAATTTTAGAGCTTTCCATATTCTTGCTTGCATGATGTTGGTATGGTGGATATTATAACTAATACACTGCAATTGTTTTCTCTTATTGTGGCCTTCTTGATTTGTGTAAAGGATTTAGTCAACCAGATTGATTCATCTTTGCTATATTTCCAAACTTCACCTTTCTTACCATTTTTATTGTATACATGGCCTTTGTTTGCATAATGGGAATTTACCCTGCTAAGGGTCAAATAAATGAACATACGTGTTCATCAACTTGGCTTCAAGAATAATTGTGAATGTTTCTGGTATCAGTTAGAACTCAAAACCAACCTACATTTACTGGTTAACATTTAAACAATATTGAACAAAGTAAAGATTTACTAGTTGTGGCCATCTTGTGTCCTTGTAAATTTCTTGTTTATGGTAATTCAATTTGTTTTCTTTTAAAACAAAATTACTGGTAAACATTTAGTTTTTTTTTTTTTAGAATACTTATATAGGGTAGCGTTCTTTTACCAGGGATATATAGGGTAACGTTCTTTTACCAAATTTATGAAATGTTCTTTGACACTTGACGCAGCATGATTCCCCATGATCAATGGTTGACAAAGTGGCAACATGACATGCAAGATATTTGGTAAAAGAACATTTTGTCACATAAATTTTCGTCTAAGGTTTTCAAATGGGGTTTTGTTTCTCAGATCGGTCAAGTGTGATGGTTGAGATGCCAATAATTTCACTGAACCATCTACAGAGTAAAATATACAGTTCGGATCATTGAAACACACGTATGTATTTGTTGTGTATTGATCATTTGTTTTCTTCACTGCCTGGTAGCTTTAAATATATACTTGATTGTTTAGGGAGTTTGGTATCAGCTGGGTTTTACCCATGGATTGTTACCTTTTATGGTAGAGAAGCATAAATTACCAGGAAAGTGGAAGAAAGCCAAGGTCTTATGGGGTTTTATAGTTTCAGCTATCTTCTGGGCCATTTGGATGGAAAGAAACAGGCTGATTTTTTAGGACTACTGCTATCTTCTGGGCCATTAGTTTCAGCTATCTTTGGGACAAAACTCGGTTATTGTCATCTCTTGGGCATCTTTTACTTCAGAATCTAGAGATTTTTCTTTTTCAGAAGTTTGGCGTAGTTGGAATGCTGCTAGTAGTTAGTTTTCTGGTGTTATCATAGTTTCTAAGTGTCAGGGTGGTGTTACTATTTATCCTGGCTTTGTTTGCGCTTTTGCAGACTTGTTGTCCGCTCTTGTATTGTAAAAATTGTTTTGTATATATTAACTGGGGACGTATCACTTCAATATTGTACTGGCTTTCTGTCAGTTGAGCACTCTTCATATGCTCTGCTGCATTCCCAATTTCCCATCTTCCCTTTTCGTAAGAATGTGAAATTAATTTTTTATATTAGTTGTTTACTAATGTATTTATTCTTTTTGACCTGGAGCTGTTGCCATATAGACTATCCTTTCTATGCTTATATCTTCATACGCGTTTTTCTTGATTGCTTATACCATTTTGTCCCTATCCTCTCAACAGATACTAAGAAATGCAGTTAGCAAGACATATAACCGTGTATGTGATCTAAGGAAGGAGATTTCATCTATGAAAAAGAGTGTTGTATCAGCTGAAGAAGCTGCAGCAACGGTGAAAGCAGAGTTAGAAGCGTCTGAATCAAAGCTTTCACTCATGGATGGTGAACCTGTTATGGGGGAAAATCCTGTGAGGCTGAAGCGTTTGAAGTCACGTGCTGAAAAGGCTAAGGAGGATGCCGTGTCTGTACATGAATCTTTAGAGGCTAAGGAGGCTCTTCTAGCCCGATCCCTTGATGAATTTGAGGTACGGAATAGTCCTTTTCATCTGTTGAATCGTTTTCCTACGATAGATGTAAAAATGATGTATATATTTTGGTCTTGTAGGCACATGTTATAATCTGAACTTTTAATTAATCAGGCTGTTGGCACTCCTAATCATTTCATTGTATTAACCATGATGCTCACATGCAGGCATTGTTCTTCTCCTTGTACAAAAACTTCCTCAATGCGTTGACGGAACGGCTGCCAGAAGCATCCAAATGTGTTACATTGCAGGGATTAAAGGGGATTCATGCAGATTCTATGGCCGTTGACCTTGAGGAATCATCCGCAATGGATGTCGACAATGAGAATGGAATACCCAAGAAAAGGTATTTCTTTCTCCTCACTAAAATAAAAAATCATGTATTACATGTAAATGAAAAACATGTTGACTAGAAGGTTAGAGCGGATGAAGCATGTTATGGAGGGGAGAAATTGGGATACGGATTATGTATCGTAATCCTTCATAGTTGACTAGCTTTATTTTCGTGTAGTCTCCTTTATTTTCATAAGATATCTTGTTTTTTTTTTATCATAAATCAATAAATTGTTTTGACATCGTGTGACATGATATCCAAGTGTATTTAACTAGTTTTCTCAACTTTTGCAGTGAACTGAATGGTGGGAAGACGAGTAATGTTTATAATGTAGGTGAAAAAGAGCAGTGGTGTCTATCGACTTTAGGCTACCTCAAGGCCTTCTCGAGGCAATATGCTTCTGAGGTAAAGAGTGTTGCTCCTCGTTCTTTTTGCGACTTCCCATTTTTGTTTGTTTTCCTTTCTGCCCTCCCCCGCCCTTTTCTGGTATAATTGACTGTTTTCTCCGGATTTTTGGGTGAAGTTTTATAGGCATGCTTAATATTCTTTGCTACTGAATCTCTGACCTTGTATATGTACCTGGCAGATTTGGCCTCACATGGAGAAGTTGGATGCAGAGGTTCTAACCGAAGACGTGCATCCTCTTATTCGTAAATCAGTTTATAGTGGTCTTCGTCGAGCAACTGATGGGTAGTGAAACTTCTAACTTATCCCCCTCCCGTTCCCCCTTTTCTTTTTTTCCAAGCAAGCAACAATGCATGTTAACGTCGATGAGGGAACCTTATAGATTCGAAGGAGATGAGACTAGCTACAGCATGTATAACGAGTGTTAGGTGATTTGTTTGGCTAGTTGCAGATGTGTAACCAAATCAACTAATTAGAGGCTTAGTATTCTGAAAACTCTTATGGATTGGGGCACTTTGTTACAATTCAGCTGCTTCTCCCGTTGTCCTGGGTTTTGCATATATGAAATGGACTGTCTTTGCCTCCGATAATTTTCCGCTCGGTATGTTGATGCGTTGGATGTTTTCGTTGGACGTCTCATACCGCGTTCAAGTGTTGGTGCTTAGAATCGTAGTTCCGACCGTGTAAAAGGTGTCGTATGGACAAAAAACGTCCCACGTTAGCCTTTTAGTCCTTTGTGAATATTGGTTGCAAGCTTACCACCAAGGTTTGTGTAAAATACATCAAATTTCAGAGTTGGCTGAAACTTTCCCAAAAGCTCACATTGCATCGAACTTTAACGATCTGAACCATCTGTTTATTAAGTTGCATCTCATAGATTATTCTTGCAAAATATTAGCCCAATTGGAAATATTTGAGACATTTAACTAAGTTCCAAGAAATTAACGAACACTTTGTTCTCTAAGAAACATTGAAATCTCATTGTAATAATTAATTAGACAAACGGTTTTGGATTGAATTCTCACCTCTCTCTTAATGCTTCAATCTCATCTGAAATAAAATAAAATACTAAATGTTGGTTAAAAATATAGAGCATTGCTATTTGCTAGAGTAGTATTAGTAAGTGAAGCGACTGGTAAAATAGAATACGGCTGTACACATTTCATTGAACTTGGTATGACAACTTGGTTCAACGTTCATCCTACGGTTAAGCTGTTAAATAAAGGTAAATAATAAACGTTTTCATTCTATTTTCTAAATTGTTGATTAATTTCTTTCCAACAAGTCGGAGAGCGAAGATTGAGATCTCCCAACTCGTGCAACATAGATAAGAATAAATCTTTACCAAGGGGTTTTGGTGGGAGAAGAAGGAACATATTTTGTAACAACTGAACTACCTTGTATTTTGTCTCGGATAAAATAAAAATTTGTTGAGTACATTAGGTTTGCTTGTGAAAGACAGGATTAACAATTGTCTCAAGCGGCTTTGTTGTCTCGATAAATTTTTGTATCTTTTGGATGTGGAAGTTCGAGAAGGCGCAGCAAACTACGTGAGGTTTGCTTGTGAAACTGTTTTCCATCTTTTTTGGAACGAGAAACTTCAATCCCAAATAAGAATTTCAGGTTCCCGAGCTTTTCAATTCGAAAGTTGTTGAGATGGGTAAATGACCTTGTCATCATTCCCAGTAATTAGTATGTCACCTGCATATATCAAGAGAACATTAAAAAGGGTACTTCACTTGCATAGTTGCATGCGAAGGAGAGTGGCCTAAATGGCCTCAGTAAATTTAAGAAATTGACGAAATGCCTATTTGAGATCATACAAGGATTTATTGAGGTGACAAAGGTCATAGTCGTTTGGAAATTCATCCTGACATTGACCATCTTAAGTGGCAAAGGAGTCTATCTATATATGCCCCTTGTTAATGCAATCAGTTTTGTCCATCATAGTAAAAAGAGAAATACTCTAAGCCAAAAGCACATTCAGATCAATCGCTCCATCATTTGTTGTTAGTTTATTAGTGTGGATACCCTTAGAGGCTTAACGCTTGAGGAGCTTCACGTGATCAATAATGCAGATGAAGATTCCAAATACGAGGATGATTCTACAAAGCGGCATGTGCAAGCAAATCTCTTCGCCTTTATTCTTTACTAGATTATCGTTTACGAGCAACGGAACACAGAAGCTATGCGCCGTATCGTCTCGCTGCAAACCCAGAAGCCAGTGTGTCAATTTATAGCAGTGTTCCTTTGATATCAATTATTTGTTTTTATTTCTTTAAATAAATGACCAAGGGCATAGTCATCTTGGAATGGTATATAAATCAACAAAAGGGTGGGAGTAGATACACGGCTTCTCGACATAATTTTGTGCGTATTGAGTTCCTCAGAAGAGTTCAGCTCAACTTCATATCCTGGAGACCAACGCCATCACCTTGCTGCATCGGTTTGAGAAGATCTTGTTTCTCGTGTTAATTTTTATGCAAGTTATGTTATCTAATTTGTTTGTGTGCTAGGCTCTGCTCCTCTTTTATATATGAACAAACAACACGTACACATAACAGACTTTGATTGCCTTTCTACATTGTAAAAGTAATATACACGAATTTTTTGAGACGATTGTGGTATTCAATTATAATTTTTTGTGATTTTGCAAAAATCCAAGTGTATTCAAATTTTCATTGATTTTAAAGGATTTTAATAAGTCATGGATTTTGATGGATTTCGTTGTTTCTCAATTCTCTAATGATAAACTCTACTACCCACCATAGTGTAATGACTATTATTATTATCACTTCTACCATCATGTCGTCAACACCGTCTTACCATGACCACTCCTCCACCCCACAACCACCACTACCACCATCGTCACTGCCATGAGCATCATCTCCAAATTTACTATGATCACCATCGACACCACCATCACCATGACCGCCACCTCTACCATGTCATCACCATTGCCCCCATCCTTACTGCTCCACCACCCCAACCACACCCCTGCCACTACAATCATTACCCCTACTATTATCACCGCCACTAAAGACACTAACTTTACTACCACCATCTTGCTGACAATCATCGCATGATACTTCTACCAACTAACGTTGCCACATCATCACAATTTCAATAGTAAAGACATAAAAATAATAATGCTTATTAATAAATTGGTCATTAAAAAGTCTGACAATCCATAGAATTCTAAAAAATTCTAGCAATTAAACTCTCTAAAATTCTGTAAAAGTCTATCATATAACTATTTTCTTTCCACAACAGTATATCACAAAGTCTATGAAATTTGATGGAGTTTATAATAGTCCAGAAAAATCTACTTAAATCTATAAAAGTTTATCAATAAAAAACTCAACAAAAATCCATCTAAATCTTAATACACTGCTCCTGTAAAAGGCTGTGGAGTTCAAACTTGATAATCACTCACAACTAACAACCTTCTGTAAGATGTAAGAGCCAAGTCTACTAGGTACGGCTCTTATTAAAGAAGATGAAGCAAGTAGAAATACGTGAATATAATAGTTAAGACATTTTTCTTTAGCTCATCGTGTCTCGACTTAATTATTCATTTTCATCTCATTCATTCATTTTTATCTTTAATTCTAACTTAATTATAAAAAGACTATAAAGTGGAAACCTCGGATAATAATTACCTTTTACGAAACCAAAAGCATCAAACCCGTCTCCAAACATGATTAAAACTATATTTCACAGTAAACTTTAGAGCAAGGCATCTACTTTTTTGTTTTAATTTTTATATTCTTAAGAATTCCCAATCAAAAAAGAAAAAAAAGAAAAAAAAAAAAAAGAAAAAAAAAAGGGGGAAATGCCACCCTGAAAAAGGAAGACGAATTTCCGATGTTTCTCACCAACCTTATTTTTCTAGAGAGATATAGAGAGTAGTTGCGCTTACTTTCTCTCCCCTCTCTCTCTGCTCTTCGGAAATTGGAGTCAGAGTCAAGGAGTTTTAGATAGAGGGGGAAGAAAGGAACCCAAATCCATTTTGTCTCCCTCTATCTCTATGCACGTTGAAGGCGTTTCTAGAGAGAGAAAGTTTACCAAATTTCCCTCTCACTTCTCTCTCTCCAACCCCAAAAGAAAAGGCAGTTAGAGAGAGAGAGAGAGAGAGAGAGAAAAGCAGAGGGTCTTCTTCCTATTTTTGAACCGGGTTCGGGCTGCGGATCACAGGAAATGGAGTTCGTGGGAAGAAGTGTGAAGAAGGAGCTCAAAGGCCACGGTTTTTCCGCCGGAACTGTGAAATCGTACGCCGCCACATCTGGGTTGTTCGAGGTCGTCTATGAAGATGGAAATACTGAGGAGTTGAGCTTCGATGAGGTCTCTTTGCTCCTTGGTTGCGGTGCTGAGGTTGACCTCGTGGAGGCCGCCGCCAAACCGGGCCGAAAGCCCAAAAAACGGCGGCGAATTGAAAGGAAGCTAGAAATTCGAGGTAATGCTGCTCTTGGAAATGCTTCTGGGTTTGATGGGGATTTGAATGAAAATTGTAATTTGAGTGATGGGTCTGAGGGAAAATTGGAAGTTGAACAGAGGTTTGGAGGGAATTTGAGGGAAAATGTGGCGGTTAGTGGGAATTTGAATGAAAATGTTGATTCTAGAAATGTAGTGAATAAGACCCTAGAACAGGGAACTAGGTTGATTACTAATGGGGATGTGAATCGAGTAGATAATTTGAAAAATGGGATTGATTTGAATGCTGGGTTTAATTTGAATTTGAATTTGAATGATGGATGTGACTTGAATGTTAATTCAAATGTTGGCATGAAGGGAGTTGTGGAGAAAAGAGATTGTATTGATTTGAATTTGGATGCAAATGATGACTGTGTTGAGAATCGGAATGGGGATATTAGTTTGGGCGGTTCAACTTTGGTTATCCATGGAACCCAGAAGAGGGGCTGTGATTTCGATCTCAATTTAGAAGTTAATGAGGAATTTAAGGATACAGAATGTGACTGTGAAGAAAAATTTAAGGTTAATCCCAAGTTTGAGATGATTGAAGGAAGTCTAGAAAAAGAGAGGAGTGGAGATGCTGAAGAAAAGATTACCGAAGATGGTAATTCTAATGGGACGTGTAAGGAAGTGTATATTGATATTAATGAAGATGTTCCCATGATGAACGTTGATGACCCCATTGACTGTGCAGCTGGTGAACGACTTGATGATAAAAATCGTTGTTCTAGTGGAGATTTGAAGGCTGATAATTCGCTTGGGATTTTTGACACTGGCTGCATTAAAGATAGTGGATTGGTGGAAGTTCTGGTAAAAGATAGTCTCTCTGAGGCTCGCACTCCAAGGATTCATGGAAACCTAGGCGATTCAAGAAGTCCATGCATTAAAAAAAGTAGCCGTAGAAAGAGGAGAAAACTACTGGATAATTTGAAATCTACGACTACAGAGACAGTTTTGAGGAGAAGTGCTCGTAGAGGTTCTGCTCTAAATCATGTTTCTGTCAGTGATCCATTGTCCTCTTCTGAGGAAAAACCAGCGATTTCTGGTTGTAAAGAGACTGAAAAGCCTAGTGTTCTTCCTCAGGAGCTGGAATTACCTCCTTCATCACAACATTTAAATCTAGATGGAATTCCTGTACTTGACCTTTTTTCTATTTATGCTTGTTTAAGATCATTTAGCACTCTATTATTTCTGAGTCCCTTCAAGTTGGAGGATTTTGTGGCCTCACTAACGTGCAAGACTCCTAGCTCGTTATTCGACCATGTTCATGTTTCTATTTTACAAACACTGAGAAAACACTTGGAGTGGCTTGCAAATGAAGGTGACGAATCTGCTTCTAATTGTCTGAGGTATATTCTTTGCCCCCCTTTTACTAGATTAATCTGATGTCACCCCTTGGGTTACTTGAACTTCCTATATTGATTTTGAACATTTTGTGTTAATCTTCAATGTAGGAGTCTCAATTGGGATTTTCTTGACTTGATTACGTGGCCAATTTTTATGGTGGAGTATTTCTTGATCCATGGTTCAGGACTAAAACTGGGTTTTGATCTCAGTTGCTTCAAGCTATACAAAACTGACTACTACACACAACCTGCTTCTGTAAAAGTTGAAATACTACGGTGTCTTTGTGATGATTTGATAGAAGTGGAAGCCATAAGGTCAGAGATTAATAGAAGGTCTTTGGCAGCTGAGCCTGACATGGTGAATGACCGGAATTTGAACTATGAGGTTGGCAAGAAAAGGAAGGCTCCAGTGGAGGTCGCTGGTACCTCGAATTTGAATGATGAGGTTGATGATGACACCAACGACTGGAATAGTGATGAGTGCTGCCTCTGTAAGATGGATGGAAATTTAATATGCTGTGATGGTTGTCCTGCTGCATATCATTCAAAATGTGTTGGAGTTTCTAGTGATCTTTTGCCGGAGGGTGACTGGTACTGCCCTGAGTGTTTGATTGACCGGCATAGACCTTGGATGAAATTGCAGAAGTCACTCCGAGGTGCAGAGTTATTAGGGATTGATCCTTGTGGCCGGCTATATTTTAAAAGTTGTGGGTACCTTTTGGTGTAAGTTTATCTTTTTTAATCTTTACATGGCTTTGTATTATATCACTGCTGGTGTTACTCTTTTAAATTGCCAAGATGACTAGTTTTGTTATTCATAGGTCAATTTGCTCTTAATTTTGGCCTACACAAGCATCTTGCTTAAAATCATTATTCATGAGAAACAAACATTAATCTTGTGCTGAGTTACATTGATATATATTAAAAAACCTATCAAGAAGCATGAAGTCTGTTGGTTGTCCCATATTCATATCCAAGTGAATTTATAATAAACAGTCATTTTAAGATGCATCATACCCGGATATCTAACCGAACAAGTTCTTAAATCTTAATTAATTAATTGCTGGACCAATCAGCTCTATTTCCATTTTGCCTAGTCAATTAGCATAGGTAATCTTTTCTCCTTTGATTCCTCCCCTGCACAAGTTGTATATTTATCATTCCTTAAAATCTCAACATCTTAAAATTGTTTTCAATTCTTGGTTTTTAGTTTTCATTTTGTGCGCCATTACACATGCATACCGTATACATTCTTTGCAGCACCCTTCCTCCACCCTTTTTTATTCCTCCTTTCTTATACATACTTTGCTATATTGTAGCATAAAAAATGATTAATGAAAATAAAATAAAAACCAAATGGGCCCTTAGTGATTGAGCTATTCTCAGTTTCTTATGCGCATTGATATGTTCAAAATTTTTTTATTGAGATAATAATTCGTTGATTAAATGTATATTTAAATGTTGTATTTATTTCTCTAGGTTATGTTCCACTTCTCATCATATTTCGTATGTGTTTGGCTTCATCTGTTATGGCTGTTGCTCTTGCAGATCAGACTCTTTTGATCGTGAGTCCACATTCAACTATTATGACAGAAATGATCTGAATAAAGTTATTGAAGTGCTAAGGTCTTCAGGTTTTTCCTATGGTGGGATATTAGTGGCAATCTGCAAGCACTGGGACATTCCTGTTAGTTTCAAAGAAGCAGATGGTAACATTGGTTGCTTGACACCCCTGGACCCTTCAGCATTTTCAGAAACATGTGCTGCTAAGAATGAGACTGATGAAGATAAAAAACTGCAAGAGAATTCAGTGACTGTGACAGCAATTCCAAATGTAACTTCTGAAGTGCCAGCTGAAACCATGCAAGTGGAAAGGTCAGTCATGCCGTGCGATTTAGATAGACCTGACTTTGTGAAAAAACTTCAGCCTGAAGACTTTTCTTTACCATCCACTAGCTCACATGTTAGAAGGGGAATTAATAAAGATAATATGGATCTTGGCAATGCTTTGTCTTCAATAACTGCTAGAAAAGGGGGCACTTCAGAAGTGTATTGTAGATTTGGTTATATGAACTATTACAGTTTTGGCCAAATTGCTTCATCGATTACCGAGGAGTTGACTCGTAAGTCATCAGAAAAAATTAAAGAAGATAAAATAATAACAGAAGAGGAAATAATATCAGCACAGATGAAGACCATTTTAAAAAAATCGTCCAAATTTTTCTGGCCAAATATTGAGAACCGAAATACAGGTGCACAGAAAGAGAAATGTGGTTGGTGCTTTTCTTGCAAAGCTCCCGCTGATGACAAGGATTGCTTGTTTATCATGAGTATGGGGTCTATTCAGGATGCTTCTTATAGTGATAGAGTTGGCCTTCAATCGAAAAAGAATGGGAAAGGTCATCTTAATGATGTCAGCTGTCAAATCCTATCTATTCATGATCGTCTGCAGGGACTTCTGTTGGGCCCATGGTTGAATCCACTTCACGTAGAACTGTGGCGTAAAACCCTTATTCAGGCATCTGGCATTGCCTCCATTAAATATTTACTTCTTATGGTAAGGATTTTATTTATTTTTAATCTGTCTGTAGTATAGAGTTTGTTAGTTTACATATGCTAAACCTTTAAGCTGGTGTTCCTGTCAACCTTTTGTTTTAATTATGCTCTGCTTTTCTGGTTTTTTCTCAAAATACTCTTTAGCCATCATTTGGAAATCTCTGCCTGCACCATGTTCATATAAAAATCATTGCTTTTATGTGTGTGTATTTATTTTTATTGTAATGTATCTCATTGATTTCATCTCTTAACATTGGTGGACGCACATGATACAGTTGGAGGCAAATCTGCGTCATCGTGCACTTTCAGCAGACTGGTTGAAACATGTAGATTCTGTTAATACTTTGGGTTCAGCTTCTCATGTTGTGACTTCATTACGTAGCAGAAGAAGGCTCAAGTGTTCAGATAGTGAGTCCAACCCCTCTTTAAATGCTGCCAGTGGGTTGGGAATGTTTTGGTGGAGGGGTGGTACGCTTTCTCGTCAGGTTTTCAGTTGGAAGGTTTTGCCTCGTTCCTTGACTTCCAAGGGTGCCAGACAAGGTCTGCTAATTATTTACTATTTATTATGTGTAATTTTACATTGTGGAGTTCTTTTACAGTTAAATCAACTGAATAATTATTCTGAATTCATTCAAAGTTGTAATATTCTGCAGCTGGGTGTACAAAGATACTGGGTATTTTATATCCTGAGAATTCAGAATATGCCAAGAGAAGCAAATCTATTGCCTGGCGAGCTGCTGTTGAGGCCTCAACTAGTGCAGAACAGCTTGCTTTACAGGTATTGTCCATACATTTTTCATTTAAATGGTGATGTTCAGATGTTTTACTGGCTTCTTGCTTGCTGTGGTATAAATAATAGCTGATGCGGCAGCCAAGTTCAAACTTCAATAAATAGAGTCTTTGTACTTTCCTATGTAATAAATGCAATTTATGCATGTAGTCCGCAAGTTGATTGTTTTGAGCCTCTCTATGTTACAGTTTTAACGTATTAGGTGAAGAAAGTTGAGGTTTCACCATAAAACCAATTGGCATTTTGTGGTGTAGCCCAACTTAGTTATAAGCCAATGCAAGGTCCCCCCTCCCATGAATGTGGGATTCATTCTCTACATTAGGTGTCATAAATTAGTCTTTAGAATTCCTAAGGATATTAATGCGGACCCTTCCAGATTCATGTACCAATTAGGGGAATATTTTTGCTCACCGCCTTTAAGTGATTTATGCTCACTATCCTATTCATCACCGTTAAACGAGTTTAAATTTCGAGATCTGTGTAGTAGATAGACCCAAATCTCAAAATTTGAACTCATCCAACGGTGATAAATATGGTGGTGAGCATTACCACTACTTGAGGGTGGTGAGCAAAAATGCACCCTACCAATTAGCCTATAAAAGGGGCTACTTTGTAAGCTTTTGAAATAAGATTATTAGTGAAAGAAATTTTGGGTTTCCTGCTTGTGTGTGAAGCACAACATCAGAATGTTTCCAAGGCACCTTCGGTATGAAGCTGAAGGCCTTTGTGATGCCGGAATTTTTCTAATTTCTGTATTGGAGTGATTCCATTACACCTTTGGTGTGATGCCAAGACCAGAGTGACTCTGGATCTCTGTCCTACATCAATTGTTTTTATCTTTTGTTGATTGGTCTCAAAACTGTGTGATTTTAACATTTTTTTGGTTGCCGTTATAATTCATGGTCTTGAATAGTTACTGTCTAGAAATTTGGGTCCCTAAAATTTGTTATTGTTTCAGGTTAGAGAGCTTGATTCAAACATTAAATGGGATGATATTGAGAATTCACACCCTCTGCCCATGTTGGACAAAGAGTCGAGAAAATCAATCAAGTTGTTCAAGAAAGTTATTGTCCGCAGGAAGTGCTCTGAAGGGGGGACGGTTAAGTATCTTCTTGATTTTGGTAAGAGAAGAGCTATCCCTGACATTGTGAAGAGATGGGGTTCTCTGGTTGAAGAACCGTCCAGTGAGAAGAAAAAGTATTGGCTGGATGAATCATATCTTCCCTTGCATCTACTGAAAAGTTTTGAGGAGAGAAGGATTGCCCGAAAGTCTACTGATGTGAAATCTGGGAAAGTTCTTGAGGTTGCCAGAGTAACAAAGAGGCCCCGGGAAGAAAAGGGATTTATGTATTTGTTTTCGAAAGCTGAAAGATCTGAGTATTATAAATGTGCACACTGCAACAAAGATGTCCTGATAAGGTAACAAAAATTTGTTCTTCTGCATGTAATTGCCATCTCGTATTTTTTTGTGCTTGTCATTGCTTATACTTCCCATAATAGCTTGTTTTCTTTCGATTAAAGTAAACTGAGGAAATCCTTGTTCTGGAACTGTTGCTTTTTTAAGTCAGTTTCAGAAATATTACTCCTGATATTGGATAGAAATAGACATTAAAGCCTTTCACTTAGGTTCATCTGTCAAAACATTGAGGTTCCTGTTAAGAAAAATTAGGAGGGATTGGGAACATCAATAGCTGTGATGTTTGAGGATTAAGTTCCATGATATGAAAAGATGGGCATCTCTTGTGTCTTCCTAGTCTTGTTAAAGGACCAATTCTTGAGATTATATTGTCCTGCTACGTGTTAAATGTTGTATTGTTTATGTTTTTACTGATCATCTTGTATATTATTTTCAATATAATAGGGAAGCTGTGAGCTGCCAGTATTGCAAAGGTGTGGGTTTCCTCCTCTCTCTCTCTCTCTCTCTCTCTCTCTCTCTCTCTCTCTCTCTCTCTCTCTCTCTCGGTTTTTTTTTTTTTTTTTTTTTTTGCCCTTTTCCCTTTGGTATGCGGTTCTGAAACATTGCTGGTGGAACACATAGTATCAATATTTTGTGAAGTCTTGAAGCTTGTATTTATTTTATCAACTCATTAACATTAACCTCACAAATGAATGCCTTATAATCCCAGTCTTTTAATTATCCATTAGTGGTCTTTTGCTTTCCTCTTGGCCCTGCTCCAGGCTTCTCCACTGAACCCTGTAGTTATATTTCATGCTTGAAGGTAACTATGTATTATGTACCATTGATGGGAACTATTTATGACCCTAGGACAACCTTATTTGGTTGACATCACACTCCTGTTAATGTTCTGAATTTTATTGTTAGAGCTTTTTTCTGTGGGATGGTTCATTCCGCATTCTTTCCATTGCATTTTGGCAACTATATTGAAGTAGTAATATCTTTTCTTTCCGTTATTTTTCATTTTGACTTTTGGTGTACAATGTATATAGAAGTTAGACCCATTAGGAGCTAGCATTACCTATTGACACACAGCATGCTCTTTTTGTTACTTTCTAATGAATAATTGGTGCCCCTAAAACTTTATGCTTGATACAGATTTCATTTGTTGTCTTAGCATTAGTATCTGATTGTTATTGTATAAATTTCAGGATTTTTCCACAAAAGGCATGCCAGAAAGTCTGCTGGGGCAGTGGTTGCTCAGTGTAAATATACATGCCACCGATGCCAGAATGGATTGCGTCCTAAGATTGACACAAAAAGAAGGAAAGTTGAAACAAAAGGAGGGAAAGTAAAGCCACAGAAATGTAAACCGAAAGGAGGGAAAGTACAGTCACAAAAATGTACAAATTCTCAAACAGGTCGCAGATCAATGCGTTTGAAAAACAAAAAAAAAGCTTTGGCTGGAGGACGACAAGTAAGATTGAAAAATAGCAAAACAGTTCCAGCAAGTGTACCCCTACGTCGTTCTCCTAGAAAAACTAAAAGCTTACCAGTGCAAAATAAAAAGCATAGCAAACGCAAGAAGGGGAAGAAAGGCAAATCCAATAAGGGCACTTATAAGGAACCAAATACAGTTACTTGGCAGAAGAAGAGAACGCAAGTCTATCACAGTTACTGGCTTAATGGTCTGCTATTGTCTAGAAAGCCAAGTGATGAATGTGTTACGCATTTTAGGGATAAGAAACTCCTTGTGCATCCAGAATGTGCGTTGACCATTCTTGATCAACCCAAATGCCACCTTTGTTGTGAAGCAAGATATACGTCTTCTTTAAATTATATTTCTTGTGAAATCTGTGGAGGTAAATGACAAGTTATGCAACTGTAGTTTTAAACGTAACTCTTTTTATGTCATTATTGTTAATTCAGCAAGTTTTAGCTGAATTATTGTGCTCTGATTTAGTATGTCATAATGCTATTAATCTCCACAGATTGTACCAATTCCTCTTCAATTTACATATTTTAACATATCCTTCATTACCTTTTGTACCATGCAGTGTGGTTTCACGGTGAGGCTTTTGGACTGAATTCAGAGAACATTGGTAAGCTTATTGGATTTAAGTGCCACATGTGTCGTGAAGGGAACCCTCCTGTCTGCCCCCACTTGGAAGATGTGAAAACTGATGTCCCCCAATTGGCCGAAGCTCAAATTGATGGTACCATTGATTGTTCTGAGGAAGTACCCAACTCCGTCCCACCTTTAAGTGAGGTATATATGCATGTCAAACTTTGGCTCTAATAAATTGTGCCAGTTGTGTTGATGCAATAGCATCCATACAGCAAATATCTGTCTCTTGTCAATTTAGGCTTGTATGGTATTATTGTGATTGGTTCAGTTTCCTTAACTCTAACAGTTAATATGTCAACAGTGCACTTAACCCTTGGCGATTCTTGTAAAGAATTGGCTTGTTTTAGAAATAATAATAATAATAAAGAACATTAACCTCCAAGCATTGACAAGTTCTTTGGTATTAAATTTTGAGCTTCTTCTGTGTCAAAGATTTTAAAAGGTGTCCCTTCTAGTGCAACTTTTATTTCTTTTATTCCTTTTTTTTTTTGTTTGGGAGGGGTTTGTACTTGTGGTTATAATCTGTTTGGGTTTTGAGGTTGGTTAGTTACTGATGGGCCCCTTATCTATCTTATGGTTTCGTACAACTTATTTTTTAAGTAAAGTTTATGTTTCATATAAAAATGAAAAAGGTCATTAAGATGAAGTTTTGACTTTTGAGTTAATGATGGAGTAGTGAAAATATTTGTCGTTGGTAGTTCTAAGTGTGTGATATGCTTACCAATTACCTACCTACGATTTGCAGATCACATGCAATTGAACACTTTTGGCGTTATTCGAAGATGGGTACTTCATTGTGTTATCTGTTCTTTGAGGTACTTCATTGATATTATTAAAGGCAGAGTTGTGAGAACAGATGGGTTTCAGGATCCTCCACTCGAGATTTTTCAGTTAGGTGAAGAGGAATATCGTGAGGCAAGTTACTTTCTTGTGTGGTGAAGTTGTGGCAGCGGTGCCATATATCAAGAACCATTACAAAAAGCAAATGAACCAACAAAAGAGGCTGAAGTGGTACAAAATAGAAAAGAATGTCTTTTTCTTGCTACAAGATCTCTATATGTTTGTTCTGTGCACTTTATGATGGCTTACTTTTTTATTTTTCAACTCTTGCTCTCTTCAGAGACACACCCGCACCCACAATCACATTTCTCTCTCTTCAGACGCACCCACACCTCGCATCTCTGGTTTGGTTGAGTGCTAGGGTGAGCATTTAACGCTTGTGCAAGGACTTAAGCAAATGTGATTTTGCTTACGGTGGTTACTTTTTGTTTTTCTTGTATCAAGATATCATTTTTTAGCATTCCCATCTTCATTTTAGAGTACTAATCAGTTGGGCCTATTCCCATAACCAAGTTCTGTTTTTCGATATCTCAAAGCTATTGGTTTTGCTTTATCTCATCATAGAAGGGGGGAGGGCATATGTTCTGGATACTCATGTGTAATGTTTCTCTTGTTGCAGGTTTCTAATTATCTTTATAGGTGATCTGCTTGTAGCGATTGAGGACGACGGGTGGAACACCCGAGGCTGCGTTCCTGGTGGAGTTACTTCCTGACGATGTTTAGATTTGATCGTAGGAGGTCCTGCATTTTCCGTCATTTGTGAGGCAGGATGATTAGGTGATACTAACAAATTATTAATGAGATTTCAATTGGATTTGAGTAGAGACCGAAGAGAATTAATTTCATAGACAGCAGATGCTATTTATTCTTTCAGTCAAAGTAACCGAGAGAAACAGCATTTAGATTTTAGATTGTTCTTACTTGGAACGTGACAGACAGCTTCCCAAGTTTGAGATTTTCAAGTCCGCTTGATTGTATTCTTACAACTTGCAATGATATTGTACAGGTAAGTACATAAGATTTCTGTTTTTCGTGGTAGAAATTAGGCCTGTGCATTAAAAAAAAAAAAAAAAAAAAAAAAAAAAAAAAAGGGACTAAACTGGCCAAACCGGCCACATCTTAATCGGTTTGGCTATTCTCAACATTCTTAGAGGAAAATTAATGAAAAGGGTTTGAAAACTTTTGAGTTTTAATAAAAATGATAAAAAGGTGTTGTAAGTAAATAGTACAATGAGTGATTTTTTTGAGTAAAACATGTCATGAAGACATAATTTCATACGAGCTCTATAAATGAGAAACATGTTGATTTTTTGTGCCATAAATGGAGTTGTAGATGCATACGTGTTAAATAAAAGTAAAAAACATTAAGTGTTTGTACGAAAGAAAAGTAAAAAACTTGTGAAAATGTGTTAAAATGACTTAAATAACCCTGAACACAAGTCATGTGCTAGGCACATGACATATATTGGATGGAAAACTTAACGGAGTTAGGGTGAGATGACAAATTGATGATTTTGTAAAGTTGGTACGAGAAATTGCTTAAAATTTTAGTTTATATGACAAATTGAAAAATACGAACAAGTTCATATGACATTTCAAAAATTTTCCCTATAAATGGTTAGTTGTGTTATGAGTTACCGTGTTTCCACCACATGAAAACAAAACCTGATTAGTTTAAAAGTCTCTTTGGAGAAGAACAAGGGGCACCATTTGGAGAAGGCAACAGTTGTTGCTCTAGTGCTCTCCTTGGGCTGCTTCATTTGTGCTTTTCTGAGCAATCACTCATATTGGTGTTACGTTATGTAGCTTTTGGGAGAGAAATTTGTTATGTATTTTCGTCTTCACACAAACCGAAAACTAATCCAAACCAACCCGCCACTGTTGGTTAACCAATTTGATCGGTTTTGGACCCAGTTTGGTTGGTTTCAGTTTGCAATTTTGACCCAACCAACAAGATTGGTTTGGTTTCAGTTTTAGCCTAAAACCAATCCTCACTGTGCACAACCACCATTGCTGCCATGATCGTCACCGCCACCTCCTCAACTCCAGAACAATCCCATCGCCGCCACCATCTCACTATCATCATCTTCGCCACTACCACCCACAACCTTCCCATGGCTATAACCACACCCACAATCTTCGCCACTACCACCCACAACCTTCCCATCCTTCATTCCCATCATTTGAAATTTTTTTATTACCTGGCGCTTGTTGAACAGAATTGGCATGGACTAATTGTAAGGATTGGTTTGGATAGTCTTTAGCCTTATTAAGGCCCGTGTTTTAAATGGCTTAATGAGGTTTGGTAAAGTTGTAATGCTAATTAATCCAGTTTAGTTTGAGGATTAAGATAAGTATCGGACACGTGGAATTTGGTTATTTTATTAGAGGTGGTTAAATGTGTGAACATGAGAAAAAAAAGTGAACATATTCTTAGCTAGTTAGTGGTTTTTTGTTTAATAATTAGTACTACGAGTTAGTTGTATTTTCGTTTACTTGTAAGTGAGTAGTATGAGATTTGGCTCATATGAATGGCAAGAACATGTAATATTTGTATTGAGTTTAATACCTAGTTATGGTTGGATCGATTGTATGTCTTAGCTCAATCTTCTTACTCTAAGCATGTTTAATTGCAAGGAATGAATATCATTTATATTCAAGTGTACAAGTAATGTATTAAATTAAAATATTTTAAAGATATTATATGAGATTGCAATTACACTCAAATATAAGGAGGCAAAATATAATTTGCCCTTTATTTATCTAATATCCCCTTTCCCCTCTCCAGTCCACAATAATTACATTTTTGATTTACAAGAAGGAAACTACAGAGCAGATTCCCAAGTGATTAATTACAGTCTAACATCTCCCTCCCCCCTTCGCGCAAAACGGTTAATTATGATTAGCATCTTCGGGTTTAGGTATTGTTCCTCCCAATGATTGTAATACCAAGTACTTTTTAGCGAGCTCTAATATGATCAGATTTATAAGCAATCATCTCTTGTAAAATATGAGCAACACCAAATCCCTCTATAGCCCAAACTTTTATTTCTCCTACTTGTTGTCACCCTTGCTTGGTCCTTCCTCTAAGGGTTTGTTGTGTAACAAGTGCATAATGTCCTCCATTTAGTTTGCTCAGGTAGAAGTTTTGTATAAATTGCATCGCCATGCTATTAAGTAATTTGATATAAGTTCTTTTCTTTCTAAGAGGTGGAATAGAATAACTCGGTTGAAGTGTAATGATCGTACATTTGTAATGCTTATAAGTCCCATAATAGTTCCCATTCTTCTACCCTTTCCCGAGAGTCCACACTAGAATAAATGAAGTTTTCTGAAAGAACTTGCTAGTGGAGGAACACCTCCTAAGGATAAGAGACATAGCGCTAAAGAGAGAGCTAAAAAAGGATCATTTGTGTATAATCTTGCATAATCTCGAATGTTATCAGTTATGGTATGTAGACAAATGGCACAATGCAAGCAAAAGTTCCTAGATTCATGGAGATGTAGAACAAAATACAAGTTATCATGATAATAAGTTATCATGTTAGATTAAACTTGTAAATTAAATGATGTGTTACCAATAAAAAAATAAGGACGTTAATCAATACTCACATCAGCTGTAACCTGTTCATCACACTCACATCAGATTATGTAGGAAGATAAGAGAGCAACACACACCTGTAACCTGTTCATCACACTCACATCAGCTGTCTCCTCTCTTCTCTCCAGTTTCAATTCAACGGCTTTCTCGCTAACATCTTCACCATGTACATCTCTCCCACACCTCCAATTCAACGGCTTTCAGTGCAAAACGTTTCGAGAGCCGTCCTACTCGCATTCGCATTACTGCTTCTGCAGCTGCCACCACTGTTGAGTCTGGAAACGGCGCCTTACTCTCTCCAGAAAAGAGCTTCGACTCCATTTCCTATGGAAGACACTTCTTTCCTTTAGCTGCTGTTGTTGGCCAGGTGAACAAAACACATTATTTCCCATCTTTCTTTCTCTCCAAATAATGCTGCATTGGATTTTTTATTCTGCATTTTCTTGATCAAATGTGAATTGGGGTTTCGGAATTTCTTCAAGGAATATTTTCCCCCCCTTTTAAGTGTTAATATTATGATGTTGGGATGGTTTTTTTCATAAATGTGGTGTTTTTTGGATTGGACGCTATGCGCTTGGTATACATTTGGTCAGGAATAATCTTGTAGCTGAATTTTCCATAAATGGGGGTATTTTTGGTTAAACTGTTGCATATGTGGATTAGCCAGTTGCCACGGCATTGTGCCCGCCCCTTTGCACCCAAGTTCCACCCCTACTTTATTACAGTACCTTAAAATACCGTCTTGTCTTAAAATAGGGGTGGGGGTGGGTTTAAAATGTTGACAAATGATGGATAGTGTTCTTGTCATCCAACAATGAATTGTTCCGGAGACTCTACGATCAGTGTCCTATCAACCTTTTAAGCTTATAGAACGATAACTTCTTCAGTGTGAGATTGCTAAAATGTTTAACCAAAGTGATGCAAACAGAGTGATGCTTCCGTAGCTTAGAGTGTTGACCAAAATATAGATGGAATTGCGCACTCATGTCCGCTGAAACTCTTTACATCTTTTGGACTGGTAATTGTTAATTATTTTCAATATATATTTTTCTTCCATTACTATGCATTTATAAACATTCGTTTTTAATTGCATTTATAACGAGTTTAGTTGCGTGTCCAAATTTTCAGGATAAGACGGTAGGGGTGGATTGAGAGATACTGTACAGATTTTGAGTGTGTCAATTGAATTCTTTTTTTCTTTTTTTTTTTCTATTCCAAATCAGCTGGCTGAATAAAACTTTTGCAGGGTTTAGTATATAGTAAATCCTTGGATAACTATCAACTTCTACTATTGGCTAATTACTGCATCTATGCACATTTTTGTGAATACTTCTTTTATTTTTAGGATGCTATCAAAACTGCTTTGTTGCTTGGGTCTATAGACTGTGAAATTGGAGGTATTGCTATCTCTGGAAGGCGAGGAACAGCGAAGACAGTAATGGCAAGTGGGTTGCATGCTATTTTACCACCCATTGAAGTAGTCGTTGGTTCATTGGCAAATGCTGATCCCGCCTGTCCTGAAGAGTAAGGGTACTGAAAGCTTACAGGTTATTTTGAAGTAGTCGTTGGTTCATTGGCATGATTCGCTTGGTTTTCTTGACTAAAGCAAAATGAATTTTTGCTAATGCAGTTTGCAAACTTTTTGGTATGGAACTTTTTTTTGGAGTGTTTGATACAATTGATATGATTTGAGCCAGAAACACATCAATGGAACAAATTTACAACTTGCATCTCAATTTTCCCACAACAGGTCATTTTTCTTTCTATATTTCCACACCCCCCGCCGCCCCCCCCCCCCCCCCCCCCCCCCCCACAAAAGAAAAAAAAATGCATGCTTATTAGGTTCCATAATGGACTTTCAGAAACATCTGCAGGTTCACTTTAGGTTCTTTTTGGAAAATTAAATTGGATCGGCAATGGAAGAAGTTTGTCCGCAAGAATTTTTCTGTTAATAATTGAAATTAGAATGGACATGTTAATTATTTTTCTTTCATGACGCTTAGATCCGTTTAGTCCATTTCTTCTCACAATGTGATTATGATGACCCATACCCTTCTTTCCTGTAACAATCCTCTTCCAGTCAGTACCATGTGCAGTTTTGACGGAAATAGTGGGTAGTGGCTGTTGATTTGAAGCTTAAATATTTACTTCTCTTTTAATGCCCTAGAAATTCCAATGCAAGAACTTTTGATCAGATGTTCTATTTTCACTATCCAGTTGATTTTGTGCAAGTCTCTTTCAATGATAAGGGTTCGGTTGTAATTCTTAAAGGTGGGAAAGTACTTTATCTGACTGCATGGAGTTGGTAATATCAAGACTCAGATTTTCCGGTCTCATTTTGTTCAGGTACTTTTCATGGAAAGATCTTTTCATATTCATATGATTTTCGTTTATGTAAATACCCTACTTTCACATTGTAGCCACTTGGAGTCACAGAGGACAGACTTATTGGTTAAGTTGAGGTTGAAGAGTCTGTGAAAACAGGAACCACTGTTTTCCAGCCAGGCAAAGCTCATCGAGGTGTATTATACGTTGATCAAATTAATCTTTTGGACGAGGGTATAAGTAATTTGCTTCTTAACGTACTAACTGATAGAGTTAATATTGTGGAAAGAGAGGGAATCAGCTTTAGACACCCATGCAAGCCTCTCTTGATTGCTACTTATAACCCGGAAGAGGGAGCTGTTCGTGAACACTTACTAGATCGCATTGCAATTAATTTGAGGTACAAATCTTGTATTTACCTAGTGAAACAAGTTCTCTCTTTTTATAAGCTTCTTATTCTACTAATGATGCACACTTCTTTGGCAGTGCAGATTTTGAAATGGTTTCGATGATCGTGTTGCAGCTGTGGCGATTGCAACACAATTTCAGGAGCACAGTCCTGAAGTCTTTATAATGGTTGAAGAAGAAAGGGAATCTGTGAAAACTCAGGTACATAGGCAGGAAAAAGTTAGTGGTTTTTTTTTGCATGCTACATTGTTATTCTCATGAGATAGAGAGACATTGGGTGTATTGACATTACTATCATATACTCATAGTATAGAAGAATGTCACTAAGATTTGAACATCATTTATTTGCACCCTATATGATTGATAAGTTTTATTTATTTGAGAAATGAGAAGGATGTTGTAAAAAGGAGGCAAGAAACTATGTTGATGAAACTGGATTACTAACTTTACTCTTTAGATATGTTCAAGGGCATTTGGTAAAATGTGCACCCATAACTTGTGGGCAATAGATTTTTTTCATTGAATATATCATGATATATATGATAGTTGCTCTTGCAGAACTTTGTGATGTTGGGAGATGAAATTTAATTGATTTTTTTACATTTTATTTACATGTTGCAGATCATTTTAGCAAGAGAGTATCTAAAGGATGTCACTATAAGCAGAGAACAATTAAAGAACCTGGTTTTGGAAGCTCTTCGAGGTGGTTGCCAGGTATTTTCTGTGGAACTCCTCATTAAGATCAGAAAGATTTTGCCTGAGTTTTTCTCTCCTCTTAGGTTAACCAATATCAGGTGAAACCATGGATTATGCTTCCATTGCATTGACACTTGAGCTTCCAACTGAATTGAAGATTTATAGTGTACTAAGGCGCTCCCTGCCCCTCATTGCAGCCCTGAACCTAAATTACCTGGGACTAGATTAACATTTAGCATTGGCTATTATGCAGTAGTGAATTGTGAACTACGATCGTTAGCTTTTTAGAAGATAGAGTTTTCATATGAATTTCTTTACCTATTTTTGCGTAATCTCCCAACTTTTACTTTTGTATGCACTCTGTTCGATGAATGCAGCCAGTTTGAAGGACTATTGCGGGAAGCTTTTTCGTTATGCCCTTGTGGATTTTTCTGGTTCGCATGTTCTTAGCTTGAGTTCAGTTTTGTTAACTTGGATCCCCACATTAATGTGCTTCTTTCACCCAAATGCTTTTTGGAGTCTGGGAACAATTATTATGTCCTTGTTGATGTCCTATCAGTGCCCATATTTGGCAATGGCATTTAAGAAACTTGTTAGGCTCAGAATTTTGGGGGTCAAACTTGAAACTTGGCTGAATAGTTGCAGTGATAAATTGTATTGCCAAAGACATAATGTATTTATGTGAGATCTGTAACAATCGAGAGTAAAACTAAAAACCAGTGTCGATTCTTACAACTTGGGAAACACAATGGAAACAGAATTTGGTTTCCATGATATTTATTGCCCTAGGCCACCATGGATCATATAAAGTCAGATAAAAGACCTCTTTGAAAACCGGGGTAGGGCTGCATCCGTTTTGTCATCATCACCAGACCTAGTATTTTCAAGAGCCTAGGGGACCATCCTATTTTTTTTACCTGTTCTATTTCATCTCTTCATTTTATTGATGTGGACTTAAGGAGTAAAGAAATTTTTTTATTCCTAACTCTTAACTTGACCAACTCTTAATATTTGTTTCTTTTCTTATGCTTCTGATTTTAACATGTTATCTTTTTTGCCATAACTGGGCCAGAAATTAACCTTCAAATTTCCTTGTGAAATATCAGGGGCATGGAGCTGAGTTATATGCTGCTCGTTTTGCAAAAAGCTTAGCTGCGCTAGATGGACGAGAAAAAGTTAATGTTGATAACCTCAAAAAAGCTGTTAAGTATATTTCTCTCTTGTAAAAACAGGAAAATAAAGTTGTCAAGTATCTTCTGAAAGGCTGTGCAAATCTTTGCCTGCATCCGCGCATGCACTAGTATTTTTGCATGTTGCAAAATATTGTTATTCAAAACAAATCTTTGTCTGCATAAGCACAGGCAGTACTAATCTTAAATAATTTTTGTTTCATGACCATGCTAACCCTATGTACTACTGCTTATTATGTTATGAGTAGAGATGCTTACAACTGATAAAAAGGAGCAAATCACCCACAATTCTCTTTGAACCATATGATTTTCCCATAAAAACAGCAGGAGTTGAAGTTGCTATGATTTTGTGGAGAACAGTAAGAATGTTGAAGAAAAGTAGCAGTTGTTCATTGTAACTTGATTTGTTCATCATTTTTCGTGAATTATCAGCCAACTCAAATAATGAAAGGACTTTTGCACTTTGCATCGTAATAGTTTTGTCATTCATCAGTACTTACATCATGATATTTTTCAATTTGCCGGAATATACCTTGAATTATAGTTCTGAGGTAGTACCTACTTCAGGTAGAACTGGTCATTCTTCCTCGTTCAATCATCAATGAGAACCCACCAGAACAGAAAAATCAGCAGCCTCCACCTCCACCACCTCCTCCACAAAATGAACAATCTGGGGAGGAGCAAAATGCAGAGGAAGAAAAAGAGGTTTGTTAACATTGATTAAAATTTAATCTTCTCATAGAAATCAGTGCAGAGGGATTCCTTTGTTTACAGAGGGAAAAACATCACATGTTTAACTATTCTGCAAACTTCCCGATGTAACCAGGATGAAAATGATGAAGAAAATGATGAAGAAAATGAACAAGAGCAGGACCAAATACCTGAAGAGTTTATCTTTGATGCAGAAAGGGGGTTTGGTGGATGAGAAGCTTCTCTTTTTTTGAACAACAAGCACAGAGACGCAAAGGGAAGGCTGGGAGAGCAAAGAATGTGATATTTTCAGAAGATAGTGGTCGATATATTAAACCAATGCTACCAAATGTTTAATCACCCCATCTTGTAGACTTTCAGAAGTTTAAAAAAAATTATGTTTGCTTTTTAAAAATGGGTGGTTGACATTTCTGAACAAGCTTTGTTTGTAAAAGGGCCCGATAAGGGGATTAGCTGTTGATGCAACTCTTAGAGCTGCTGCACCATATCAAAAGTTGCGTAGGGAAAAGAACACTCAAAGCAGTAGGAAAGTTTTTGTTGAAAGATCTGATATGAGGGCGAAGAGAATGGCACGAAAAGCAGGAGCACTGGTATTAACACCCTGGTTTAATTACATGCATTCATTCTCGCCGTCATGATGGCTGATGATGCAAAAGTGCTCTCACTATTTTTCATATAAGAATTTTTTAGCCCCAGTTGTGACATAGGTTGCCATGCTCATAGTCCATATAATTCGATAATCAGCTTTCCTTAGAATCTGAGGAACTTTGACCAATATAGTGACCCTTTTCTATTGACATCTTAAATTATTCATGTGCTCATGCAAATACTTAAAGTAGTTGAACGGTTTTCAATTTGCTTCATGGCAGGTTATATTTGTTGTTGATGCAAGTGGAAGCATGGCCTTGAATAGAATGCAGAATGCAAAAGGTGCAGCCCTCAAGTTACTAGCAGAAAGTTATACAAGCAGATATCAGGTGACAAAAAATTTCATTCTAAATTTAAAAGATGTGACTACCACTGGTTAAGTCTCAAGAAGATTTCTTCTGTCATTTTCTTGGCAAGAAAATGAGAAAAAACAAAGTAGAAGAGAAGCAGTATGCGCCAAGTAAATGGTGAAACGTAATTGTGTTGAATTAAATGTTTTATTCATTGACCCGGAAAAAAAATAAATTCAACTTAATAGGTGCGAAACATCGGTAATCAAATAACAGCAAGTTCGAAGTCATTTTAAGTGTCAAAGGAGAGTGTTTTTTCAGTATGGAATCATCAGATCCAAAGTGCAGAACATTCATAGGGCTGGTTATCAACTTGGTATATATTCGATTGGCTTGCATTATGGAAGATCTTAACAATGGTGGTAAAGAAACATAACTCAACCGGAAAGTAGAATTGAGAAGGGAAAAGTTATGATTGTTAAAAGAGCTGTTCGTATAAGAGCTTGTATTTATTTAGCATGGCATATGCACGTCACGGAAAGTAATACATTGAACAGTTATTTTTCACATGAAACTGAGCTGTTCTCTTCGCCTGCATGAACATATTCATCAAAATAAATGATAGACATGATACTCCGTAGGATATAGTACAAAACCATATTCTGGGGATTGCACTTCAGAAAGGACATACTGATTTCCATTTTTACTTCTGACATGTCATGAATCCTTCCCCAAATTTCTATAAGAATTTAATTAAGGGGATTAATGTGTGCTTCTGATCAGCAAACCATGGAAGAAGATCCTGGTGATTATTCTTGTAACAGTTTGACTGGTAATGTCGTTTAAGTTTCTATCATTCCTTTCCGGGGAGATTCAGCAGAAGTTCTTCTGCCTCCTTCTAGATCAATTTCAATGGCACGAAACCATCTTGAGAGACTTCCATGCGGAGGAGGTTCTCCCCTTGCTCATGGTCTGACCATGGTATGTTAGCTTCCCTCCTGAGTACTGGCATCTCCACCCCCACGTAACTGACTGTATTCTGAAATTTATACTGCTTAGCTGTTACGGTTGGAATAAATGCAGAGAAGAGTGGTGATGTTGGACGTAGCAATAACGGATGGTAGAGCCAATATCCCTCTAAAGAGATCCACTGACCCTGAAGCTGCTGCTGCTAATGACGTTCCAAAACCTTCGTCACAAGAGTTGAAGGTAAATCTTGAGTGCTGTTGTTGGCATATTAGTTGTAGCCTGGACCACCTGGTCTGAGATTGCATAAGACTTGGTTCCAAAAAATACGTTAGTATCTAAGGTTTTTATGCAAGACCCACGTATTTTTCAGACACTCTTATTTCTTATGTAGTTGCACATGTTACCCCTCGGCTTTTTTCTATTGCATTAACTTGTGGTATTTCTTACTGGTGCTTCTCAATGAAGGACGAGATTCTCGAGGTTGCTGGTAAAATCTACAAAGCAGGGATGTCTCTCCTCGTCATTGACACCGAAAATAAGTTTGTTTCAACTGGTTTTGCTAAGGAGATTGCCAGAGTTGCTCAAGGTTCGTTGTCCAACTTGTATCGTATATCGCCTGTTCTTCTTCATCTGTGAAGACTATCATAATCTCATCGTAACATTTGCCCTGCAGAAAAATATTACTACTTGCCGAATGCCTCAGATGCTGTAATCTCAGCTGCAACGAAGGACGCTTTATCGGCACTGAAAAGCACATGAAGCATTAGAAATTGTTGTTTATATTGTTCTATTCGGCTAATTTGACTCTGAGAACAGCTTAGTTTCCTGTAAAAGTATATTTCTTGAGTTTGGTGTCATTTGTTCTTTGATATGCAGCAAAGGATGAAAAAGATCACAAGAAAAACGAATTAAATTCACCTCAATGAGAGCAACTTTTGTAGCATGTACCTGCTGTCATGTAGCATCCCCTGCCAACCGTACAACGAATGTAGAGAAAAACTTACACATATCGTTATATGATTGGCAGGGAATGCCACAGTGGCGGTGTACTCATGTCATGAAAGTCTTACATCAGACAAAATAAAATCTCTATATAGTCACAATATTAGGACCCAATCAATTTTATTATTCTAAGGCAGTTATTACCTAAAGAATATTATTTTTTGACTTTATTATGCTTAATGAAAGTCATATGGATACAAAGAACTACATCGGTAGTGGATCATGTCAATTTTCAAGATGTAACATTGGAAAAAGAGAGGCAACTAATCTCTAAACATACTAAAGGTTTCATGTCAAGAAGTCGAAAACATGCATAAGAAGCTTGAAACAATTTGGCTTTAACAAGAAGGTGCCCATGTTGACAAGGTATGACGTACCTGCAAGCTCAAATACATGCCATCAACTTAAAAAAATAAAGTACTGTCCCAAACAACTCTAGAGAAATGTTCTTAATCTCCAACACAGTACACACACACTTTATCTCTGTAAGTTGTAAATACGAATGCTGGTTGGGCGGGATATCAAGTTGATCGCAAATCACCACTGGAGATCGTGTGTTTGTTGGTTGAAACTTGGTGACCTAAAAAGGAAAAAAACAAAATGTTGCGGCTCATTAGTGCCAAAGCTGAATATAATGCTATGACATCAACAACTAGTGAATTGATTTGGTTGAAAGCACTACTTAAATGATTTGGGGTTCAACACTTCACATCCTATGAAAATGTTCTGTGACAATCAAGCTGCTATGTACATTGCGGCTAATCCAATATTTCATGAGAGAATAAAGCACATTAAAGTGGATTGTCATTTTGTTAGAGCCAAAAAATATTCTCCAATATCATTAGAATGTCATTCATTTGAAGAAGTACGTAGTTGACGAACATATTAATCAAAGGCATCTCTTTCAAAATTATGTCCAAACTTGACTAGCACGACATCTTTGCTTTAGCTTGAGGGGGAATGTCGTAATAGCAATTTGAATTTGTGTAATGCTAGAAAGACCAAATTTTAAACTAAATTTTGTAAACCAACTGATGTAGTTGTTAGTGATTGGTTTATTTCTTAAGTGTTAATTAATGTGCTTATTTCTTATTGGTGACGCATCATTTAGTTTGCAAATTTGATTAACGTACTTATTTATTTCCACGAAGAGAAAGGAAACATTTTTGCTCACCATCATAAGTTATAGTGTATACTTATCATACACCTTATTATTTGCTATGTGTCCTTTCACTTAACCTTAGTTAATTTTGTTCAAAATTCAAAATGTAACATTTAATGTGAAAGTTAACTAGAGTTAGGTGAAAGGATATGTGGCAAATGGTTAGACGTATGATGAGCATTGACCATAGTTATGGTGTTGAGCAGAGACTTTTTCAAAAGTGAGACTCTCCATGCACTCTTCACCCCCTTATGTTTTTGGAATGATATTTTATAATATTGACATAAAAAATATGCCAAAACATAAAGTGGCGAAGAGTTATACTTTCGAGAGTCTCCTTGACATTTCTTTTCTATAAATTAATATGGAAACGTGGGATGTTATATATGTTGCTAGCCAAGTAGCTGGCGTTCATATACGTGCGAGACAATTTGAAAACATCAGCGGATGTTTATGTAATTTTAAAAGTCAGTACTTTGCAGCCTGATGATATTCTTTTGTTGTAAGTAGAGGTTTTAAGTTCGATATTCTCAGTTGTAGAAAAGCTAATCCCCGCGTACGACGTCGCATTACTTGTGGAGCTGCGCCATCCTGTTTGTTGTCTCTCCCGTTCCTCTGTTTCTTTCTCGATCGGAGACTGGCAAAACCTCTTCCCCTCCCTCTCCTTTTTGAAATCTCCAATTTTCCCGCCTTGTCTCCACTCAGTCTCCGACTCTCACAGAGTCGTCGTCCTCCTCAGTTTACAAGTAGCAGGGCGATTAGGGTTAGGGTTAGGGTTTTCACCTGGGGGAGGCCTCAGGGCTCAGCGATCGTACTCGTCATCGAAAGGAAGAGTTGGTCAGGGCTTCTGACAAATGTCAACCGTAGGATTTCCCCTCCGTTTTGTATTTCCAGATTACAGATTACTATTTCTTCTGTATTTTCATTTTTCTGAAATTTTGTTCGTTCACAGACAGAAGCGCTCTACTCCAAACTCTACGATAAGTACTCGAAAATCAAGGTGTTCTTTGCTCTTTCCCATTTCTTTTATATTTTATTTGTGCATTAATTTTTGCTTAATCAGTTAATTGTGTGTTACTGGCGTTCTAGGATTCATACATCAGAGCTCACTTAGTGGGATACGGCTTTGTTGTTGTTATAGTTAATTGTATGTTAAATTTGTCGAGAAAAAATTGAAGGTTAGGGAAATAGAAAGTAATTGTCTTTTTGTATTTCTGAATTTTGGGTGTATTGTAAATGTATTCGTAAGGACCTACGTGCCGCCAATACTCTGAATTAGATATTTCTATATAATCTAAACCCGTTGTGTTGGCCGTTTTTCCTAATCGGCGGTGGTTGTTATGCCATGGCAGACAAAGAAATGGTCGGAGTTGGAAGATATTGGTAAAGATCAAGAAGGAAAGTTCAAGCATTATGTATCTGGTATTTATTTCTCTGTCAGGATTTGTTTGAATATTGTATTTGAGCTCATTTCTCGCATTTTTTTTAGTAAAACATGATTTTTGTGGTAACTGTGACCGAGGCTCAGACTTGACTGCTTCTCTCTGACCCAACTTTGTTGTTTATTTTCTATTTTGCAGTTGCGGAGGAGTATATTCAACATTTGCGAAATGAAAATGAGAGGTTGTACTTGGAAGTTGGTGATCTGAGAAGTGAAGTTGCTTCTATTAGGCATGAAATTCTAAGTTCTGTTGGATCCATTGGAATTCCAATTAGTCAATTTTTACTACAACCTATGTAACGGGCTCTTGAAACATATATCAAATTGAATGCAGGTCCACCAAAGCTGAACAATGTACCGAGTACCAGAATCGTTTGTTGGAAGAGAACAGGAAAAGTAAGAGAACACTGTTCTGTTTAGTTATGGTGCTTTTAACGACTATCCATGTGGAAGTATCTGGATCCTGAGTTTCTTTCTTTATTCTAAATGAGATTTGTAGGAATTTTCTATTCACGTACACTATGGATTGTGATCTCAGTGAATTCCATATTTATTTTCTGATAGGAACTAAAATGTCAATTAATTTATACGTCTTCGGGAATTTAATGACTGATTTTGCATATGTTGTTACTAAAAGTTATATATAAAGATTTTTGTTATTTTTATCATTAAGCATGTGGAAATATTGTTCTGAAATTCTTGTTGTGGTTGCAACTTACGAATTAGTTCAGGTACGCTGCCATCACCTGGATGGATTTAAAGATCTCCTGTGACATCGTGAGAGTTCACCTGTCCCTTTTTTAGTTTCATGGATTTTAAGTCAGTGCATGTTTCAATAGGAATGAATATAATCACGATGGTCTTTATAAATCCCATAAAAATGAAGAGGATGTTGGACATCAAATGTGGAAGAAAGACAAATCACCTAAAAGAGAAACAAAATGGAAAATCTTTTTCGCTTGTGTGTAGGAGATCTTAAATTTGGAAGACCTTGGTTAATATGATAATGTGGATTCTGTGAAACATTCAGATTGACTGAGGCAATTGTTTGAATATATGTATATATATTTTCCATTGTTCCATGTGGGATAAATGTAACCTACCTTGTCCTCTTTTAGGGTATTTTATGAACATGCAAACTAGTAGGGGACTGGTTTCTGTATATTTTTGACACACGTACAACACGTAAAAAACATCTCATTTTTATCTTCATTCCACACCCCACCCACATACGCCCACACCCCACACCCCACCCCCCGGGCAGTAACAATCTTAACTAGCATTATTAAAAGAAATTCCTATGGCTACCTGCAGTTCAAGTTTTAACTAGGAACTATTCGTGCTAAAAGTATTCAAGTGCGATTAGCATGTGCTACCACTATGAACTTCTTTACTTTTCTCCGCTCAATCTGTGGTGGTAATCTAATACCTCTTTCTGTTTTTTGATGACTCAAATTTTTGACAGATGAAAAACTTTCTGAAGAAATAGAGAGGCTCCGAAAGCTGCAGCAGGAGGGAAATTTTAGCAGATCGAAAGGTAGCAACACAGACAATGGACTGTGTACACCTGCTAGTGGTCAAGTATCAGGAGAAGCAGGAAATCTCTCAAAGAGAAGAAGGACAAGTAAGCGTAGAAAGAATTCCCAGTCTGAGGCAGAGGATTTAGTTATGCCTTCTAGTGTGGCTCTTGTAACTGTTCAAGAGGTATTTCTGATAATCCTATAAGAAATATATTTGAGCAGAAACTTATTGGCTCCTCTTTCTTCTCTGACTAATGTAATCTTTCAGCCACAATGGTGTAGAACTATTGAAAGACCAGGTATGCATCTCCATTTCTGAAACTGAGGTTTCTGCTATGGTACTTGTTCACATGGTATTGGGTTATTTTATGTGTTGTATGTTGTTTCCAGGTTGTGCAAAACCAATTGGCCAAGTTAACTGCGTGTTTCAAGTGCTTGTTGAGTATATGGTGGATTTAAAGTTCTCGACTGTTAGTCAAGCTGAAGAAATATGCATCTCAGCTGTGCATCAATCAAGTGGTAATTCTTAGAATTCGAGCGGATTCTAACCTAATAACTTATGAACATCAATGTGTCACATTGTAGGTTTAATTTCTCAATTAAGTGGAAATTTTTGTCATTTGACACAATTACAGTTGAGTATCAGATGCAGGCTTGTAGATAAGGTCCATGTGTATGCTGCAAATTTTTGCATGGCCTCCTAAGCTCATATGAAATTATGCAAAATATATCGGAAAAAATTGAAACGTCAGACATTCAAGGCAAGCACTAAAATTGCAATCCATTTCTGACATGCTGAGCTAGCTAATACATTTGCCCAAATTACTGAATTGAACAACAGGTCAATGCTAGGCTGGAGTCGGACCTACACTATCAAAATTACAGCCCTGTGGTGTTTGCATCCCATTAATTTCGGTTTTGCAGGAGTTTGTTTAAATTTTGAATACTTCTGTTTACATTTCTGTTTCTGAGCTTGAAACTCTAGGGTTTGACAACTTAATCCACTGAATGTGGCCTTGGCTCTATATGTCAATACTCGGCTTGAGACATGATTACAAGGAAATTACTAATACTTATTCAATTGTTAGGACTTTCAGAACAGAATCCCATTTTTTGCTAATATCTGTATCAACTAATATGGATTTCATGCGTCTTATGAATTAGATAATTATCTGTGGTTGTAACAGGTTACGCCTTCAATCTTACATGGATCAACAGAGCTGCTGGTAACGAAGTAGAACTTCTGTATCGCACCGCATCCTTGGGGACGCTTGAGAGGGAAGCACCAGAATGGATGAAGGATGACATAGTTTTAAGCACAAACATGTGCCCTATCTTCTTTGAAAGGTTATCTCGTGTTGTCAAGCTGCACTCCTAGTCCCCCTGCCCCTCATATTCATCTTTTTAAGGATCATTGTAGGTTATGTATACTGAAAATTCTCCCTCTGTTTGTTTTTTTCTGTGTGAACGGTTGAAATTTAACTAAGTCTCACACCAGATATTGATAACACGATCCTTTGCATTTGAATTGAAATTAAGAACATTTTATTTGAGAAACGGTCAAACCGCATGAGCCAACACTAGCAGTGCTACCTCACTAATGCTCTTGTCAAACCTGTTGAAGCCAAACTCCAAGTCGTCATGAGGCTCTTCCACGTACAGAGAAGTGCCGGCAATAGCACAGGTTCAAGACCCTCCGCAACTACAATCTTGATGAACCGTGCGGGCCTTCATTACACTACGATCTTGATATTCTGTTCCCTTCATACGAAGTTCATTCCCTGGTCTTGGCGTCATCAAAGCTCGAATTGAAGGAAGGATAGGTCCCTGCACTTGACTTTATCTCTGTAAGCAAGCTCCTTAGACATAGTTTTTCCCGTCCACTTGGTGTATCACGGCACCAGAGAGTTTGTCCACCTTATTCAGTGCAACAATGAGGTATTCCTCGTTTTCAAAAGATTATGCGACTCTATTGTTTGAGGTTATAAGCCATCCATAATGCCAACAACCAAAACTGCAAAATCACATAAATCTGAACCCCGTGAGTTGATATTAGCGAATGGCTTTTATGCCCCGGGATGTCAATGACCAATAGACCTGGGACCTGGGACCTTCACACAATTCTTTACTTCTTTCGCAGATGTTCCCGGCAGGAATATCAAAATGCTGCCTCATGAAAACTTTGATAGACCATTTGTTGGCCTGGCCTATCATAGTTTTCATGAATGAGATTATTATCAAAAGAATAATAACTTTTATCGTAGCCATAAGTTGGCCTTACTTCTTTCGCAGATGTTCCCGGCAGGAATATCAAAATGCTACCTCATGAAAACTTTGATAGACCATTTGTTGGCCTGGCCTATCATAGTTTTCATGAATGAGATTATTATCAAAAGAATAATAACTTTTATCGTAGCCATAAGTTGGCCAATCCTAAAGATTATTATTATTTAGTTGATAGCCATTAGTTGGCCAACAATCATATTCCATGGGACTTGAGAACCCTCCAGCCTTGTACCAATAAGTTGGCAGCTCATAGGTTGGCTCCATGTGATTTTCATCATAGCCGTAGCTTGGGCGTTCTTCAACACCGTCATCCTCTTCATAATCTAGAATGTAGTGGTCGAAAGCATGTTGAGGAAAACCATGAACATAAAGATTGTTCATGATCTAACTCCACACAAGGATCCCACCGAGCGTGCCAATTTGTTTGCCCCCTAAATTGGCCATGGGCGCGGCAGTGGGCATGCCGAGGATTTACTCGAACAAGAGATTGGTGATTGCGAGCGTGCCACTACTAGTTGCTACTAGTAGACGGGATTTGAATGATTGAGATTGCGTTTGAATTCGACTTCTAACCAAGAGATTGCGCCATTGAGTGAGAGTGGCTCAAATCAAGGTTCTTTCTTTGCCTTAATGATAAGGATTTTACTTATGTGGAGAAATATAACAATATGTAAATGACAAGTTTGCTGGAAGTGTAGATGACAGAGGAAAGTAAAGAAAGTAAGTGCAAGTGCATTGGAGATGTAAATACTATATGTGAAATGAGTAAATGCAATGGCAACAGAAATGTAAATGAGAATACAAGGAAATCGATACTGCTCGGAAGAATAGTAGAGTTTTAAAAGAAAATACAAGGTTTTTGCAGAATTGAATTATTAAAAAGGGTGCATAGCTTGAATTGAGTTGAATTGTTTGATTGATTGGTTGAGTCTCGAGTCCTTTGCCTCTGTTTCCTTTATATAGAGAACTGAGAGAGAGAGAGAGAGAGAGAGAGAGAGAGAGAGAGAGAGAGAGAGAGAGAGAGAGAGAGAGAGAGAGAGAGAGAGAGAGAGAGAGAGAGAGAGAGAGAGAGCTCCTTTGCTAAGGATATCGAATCTGTGCAAAGAAGTTCCATAGCCAACTCCCCTTGCAAGAATAGGGAAAGATGCCAACTTGCATATGAAATAATAATAAAAGAAGCAAGTTGAATTTTCACCACATGTGTATTAATCTCACTTGCAATGAATTAATATTTAAAAGAAGCAAGTTGGTTTTTCATCACATCTCTATCTCCTAAGCTTGCCAATATCCTTACTTACAATAAAGTTATTTCAGACGTTTACCCACGTAAAAACTTTTAGTCTATTTTCACACTAATCCCCAATATGTCATATTTTGGCTTTAAATCCAAATAAGTAAAATTATGCATATTTTAGGTGCAAACAACTGCTTTTCCTGTTCCTTTTGGTGACGTTTGACCTCCTCTTTCCTCTCGAGTTGCTCCTTCCTTAGCCTCTCCTCCTCTTCTTTCCTCTGTCTCTCTTTTTGCTCCTTTTTCATCCTCTCTTCCTCCTCCTTCCGCCGAGCAAAGGCCTTTTGCTCCTCTCTCACATACTTTGGAACTTTCTTGTCCGCGGCCGCTTTACCATCACCTACTGATGTTGCTTTGTTCTCCTTCACCATATCCTTCTTCTTTCTCTTCTTCTTTGCAGCAACAGACTGCATACTAAGATCTTGAGGAACTTGTTTGTCACCTTCTTTTTCACCCGGACCGGCGATTAGGGCAACTGTATCAAGTTTTCAACTCATGGTAACTTGAGACTTAGCTAGGGTTGGCAACCGTTCGGTTCGGAGATAGAAATGTCATTTCATCTCCATAATCACGGAAATTAATCATATTCATAATTGCAAATTAACCATCAGAGATTATCCATAACCATACCATCGAATAGCAGATTTTTCATAGTTTAATGGTTATATCCATCTTCGTCAATACAAAACAAGTATTTGTTCAACTAACACAAGATACTAATTCTGTCATTAAATATCCACATAAAAAACATAACAAGACTTTCTGGAAGTGTTCATGATAAGCCAAATATGATAGCAAAGTAAGGCAAATTTGTCCATGCAAAAAGGAGAGGGACGACAAAAGCCAAAAGCAAATACAACAACCACTTCGGAAGAAAAACAAAACAAATTATCAAATAATTTCAATACTTATGAATATTATATTATATGTAGTATATATTATTCGGGGTGCATTCGGTGACGAATATAAATCGAGAACCCTATAACCATATCCAAAGCCATAACTGAATAATATTTACAGTTTTTTCTCATATTCGGCAAAATTCCTGAATTTCAAGGCTCAAACAAAGTCATTCTCCACAGGGTTTGAATTTGTATTTAAAATCAACTCTTAATTAATTATTTAAAACAAAGTTTGGAAAATGTTGATTTTGGAAAATATTTCAAAATAATAAAAACGAATTTAATAAAAACAATTTAAAAGATTCGACAAATGGAAAATCTAATTAAGAGAAAACGGTTTTGAAAATCAATTTAAAAAGACACTAGGGTTCTTGCGGTCACCATTAACAATTGTCCGCAATTATACTATCATTCACTACCCACAAGAAAAGCCACAACATCAAGAGCAACTTCCATAGCACAACTACACCAATAACGCGATATCCCGGTAACCATATCTGAAGCCATAATTGAATAATATTTACTGTTTCTTCCCATATCCGAAAAAACTTAATCACTTGCTCAGGTGGCAAAAGTGGGATTTTATATGAAAAAAGGTTTGGAAGTGTTATTAAAAATGAAATCATGTAGTTATAACTTGTAAGTTGTTTTGTCAAACTCCCGATGTAGGATTTCCAACAATATGAAAAACACGAACAATTTTGAACTCTGAGTTTTGATGACAATTGGCTAAATACTCTTCGGGAAAACAATAGAGAGAAACACAAGAACACAATCCAATCCGATCAGATCCAATCCGATCCGATCCAATCCAATCCAAGTTAGAGAGGCTTGGTATCTATAATAATCACTCAACCCCCCCTAATCTAACACAACTTCGTCGCCATCGTCCCGATTATCAAGCCTTTGGAGCTTTGTACAACTTCTCCACCATCTTCCTATATTCTGCAAAACACACACAGAGAGGAAGCATTACTCAGTCACACATTTCTCATAGTAACAATTCATTTTCCAAAAATTAGTAAAATAAATAATAAGTAAAAGCGAAGTCAATTCAAATGTGTCGTTACCTTCTTGGTTGCTCCACAATTGTGCTGCTTGGGCATTCAAAGGAGAGCTGATGTTTGGTTCTGCAATTCACATAAACAAAAATTGAAATTCAATACGCACTCCACATTCGTTTCAATTCAGCGTTTATTCAATTCGATAAGTAAAAGTGTTAGAGAAAAGTGATTACCTCCAAGAAGACTTTGGATGGATAAGAGTACGGTTCTCACATCATAAGCAGATGACCATTTATCCTGCAATCAATTCATTGAGATACATTGGTCAAATGATATCGTGCTTGGTTTCTGAATGATATTATAACTGAGAAAGTGCGAGACTAGTACAAGTTTGGAGAAGTTACCTGTAGAATATCCAGGCAAATGTTGCCGACAAGATCGACATTGGGGTGAAAGAGGACAGTCTCAAACTTGACCTTTGGGGGTTTGAATGGATAGTCATTGGGAAAGGTGAGGGAGAGTCTGTATTCTGTGCCTTCAAACACTGTCTCTTTGCTTCCAATGATTGTCCCTTTCCAGCAGAAAATGTTGTCTTCCTCGGGGAATGCGGATATCCCAGAATCCCCACTCATCTACAATAATCCAATCCAATTCAATCAATCCAATCCAATCCAATCCAATGTTAATTAAACAAACATCAAGATTCTCAGAATTCAAACAGAAAATAAGGAGAAAAGATTGGGTCTTTGGTGTCTTACCATTAAGGCCATCAACTCAGATTGCAGCCTGTTTAATTAAACAACAATAAAATGTTAGATTAAAAAAAACTTGAAACCTCCAATTATCAATACAAATTCAGTGAATTTAAATCCTAATCTCTTCCAATCATCAAAAGAAATAAAATAAATTTCATGAATCTCAGAGGAAATAAATCAAATACCTGATGTGCAAAAGAAAATCCCCAGAAAAAAAAAAAACCAGTTTTCTTTGAATTAGAAGAATACAGAAAATCAAGAAAATAAATCCAACCAAATACCAAAGAAATAACATTTGTTCTTACCGGTAGATTAGGATGAAGATGTACCTTTTGAGAACGGACTGAGAATCAAGGGTCTTGGTGCGAGGCCGAGATTGCTTTGAGTTCGAGGGAGCAGTGGCTCCGGCCACTACTAGACTGTTATCTTGGTTCACAGCAGCCATAATCCTAATTCTTTTTCTCTTCCTTACCGAAAACAGAGATCAACGGATCCTCAAAACCCAACGCTTTTCTGAGAGAGAGAGAGGGAGAGGTTGATAGAGGGGGGCTTTCCTTCCTTCCTTCCTTCCCTCTTCTGAATGACAAGAGAGAGAGAGAGAGAGAGAGAGAGAGAGAGAGAGAGAGAGAGAGAGAGAGAGAGTATAAGATGTAGATGGGGCTGCAGAGATTGGTTTAAAACGCTGTTGGGATGGGACTCGGACAGAGCGGTGTAAGGTATTCAAAAATTGTCGAACGTTGCAATTGCCACTGGTGTCTTATTTAAATTTTTCTTCAACGGCTAGTTATTTGGTTTTCCTAAAATGGAGCCACCTTTTTACTTTTTTTTTTTTTTTGTTTTGTAAAATTGAGAATATGTATGTAGTGAAATATAAAGAAGTAATAAGACACAATATTTACGCAGATGACCAACCATCTTTTCTTCATTTAACTTAACAAACCCACCAAACCACTTTCTTGACAATGTTGTATACACATCAATGTAAATGTTTAACATCTGTTGTTATTAATTAGGACTATAGTGTAGGATTAAAAACCTATATGAATTTGAAAGAAAATAAAATTAGGCGACTGAAGGCGGCAGCGCTGCAAGTGGTGATCAAGGTTGGGTAACTTGGAAGAGCATCTGCAATGCTAGCAATGTGATTACAATGGGCTCTCGATGGCGGATTGGGTGTGGCGAGACGGTTAACATTTGGGGAGACAGATGGCTGCGTTCCCTCTTCACGGATATACAAGTTATTGCATTCTCTCCCTCCCGCTGAGCTTTAGAAAACCTGAGGATAGGCCAAATGTGTTTGGTTGGCTTCCCCTATTGGCCACCCGCCCTCTTCATCCAGTCTTCAATCGATGCTGGAGTGGGTCTCCAATTGGACCACTCAGCTAAACCCCTCTCAGTGTGTTTTGTTGCAGCTACTGCTAGAAAATTTGATTATGTTTTTCTCCCCTGCCCGTGCGGGTTTGCTCTTGGTGACACAGAGGAGATTTCAAAATATTATCCTTGAAAGCGACTCACTCCAGATTGTGACGGCTCTTTGAAATTCTTCTTATTATTTGCCCGATGTTGGACTTATTATTAAAGATTCTAGAGAGCTTTTGTCCTCAATCACTGGAGCTTTTCCTACCCATGTTCATCAAAAAAAAAAAAAAAAAAAAAAAAAAAAAAGTTGGAAGGTTGCGAGTCTTGCGATTTGGCCGGGCTCGGAGTTCTTAAATTTAATTTGGGGATATTGGTAAAGGCAAGGCTTCTCGAGTATCTATTGAGGTAACAACTTCTCCACCATACCTGCCCAGACAGTTGGATCCGCCCGGCGTAGTATACCAAACGTAGGGGTTTTGCAATTTTTATAACTTGGGCGCCAAGTATCAATTTTCCTATTCCTAGTTGGAAACAATTATAAAACTTCTATGAGAACTCAGATGGAAGTTACCCGTGATAGTATACCTGAACACACAGGGACCGTCTTCGCTCCCTTCATCCGATCGCCGCTTCCTGACATTTTTTCAAGCAGCATATCAAAGTTTATGGGTCAAGAAGCAGAGCAGAAAATAGAGCCAACGTTAATTCGAGCAAATACTATGGCGATCAAGATTCTCAATCGTATAGAAGTAACCATAATCGAACAAATCACATGTATAAAACCATGTAACGTAGTCATTATGATTAACAGGAATCTAAATCTCAAATACCATGTGAAATCAACAAGTAACTGGCGTCTAAGCTTCTAAGGTGTCGCGCAAAATTTTTACCACCACCGCCTGCTCTCAATTTGTAAACCCAGATTATTTCTTCGAGTTAAAACTATCAGATTGGCAGGGTTTACATATATGAAGAAAAAGTAAATACAAGCTCGATTGGAGGCACAAAACTCCTATGGCTTCGATGATGTGAGCTGCCTCAAATTGTACTTTGCTAACTGCTTGTACTTGTCAACAACACCGATCATGCAAATAGTCTGTCAATCAAAAAAGAATGAGATTTTAAGCTATAAAGGAATCAACAGTTCAAACACAAGTATCTTTTTACGACAATTCTTCTTTTGAATGGTGGTGTGACGAAAGAGAAATTGGAGCATGAGGAAAGGAAACTTTCGTACCCTGCAAATTTCAACAACAATGGTCTTATCGGGATTGTTGAGGTCAACTTTGTGAGGTGCAGGCACAGATTTTGCCACTGCATTTATGATTTTCATCCTGTCTATACCGGTATTTGCACGGGCTTCATACAGGACCGCAAACTGAATGGAAGATTTAGTAAAATCAGAAACCATCTCGAGATATCTAATAGTTTGAAGTTTTGTTTATTCTCAACTCAAACAACTTGTAACCTCATAAATATAGGTTTATGTCAAAAATAAAGAAAAGCTCATCAGATTTATTTCCTGTTCATTAATAGAGATAGCTATTCCATCACAGAACGCCTTGTGTCTTATCGTGAACGATGGCAGTCAAAACAGAATTAAAAAAAAAATCAGTTTGTAATGATAAGAGAGATGTGGATTTCTTTTTGTTAATAAGAACAAAAGGCAGACGAGGATTAGTGGCATATCTTACCTTCTGAGGATTCGGAGTTTCCACTGGAAAGTGCTGTTCAAGAAGTGGTTTGATTGCTCTTGAAATTTCCTCTTCTGAAGAATAGCATGCTACTTCAATGGGTAATACTCTTAAGATAAACCTATAATATGCAAGTAAGAACAGCCAGTTTGAGATCTCTCTTCCATACTCATTCTTTGTAAAAATAACCTAACATGTAATATATGAACCTTGACATGTGTTTCTTTGTTGCAGCTGCAGATGTCATCATATGCTGCACAATTGAGCTAGGGCTAGGATCTCCCTCTCTTTTCCGCATTTGAACAAAGACGACACCGTTGCAACCCGATTCAAGGGTGAAAAAGCGTCTCTATAAATTAATCCAACATCAGCATGAGAAATCATTTCCTCAAAATTGATTGCAAAAGTTAAAAGGATTATAAAGCGCACACACCATGATATCTGAAGAGATACGCTAAGAAAAATTAATGAAAACCCATCTGCAACTAACTTAAAACAGGCTAGAAAAAGATTATTCCGCATTCAAAACCACCGGGAAATGAAGGAAGAGATGGTCATGCTAACTAAAGATAATGAACAATTAAAATTCCGTATGCTAAAGTTACTACTAAAAAACATGAGGGACATGGGAAGAAAACTGGGATTGTAAGACAGGGTTGGGACCGAACATTACTCCTTAGACATTCAATTCAATTAATTAAGAACGTGTTTGTGCCCTTTAAAAGAACCAAACCTTAAGTGAGAAATTTCCAGTATCCATTCATAAACCTACGAAATGAAGGAGGAGATGGTCATACTAGTTAAAGCTAGTCAAAATTCAGTATGGTAATGCTAGTACGAAAAACAAAAATAGGCATCACTGGATGAAACTAAGGCAAGCACAAGAAGGTAAAAACACAATCTAAATTAGAAACCTAAACACGAAAATAGGGTAGTGCAAGACATACGACTTGCAGAAAACAAATAGATGCGTAAACAATTAAATAGCAAGGGCATTATATACAATATACTCATCTATTTTTAAACTATTAAAAAAAATACGGAACATGCAAATGTAATGCAAACGAGATGACTACTAAACAAAATGATTCATAGCCATATCAACTGCAAGCTTATTTAATCTTAAGCCTGCATTAGAGGTGTGACGCAGAAAAATAAAAAACTCTGAAGGAGCAGAGCTTGCTAGCTAAATTTGTTATTCAGACAAAATGAGGTTCAGCATCCACAATTTCACATAATCTTCTCTTAGACAATGTACCCAAACAATCTTGATAAATAAAAGGGAAAGAATGTGACACACACAAGTGTGTACAATCAACTTATATATTATCATATCATAGAAGTTCACCTTGTTCTTATCTCCCAGTTCTTGAAGCTCAGCTTCAATTAGCTTATCGATGGACTTCTCTTCCACTTTGTATGGGATTGCAAATTTTGATGAATCTGTTCCTAGACATTGTTTCTTTGCTGGTGGCTCCTCAGCTTCATTTGCACAAGTTTCCCTACTTATATTATCCTCTTTCTCGTCTTCAGTGTTTTCCTCAGTTTTATTTTCGTCACACGCATCATCCTTCTTCTGGTGTTCTGATTTCTCACTTGTTGCATTATCATGACTGGCATCATCACTACGAGAATCACCTTTACTCTCTTCACCCACTTCGCCCTCTTCTTCTGCTTCCTTGTCCTCTCCTTCTTGTTTCTTTTCATCGTCATCATCGTCATCACCCTCACCACTGGAAGAATCAGAATATGAGAACACTATTTTCTTATTTGAAGGTTTACAGGGTGCCTCAGAAAGCTTCAATCCCAAACCCTTTCCACTGACTAGCTCTTCATAAAACTGCAATACAAACCAAAACAACCTAAGACATCAGTTTCTCACCTAAAACAGCCAAGAGATAAATAAACAGTCCATAACATCATCTCATAAGTTTAAGAGCACTCAGCGTTTTGATTTTATGCGAAAGAAGAACAAAAAGCAGAAACTAAGATACATTTCTCCATATGTTATGAGTTCTCTTAAAAGAAGATACATATACACACAAACCAAGACGTATGAAAATTGTAATCTTATTTATTTATCTGCACCAATACGTATGCAAAGAGTTTTCTATGGCCCTTAACTTTTAATTCTTCAAACTTGGTGGTGCACATTTAAAGATGAAAACAAAATTAATAGGGGGGAACCAATGGATTTTAAACGATATCCTCTTGGCCTTGTCACTATCAGTTCCCCATATTCAGTTTGCACTCTTACTTCTCCCAAAGGGATGAACTGGGATAGTCCATGAGTGGATGTGGAGATACTACTCCAGGAACCACCGCAAATCTTGCGGCTATGTGGAAGAACGGTTCATTACATGGTATTAATATTATTATTCACCCTTTGGCAATCAAAATGAAACACAGATAATAATAGGCCTCTAAGAAGCAGTTTAAAAAGACGGTTACGCCGAAGTCAGGCCAATCTATGTACAATCACAATTAAGTAAGACGAGAAATCCAACCCGAAAGCAGAAAAGTAGCAACAAAAGAGAAACCCCACATAAATTAGTAGCAAAAAGAGCAGAAATTTGGGGAAAAAAACCTCACATAATAGCAAGCTGAGTATGAAATAGCTAGATAAAGTAAAAACCCAGATAGAAAATTGGGGAAAAAGATTATGGGATATGAAGAAAAGAGAAAAAGAGAGAGCTTACAGAGTCAATAACGTTAATGGCTTCCTGAGAGGCTTGGCGTTCCCTTCCGCCATCGCAAGTGATGAAGAATCCTTCCACTCCTGGGTGTAATGGGTACGCCCCTTTCTTCTTCACCGCTTTCTGAACATCGTTACAATTTAACAGCAATTAACTAAATTAACTTCTCACTTAACTAACAATTAGACTCTGTCTAATTATCTCACACAGAGAGAGAGAGAGAGAGAGAGAGAGCTGACGTTGTGAGGGAGATAGCGCTGCTTCCCCTTCTTGGACTTGGTGGGTTTGTTGTCCGTCGCCATAGGTGAGTTTCAGTTGCAGTTTGAGAGAAGACGAAGGAAGAAGACGAGTACGCTGGGCCTTAAGATGCAATTAAGTTAATATATGCCTACAACTTTTTACAAAGCTAAATTACTTCTTAGTGGAAAAAGTAATCTAGTGAACAATATATATGATCAATTAAAAAGCAAATTTAATGAACAATATATATGTTTTCTTTTCACTGTTGTTTTGGGCAGTATTGCAACTCTTTGGTTTTCATATGCAGCATCATAGGCTGAAAGCATCAGTAGGTGAAACATCAGTATTAGCTAGTAAGACAACTTAGGGCAAGTAAAAAGGGACTAAAACGAAGAAATGAAAAGGCCATTATAACCAGCGTTTTTTTGTCTTTTATATTCATATGCTTGATTCTACAATATGAAGACATGAAAAGGCCATTGCAATCGGTTTGCTGCAAGTTATTTTGCTAAATGTTTATTCTCTGTCTTTTACTTTATTGTTAGTATTTTCTTCTTGCTGATAATTTGAGCAATAAAAACAAACATCTCAATAGTCTTCAAACAATAAAAAACAATTACAGCAATCATCTCAGTAAAATGTCATCAAACAATAAAAGACAATTACAACAACTACCATGTCAACCAATTTTCAAGCCCTCATTCCTTTCCACTCATCATATATTTCTCTTGCAAGATCATCCCTCCATTGAGTCTATGTTTGGCTTAACTCAACGGTTTCAATGTAGGCTAATACTTATGATAAATCTTCAGGCAATTCATCAAATGCAAGCCTTGCATTTTCCTTAGGATCAACCACCACATACATTCTGATAAAATTATGAAGTAAACTACATGCGGTGATCATTCGTCCCTGAATCTTGATTGGATAGTAGGAAGGACTTCGCAAGATAGCCCAACGTCTTTTGAGGAGGCCAAAACATCTCTCAATGACATTCCTAGTACGTGAGTGTTTCATATTAAAATATTCTTCATGATTCCTAGGTGCACGTGAATTGTCTTCCCATTCTTGCAAATGGCATCTAGTGCCTCTATACGGTGCCAGAAAACCCTCATCATTCGTATATTCGGAATCAACCAAATAGTATGTACCTATATTAGTTGATAATAAATTTTAGTTGTTGGCCAACAAAGGTAAGGAAGAATACTAGGTACTTGTCTATCTTACCGATTGGGACCTTGAGGCCATTAGCTTTAGTAACAGCGTCACCAAGAACTCTCGAATCAATAGCTGATCCCTCCCAACCGGATAACACATATATGAATTTGAGGTCATGTGTGCATACATCTAACACATTAGTTGCTATATGACCCTTCCTTGTTCTATATCTTGGTCTATCGACCTCAGGCACAATGACCTTTATGTATGTTCCATCTAGCGCTCCTAAGCAACCCTAGACAAAAGAAAAACTTATATTAATTACCAACTACAAATAATTTTGTTATTACTGATTTTACTATGATGCTTACCTTAAAGCATTTCCATCTCGGTTCCGTACAATCCTCTGGGATAGGGGTTGGTTTTGCAAACAACACATCTTGCAAATTGAGCAACGCACACAATACTCTGCGGATATACTGACTAATAGTTTCACCAGACCTAATGAATCTAACTTGCATTGACCTGTTTTTATTGTGGTGGGCTAATATGTTAACAAAAGTTGCTACTTGCTCCTCTATTGTAACATGACCATCATCTACCAATCCACCACGAATTTGTAGTAAATCACATAAAACTGTAAATGCATTCCTATCCATTTGCAGCTCCCACAAACAGTTAGTATCACTTAATTGCGTGATACGATTTATTTCCTCTCTCCTAACATGAAGTCTTACAAATGTCTTTTGCTCTAAACTAGTTCTTTCCTGTTGTCTCCTTTGTTGTTGTCTGTTTGTACCATACTTGACCAATCCCGAAACTACTAAGCACCGGTCAACAACATACCGTCAAGGACCCACAAGACTTTTCCTCCAACCAGGAGGCCAATCACAACACGACACATGTCGGTATCAGAAGCCAATCACAGCGCGACACGTGTCGATATTAGAGGCTAATCACAACACGACATGTGTCAATGTCAGAACAAAGCTAGAAACTCTCTTATATAAAAGAGGATCATTCTCCCACAATAATCCCTAATGTTATTTGTACTAAATTATTCACTAGAACTTACTAAAAGAGAGCTTGAACCTATGTATTTGTGTATACCCTTCACAACTAATGAGAACTCTTCTACTCCGTGGACGTAGCCAATCTGGGTGAACCACGTACATCTTGTGTTGTTTGCTTCCCTGTCTCTATTCATTTACATACTTATCCACATTAATGACCAGAGCAACCTAGCGAAGGTCACAAACTTGACACTTTCTGTTGTACCAAAGTCCTCGCCGATTTTGTGCATCAACATTTGGCGTCGCCTGTGGGAATCGTACTTATTCCTACTCTCTCCAGCTTTGTCAAGCTGGTTTCCACCATTCGCACACTTTCCTTCGACCATGCACCCCTCTCCAACATGGGGAGTGAAGGGAGCCACAGCACGCAGAACGATACCCCCATCGCACTTAGTGCAAAGCAACAAAAGAAAGAATGAAAGAGGTTTGCTCTTCAGGCTAAAGTCGATGAGCTAGAGGCTCAGAACAACAAGATAGCGATAAAGAATGAGATCCTCCAGGAGCAGTATGAGAAGCTCTTCGGAATGCTCCATGAAGCTAGGCATACTCAAACACACGAACTCATCGTCCCCGGGGAAGTCAACCACCACCTGGGTGCCCCCCAACACGGGGGATCACCTGCCTTCAACATGGATATCCCTAATGGGGAGTGAGTTACTCAAGGTGTTGATCAACATGAGACCTCTCTCGACCCAGCTGCTTCAACCCGAAGTAGGAGAAGTGGAGGAAGGCACCTTCTTGCAGAAGGAGTAGAAGGATCAAAAGCCGTTTATTGCGACTGTCGGAACTTCTTGAGGCAACGTCGAGAGAACTGTATCCACATAAGCTCGAAGGTCAATGATCCAAGGGTTTCTGAAAGGTTCGGTCCTCTTCCATGCCCCAAGCCAATTGCCAATTTAAGGAATGAGCGACATATCCTAGAAGAATATGAAAGTACAGGGGACTCGGGGGCGTTTCGACAGGCTCGCCCTGGAAGTCAGTACGGTGAGTCCAAAGAAAAATCCCATACCCTTGACCATTCTTTCCTACTTCCAAGAGGAGATGGAGACTTACGGAAAAAGGATCCAGCAGTACCTGACTTCATTCAGGACCCCTTAGTCCTACAACTCCTTAAGGAAGTAAACAAGTTGAAGGTCAAACGTCAGGCCGAAATACCCGACTGGAACCAATCTAGGCCTGGCCCTCTTACAAGGAGGATCATCGACACCCCCCTCCAAGCAAAGACAAAGCAGAAACTTGGCTTACAACTCTACACTGGAAGGGAGGACCCGATTGAACACCTTAACCTCTTTAAGTCCACCATGGCATACCGGATGCACACTGACGAAGAACGATGTCTTCTTTTCCCCTCTACCCTCTCTGGCGGAGCTCTGAATTGGTATTGCCATCTTCTACCTGAGACAGTAGACTCATTTGAGGAACTGAGGAAACTATTTGTTTCTCAACACATCTTCCAGACAGATCGCTTGCATTCCGCAGATGACTTGTACACTATTCGCCAGAAGCCGGATGAGTCACTACGAAAGTATGCCGTCCGCTTCAGCCATGAGTATTCTCGCTGTGCTGAGGCAAATGACAAGACCGCCCTTAAAGCCTTCACGGCAGGCCTACGCGACTGTTTCTTCAAGTACATGATCAATGCTAACACTTGGAAGACTTATGGTGCGAAACTTATGTGACACACAAATTAAACCCTATTTGTGACAATTGTAGTAATGATGTAAGTAGGGATCGTTCTATCCGGGGATTAACTAGGGGTGCTAATCTACTTTGAATTGACTCAAAAACACAAAACTAAACTTAAAGACTCTTAACAATACTACTATGACTCAAAAACACAAAAACTAAGACTTAACAAAATATGGGGGGGGGGGGATTTGGTTTTTGACGAAATTAACTAAAATGCACAGATTCTAATTTAAAACAGATAGTAAAGATGAATGTGATGAAAATATGGATGAATGCTAGCTAAGGGGTTCTTCTCCACACATGTTACACTTGCATACAAGATTGATTTTCAGTTGGTCTTTCGATAAATTATGAAACTCAACGCTCCAAGTTAATTAGGTCCGCTTAAATTAACCTTCAAATTTCCCTAGAATCATTGAATTGGATGAATATGCATCGCAATCAAATTATTCCTAACAAGTTCTCTATATGAACAGCATGATAAAGATACAAGTTAGAATCATTACGTTCTTTGGAAATCATAAGCATCGACAAGGCATTTGTAACTATGAAAAGCATGATACTCTTGCCAGGAATTCATTTAACGCGATTGTTTATAAGCAACCTCCACTACTTGTGAATATAAGTTCATAACGATTAGGTGAAACTCACTTATATTCTAGCGTCATATTCATGCATGAAAATTAAGCGTGCACTCTCAATAAACATACATAAATAAGTTATCAATCAAACAGTTAAACAAATTGAATCCACAACTTATTAAATTCCAACCAAAGGTAATCAATTCATATTGCAAGCATAAACATGGTTTCGAATCACCCCCTAGCTAAAGGGGGTTTAGTTCCTCATACGTACAAGACAAAGAGAATTGAAATTAAACATTGAAATCAAAGGAAAAGAAACACCTAAACATTCCAACAACTCAAACTTGAATTGTATGAACGTTTAGGCCCTCTTCTCTTCCTCTTTGTTGCGGCACAAGGTCTAAGGATAGGTTTTGGGGTGGTATTTGTATGGAGGAATGGTTGTGTGATGGTAAGGTAGTGTTTTGGAGGGATGGAGAGTGGTTGGAGTGGCTGCAATGGAGGAGAAAAGGTGCAGAAAATGGAAGGGGATGCACGGCACAAAGGATGGCTGTTTTGTGTTGTTTTGTGATTGAATTTCTGTGGTGAATGGGAATTGTGTGTATGAATGCATTGCATGGTTTTATAGGGAGAGGATGGATGGAAGAGCATGTGAATGGCAACTAGGAGGGAATGATTAAAGAGGGAATGCATGTGGAATGACAACTAGGTTGGTTGGTGGAAAGCTGGAAATGCAAAGGGGAATGCTGGAAATGGGATGGGAGGCACGACACAATGTTGTTTGGGTGCATGTGGCTGAATTATTGAATGGGAAAGCATGTGGCTGCAAGCTAGGGTGAATGATGATGAATGCATGTGGATTAAAGAGGGCACATGGAAGTGAATGTGCTGAAATGATAGAAGGGGAAAAGCTGGAAATGCAAGGGGAGGCCACGGCAAGGATTGGGAAATGTTGTGGGTTATGCATGGCAAGGCTAGAATGTGGTGCAATGATGAAGGAATAATGTCATGGTGGCTGAAATGTGGTGCAATGATGAAGGAATAATGTCATGGTGGCTGAAATGTGGTGCAATGATGAAGTGAATGAATGAGAATATGGTGTAGAAAATGGAATGGATTTGCACGGCAATGGTTGGGAAATGTTTTGTGATTTTGTGTGAATGGCTGAGATGGTTTGATGAATGAACGTGTTTAAATGGTTTAAAACAGGAAACAAGGTCATTCCTTGCACGGCAAGGAAGGGAAACACCAAGGGACACACGGCAAGAGTTTTAATGTTGCAAGGGACATTGTTCTGTGGCCTAGAATATGTAGGAGTCCTTGATATTGCTCAAACATAAGATCTTTAGGTCTTCAATTTCGTCCATTCCTTTTGCTCCAAGCATATGCTATCCATTCCAAGCCCAATTTTGCTCCAAAATGCTCCAAAATGCACCTTTTTTCTTCCTTAGCCATATGAACCTAGAAACACACGAAAATGGCATAAAGGACTAAAATAACTAAAGAAACACAACGTAAATGCATGAGAACAAGCCAATTAAGTCGCATAAATATGCTCCTATCAAATTCCCCCACACTTAGCTTTTGCTAGTCCTCGAGCAAAACAGAAAAACAAAACAAAACCTAAACCTTCCAACAATGGTCTCAGGGGTTCTTAATGCACATGACATGTTCAAGAACATTACTCACATAGATTTTAATCATCCTTACACTTAAGTACATACTTAATCATAGTCACCACATATTAGTTCACAATTAAGCATTTAAAACCATGTTTTGAATGTAGTAACATGCCTTAGAGAATTTGCTCAATTTCTTACAAGATATGCATTCAATCTTCACTCAGATTTTCTAACTACACACCCTAATCTAGTTACATGTGAGAAGATTGATGTAAACATGAAAACGAACACTCACATATATGTATAAAAAAGAAAGTAATTTCTGGAGTTAATAAGCATGTTTAGGTATGATCTCATGAATGGAATGCTACTACTTAGATGCGAGAACCAGTGACACCATATGCTCATACCAAGTTCAAACTCCACAAATTGAAACACATAACACTCAAGATTGAAGTCACGGGTTGTACTGGGGCTTGGGGTGTGTGGATAACAAAGAAGGGATATGGAAAACAAAGGTTCTTAAAGAAATAGTGAGCAAAGCACTTGAATCAATTTAGAATTCACTTTTGAATGAAAGCTCAACTTTTGAACAAAAAGGGAGAATTTAGACAATTTAGGGCCATATTTGGTGTTTTGGACCCTTTCTTTCTTTCTTTTCTTTTCTGTTTTTTCTTTTTCATACGTTTTTCACAATTTTTTTCTTTTCTTTTGAATCTCAAAACATACATAAACACTTAAGAACAAAACATTCTCTCCCCCACACTCATTTTCTTTCATAATGTAACTCAAAAGGAATTCATTTAAGTCATGCTCACTATCTTTTAAGAATAAGGGTGTGGACTGTCCTAAACTAGGCTAGGTGAGGATAATGTGGGTTAACAAAGAATAAAGTCTAAACAAGGCTCAACGGGGTTAACTTAAACATATAATGAAGTAGGATACACGGCAATTTGGCTTAGGTGGTGGTCACTACACAACTTCTTCTTGAATATGTGTTATGTAAATCAATTTAACATGCTTTGAATGAAATGGGCATGAGTTCTAGCATTTGGAACTATATGATGAAACGCCTTCTAAGTAGTAACCAAGCAAAGAATAATGAGATCATGCAACGACTTTAGAAAACGATAACGCACATATTTTAACTCTCCAAATAACGTTTAGGCTCAAGTCTCACAAGGTTGTAGCGTTTGTTTGAGTTCCTTCCTTCAAGCATGTTACAAAAACGAATTTTTCTTTTATGATTGCATGTGAAGTCATACATTATAACCATAACCAAGCATATACCAAGAGTAAATCAAACTTTTCTCCATGTTTATAACTCTCTTTAATAACCATGCAATTACAAACCAAATCCTCATCATTGTGTTGGAAGGTACCCTAAGACACAAACACACAAAAATGACTCAAAAACACTCTTTTTAGGCTTTTCAAAACATGTTTTTCAAATTTTTATGTGATTTTCGGAGTTATAAAACAAAACACACTAAAACACTCTAAAATAGCTTAAAAACACTTAAAAACAGCAAGGAACAACATTGGAAGTTATGGGTGATAAAATCCCACGAATTTGCATCAACAACATTAGTTACCCCCCCCCACACTTGAATCAAACATTGTCCTCAATGTTTTAAGCTTAAAATCACACCAAACAAAAGTAAACATAAAAACAGCAACTAAACACACTAAACATGGCAGAATGTAAATAACAAAGAGAAGAGGTTAGGGACGCAAATCTGGGTATGGAGTGTAGATTCCATCTTCTCCTTGGTGATTGCAGGGGTTGATCTTGGTGATTCCACAGGCTTATTCTTGAACTGGGCTGGAGGATTCTTTTGGTCTCCCCCGAAGGTCCATGAGCGGTTTCAGGATTCAGACACATGGCAGGCAAGTACGAGGTGGAGGTGCTGACCTGTTTCTTTGTTCAATCTTTCCAATTTGTATTGAATACGAATTGGAAAGATTGATGTTTCATTGTCACTCGTCTTAGCTGTTCTCCAAGCAGATGTGGTCCCTTCTCTGGCAGTGTATCAACCGTTGAAGATGACTACTCGAGAGCAATACTAGGTGATGCGAGAATTAAACGCACACAAATTAAACCCTCTTTTTGTCAAATTGTAGTAAGTATGTAAGTAGGGATCGTTCTGGACCGAGGATTAGGAGGGATTGTTAATCACTTGGATTTGACTCAAAAACGTAAAAATAAAGTTAAAAACGTTCACAAAGACTCAAAGGACTCAAAACAAGTTCAAAAGACTCAAAACTGCCTAAAAACACTAACTAGGCAGTTTCAGACCTTAAACCTAATTTTGGACGAATTTAAGATTATGGCTTGATTCAAAACACTTTAAAACATAAACTAAATAGATTCTAAGCACTAAAGAACAAGAAAGTAAAGGGGGGTTTTGATTTGACGAAAATTAACTAAAATGCACAAATTGTAATTAAAGGCAGAATGTAAATATGAATGCGATGAAAATATGGATGGAATGCTAGCTAGAAGGTTCTTCTCCACACATGTTACACTTGCATACAAGATTGATTTTCAGTTGGTCTTTCGATAAATTATGAAACTCAACACCCCGGGTTAATTAGGTCCGCTTAAATTAACCGTCAAGTTCTCCTTAAGTTAATGAATTGGATGGGTTTGCGCAACGCAATTCACAACATTCTCCAAAAGTCCTTTACGTGAACAGCACAATAAAGATACAATCAAAGATCATTAAGCATCATGAAAACCATAAGTGTTGACGAGGCCTTCGTTACTATGAAAAGCATGAAACTAGTGCCAAGAATTCATTTAACGCGATTGTTTATAAGCAACCTCCACTACTTGTGAATATAAGTTCATAACTATTAGGTGAAACTCACTTATATTCTAGCGTCATAATCATGCATGAAAATTAAGCGTGCACTCTCAATAAACATACGTAAATAAGTTATCAATCAAAAAGTTAAACAAATTGAATCCACAACTTATGAAATTCCAACCAAATGTAATCAATTCATATTGCAAGCATAAACATGGTTTCGAATCACCCCCTAGCTAAAGGGGGTTTAGTTCCTCATACGTACAATACAAAGAGAATTGAAATTAAACATTGAAATCAAAGAAACACCTAAACATTCCAACAACTCAAACTTGAATTGTATGAACGTTTAGGCCCTCTTCTCTTCCTCTTTGTTGTGGCACAAGGTCTAAGGATAGGTTTTGGGGGGATGAGGAGTGGTTGGAGTGGCTGCAATGAAGAGAAAATATGCAGAAAATGGAAGGGATATGCACGGCAAAGAATGGGGATTTTGTGTTTGTGTGTTGTGTGTTTGTTTTGTGGTGAATGGAATGGTTTGTATGAATGCATTGCATGGTTTTATAGGGAGAGAATGGATGGGAGAGCATGTTAATGGCATCTAGGATGAATGATTAAAGGGGTTGCATGTGGGTTGGAAATATGGCTGCAATGATGAAGGGAAAAGCTGGAATTGCAAAGGGAGGCCACGGCAAGGGTGAATGGGTGATGGGATGCATGGTTTTGATAAGTGATAAGTGTATGGTTATGATAAGTGATAAGTGTATGGTTATGATAAGTGATAATATGTGGTGACTATGGTTTGGTCTTCAATTTCGTCCATCTACTTGGCTTTAAGCATATGCAATCCATTTAATGCCCCAAACTACTCCAAAATGCACCAAAATGCACTTTCTTGCTCCTTTAGCCCTTTGGACCTACAAACACACGAAAATAGCTTAAAGTACTAAAATTACTAAGTACTAGCAACATAAATGCAAGAAAACAAGCAAACTAAGGCGCATAAATATGCTCCTATCACTAGGTAAGCAACCAGGAATAGATTCTAGGTAGTCGGTTCCAGATCGGAAGACTGACTCCAAGTGCCTCTGATTGCTCTCTTTCTCTTTGCCATGCGAGTAAGAACAAGGACAAAGGAAAGGACAGGGAAAGAGCATGATATGAGATACCTTTGCTTTCGCCTTTGATGATATGAGATACTTTTGCTTTTGAAGAAGCAGCGAATGAATCAGCACATATATTTGTTGCGCTTGTCTCCACATGCTTCGATCTACCGTTTCCTCCTGCCTCATCTGTACTCCACGCATCTGGTATCTTCAATGGTTGAATATGTGTTCTCAAGGGAAGAAGAAAACTGAGCATGTTGAGAGGTTTGGTTGCAGCTACATTCTCGGCCGAGAAGAAGAGTCATGCGTTTGTGGATGTATGCCTTGCCATGAATGTTGACATATATATAATTTTTAATGGCAAGTGGTGGTACTGTTCCTCTTTGATTTCTGAACAAATGCCTCTTCGATTTTTGAGCAAGGGTCTTTTCGATTTCTGAACGGCAAGTAGTAGTGCGGATGCGGCTCTGTCACCCATGCTTGTCGGCAAAAGTGTGTATTCGGATGATGACCTCCACGCGTTTTCAACTTTGTCAGAGATCTTTTGACAAAGTTGCACGCGTTATCTGAAAAGCCGAAAAAGTGTTGGCGAACTTTACGCAGGAAAATCCGGCTTTTACGCAGGAAAATCCGGCTGTTTGAATCGGTGGTTGTGTCGCCTCTCCTTTATAGTGGTACCGATCACCTCTAACATGCACACTTTGAAGATTGCCCATTCTTGAAAATCGTCTCCGGCTCTTTGAGATTTTACTACATCCAACCCTTCTCTTTTAACATCTTTGACAATGGCTAACCCTTCTAACATTTGCTTAGATTTGAGTCTCAGCAGTGATCCGAATGCGCCGCGTCAGGTAAATGTATGGTGCCCATCTTTCTTATCTTCTAATGGCCCTCTTACAGGTGAAGACTCCATGATGAAGGATGCAACAACAGCTACGATAGTAGCTAGGAACCTCCTCACTCCAAAAGATAGTAGGCTGCTTTCAGGACGGTCCGATGAGTTGGCCGTTCAAGAGTCCCTAGCTCTCAGTGTTCAGTGTGCGGGCTCTGTGTCCAACATGGGTCAACGCCTACTTGCTCGATCCCGCCAAGTTGAATCCTTGATGGCGGATGTGGAAAGTCTTAAGCAAGAGATCAAACAGCTTAAGCACGAGAATAGAAGTTTGCATGTGCTTGCAAATAACTATTCGACGGGCATGAAGAGGAAGCTTGATGAGCTGCAAGAATCCAATGGTCGAATTCAAAGTGACCGTCAAAAGCTTGCGACTTTCTTCCAGAGGCACCTTTTTCCTGGCTCATCTAGCGTTCCACCAAGTATTGAGACCTCGAATGATCCATCTTCGATGCCTCCCGCTCCTGGAGTTTTGCCAAGTAGTGGGGCTTCACGTAAACAACCTTTGTGAAGGCTCCAGCCTATCTTATTTTATTTTTTTTATTTTTTTATTTTTTATTTTTATTTTATTTTTTATTTTTATTTTTTTGTATCAAACGGCATGGAATTGATCTTTGAATGGAAGGTGATACTTGAAATGATCCGGTAATGGTTTAAATTCTAGATCAAATGTACCAACGCTTTGCATTTGGGACCTTTCCATGAGCTGTGACAAAAGAGAAGCATTATCAAGTGCCATGTTGTGCTTCTCTAGTACCTAAAATCAACAAACAAAACACAAATAAGAAACTAAAACTAAAATACATAACAGAAACGAACAATCCAAGGGATTAGCAACTTTGCTAATCCCCGGCAACGGCGCCAAAATTTGGTGCGAAACTTATGTGACACACAAATTAAACCCTATTTGTGACAATTGTAGTAATGATGTAAGTAGGGATCGTTCTATCCGGGGATTAACTAGGGGTGCTAATCTACTTTGAATTGACTCAAAAACACAAAAACTAAACTTAAAGACTCTTAACAATACTACTATGACTCAAAAACACAAAAACTAAGACTTAACAAAATATGGGGGGGGGGATTTGGTTTTTGACGAAATTAACTAAAATGCACAGATTCTAATTTAAAACAGATAGTAAAGATGAATGTGATGAAAATATGGATGAATGCTAGCTAAGGGGTTCTTCTCCACACATGTTACACTTGCATACAAGATTGATTTTCAGTTGGTCTTTCGATAAATTATGAAACTCAACGCTCCAAGTTAATTAGGTCTGCTTAAATTAACCTTCAGATTTCCCTAGAATCATTGAATTGGATGAATATGCATCGCAATCAAATTATTCCTAACAAGTTCTCTATATGAACAGCATGATAAAGATACAAGTTAGAATCATTACGTTCTTTGGAAATCATAAGCATCGACAAGGCATTTGTAACTATGAAAAGCATGATACTCTTGCCAGGAATTTATTTAACGCGATTGTTTATAAGCAACCTCCACTACTTGTGAATATAAGTTCATAACGATTAGGTGAAACTCACTTATATTCTAGCGTCATATTCATGCATGAAAATTAAGCGTGCACTCTCAATAAACATACATAAATAAGTTATCAATCAAACAGTTAAACAAATTGAATCCACAACTTATTAAATTCCAACCAAAGGTAATCAATTCATATTGCAAGCATAAACATGGTTTCGAATCACCCCCTAGCTAAAGGGGGTTTAGTTCCTCATACGTACAAGACAAAGAGAATTGAAATTAAACATTGAAATCAAAGGAAAAGAAACACCTAAACATTCCAACAACTCAAACTTGAATTGTATGAACGTTTAGGCCCTCTTCTCTTCCTCTTTGTTGCGGCACAAGGTCTAAGGATAGGTTTTGGGGTGGTATTTGTATGGAGGAATGGTTGTGTGATGGTAGGGTAGTGTTTTGGAGGGATGGAGAGTGGTTGGAGTGGCTGCAATGGAGGAGAAAAGGTGCAGAAAATGGAAGGGGATGCACGACACAAAGGATGGTTGTTTTGTGATTGAATTTATGTGGTGAATGGGAATTGTGTGTATGAATGCATTGCATGGTTTTATAGGGAGAGGATGGATGGAAGAGCATGTGAATGGCAGCTAGGAGGGAATGATTAAAGAGGGAATGCATGTGGAATGACAACTAGGTTGGTTGGTGGAAAGCTGGAAATGCAAAGGGGAATGCTGGAAATGGGATGGGAGGCACGGCACAATGTTGTTTGGGTGCATGTGGCTGCAAGCTAGGGTGAATGATGATGAATGCATGTGGATTAAAGAGGGCACATGGAAGTGAATGTGCTGAAATGATAGAAGGGGAAAAGCTGGAAATGCAAGGGGAGGCCACGGCAAGGATTGGGAAATGTTGTGGGTTATGCATGGCAAGGCTGGAATGTGGTGCAATGATGAAGGAATAATGTCATGGTGGCTGAAATGTGGTGCAATGATGAAGTGAATGAATGAGAATATGGTGCAGAAAATGGAATGGATTTGCACGGCAATGGTTGGGAAATGTTTTGTGATTTTGTGTGAATGGCTGAGATGGTTTGATGAATGAACGTGTTTAAATGGTTTAAAACAGGAAACAAGGCCCTTCCTTGCACGGCAAGGAAGGGAAACACCAAGGGACACACGGCAAGGGTTTTAATGTTGCAAGGGACATTGTTTTGTGGCCTAGAATAGGTAGGAGTCCTTGATATTGCTCAAACATAAGATCTTTAGGTCTTCAATTTCGTCCATTCCTTTTGCTCCAAGCATATGCTATCCATTCCAAGCCCAATTTTGCTCCAAAATGCACCTTTTTGCTTCCTTAGCCATATGAACCTAGAAACACACGAAAATGGCATAAAGGACTAAAATAACTAAAGAAACACAACGTAAATGCATGAGAACAAGCCAATTAAGTCGCATAAATATGCTCCTATCAACTTACTCTGAGGTAATAACACATGCTTATAACCATGACTCCGCCGAGGCAAGGACATATCAAGGGAAACCCCCTACAACCATCCCTTATCAGCAAATGGGGAATGTAAGCCAAATTCAACCGAATGAGAAGATCTCAACCTTCCAAATAGTAGCGACGCTTCCCCCTGCCCTACCTAATACTTCGCCAAGTCAACAGGCGTATCATTCTCAGGGCAAGAGGAAAGACTTCCATCATCACTAGTCTTACTTTAATAAAAAGAGTAAGGGGCACTATCACGATAACCAAAGGTATCACCACGATAATACCCGCCCCTAGGCGGTCAATGCAGTGGGCCAAACACGTGTCAAGAATGGTCCTACCCCGAGGTATGAGACATACACATCTTTAAACGCCACATGCACGACCATTTACCCCAGTATAGCTCACTTGATACCAAAGCCAAGGCCAAGGGAGCCAGATTTCAAGTCCACGAAGAACACAGGCATGTTTTGTGGTTACCACGAGTATAATGGCCATGACGGTGAGAAATGTATCACCCTCCGTGATCATATTGAAGCTTTGGCACGGAAGGAAAAATTGACCAGTTCCTCCTTCACCCTCCAAGGGATAACCGCAACCAACGCCAAGTGAATGTGATACATTCCATAAGCGATGGCACACCCATATCTGAATCTTCCAACAGGGCCATGAAAAACAATGAATGAACGTTCAAGCCTGGCCACCAAGTGTTTCACGTGGAAGACATCAGGGGAAGCAAGTATCAAAAACCTAACTGGGATCCAATATGTTTCTACCTTGAAGAAGAAAGAGGTATCATCTATCCTCACAACGACCCACTGATTGTGGAGGCTCACATAGCCAACTTTGATGTACGACAAATCCTGGTAGACATGGGGGCGTCGGTCAATATCATGTTTGCTGAAGCTTTCAAAACACTTAATGTAGCTGAACACTTGCTCGATCACTCGGTTTCTCCTCTGATAAGATTCTTTAGTGATGTCGTGCAACCTTTAGGGAGCGTACATTTACCCTTCACCATCGGTACAGGCCCGTACACAGCCACCATCACCACTAATTTCTTGGTGGTCGACTGCCCAACGACATACAATGTCATCTTTGGGCGCACATGCATTAATGATCTCAAGGCCATGGTATCCACGCATATGTTGACCCCTTATGGCAATGGTTACATCAAAGAAGATCAACTTAGTGCACGATCATGTTACAACGCTTCAGTCAAGCAACAACACTTGCATGTACCCAAAGAAACACTTTCTATACATGACCAAGTTATCAAGACCAGCTCGGACAAAGCCAACTTGAATATTCACAGTGGTAACAATCAACCCGACGATCCTCGAGATGACTCTTTCACCTAGCAAGCACAACCTGCTGAAGAGTTGGAGTATGTCTCTATCTCAAAAGATTATCCAGATCGCATAGTGAAGATTGGCACCACTTTGTCACCACCCATTCGGTTGGCATTGATCTCTTTTTTGCAAGAGAACACTGAAGTCTTCGCATGGTCATATGAGGACATGCCAGACATCTCTCCTGATATCATCTGTCATCGCTTGAGTATTGATCCCAAGACTAAGCCGGTGAGACAAAAGCGAAGATCTTATGATGCTAAACGATATGAAGCAATGAAGGCAGAAGTTGAAAAACTTAAAAGCATAGGCTTCATCCGTGAAGTCAATTATCCAACGTGGGTAGCAAATGTGGTCCTTGTTAAGAAAAATTCGACCAAGGAAAGTCTCTTGCTTCAAAAGATCTCGTGGATAATGTGTGTCGACTACACCAACTTAAACAAAGGATGCCTGAAGGATAGCTTTCCCCTTCCTCTCATTGATAGACTTGTAGACTCTACAGCAGGGTGTGAACTCTTAAGCTTCATAGATGCTTACTCGGGGTACAATCAAATCCTCATGAACCCTTCGGACCAAGAACACACGGCATTCACTACTGATAGAGGATTATATTGATATAAAGTCATGCCATTCGGCCTAAAGAATGTAGGGGCGACTTATCAAAGATTAGTCAATTCAATGTTCGCTGGACAGATTGGAAAAAGCATGGAAGTTTATGTTGATGATATGTTAGTCAAAAGCAAACATGCTGACCAACACATTGCCAACTTGTCTGAAACCTTTTCCATCCTGAAGAAGTATCGAATGAGGTTGAACCCTAACAAATGTGCTTTCGGTGTGGGTTCTGGAAAATTCTTGGGCTTCATGATTAGCCAACGAGGCATTGAAGCTAACCCTGAGAAGATCAAAGCAATCATGGACATGAAAGAAGCAGTAACCTCAAAAGACATCCAGAGCCTTACAGGCAAGGTGGCAGCCTTGACTAGGTTCATCACTAAGACCACAGACAAATGCGCTCCTTTTTTCAAAGCACTTAAGGGAAGTAAGAAGTACATTACGTGGACCGATGAATGTGCCGAAACATTTAAGAACCTCAAGGAGTACATAAGTAAAGCCCCTATGCTTTCCAAACCTGAAGTTGGTGACACCTTAATTGTCTATCTATCTGTCTCAGCTTCAGCAGTCAGTTCCGTCATCATTCGTAGGGATGGTAGTATCGAACGACCTGTCTACTACGCTAGCAAGGCTCTACAAGATGCGGAGACACGATACTCCAACATTGAGAAATTAGCTCTAGCATTAGTCATGTTTGCTCGGAAACTTCGCCCCTACTTCCAAGCACACTCCATCATCGTGCTTAACAATCACCCCCTCCGACAAATACTTCAGAATTCTGACACTTTGGGACGAATGATCAAATGGGCCATAGCACTGGGAGAGTTTGACATCTCCTACCACCCAAAACTAGCTGAAAAGGGCCAAACAGTTGCAGATTTCATTGCGGAATTCACTTATCCCGTTGACATTTCTCATACACCTGAGGCAGTGGCTTCATCTCCCCTGAAAACTCGGAAGGTAGAATCAACACTCCCAGTATGGACTCTATATGTTGATGGCTCATCCAACCAACAAGGTTGTGGAGTAGGATTAGTCCTGACTACCCCCGACAAAGTGGCAATAAAGTATGCTCTCCGCTTCAAATTCAAGGCGTCAAACAATGAAGCCGAGTATGAGGCCCTTTTAGCAGGCTTATGTTTGGCCAAACACCATGGAGTTAAACAAATTAATATCTTTAGTGACCCCCAATTGGTGGTTAACTAGGTCACGAACAACTTTGATGCTAAGGATAACTCCATGGCAGCGTATCTTGCGCAAACGCAGCTTTTGCTCAAGCACTTCCACTACCAGATCACCCAAGTCCCTTGAGCGGCAAACAGTCATGCACACGCTTTGGCTCGCCTCACCTCAGCAGTGGAAGACAAGATTGGGAGAAAGATTCATGTCGAATTGTTGACAACACCAAACACCATGGTCACAGAAGTGTGCAACTTGCAACAGGGGGATAGCTGGATCACCCCAATTTATAAATTCCTTGTTCATGGCACTCTCCCAAATGATAAAGTCCAAGCTAAACAGATTCGATACAAGTCTACCCGCTACCTGATCATTAATGACCAACTCTATAAGCGAGGTTTCAACCTACCATACTTACGGTGCCTCACACCTGCAGAAGCGGAAATTGTCATTCGAGAAATACATGAAAGAGTCTGCAGATATTATGCTGGATCTCGATCCCTAGCATACAAGGCTTTTCGCCAAGGATATTACTGGCCAACACTCCACCAAGATGCCATCAGGATATCCTACTCATGTGATAAGTGTCAACGCTACGCAACTATTCATCACTCCCCTCCCGAGCCTCTTACTCCTATGATCAGCCCTTGGTCCTTCGCCCAATGGGGACTTGATTTGATCGGCCCAATGCCTGCAGGAAAGGGCAAGGTCCGCTATGCAATCGTTGCAGTTGACTACTTCACAAAGTGGGCCGAAGTAGAACCCTTGGCAACCATCACTGAGGCAAAAATAGAAGACTTCGTATGGAAGAACATCCTTTGCAGATTTGACATTCCTAATGCGATAGTCATGGATAATGGGCGACAGTTTGACAACAAAAAGTTCAGGATGTTCTGTTCTAAGTTCAACATCAACTTATGTTTTGCCTCCCCGGCTCATCCCCAGTCTAACGGACAAGTTGAGGCCATCAACAAAATAATTAAGCGCACTTTGAAAACCAGCTTGGACAAGGCTAAAGGTTGTTGGCCAGAATTTGTACCCCAAGTTCTTTGGTCATACCGCACTTCATATCGGACTTCAACAGGAGAAACTCCATTCTCACTTGCCTTTGTTATAGAGGCTGTTGTCCCAGTTGAGCTTGAGCAAGCAACGTTTCGAGTCCAGAACTACATGCAAAGTGAAAACGACAAACAACTCACCCTCAACTTGGATCTAGTCGAGGAGCATAAAAACCAGGCTCACTTGAAGAATGTCGCCTACAAGCAGCGCATCTTCAACTACTATGACTCAAGAGTCAAACCTCGCTCTTTCAAAGTGGGGGACTGGGTATTGAAGAAAAGACTACTCTGCAACAGAGTCCCAAGTGAAGGCACGCTTAGCCCAAATTGGGATGAACCGTTTGAAGTTATTGGCATCAGTCGCCCTGGTTCTTACAAGCTTAGGAGCTCCGATGGCAAGACCCTTGGCCATCCATGGAACGCTGATCACTTGAAGTACTATTACAAATAGACTCACACTGTACAAGTGTTGAGCTACGACCATTTGACATCCTATGGAATGAAGGCCATTTGGCATCAATTCAATAAAAAGGTGATTTAGACAACTTGGTCATAACTCCCTTACATCCCTATCACTGAAACGCTCAGGTTCAAAGCTTCAACACGAATGCTTACAACATGAAATAAAGTCTAAGTATATGTTAACATGACTTATATCTAAACAAGGGATCCCTTCATGCATAGCAAAACATTCATAAGCATCACTCATGTCAATCAACATAAACATCATACATTCCAACACATTCATACATAAACATCATACATTCCAACACATCCATACATAAGCCAACTGTGCTTCGAAAGGGTTCAACACACTTTGTGTCATTCGACACTTGCTACAATGTGCCTCGACACTTTGCCCTTATTCTCACGAACCAAGTGATGAAATGTGAAGAAAGAACTCATCTTCATGCCACCAACGAGATTATGAAATGTACAACCTGTACTCTCCTTCATACCACCAACCAGGTGATCAAATGTACAACTTGTACTCTAATATCATTTAGCAACTTGCCACTCATGCCACCAACCAAGTGAAGAAGGAACTCATCTTCGTGCCACCAACCAGGTGATGAAATGTGATGAAAGGTGATAAAGGAACTCACATTCGTACGACTAACCAAGTGATGAAAGCAACTCACCATTCATTACACCAACCAGAAGATGAGTAGTACAACTTGTACATGTGAACTCCTAGTATTCACAAATAATCAAAAACCCTCAAGCTTTACAACTCAACTAGGGGAGCACTTATGCCTAACAAGAGTTATAGTCACCAACAAAGTCTTATTGCAAGCAAACAACGACTTCAATGCATAGTATACGAAGATCAAACTCTTCAGCCCTCTTACATCTGCTTCAAACATTTCTCCTCTATAACAATGCAAACACTACAACTCGTAGAAAGCTTCACACACTCTTGATCAAGATTGTTCGAAAATTCAATTTATATGGTTCATCCAAACCTTCGACTACTACAAGGTGTGGCTTGCATCACAATCTCTTGCTCAACAATGTGGAAGCAAAATTGGTATATGTTGTCTCTTCCACATTTTCAAATTTCTAATTTTTCCCAAAAAAAAACAAAAAAACAAAACAAAAAAAAAAAAAAAAAAAAAGAGAAAAGAAATTGGGAAATTCAACAACTTCAACAAATGTCAAAATTCTCACATACTCTTGATCAAAATAGTGTGAAGCAAAATCAATTTATGGTGCCAACAAAAGCTTCAACAAGTGAAAGGCAACAACAATTCTCAAAAAGCTGCACACACTCTTGATCAAGATAGTGTGAGGGAAAATCAATTTATAGTGCCAGCAAAAGCTTCAACAAGTAAAGGGCAACAACAATTCTCAAAAAGCTTCACACACTCTTGATCAAGATAGTGTGAAACAAAATCAATTTATGGTGCCAACAAAAGCTTCAACAAGTGAAGGGCAACAACAATTCTTAAAAAACTTCACACACTCTTGATCAAGATAGTGTGAAGCAAAATCAATTTATGGTGCTGATAGGAGCATATTCATTCGACTTAAATGGCTTGTTCTCGTGCATTTACGTTATGTTTCTCTAGTTATTTTAGTCCTTTATGCTTCTTTTGTGCGTTTTCAGGTTCTAAGGGCAAGGTATGCAAAAGGATGCCTTTTGGAGCCTTTTGGAGCAAATTAGAGATTGGAATGGATATCATATGCTTGGAGCCAAGAGGATGGACGAAATTAAAGACTTGAAGTAGGAAAGTTAAATCCTAAAAGACCTCATGTTTAAGCATCATTGAAGACTCCTACGCATTTTAGAACACAAAAACAACATTCCTTGCAACCTTAGGACATTGTCGTGTGTTTCCTTGTGTCTCCCTTCCTTGCCATGCAAGGAAGGGCTTTGTTCCCTATTTTAAACACTTAAAGCATTCACTTATCATATCATTCACTTATTATAAGCATTCACTTTTCATATCATTCACTTATCAAACCATTCACTTATCACTTCCATTCACTTATCACTTATCACTTCCATTCACTTATCACTCACCACATATCATTCATTTATCACTTAACATATCATTCATTTATCACTTAATACATCATTCACTTATCACTTATCATACTCATAATCATCTACACATTTCAACCATTTAAACATATGCATTTCAACTCACATGCATCATCATCATGCAACCAACCTTGCCACATGCTTTCCAAGCTTTCCCCCTTCATCATTAAGCCACATTCACTCCCATTTCTCTCCCCTTAACAGCCCTAAACCGTGCATAATTAAAGGACACCATTCAACACACACATGCACCAAAAGACAACATTGGCATGCATCACATGCATTTCCAACACTTCCCCCTTTTGTGCCGTGCCTTCCCTTCCACTTTCCAACCACATTCTTTCAATTCCCACTTCATCATTACACCACCTAAGCCACATGCACTCCCATTCTTTAATTCAGCCACTAAATCATTCAACCACAAAACAATCACACAACACACCAACACACATGCATCCTGAAATTCTTTGCCGTGCAATCACATGCATTTCCCTTGACATTTTCAGCCATCACACTTCATCATTACACCACCATTCACTCTTTAACCCACACACACTTCACACAAACAACATTCACATGCATTCACATGCATTTCCTACACAAAACACACTCAAAACCGTGGCCACCTTTGCATTTCAGCATTCCCATTTGCATTTTCAGATTTCCAGCTTTCCAACCTAGCCACATTCACATGCATTCACTCATAATCATTCACCAAACTTGCAGCCACATTTCCACCCACCTCCTAGCTGTCATGTTCCCTCCATTACTCCTATAAATACCCTTGCATTCATTCATTCAAAGATCATCTCATTTCATACACAACACATTACAAACACATTCTCCCTTCCCTAGCCGTGAGCTTCCCATCTCTCCCCTTATAATCCAAACACCATTTTTCCATTCCCCTTCCACTTCTACACCACTCCTCATCCATTTCCATAATCCCCCAAACCTCACCTTAGACCTTGTGCTACAACAACGAGGAAGATAAGAGGGCCTAAACGTTCATACAATTCAAGTTTGAGTTGTTGGAATGTTTAGGTGTTTTTTTATTTCAAAGTTTAAATTCAATTCTCTTTGTTTTGTACGTATGAGGAATGGAAGAGAAGAGTGCCTAAACGTTCATACAATTCAAGTTTGAGTTGTTGGAATGTTTAGGTGTTTCTTTGATTTCAAAGTTATGAGGAACTAATCCCCCTTTAGCTAGGGGGTGATTCGAAACTATGTTTATATTTGCAATATGAATTGATTAACTTTCGTTGGAATTTCATAAGTTGTTGATTCAATTTGTTTAACCGTTTGATTGATAACTTATTTATGTATGTTTATTAAGAATGCGCGCTTAATTTTCATGCATGAATATGACGCTAGAATATAAGTGAGTTTCACCTAATCGTTATGAACTTATATTCACAAGTAGTGGAGGTTGCTTATAAACAATCGCGTTAAATGAATTCTTGGCACGAGTTTCATGCGTATTCCATAGTAACGAATGCCTTGTCAACACTTATAGTTTTCATGATGCTTAATGATCTTTGATTGTATCTTTATTGTGCTGTTCACGTAAAGGACTTTTGGAGAATGTTGTGAATTGCGTTGCGCTAACCCATCCAATTCATTAACTTAAGGAAAACTTGACGGTTAATTTAAGCGGACCTAATTAACCCGGAGTGTTGAGTTTCATAATTTATCGAAAGACCAACTGAGAATCAATCTTGTATGCAAGTGTAACATGTATGGAGATGAACCCCTTAGCTAGCATTCATCCATAAATTTCATATTTACATTCTGTCTAGTTTATTAACTTGTTTCGTTATTTCAATTTTCGTAAAAACCTCAATCCCCCTTTTGCTTTAATGTTCATTTTAGTTAGAATTCAATTTAGTTTGTGTTTTTAAAGCATTTTGAGTTTTTGGTTTGTCTTAGTGTTTTAAACTTTAATTTTGCATTCTTTGAGTCTAGTTTAGTGTTTTAAACTTTATTTTACGTTTTTGAGTCAGTTTCCAAGAGATTTGCAATCCCTCCTAATCCCCGGTCCAGAACGATCCCTACTTATACTTATACTACAATTGTCAAAAAGAGGGTTTAATTTGTGTGCGCATAAATAACGCATCAGGTGCCAACAAAAGCTTCAACAAGTGAAGGGCAACTACAATTCTCAAAAGCTTCACACACTCTTGATCAAGATAGTGTGAAGCAAAATCAATTTCTGGTGCCCAACAAAGCTTCAACACAAAAGCTTCACCTACAAAGTTTCAACATCAAACAAAGCTTCAACAACAAAGCTTCAACATCAAACAAAGCTTCATCAATGGAGAGCAACTACAATTCTCAAAAGCTTCACACACTCTTGATCAAGATAGTGTGAAGCAAAATCAATTTATGGTGCCCAACAAAGCTTCAACACAAAAGCTTCACCTACAAAGTTTCAACATCAAACAAAGCTTCAACATCAAACAAAGCTTCATCAATGGAGAGCAACTACAATTCTCAAAAGCTTCACACACTCTTGATCAAGATAATGTGAAGCAAAATCAATTTATGGTGCCCAATAAAGCTTCAACACAAAAACTTCACCTAAAAAGTTTCAACACAAGAGCTTCACCTACAAAGCTTCAACACAAGAGCTTCACCAACAAAGCTTCAACACAAAAGCTTCAACATCAAATCTTCACAAAAAAAAAAAAAAAAAAAAAAAAAAAGCCTAGGCCTCCCCTTCTTTGGGCCTAACAACTTTCATACCAAATATATATGAATGAGGAGTTTTGGGCAACCACTTAGAAAGGAAAATGGTGAAGTTTTTTTTTGGAAAATTGCCTACTAGCAAGACACCTCCCTCGTCAACTCCCTCAACCGGAGACTTGGGGGACTCCTACCATATACCATTACACCTTGGTACTCAGAAATTTCACGATTACTCAGTGCCTTGGATTTTTCAAGTCCCCAACCGAGAAGTTTTCCTCACTCAAGAAATTAAGGGAGCACTACTTCAACCTATAGGGTCTATCCACAAAGTTTCAACATGCAAATTTCAACAAAATAAAAAATTCAAAGAACTTAGTGAATGATACCTTAATGTATTTAACACAACACGTTGAATAAAGTAAAGCTTATTTATTGATATCTTCGATAAATTACAAATACGTGCATACACATGAATCAAAACAAACAAACAGGAGGGCGCCTTCACAAAGGCTGCTCAGGAGAAGTCTCAACACTCGGCAAAGCCCCAGAAATAGGAGGCATCGGAGGGTGATTATTTGGAGCCTCAGTACTGGGCAGAACCCCAGAAAGAGGAGGCACCAGAGGTTGATCATCTGGAGCTTCAGTATGTGGTACAACCCTAGAGGACGAAGGCAATAAATGCCTTTCGAACAAACTCACAAACCTTTGATGATCATTTAAAATCTGACCCTCGGATTCCTGTAATTGGTCAAGCTTTCTCTTTATGGTTGTAGCATAGCTATGTGCGAGCATGTGCAATTGTCTATTCTCGTGCTTAAGCCCTCTGATCTCCTGTTTGAGACTTATCACTTCAGCCGCCAATGATTCAACTTGGCGAGTTATAGCAAATAGGCATTGGGCCATATTAGACACAGAACCTGCACACTAAACATTAAAAGCCAGAGAATCCTTAACAGCCAACTCATCGGATCGTTTGGAAAATAGTCTGTTGTCTTTGGGAGTGAGAAGATTCTTGGCTACCACCGCAGCGGTCATATCATTCTTCATCACAGAGTTCCCAATAGTAAGGGGACCAGTACCAGTAGGAGATAAGAAAGATGGGCGCCATATGTTATCCTGAGGAGACATGGCTACCTCTTCTACAACATTCAAGTCCAAACGACGGTCGGAGGGGCCAGATATTCTCAGAAAATATGAAGAAAAAAAATGAAGTATAATAAGTCTCAGAAGTACGAAGATAAGAGAAAAATTCCTACAAGCAATAACTTTCAGAACGGACTCCTTGAACTTAATTGGTGCTCCTATAAAAGAAAGAGTCAGATCTTCAATAAGGTTGCTTGTTCAAAAATCGAAGAGGCACCATTCTCCAAATTTCGAGAAGCGGATTTCCTGGGTTAAAATTTATTAGCAATCTCCACACGCAACATCAGTTCGTCGGATACCAAGGACAACTTTGCCAAAGAACTCTGACAAAGTTAAGACAGGTAAATGTTGAAGGCCCAGTTACCCTACTATTACCCACAAGGACAAAGGAATAGCACCACTGCTTGATTATTGGAAAATCCTTATGTATGTCAACCTCTGTGCTCCGTGGCAAAGCAGACTTGCAAAAATGCCCAACCTTTCTTCACATATGAGAAAACACTCCCAACAGGATTGCTTGCCCAAGAAATCGAAGAGGCACCGCTCTCCGAATCTCAAGAACCATATCCCCAACAAGATTGCCTGCTCAGAAATCGAAGAGGCACCGCTCCCCAAACTTCGAGAAGTCGGATTTCATTGGATAAAATTTGTCCACAATTTTCACACGCAACATTAGCTTTCTGGATACCACATACCACTTTTTCAAAGTGCTCTGACAAAGTTAAAACACGTGAACCTTGCAGCGACCTCTACATTGCTTTGATCGAGAAGGGTAAAGGAATAGCATTACCACTCGCTGTTGGGACAATTCCTATATATGTCGACCTTCATCCTCCATAGCCAGGTAGACCTGCCAAATAAAAAAAAAATGCTCAACCCTTCCTCACATCCGAAATGGCACTCCCAATCTAGCTTCTCGAAATACTCCGTTTTCTTCTCCTTCAATAATACCCATACCAACTAGCCACATCAGAGTAAGAATATCTCATATCATCAGGGTTGAAAGCAAGAGTATCCCATATCATGCTTTTTCCCTGTCTTTTCCTTTGCCCTTGCTCTTACCAGCAGGACAAGGAGAAAGAATGCAATCAGTCGGAACCTGAAATCAAACTTCCAATCTAGAACTGATTGCCCAGAACATTTGCCTGGTCGCTTGCCTAGCATTGCTCTCGAGTAATCATCCTCAACTGTTGTCAAGGTTATGAATTCCTTCGGCAAATGCCTCAGAACAGTTGGTACGATATTGGCTCTTTATACTGAAGCTGCCAATCATGGATGAGTCACTGAGAAGTAGTGCTCTGAAGGACCATTTAAATGCAAAGGTTGCACACCATTTCTGTTATACAAAAGATTGAAGCAGAAGGTTCAACGGCGAGCTAGAACAGATCACTACAGCACGACGCCCTTTCTTGTGGAACCGCACAATCCAGACGGAAGAGCCTAAGTCAAATCCAAGCTTGGCATCATTGCTCTAATTGAAGAGATCGAGAAGCCTCAACAGCCTTTTGCTAGCACCGTCGTCGAAGAACAAAGCTTCGTCCTACCACATCTACTACTTTGTCAAACAGCAAAAGTATCCCATATCATCAGGATTGAGCATACTCCATGTCTGACGGACTTGTTTTGACCCTCAAATTCTGGAGTCGGCTTGTTCATTTGGAGGAAACCAGAAAACCCTCCAGCCCAGTTCAAGAATACACCTGTGGAAAGTCAAGTACAACAAAGCACGTGCCGATTCGTCCGTCTTCTCCAAAAACAAGAGTACCACATATCATCTCTTCTCCCTGTTTCTTTTCTTTATCCTTATTGCTGAATGAGAGACAGGGAGAATGAGTACAATTAGCCGGCACCCAAGATCAACCTACCGATCTGAGACTGATTGCTTGGAACCTTGATTGCTTACCTTGTTTGTGACCTCCTTCGGCAGATCTCCTCGCTTAGAGACTTGGGGGACTCCTACTATATAGTTCGTATCGCACTTGACCAAACCCGAACTACAAGTAAGCTTCAAATGAAAATGATACATTACCTTGTGCGTCAACACCAACCAAAGATACCACTCCTGGATGAAGGAAAAGTACTTCCAAGAGAAGATGCCACATCTACTTACAGGACATAGAAGGCAAGTGAAAGTGACACCACATTTCGGTACTCAGAAATTTCGTGATTACTCAATGGCTTGGATCTTGCAAGTCCCCAACCGAGGAGCTTCCCTCACTCGGGAACTTAGGGGAGCACTGTTTGTACCATACTTGACCAATCCCGAAACTACTAAGCACCGGTCAACAACTTACCGTCAAGGTCCCACAAGACTTTTCCTCTAACCAGGAGGCCAATCACAACACAACATATGTCGGTATCAGAAGCCAATCACAGCGCGACACATGTCGATATTAGAGGCGAATCACAACATGACACGTGTCAATGTCAGAACAAAGTTAGAAACTCTCTTCTATAAAAGGGGATCATTCTCCCACAATAATCCCTAATGTCATTTGTACTAAACTATTCATTAGAACTCACTAAAAGAGAGCTTGAACCTATGTATTTGTGTAAACCCTTCACAACTAATGAGAACTCCTCTACTCCGTGGACGTAGCCAATCTGGGTGAACCAGGTACATCTTGTGTTGTTTGCTTCCCTGTCTCTATTCATTTACATACTTATCCACATTAATGACCAGAACAACCTAGCGAAGGTCACAAACTTGACACTTTCTGTTGTACCAAAGTCCTCGCCGATTTTGTGCATCAACATTGTCTATATCTCAACAATTGTGCATTCATAGTAAAGACTTGTGCCATTATAATCCAAACGTTCAAAAGAACAAAGAATTGAGTCTCATATTCATCCATACTTTCACATGCAAAAAAAATAACACATGAATGAATGGAGCATCAACATAAGCAGGATTCAATTCCAAGCGTATGATTAAATGGTAAAACAAAGTGGAGCTTCATATCCTAATTGCAATTCTTAAAGTGCAACATCAACTTTGTCATGCACTGAAAATCTGAGTGCAACATCAGTAGGTGCATCATCACTGATGCAGCATCAGTAGGTGCAACATCAGTATTAGCTTGTAATGTAATTAATGAAGTTTCTAATTTGTGATTACCTAAAAATTAAGTTAATTAACATCTATAGTTTAATCATTGTCAGAACAAGCAAACAAATTAGAAGTCACAAAGATGCTTGGATTTCACATATGGATGGGGTTGCAAATTGTAAAATTTTGCTAAATTATCTTTGAGCAGTTTCTTTGCCATTCAAGATCGTGTTATGTTTGTGTTGGTCTCTCTAAAATTTCGTCATTAAACATGTTATAAAGAAAATGGATGAAGATGAAACAAAGTCTCGTTGTTCTTTGCATTCTACAATTGCTCATGATAAATTAAGAATTGGATATATCCATGAAATTTCCAAGTTGGAGGTAACCTTGCCCTTTATTGTTAACAAATAGTACCTGCATTTTTACCCCTTTAATATTTTCATGCATTTATGATGCAGATCGGAGTTCACTATGGTGGAAAGTTTTATGAATTTGTAAGAAATTATTTGTTTACAAATTCAAAAACTATTTATTCACTTAAGTTCCTAATCAGAATAACATAAACATTTACATTAATAAAGAACTTGGAAAATGGTATGAACCTCCAACTGTTTACATCTTCCCATCTTGTGTAAAAATAAACACCACGTATAGGTTCTTCCACTGGATGATATCCATTTTTAGACCTACCACTTCACCCAACAGATGGGTTCCTCCACTAACAGTATAAAAAAAATTTTAAATTACAATTAAACTTACTATTTTGTATCTTCATCTCCCACTTCGTGTTCTCTCTTTCTCATGACAAACCAAAAGCACAAACTTCCTAAAATTGGAGTCATTTCACTCCTCCTTGAAACAATTTTTAATTTTTCTGTTGCTGCAGTAGAGCAACCTCCCTTATCACAAAACCTCAAATAAATAAAAATTAAAATTAAAATTAAAATTAAAAATGAGTACAAAAGACCATTTTTCTCTTCCACCCTTGCTCTCCTGTTTCTCTCTCCCCCCATGAAACTCTAGCTTTTTCCCCTTCCTAGAAATCAAAAACTTCTACGTAGATACTCAAAGCAATAGCAATAGCAATAGCAAACACCAAACCAAGAGAGAAACATAAAGTACTACAAAATACAAGGAAAGAGAGACCGAGAGGCTACACAATCACAATCAAATTGAACTTGGAATGGAGATGCAGAGCTGAAGTTCACGGATAAGAGGATGAGGAGGAAGGTTGCGAATGGGAGATGCAGGGATGAAGAAGTTCACAGCGGCAAAGAAGAGAAGATGATAGTTAGGGTTTGTTGTATGATTTAGATGGTGTAAATATTGAAAAAGCTAAAGGGTATTTTTGTCTTAAAATTTTATGATTTTTGTGTTCCACGGGACGGAACGACCCGTTCCAGGAGGAGGTGGAACGAAAATTTAACCCATTTTCGTTCCGTGGGACAGCGCGTTCCACATAATTTAGCGCACCAAACATAGGAAGGAACGCATCCGTCCTACTCCGTTCCGTCCCATCCCACGTACCAAACGCGCCTCTTCGTTATGCTGGACTACAACAACACTGGATTGGATTTTTTGTTTTTTTTTTTTTTTGAGAGCTTTAATGAAAAAGAGTTTCGGCTAAGTTTAATTTAACCAAAATGATTTCATATTTAATTATAAGGACAAAACTAATCTATATCAAGTAGGGCTGGGCAAATGGGTACAAGACCCGCGAGCCAGTTTGGGTATTGTCGATTCGGGGCGGGTTCGGGACGGGGCCAAATTTGGTAGAGACAAAGCAGGGCGGGGAGAAGGTATCTACAGGGGCGGGGCGATTCCATAATTCTAGAATATCGGGGCCCCGAACCTACCCGTTCTACATATGCTTTACTCATTCAGTCCCCGTTCCCCCAATTACCCTACTTTCTTTCTTCGTTCTCTCACCCCTTGATTGCGTCGACATCACAACAGTCGGAGAAGACGAAGATTGTGAAGCTCTAGATCGGTGAAGACGATGGGCTCACCATCGGAGAAGACGACGACCTCATCGCCACGATCCAGGACTAGACTGCCATGCCCTAAATAGATATGCTATTGCTCGACTCCGTCGTTCTCTCTCTCCGTCAGTTTGTCTTTCTATCTCCGTCAACTTGAGCTTTGCTCAAATACACCGTCAGTTTGTCGATATCTCCATCAGTTCGTCCTACGAATCCAAATTGGCCATCATCATACTTATGTTACTTTCCACAAAAAGAGCACAAACACTTGCTACAGTACTGTCAAAAAATCCACTAAAAATAGTATTGTTGACATAATAAGTGGCGGCAGATTTGGGTTAAGCCATACAAGAGCTGACCATAGTAATTTAGTATCAAACTCATTATCCACGACATTTGTACTTGAGAATTTTTAATATTGGTACAATTTACTCAACTTTTATTTATGCGCTCCTAAAGAGAAAGTTACTAACATAATGCAGCCCTAAAGAATGAGAAAATCTACCACATCAACGGTTGTGGACAACTATATGTATCCATTTCTCTCATGAGATGGATATATGATTACATACAACCGACTCAAAAATCTTTCTGTAAAGAGCATCGTTTCCTATTTAAGCTTATAGCCAAAATCAAACCAGTGGAAAAGAAATGCCACCTCCTCAATCACAGTGAAAAACAGAACTCATCTAATGTTGACAAACGTGAAGAAATCTGAAACTGCAAAAGTAACTCAACTTGCTTAGAAAATGAGTCACACATACACAAATGATCAATTTGAAAAATATTTCTTGAGAGTCAAGGCACTTGGTTGAGCAGAAAGATTGTTTTGGATATAATTAATGATGGATGCTAGCATCAACCTAACCAATTGACCCTAAATCTAAATTGGTCTATGCATTTGGATTTTAATCGATCTCAATGACAACTAGTCTGCTATTAAAAACGAAATTTGAGCTAGCCCTTCACCTATAAAAAAAGTAGATCATGTAATTCGTTAATTTATGCAGTACCAGCACTCTAATCTCGTTCGGGGTTACCATCTAAAGTAAAACTACTGTGACAAAGATGAAGAAATCCATCGCCCTCTCTTTCATGCTTGCGCTTTTGCTTGCCTTCTTGGCTGGTAATCTCTCTCTCTCTCTCTCTCTCTCTCTCTCTCTCTCTCTCTCTCTGCTGAAGTTCCAGTTTGCTGATTATAAATGTTTGGCTGTCCCTGTATACATACATTGCAGGTGGAGTGAGTTGCAGGGAGATACCTTGTTCTGACAAGATTGATATGAGCCTAGTAGGAGGGCCGTATAAAGAATGCAGACCCGACATATGCAAGGAACTGTGTGAATCTAAATACGGCATGCAGGTTTACCGCACAACATGTTTGGACTTGAAGACTTGCTTATGTGATCGTTACTGTTGAAATTTGAAACCCATCCGCAAGGCTGCAACCAGCATGCGCACACTCATACTCCTCGTTTCTTTATGTTGTAACTTGTTTGTAAGGATGAGTAATGGTTATAAAGATGGTCCTTGTGTTAAAGAAATCAACCTCATCTCATTAAAGGACCTACACAAATCTAGAATAAAGAATTCTAGAACATTCATTAAGGTTGGTTAGCTAGATTATCCAAGTTAAAGTAGTACTTTGTAGAAATGACTAGAATGTTGTTTCTTAAGTTGGTGGAAGAGTCTAGAAGAATGGTGAGGTTTCCACCAACATGCAAGATTAGTGTAGATAATTCTAGCTTAGGAAGTTAGTAGAATTATCTAGATATCTCTAGCATGGTGTGTCCATGCTTCTCCAAGGTTCCATCCATGCCTATAAAAGGAGAAGACATCCACACCATTTGTATCAACAAATCAACAAGCAACCAATCAATTAAGAAGAGCTAAGTAAGAGAGTGGGAAGCCTTGTAAGTAGTCTTGTAAGAGTGTGAGTGCTCTAGAGTTTGTCTCTAGAAAGTGAGTGAGAGTCATAGCTTGTCAAGAGTGTCTTTGATAGTTTGTGTTGTAATATTTTGTTTGTGTACTACAAGTAATTTGTTTACTTGTATTGTCTCTCCAACACTTGTGCTAGAGTTGTGTACTCTAAGTTTTTCCCCCACCACCTTGCTTTTGTTTTCCATGTCGATATAGAAGACGGTACTCGTTGATGTCTGCCATGTTCAACTTTGAGCATCAAAATGAGGCTAGCTAAATATAAGAGAATTGAAAATCTAATGAAAAAGAAAGAGGATAGGTATTCAGCCAAGCAGTTAGAGCTAGATTCCAAAGCACTAGATATAAACAAAATTTACAAGCGCTAGATACAACAACAACGACCACGACGACAACAAAGTCTTATCCCATTAAGTGGGGTCATTACAAGCGCTAGATAAGATGAAATAATATAAGACAATCCCATGTTTTACTATATGTATCATATGAATAAAGAGTTGAGCATAGTTGAGGAACTTCGGATTTCAACTCCAGTACGTTCGTTGTCCAATGTATAAACAGAATGTAAGGTATAAAATCTTCAAGAAATCGTGGATGATCTAGGACAATCTTTTGAATAATCTCATGTTAATTGTAATTAAACTAATTATTATTAACATTATTAATTGGTCTTCAGTCATGCAATCTTGATGGCTCAAATACGTAAAGATTTCTAATCCATCCAACTTTTTCTGGTTTAAAACTTTTTGCTACTTTTTCTGAATGTAAAAAAGTTGAATCATAACTTTCTCTGAATGTAAAAACGTTAAATCATACCCGCTACCAGCTTTCTACCAAAATTTTCACGAGTCTGGATAAGAGTGGACATGACTTGAATATATATATATATATATATATATATATATATATATATCTCTCTCTCTCTCTTCATTAAAAAAAAAAAAAGAAAAACTCAAGAATTTTTCCTGGAAGAGCAGCATTGCCTAGTTAAGCTTAAGCTTCGTAGCTAAAACTATGCCATTGAAAAGGAAATTCCACCTCAATCACGATGAAATCCACAACCCGTCTGATGTCAAATGCCCAAATGGTTGCCATCGAGGGGTAGGGGGGCAAAGATGATGCGAGTAGAAAATGAGCCATGCACAGGATAGTTGGGAAAAATTCCTTGAAGGTCAAGTCACTTGGTTGAGCATAACTAATGATGGATGCTAACATCAACCTAATTATTTGACCCCAAGTTTAAATTGGTCTCTGAGTTTGGAAATTAAATCAATCCAAAACACCTGCCACCCGGAGATTAAAAACGATATTAGAACAGCGTAGCTAGCTAGCTCTCCACCTATAAATAAGCAGATCATGCCGTCCATTACACGCAGTACCAGTAGCACCAGAGTCTGATCTCATTTGAGGTTTCTGTAAAGTAAAACTACCTTGACAAAGATGAAGAAAGCCGTTGCTCTCTCTTTCATGCTCGTGCTTTTGCTTGCCTTCGCAGCAGGTAGACTCCTCTCTCTCTCTCTCTCTCTCTCTCTCTCTCTCTCTCTCTCTCTCTCTCTCTGCTGAAATTATACAGTAACTTACACGCATTTGGGTATAGACAGAAGTTCTGCAAGTGTTACGCTTTTTGAAATGTTTATATAGGTTCTGTATATATGAAAACCTGTCATTAAAGCAATGACATGCTATTCAAACTTGCGCCAAAACAAAAATATTACTGGAAAAAAAAAAACAAAAAAAAAAAAAAAAGGAAATTTAGCTTAAAGTTTCAGCGCACCTGACTAAATATTCTGGCTCTGTCCCTGGATACATACATTGCAGGTGGAGTGAATTGTAGAGAGGTAACTTGCTACGACAAGATTGATATAAGCATAATAGGAGGGCCAAAAAAAGATTGCACAACCAGCACTTGCAAGGCACTGTGTGAATCTAAATATTGGCAGGTTTACCACACGATTTGTTTGGACTTCAAGACTTGTTTATGTGCTCATACCTGCTGAAACTTGAAACCCTCCTGCAAGTAATATTAATGCCAGGCTGCCAGCATGCGTTTACGCAATAAAAATTGTGTAAATATACACACTCCTATTGAAATAATTTCTGATAATAAAGTTGGCATGCCTTCACTTCACCTATGCTTTATTATGTTTGCTATTGATAAATTGTTTCGTAGAGCAACGCATCACATGCCAAAGTTACATTGTAATCGATGATGCCTCAGGATCATCAATTATAAAGCATAGGTGAAGTGAAGGCATCATCGATTATCCTGAGACATCATCAATTGTTTCGTAGAGCAACACATCACATGATCCTTAGGATCATCGATTATAGGACAAACAAAAGTTACATTGTTCTATCACCAAGCACCATGGTTTGTGTTAGTATGGTTTCGAATCTATGAACTTTTATCTTTGGATTTGGGCGCTAGCATTTCAGTCATTTTGTTTGACATGCTTTTGCATATATATGGGGCTATCCAATAAAGAGTAAAAAACGTCGGTCATTTGAACAAAGTGAAAATCAGGTAATAGTTAAGAAAGTTACTAAGATAAACAACATGTAGAAAATCTACCTCTCATAGACAAACCACGTGTCTACCTCTATTGTAAAGAGATATGATGAGAGAGATACACATAGCTAAGTAATGAGACACGCCCGCATGGTCGTATACGAACAGTGAAACCTAAGAATCTTTCCCTAAAAATTAGCATTTCCAATTAAGATTATTGCTCAAACGAGGCATTGAAAATGAAATGCTAGGATTAAATGGTTGCTGATTACACTGCAACAAACATGAACATTGAAACTGCAAAAGTAAATCGACTTACTTAGAAATATGAGTCACACGTACATAGGATCGATTTGAGAGAAGTCCTTACAAGCGAAGCACTTGGTTGAGCAGAAACGCACTGCTTTGGCTGCATTATGATATTTATAATAATGATGGTTTCTTACATCAACCTAAGTAATTGATCCCAAGTCTAAATTGGTCTATGAGTTTGGGTTTTTATCAATCCAACGCCTACTACGCAGCGATTAAAATGGCTAGCTCTTCCCCTATAAATAAGCAGACCATGTGGTCATTTAGGCAGTACAAGCAGCGTCAGAGTCTAATCTCATTCGGGGTTACTCTCTAAAGTGAAACTACTGTTGAAAAAGACGAAGAAAGTCATTGCTTTCCCTTTCATGCTTGTGCTTTTGCTTGCCTTCTCAACAGGTACTCTCTCTCTCCCCCTATACGTATCTATATATATTAAAACTTATGCACATTGATTATAGGTTTAAAATGAATGAGACTACTATAAGCTATATATTTATACGATGCAGGTGAGGTGAGTTGCAGAGATTTAACTTGCTATGACGGGTTTGATATGAGCATAGTGATAGGAGCATATTCATACGACTTAAATGGCTTGTTCTCGTGCATTTACGTTATGTTTCTTTAGTTATTTTAGTACTTTAAGCTATTTTCGTGTGTTTGTAGGTCCAAAGGGCTAAAGGAGCAAAAAGATGCATTTTGGAGACTTTTGGAGCACTTTTGGGCTAAGGATGGATAGCTTATGCTTGGAGCCAAAGTGTTAGACGAAATTGAAGACCTAATTGAAGACCAAAGTGTTGGAACCTTGCTCCCTTTAGTTTTAGGACATTTAAACCTTTCCTTTATCCTTAGCCGTGCATAACATTCCAACATTCCAATCCTTCATTTCAGCCACACTCCCACATATCATTACTTATCATCACCATTTATCACTTATCATAATCACATATCATACACTTATCATCACCACTTATCACTTATCATAATCACATATCATACACTTATCATCACCACATATCATACACTTATCATATCCATACACTTATCACTTATCATAACCATACACTTATCACTTATCTCTCCCATTTCAGATTGCATTCCCTTGCATTCCAACCAAAACCATGCACATGCACTTGTTCCTCCATTAAATCAGCCACATGCATTCATCATCACAACCTAGCTGTCATTCCACTTTAACCCACATGCATTTCCACCCACATGCTCTCCCATTTCAGATTGCATTCTCATTCACACATAAACAACACCCAATCTGCCCAAAAGCCGTGCATCACACATGCATTTCCAGCTCCCCCCTTTGTGCATTCCCATCCCATTCCACATGCATTCATTTCATCATTGCAACCACAAATCAGCCACATGCACCCATCACCCAACACTCCCCTTTGCCATGCACATTCACCTTCATTTCCAGATTGTCCCCTTGCACATGCAGCCACATATTCATTGCACATGCATTTCCAACCCACATGCATCCTTTAATCATTCAAACATGCAGCCACATTCCCTCCTAGCTGTCATGTTCCCCCCATTTCACCTATAAATAAGCATCCATTGCAGCCATAAAAAACACACTCTTCCACCACAGAAATTCATCCATTCACTCCACCATTCCATCCATTAACACACCTCAACTCATTCACTCTTCCATTTTCAGAATGTAGACATCAAACCACCCTTGCCGTGCTTTCCCTATTAATCCAAACACCACTCCCTAAACCATTCACACCACCAAACCTCACCTTAGACCTTGTGCTACAACAACGAGGAAGAGAAGAGTGCCTAAACGTTCATACAATTCAAGTTTGAGTTGTTGGAATGTTTAGGTGTTTCTTTGATTTCAATGTTTAAATTCAATTCTCTTTGTTTTGTACGTATGAGGAATGGAAGAGAAGAGTGCCTAAACGTTCATACAATTCAAGTTTGAGTTGTTGGAATGTTTAGGTGTTTCTTTGATTTCAAAGTTATGAGGGAATTCGAAATATATGTTTATGCTTGCATTTTGATTTGATTACTTCTAATTGCGTTTCATAAGTTGTGGATTCAATTTGTTTAACCGTTTGATTGATAACTTATTTATGTATGTTTATTGAGAATGCGCGCTTAATTTTCATGCATGAATATGACGCTAGAATATAAGTGAGTTTCACCTAATAGTTACGAACTTATATTCACAAGTAGTGGAGGTTGCTTATAAACAATCGCGTTAAATGAATTCTTGGCATAAGTTTCATGCGTATTCCATAGTAACGAATGCCTCGTCAACACTTATAGTTTTCATGATGCTTAATGATCTTTGATTGTATCTTTATTGTGCTTTTCACGTAAAGGACTTTTGGAGAATGTTGTGAATTGCGTTGCGCTAACCCATCCAATTCATTAACTTAAGGAAAACTTGACGGTTAATTTAAGCGGACCTAATTGACCCGGGGCGTTGAGTTTCATGGTTTATTGAAATGCAATTGGAAATCATTTTATTATGCAAGTATAACATATGTGGAGATGAACCCCTTAGCTAGCATTCATCCATTCAATTCCATCAATTTCATCTTTAACTTTTGGAGTTCTTTCTTCTTTTCTGTTTTCATGTTTAATTTAACTTGTTGTTCAATTATATTAAACATGTGGAACTAATTTCATTTTAGTTAGTTAGAGGAGAATTTGAAGCCATGTACATATGTTGGTTATGATTTGATTTACTCCAGTTATGAATTCATGAACTTTAGATGTGGTTTACTTTTCTGTTTTGATTAAGAACTTGTTTATGTATGTGGGTTGAGGGTCGACACTTAATTTGCATGCCTAAACTTGATGCTAGGATATAAGGGAATTTCACCTAATCGTTATGAACTTATATTCATGAGTAGTAAAAATCGCTAGTCACGATTGTGTTTAGTAAACCCTAGGTTGGATTATCATGCGTATTCCATAGTTATGAATGCCTAGTCGATGTTTATTTCCGTTGAACTTAATGATCTTTGTTGAATGTCTCTATCATGCGTATTCCATAGTTAGGGACTTTGATTAGGAATAATTTGGTTGTAATGCGTATTCCATTCAATCCAATGAATCTAGGGAAATCTGAAAGTTAATTTAAGCGGACCTAATTAACTTGGAGCATTGTCATTCATCGTTTGTTGAAGTCATAACTGGGAATCAAATTATATGCTTATGTTCATGTGTGGATAAGGAACCCTCTAACTAGTTTCTCATCATTCCATTTCATCAATTTCATATTTACATTCTGTTTTAATTAGAATCTTTGCATTTAGTTTAATCTCGTCCAAAACTCAATCCCCCTTTACTTTATTGTTCAATTTAGTTAGAAAGTGTATTAGTTTGTATTTCTAAGTGTTTTGAATCAATTTATTACTTAATTTCGTCCAAATTTGTGTTTGTGCTCAAATCTGCCCAGAAAGTGGTTTTTAGGCAGATTTGAGTGTGTTTGTGTTGTTTTGAGTCTTTTGGTTTGTCTTAGTGTTTTAAAGTTTAGTTTTGCATTCTTTGAGTCTAGTATAATATTTTATATTGTGTTTTTACGTTTTTGAGTCAAATCCAAGTGATTAACAATCCCTCCTAATCCCCAGTCTAGAACGATCCCTACTTGCATCATTACTACAATTGTCAAAAAGAGGGTTTAATTTGTGTGCGTATAATTTTCGCATCACATAGTACGAGGACCAGAGAAAGTTTGCAAACCTGACACATGCGAGGAACTGTGTGAATTCCAATTTTATGAGCTTTGCGGCACATCATGTTTGGACTTGACGACTTGTGAATGTGCTCATCGCTGTGAAACTTGAAACCCTCTTGCAAATGCAACCAATATTAATGCCAGGCTGCCAAAGTTGGCATGCCTTCACTTTTCCTATCGCCTATGCTTTCTTCTATCTTCTTTATCCTGTCTGTTTTCCTTGTATATCCGTAGAAGTTGTTTTTCAGAGCACACACAACATTCCAAATCTGATGCCCCATATTTTTTTAACACAAATTTTCTTGAGGTCACAGTGATAATTGCACTAAAGTTCCTAAAATTATGAATGTAAATGCCTCCACTTGTTGCGCTTCGCCATTGCTTGTTAAGAGTATCAGACACATAGGCTGATGTGTCTAAGGATGAGTGATGGTAAAGAAGATAATACTTGCAGTTGTTTGACGTGTTGATTGAAGAGGACGGCACTCGTGGCTGTCTATCGGTGTCATAATGAGGTTAGCTAGACACACTAGAAATGAAAATCTATTGAAAATGAAAGAGCATACTATTCAACCAAGCAGTTTTCATTTGAAAGAACTGGATACAAGTGAAATTCAGAAAACTTAACTTGTCAGAAGACTTTGAACACAACAATGCTATAGATTTCAAATTTCTTAAAGCTGCAGATATTTCATTCTGGGGTGAGCGAGGGATCGTACCATTCGAGCCTTTTTTTTCATGCTTTCCTTGGAGGTCTGGAGAAAGCTGCAATCAATAGGATTTTTCTAATCCTCCCTTCCCGAAAGGAAGAACGTGAAATTCTTTTTCCTTTCCGCAGGGACAGGAGATTGGATCTAGCTGTAAGAAGAATGCTTGGTTAATAAATAACCCTCTTCTTGGTCTTCAACCCCCTCAGCCACTATGAACGCCCCCGATCAGTGCTTATGAGGAAGTTGCATTGTGTGCTGATCCATTGAGCAGCCCGTGCACAAACATAATACGAGTGATCTAATAAAGAACATACAAGTGCTAAATAAGATGAAATAATATAGAAGACATTAAGCCCCCTTTATCACTTATATTTGACGTGAAAAAGGAGTTGAGCATAGTTCAGAAACTCCAGATTTCAACTCGTCTGTATTCCATTATCAAATGTATAAATCAGAATATAAGGCATAAAATCTTCAAGAAGTCGAGGGTGGCTGACTTAGAAGAGAGAATGGATAATCTTCAATTGTTTCTCAACACAACCCAATGCAGAAACATATGCATCTCAGAGGTGGTCTGCATTCCTTTCCCTTTCGGCTAAAATCAACTGCAGCACAATCTTTGTAACACGTCAACGTGTTGTATGGAACTTTCTGGGAATGTAACTAAATGAATCCTATGCGGCATTCCAGCTACCGCCTTTTGCCAAAATATTCATAAATCTGGATATGAGAGGAGATGATGTGGCAAATAATAGGTAACAAATTGAGTTGCAATGAAGTGATAACTGGTTACAAAAGCATAACTCACAAAAGTAGTATACGTGGATCAGTGTATCAGGGATCAGAGCAAACTAGCTTCAGAGCCAAAATTGGGTCTTCTTGTCGTGAATCGTGATACAGATTTGGGAGTGCATAGACTAGGAAGGACCCATCACAAATCACCTTGCAACCATCTCAGATACGTATTTACATCAGCTAGATATACAGACTGCCATGTTTCTATGCCTCTTTGTCTATCTGTTTTGTGAATAACAAACTGAAAAGTACATTGATCAACTGAAGGAACCAAAAAACAAATATGTGAAATTAATTTTCATCATCTAATCCAGCATATGGAGATATGAGCAAAATGCTAATTAGTTCACAAACAGGCATTCTTATTGTTATAAAAGGAAACAAGGATCAATGATGATTGAATTAAGAAATTAATAGCATTTTTATTCTTTTTAAGACAAACAAGAATTCAATAAACGAGAAAAAAGAAGTATTGATTGATAAGGATGCTGCAAAATACCTTGTCAAAGATAATATTTTGGCTGTGGTATTGGGAATAAAGCAGTTTTCTACTAGATCTGTGATGACTAGCATATTCGTACTACAGGAGAAGTGATTTCTTGCTGCATTTGTGAATTCCAGTAGTACAAATCAGGTGTTTCCTGATTCTTCAGTGTAGCTTCAGGCAGTATTGTACTATCGTGGATCTTGTATCTTTCCAAATATTTATTCCATATGACGTTATTTTACAATATGGGAAACAAGCATCGCTCGTGTAGGCAATGTCATGAGAGGGACCATGCGGATCAAATTCATGAGCATATCCAACTACATTTACACAATAAGCTCTCAGTAAATTTTATCAGGTATGCAATTAGATGATAATATTGTTAATGTCACATCTTAGCATTACAGATGTCATCATGCCACAACTCAACATGACATACAACAACTACAAAGCCTTATCCCACTAAGTGGGGAACTCAAAATGATGTACAATATGAGTAAAATTTTTATTTTTACTCTTTCAGGTACAAAGGACACCAAAAGGAGCGAGGGAGGTCTAAAATCGGGCCTTGGGTGAGGGAGTAGTGTTCTATACCACTACAGGTCCTCGCGATGATACATGTAAATTTCATAAAGGCTAGAGACAGACCTAGTGCCAAAAGACTTGTCCACTAACCTGGGCGTTTTGTAATAACCCTGATAAAGACACAAAAATATGGACAAATTTAAACGTATTTGAACAGATACTACCACAAAAACAAGAAGGGAACCTCTAAGGTTGATATCTGAACAGGCTTGCTCCTTGTGCTGTGATCTGTAATGTCGCCATCGTGGGATATATATCTATATATATATATATATATATATCTATATATATATATATATATATATAGAGAGAGAGAGAGAGAGAGAGAGAGAGAGAGGGGAGTTTGCAATCTCAACTCATATCTACTTGAGTTGAAGGTGTAATACTATGTTGTTGAAAATGTACTTTAAGTGCGAAAAGGAAAAAAAAAAAAAAAAAAAAGTCATAGGAATATATCAGCAATGATTAGCTCAACTCAAAAAACTATCCTACACTACATGGAGACAAGTTTGTTCACTTAACACATTCCTGCAAACATGTTAACACCAAAGAAATACAATATTATTAAATAATAAGTAACTGTTAGTTTATAAGTGTATATGCTGAAATATTATAAGAACTTAGTTTAAATGTCAGCCCTTGGATCATAGTCCAAGTGTGTAAGTGATAGTTTATGCCATGTGTCATTACCTTATAGGGTAGATGAATGAAGGGCTAGATTTGAATGATGTATTGAAGGAATATTCTATTCCTTATGGTTACATGTGCACTGTGTGCGTGTGAATGGATGTAATCATCTCATTTTGCTTCTTCTTCTTCAAGCTCTCTCTCTCTCTCTCTCTCTCTCTCTCTCTCTCTCTCTCTCTCTCTCTCTCTCTAAAATTCTCTTTCTCTTTCTTAAATCCCTAATCTCCAGCTCCATTGTGTATTGATTTGAAGAAGTTTACGTACAAGATAACAGTCTGTATGCTAACATGACTTCAGAGCCAGGTTCGATTAACTAATATTGGGCGTTATTGAGTTCGAGTTGATTGTGATCTAAGTCTAACATGGCAGGATCAGGTAGTAGTGAGGTGAGAGCACTGATTTTCCACGGTGACAATTATGAGTTCTGGAGTATTAAGATTGTGAACACGAAAGATTCCTTGAAACAAGAAACAAGAATAACGTGTACAAAATAATATTTTTGTGTTTATGATTTTGGGGTTACGATCTCTCTTAAATTTGGTCCTCTGATTCTATCTTCGTAGGGTGTAGGTTTGTGGATGAGTTGTTGATCCAAAGGGCCGTCGGGGCTTGATCTAAGGATGAACAGTTGATGAACGGATCTTCAAGGGGCGTTGGGCTTGATCTTGAAGAATGGGTGTATGGATTTCTTCAAGGGCTTTTGGGCTTGATCGTGAAGGTTGATGGATGAGCAGATCTTCAAGGGCTTTTGGGCTTAGTCTTGAAGAACGATTGGATGTGTGGATTTGTTTGTGCTGTTGATTCCAAGGGGCCGTTGGGGCTTGATCTTAGGATGAACGATGAACACTTTCTTCAAGGGCCGTCGGGGCTTGATCTTGAATAATGGTTGTGTGGATTTCTTCAAGGGCTTTTGGGCTTGATCTTGAAGGTTGATGGATGAGCGGATCTTCAAGGGCTTTTGGGCTTAATCTTGAAGAACGATTGGATGTGTGGATTTGTTGAGGTTGTTGATCCAAAGGGTCGTTGGGGGCTTATGCTTAGGATGAACGGATGAACACTTTCTTCAAGGGCCATCGGGGCTTGATCTTGAAAGAGGATTTAACGAAGAACGAAGAGAGCTTTCTTGATCCTTCGGAATTCTTGGGAATTTGGATGGTTGGAAGCTTTGGAGTTTCAAAGCTTCAAGGATTTGGGGAATTCTCTTCTAATTTTGGAGTAGAGAAATGTATTTGTGAATTCCTTGATGCTTGATACCTTGATGAAGAAGCCTATTTATAGGCTTTGAGAATGAATCACCACCACAAAATATTTTTTTCCTTTCCAAGCACCATTGCCTAATTTTCCCACTTAATGCAATATTGAAATTGAAGTGGTGTAACTTATGGCCTAATTTCCCACTTAATACCATTTTAAACTTGAAGTGGTCTAACTTATGGCCTAATTTCCCACTTAATGCAATATTGAAATTGAAGTGGTGTAACTTATGGCCTAATTTCCCACTTAACACCATTTTAAACTTGAAATGTGTATGTTTTGTCATTCCCAAATGGGAAAAACTTGCTTTGATCCGTAATGGATTGAAGTGTGCTTGCCTTGTCATTGCCCAACATGAGAAGAAAAACTTGTTTTGATCCTCAATGGATTGAAATGTACTTGCCTTGTCATTGCCCAAAATGAGAAGAAAAACTTGTTTAATCCTTCAAGGGTATTTCTTCCTATTTTGTTGAGTCACACGCCATGTGTACAATTTGTACAACACGTGGCGTATGCCATGTATGCCTTGACACGTCAAAACTTTAATGCATTGGTGAACATTTGTTTTACTGAAATTTTAGATGTCTACAAAGATGAAGACCATTTTCAAGTCTCACGGGTTGTGGGATCTGGTTGAGAAAGGGTTTGAAAGCTGAGATTCGAAGGATGATGATGAATCTGATGGAAAGAAGAAAGAAACAGAGGGATCGAGCAGCATTGAGAAGATGACTATCGCAGAGAGACTGATGAAGGATGCTAAAGCTCTGGGTCTGATTCAGGGAGCTGTTTCAGACAAGATATTCCCCATAATTTCTTATGAAGAAACCTCAAAAGGCGCATGGGACATTCTGCAGCAAGAATATCATGGTGATAAACAGGTTAGAAGTGTTAAATTGCAAGGTCTCGTAGGGAGTTTGAATATACAAGAATAAGAGACGATGAATCACTTTCTGTTTATCTTACAAAACTGTTTGATTTGATAAATCAAATGCGAAGTTATGGAGAGGAATTATCTTGAGAAAGAGTTGTTCAAAAGTTATTAATTAGCTTACCATCAGCTTATGACTCTATCTGTTCTGTTATTGAGCATTCAAATGATCTGGATGTGATTGAGGTTCAAGAAGTGGTAGCCTCTTTGAAGAGTTTTGAGTTAAGGCTAGATAGGCATTCTGAAAACAAAACTGAGATAGCATTTGCTAGTCTTAGTGTGAATCCCAAACCAGTTAAGTTCACTGGAAATCAAAATGCTACGTATCATAAGAATTGGAAGTCAAAAGGTAAGAAGTAGGATAACAGACCCACAGATGGTGCTAGAAACCCTTGTAAGCATTATGACAAGTTGTATTTTGGTGAGTGTCGATTCAAAGGCAAGCCAAAGTGTTATAACTGTGATAAGTTTGGTCACCTTGCAAGGGACTGCAACAGTAAGAAATCAGTGCAACAACTCAATTATGCCACTCAGGTAGAATGTACACCCACTATGTTTTATGCTAGTAATCAAACTAATGCTAGTGTAACAGGATGTGATGATGTTTGGTATGTAGATAGTGGGTGTAGTAATCATATAACGGGTAGGGATGATCTACTTGTTGATATTGACAAAATTGTGATTGCAAAGGTTGAAATGGGTACTGGACAACTTGTTGAAGTGACTAGTCAAGGGAGTTGTAGTTGAAACTAAAATAGAGAAGAGATACATCAAGGAGGTTATGCTTGTGCCTGGATTGAAAGAAAATTTGCTTAGTGTGGGACAAATGATGGAGCATGGCTATTACTTGGTGTTTGGAGATCATAAGGTGGAAATCTATGATGATTCCAACATGGTTGCCAGAGTACTAATGAAGGGAAATCGAAGCTTTCTAATGAAATTGCAGTTTAGAATGCATATTGCTTTTAAGGCAAGTGTATGTCACTCTACTACTGTGTGGCACAGAAGATTTGGACACTTGAACTTGAGCAGTTTGAAGTTGATGCAGGAACAAGAAATGGCGGTAGGGTTACCAGAAATCAAAGCAGTTAAAGGAGTGTGTGAAGGCTGTGTTCTTGGTAAACAATGTAGGGAGGCATTTCCAAGGGAAGCTACTGCTAGGGCATCAACTCCTCTAGAGCTTATACACAGTGACATTTGTGGTCCAACGCAGACAACTACGAAGGCTGGGAATAGATATTTTCTCACTTTCATAGATGACTGCACAAGGATGTGTTAGGTTTATTTTTTAAGACACAAGTCTGAAGTTCTTAGTGTGTTTAAAAGATTCAAAGCTACTGTGGAGATGCAGAGTGGTTATAAACTGAAGAAGCTTAGAAGTGATCAAGGATGAGAGTACACTTCAATGAAGTTCAACAAATTCTGTGAAGATGTGGGCATGGAAAGACAACTCACCACTTCATATACACCGCAACAAAATGGTGTGGCTGAGAGAAAGAACAAAACCATTGTGGAAATGGCTAAGTGTCTCATGTTGGAGAAGAAAATTCCACTTGAATTTTGGGCTGAGGCAGTCAATACCTCTGTGTATATCATGAATAGATGATCAACCAAGGTTTTGAATAAGAAAACACCTTTTGAAGCTTACAGTGGAAGAAAACCAGGAATTAAGCATCTAAAGGTGTTTGGTTCATTGTGTTATGCTCATGTGCCAACTCAACAAAGACAAAAATTGGATTTGGCAAGGAATAGGTGTATTTTCTTGGGGTATGGTAGTTATGAGAAGGGATATAGACTATATAACATTGAATATGGGAAAATGATTGTTTCTAGAGATGTTGTATTCAATAAAGATGCATGTTGGGATTGGAATGCATATAAGGAAATAAGTGTGAGTATTGAAATTACTGAAGTGTCAGAAGGAGAACAAGAGTATGAAGAGAATTCTTGTGGTTCTGAAGTACAATGTGGAGTAAGTGAAGACAGTGAAGTGCCAAGCTCAGGCACTGAAATCTGTGATCAAGGAGGAATGACAGGTCCACAGGATATTGATCACACTTCTTGCAAGTACAAAAGTATTGCAAAAATGTATGAGAAGTGCAATCTATGCATTATAGAACCAAAAAATTTTGAAGAAGTTGCCAAGGATGAATCATGGCAGAAGGCTATGGAAGATGAAATTACCATGATTGAGAAGAACAACACTTGAGAGCTGGTTGATAGACCATTTTATAAACCAATCATAGGAGTCAAATGGGTCTATAAAACAAAATTGAATCTGGATGGATCTGTGCAGAAAAACAAACCAAGGTTAGTTGCAAAAGGCTATTCCCAGAATTGACATTAATGAGACATTTGCTCCAGTGGCAAGACTTGACACTGTAAGAAACTTGGTGGCCCTTGTTGCACAGAAAGGTTGGAAGTTATTTTAGTTGGACGTAAAGTCAGCATTTCTAAATGGAGTGTTAAATAAAGAGGTATATGTAGACCAACCATCTGGTTTTGTGATACAAGGCAAGGAAGGTAAAGTGTACAGGCTTAGGAAAGCTTTATATGGTCTAAAGCAAGCTCTAAGAGCTTGGTACGAAGAGATAAATTCTTAGTTTACAAAGGCTGGATTTCGCAGAAGTCCAAGTGAAGCTACACTGTATACCAAGACATCTCACAGTGGCATTCTCATTGTGTCACTATATGTAGATGATATTATCTACACAGGAAGCTCAAAAGAAATGATGGTTGAGTTTAAAAGTGAGATGATGAGACAATATGAGATGACTGACCTAGGATTGCTTCATCATTTTCTTGGTCTTGGAGTACTGCAGACAAACACTTACATTTTCTTGCACCAGAAGAAATATGCAAAGACTTTGCTTGAGAAGTTTAGACTCAGAGATTGCAAACCTATTGCAACACCCTTGGCTGTGAATGACAAACTTTCAAAGGTAGATGAAAGTGAACTGGCAGATGAGACTTTGTATAGACAAATGGTGGGGAGTTTGCTATATTTAATAGCAACTAGGCCAGATATCATGTTTGCAGCAAGCTTATTGACTAGGTTTATGCATAATTCTACCAAGAAGCATATGTGAACAGCTAAAAGAGTCTTGCGATAAATACAAGGCATTGTGAACTATGGCATTGTCAATAAGAAAGGAAAATGTGCAGTGTTGATTAGTTATTGTGACAGTGATTGGAGTGGAAGTGAAGATGACATGAGTAGTACATCTGGCTATGCATTTAACTTTGGTTCAGGTGTGCTTTCTTAGGCCTCAATCAAGCAAAGCAGTGTTGCTCTTTCAACTGCAAAGGCAGAATACATTAGTGCAGCAGAAGCCACTGCACAAGCCATTTGGTTGAGATTTGTACTTTTTGACATTGGAGAAGAATAAGCAGAACCAACTCAGTTGTTATGTGACAACACTTCAGCTATTACCATATCAAAGAATCCAGTTCGTCATCACAAAACCAGACATATTAATTAAAGATTTCATTTCACCTGAGATGCACTTCAAGATGGTGAGATTGATATGTTATACTACAAGACTGAAGAACAGATTGCAGATATGTTCACCAAAGCCTTAGCCAGGGATCGATTTGAATTTCTGAGGAAAGCTCTAGAAGTGATTTCAGCACAACACTTAGAAGGGAGTGTTAGTTTATAAGTGTATATGCTGAAATATTATAAGAACTTAGAGTATAACTTAGTTTAAATCTCAGCCCTTGGATCACAGTCCAAGTGTGCAGCTAAGATGTAATCTTAGAGTAAGTGATAGTTTATGCCAAGTGTCATTACTTTATAGGGTAGATGAATGAAGTGCTAGATTTGAATGATGTATTGAAGGAATATTCTATTCCTTATGGTTACATGCGCGCTGTGTGCGTGTGAATGGATGTAATCATCTCATTTTGCTTCCTCTTCTTCAAGTTCTCTCTCTCTCTCTCTCTCTCTCTCTCTCTCTCTCTCTAAAATTCTCTTTCTCTCTCTTAAATCCTTAATCTCCAGCTCCATTGTTTGTTGATTTGAAGAAGTTTACATATAAGATAACAGTCTGTATACTAACAGTAACTATCATCATAATTCATCTCACCAGAGAGTGACACTGTCTCAATCAATATGTTGACGGAAAATAATACTGGTTGATTTTGTCTACCCGAATCTGACCTAGAAAAATGCAAAGCCAGTAGTTTCTCAAGTGAATAAACCAATTACTTCATCTTATACTGTCACAGTCCATCCCAAATTTTTATGATTTTACAAATTTTAAAAGCGTGATTTTACGAAATCACCCTAGAGGTAAAGGGTTTTTGGCTTTCGTTGATCAGTGTATAGTAAGAAGTACGGAATTCTTTTAGCATATTGCTGAAGTATTCGATGATACGGGCTCGTAGGAGCAAGCAGAAGAGGATTTGAAATTTTGGTTAAAGTTTTACGGAATAGTAAATTGAGAAGCATTTTTAGTTTAATTACTATTTATACTTTATATATATATATATATATATATATATATATATATATATATATATTATAGCCTTATTATTTTAAGAGTTGTTAGAAATTTGGTAAAAGAAGAAGAAGAGGACTCGGAGGAAAAAAAAAATGATTGGGCCAGCTGCCCAATCGGGAAAGATGAGAGGAGAGAGTTCTGGCGAATCAAGAGAAGAGAGAAGAGGAGATTAACCAACCAGAAGAGAGAACAGGAGGGAAATGAGGGAGAAGGAGAAGGAGGGGAAGGCAGGTTCCCTTGACCCGCAACCCGTTTTCAACCCGGTCGGTAAACACCTCCATTTTCGACGATTTTCACCCATTTTTCTGACGAATTGCTTCCAGAAACCTCTTGAGAACTCCTCCACAACCTTCCCTCTATCCATTCCATCTCAAATTTGGAGAGATTTGGCCTTGAAAATAGAGAAATTCGCAAGGAGGGGTGCGACGGCTTTGGCTTCGAATCACCCAATCCCAAAGCAATTTCTTTCAATTTCCACCACCCATAGAATCCTCTTGAGGCCTAGAACAAAGCCCAAGCAATGGTTGGGACGACGGAGTTGTTTTGGAGTCGGATTTAACACACCCAAAACCTAGGGTTCCGCACGATTTTGGTGAAATTGAGGTGCTTCCAAGCCAATTTAGCCTTGGGCACAGGTATAAAGTTTACTCTACTCACTGATATCTTCATTTCTGTAAATTTTGGTAATTTTTGAAAATAGTTGGATTTTCCGACGAGCCGGGACGGCCGACCGCCACCCATGGCGACACGTGGCCAGGGGGCCGTCAATGTTATTCTTAGGCTAAATGAATTGCCTTGATTTCAGTTTTGGTGATTGTGTAACGTAGATTGATTGTTTGGACCTAAATTCTTTACGTTACGTTACTTGGTGAAAATGTGAATTGACGATCCGACCGTTGGATCATCACCAAACTTTGATACGTTGTAATACGTAATATTTAAGGATTATAGGAACTTACGGATCAGGAATCCGATTTAGGGATCTTCCGAAATTAGAGTTGTAAGTTCATATAATAGAATGTTAACCGTCACTTGGTTTTGTCAATTGACGAAGATCCAACCGTTGGATGGTAATGACATTTTAGGATGTTGTTCTAGAGGTATATTGTGAACCTCTGGAAGTTACAGATCAAAAATCTGAGTTGCAGATCTTCTGGATCGATCTACGTAGTGACGTGTTTTATATAAGTTATATTCTATCGATATGATTTCTGAGGCATGATTTGATGATTGTTCTAGGCGCTGATCGTCATGATGCCTTGATGTGTTTTGCTAGGGAGTTGTAGGGTGAACTCCATGTGAGTGGGCTTTTGTTTTCCGTATATACCTATATAAATGAGATTTTTCCCAGAAAATCAATTTAAGTGAAAGTATGTTATAAAATGCCTTGCAATGTATATGCCATTTTATTTATGCATGAGTAGTTGCATATAATTATGAATTGGTAAATATGTATAATTGTGATTCAGTGTTGTGGACGCCCAGGTAAGTATTAGGTAAGTTTAGATGCTAAGTTTGAGATGTGGAAATTTGATGATGAATATGTTGAGATGTATTGATAGCTCATAAACCTACACCCTGGTGTTAGTGCTCCCACACAGAGTTAGGGCACAGTCTTTCACGTGTTGTTCACCTCCTGCATCATATGCTTACCTTGGATCCAAGTTAGGTGCACAGGCTTGTCGTACAGACCGCCACAGGTAGTTCCGACTCGTAGGTGACCCGCATTTAATTGCACAGTCTTCACGTGATTGTAGCACTAGAGCATATTTATTTTACACCCAGGCTTGTCATACAGACCACTATAGGTGGTTCCGACTCGTGTGCAGGATTTGATATGAATTGATATGATGTGAGATTAGTTATGAGCTATAGTTTCAGCCGTGCTGATCACACCGTTGACATGTTATTATTTATGATGAGCTATAATCAACCTTACAGGCCATTGAGGTGGATCCGGCTTATGTGATTTGATTTGAGATGAATCACCTGTTATTACCTTTCTGTCATATTCGGAGTATGAACATGGCATACACTCAGTGGTATATTGATAGCATGACTTGAGATATGATTTATGATGAGTATATATGTATATATGCTATTTTTCTGGGAAATTATACAGGTTTTACGACGAGGGGTTAGAACCTTTGAAAAGAGAAGAAGGTTTTGAAAAGTTTTATTTTTGCCCACTCACGCGTTTTGTTTTTTGCCCCTCTAGGTTCTAGGTAGCAGAGCTTTGGTGGCCACGAGGAATCCATCAGAGTTCTGACAGAATTCACAAAAGTAGGATTCACCTTCGGGTGTTATATCTTAGTAATTGTCCTACTTGACTGCAACTAGACGTTCTTATTGCTCTGAATGTGTATTTATCACTTAGACTCGCACTAGCATCATTTCTTAGCTAGTATTGCTAGTGATTCGGTTTTTATTTATTCCTAATTCTATTTATCTTCTTAGCTTCCGCACTATGCACATGGTTATGTCACTTTCACATGATGGCCAGCACGCCCTCCTTAGGACGGGATGTGTCATATACTCCCACTTATCCTGCATTGCACTCTAATCGTTTCTTTATGAATCCATAAACCCCTCATGTTTTAGTTTTTCTTGTTTTTATCTTTCACACCAATATGGCAATAAACAATTGAAATAAAATGCCGATTAAGGTAATCAAATGAGTTTTTCTTTCATTGCAGCAATCTTAAGAATTACATAAGAGGCATATATATGGATATTAAAAGAAACAACATACAGCATATGAGATGAGCATGAATAACATTTCAAGATAAATATGATTTACTGATGTGAACAAGATTTATTACAGTGAAACAATGCGTTTGTAAAGTACTTCATCATCACTCTCATCTTCCTCATTTAACCCCATCTCGCTTCCAGGTAGCTCTAACTTCCCACCCATACAAAATGATGGACCTGGAGTCTCTGTTTCAATATATTCCCCTTGCAATCTCTCCTCGAATCCTTGATCACTACAGTTTAGGAACCATTTCAAAGAACACCTGATCCCCTTGCTTTGCAACTTGTGACCTAGGTTTGATCTTGGATTCTAAGCTGTAAGTGAAAAACTCTGGAAATTCCACAAGCTCTTTCAATGGCCTCCTCATTTCACTCTTGAAAAAGTAATAACTATTTTTCATGAGCTCAACTCGCGATGTAATTAACTAAGGACATTTTACGACCATCTTGGCTACATTCTCAGAAGGTATTCCCCATCCAAGAAGGAACTCAACTAGCTTCATTATCACATGTTGATAGAGGCTGACAATCTGCAGCATCTTCTCTATCACTTTGCAAACCCTTCAGGATCAATCTTAAGCTTCAAACTAAAGAAATATTGTTGTGAGGACATTTTAGCCTTTAACGGTAGCCCAAGAATTTGTGGGTACTGAGCAACAACCGAAGCAAGCACTTCCCTTCGGATCCCAAAACTAATCAAACAATCCACATTCGGTTTAACAGCCTCCTCGAGATCATAACCAAGTAAATACGTCCGCCTAGCCAAAATCTTTTTTGGCAAGTCTAAGGAAACCAAAAAAATCAACAAATGGCTTAATCACTGTCCCAACTCTCATGCCCAAAAAGTAAGGATATTGCATGACCATTGGACCTATATCCCTAAGACTAACACCAATGCTAACAAGATACGCAACTGAAGAACTCATTGTCCCCTCAAGCTTATACCCAAGAAGTTTGGGATACTTCTGCAACACATATCCAATATCCTGCTTCTCGACATCAAGCTCACGAAGGAACTTAACAATCGATACAAGCTCAACAACCACACTAGCATGCAATACTTGTGGATAACACTTAACAAATTCACCAAGTTTTGGTCTTGGAATCCCAATTTTCTCCAAGTAAGCCAACACAGGTATCATATTTTTTTCTCACACTACATATGAGCATCAACAGGTACTCATTGATATTGTCAACAAACAATCCCATCTTCTGAAGAAACTTAACTCTCTCCCTTATGACTTCAACAGTAGAAGGAAGCTCATGACTTCAACAGTAGAAGAAAGCTCTAAGTTTTCTAACTCATCAGGAACAATGCCTAAGCTCTTTAAATAGTCACAAACGATGACCCGAGGGACAAACTTCTCTTTTCGGCCTTGGACCACACCCCACGTAACAGAGGGCATCTCATACTCTGGAAACTTAAAGGACTGAGTTGAAAATGCATAGTTATGTAAAACCCTTGAAGGGTTTTGGGTATAGGGCAGTTGGGGATGTGGGTTTTGGTTGGGACATTGGATTGATTGGGAGGTTGGAGTGAGTTTATGAGAAACATGTAGGATTGGGGGAAATAGTTTGGGGATTTGGGTGATGGGTTTCCTTGCTCTAATCATTTCAGAGGGAGAAGTAACAGAAACTGCTTCAAAGTTCAAACCACACAATGAATCAACGATTCTAGTTATTTTCTGGTTTGCTATTAAAAGGGAGAGAAAGGGCTTACTTGGAAGTTGGTACTGCTCTCAATCTTCAATCTGATTAGCCATGCTTTTAGGTTGCAGCAAGACAGAGCTCTTGTTCGGAGGTTTCACGTGTACATTTTCATCCGGCAGTAGTACAATGATATATTTTACACTAGGAGATAAGGAGTTTGGCTAATCCACACAATGGGTAATATAATTTGATATCGAATTCGCCATTCACGTGATTCGAACCTAAAACCTCTCACTTACAAGTGAAAAGGAATACCACTAGACCGTAGTATTGAGTGGCGACTCTTTTCATTTTTAGTTTGGGTTTTTATCTTTATTTTTTGATATGGGAGGAAGTCTGGCACCAAACAATGATGACAGGTTAATTCTCTTCTTTGTGCAGTTCTAATACCGCATGAGGCAACAATGTATTTTTGGCTCTTGGGTCACACGCTACGCCAAAGTAAAGTCGGTGACTCCAAAAAATGCATCTATTAAAATTCAAACTCAAGTTGGGGAGTTCAAACCTTTGTTCATTTTCCACAAGACCAACCCCTTAGGTTAATGGTCACATTGTGGATGAAGCTAATAAATATTGTAGCATTTTCCATTCATTATGCTAACTTAGTACTCTAGATGATGACTAGGTATGATGTTCACGTGTTGCTGGGGGTTTAAAACCAATGTAACAAAATATTAATATCATTGATAACAAAAACATTAGAAAAACCTTTAGAGATAAACGGTTAAACTTGCAGAACTTCATTGGTAAATATTACATCCATTTGCTAGAGCAACTCCACCCCTAAAAAAATGCGTTAGCACCCAACCCATTTAATCGACTCATTGAACAGTGATAGACCCAATGAACAGTAATTGGCCAAAAGCATCTGCACCCCTAAAAAATGCGCTGGCACAAACAATCTCCACCCCTACAAAATGCGCTGGCACAAACGATCTCCACCCCTACAAAATGCACTGGCATCCAGCCCATTTAAAATATTACTAATTTTTTTTATAAAATAATAAAAAAAATAGTTTTAATTTCGGATAGGATTTTTAACCAATCTTGTCACGCCACGTGTCATTATTTGAAAGTACTATTTTGTGGATAGATGTCCGATAAGAAATTACATAAAGTACTAAAAATAAATAAGAAATTACATAAAGTATGAAAAATAAATAACAAATTACATAAAGTACTAGAAATAAATAAGAAATTATACAAAGTCTAAGGAGTTAGGATATGTGGTGCTAGGATCTTCGTTGCTAGGATATGTGTAGCTAGAACCTCCTCAACTTGTTTCCTCGTCTCTTGCACGCCTCCTTTGCACCACATCTTTTTTTTTTTTTTTTTCCAATGTCCAAAAACATTTAGAATAAGGAGACATTCCTTCTAGAGGCTTGTTCATAGTGTCACGATCTGCTTAAGCCATCATTTCTTCTCTAAGCAGCTAGCTTTCTCGATTAAGTATTTCTCTTTGTCTCCCATTAGACGCATCACGTCTCTCAGTAATTGCTAAGATTGCTTCCATAGTCACTTTCCGTGCCATGTTCAGTTCACCTTGACATGCAAGTTCGTCCATATATTTTGTGTAGTCATTTTTGGAAGAACTCCTTTTTTTCTTTGCAACCTTTTTACCTTGAGGCCTTAGGGACTGACGAGTCGGCTGCATCTCCGACACTTCTTCAGACGTCCCTTCCGTCTCTTCAAATGTGCCACCTTCTTGTTCCATCGGGTCTGCTGCTGGCGAACCATGTAAAGGGACACCGTGCATGACAACTTATGGACCGGTTGGCACAATTTTGTATCTGGGACTATCTTTGACAATTTCCAAACATTCCCATTTGTTGAATGATTTGTTGTGGTCCTTTGCATTGTAAAATGCTTATGCTTGTAGTGTCTATAATGTGACAGCCCGTTCCTAATTTCACGATTTTATAAATTTTAAAATAATGATTTTATGAAAATGCCCTTAGAGGCGAAGATGTTTGACTTTCGTTGACCGTCTTTCCGTGACGTGTACAAGCTACTATTTTAATGTATTCTCGAATTACTCAATGGTACGAACACGTAGGCGTAATCAGAATAAAAATCGGAGTTACAGTTAAACATTTATGAAACTACGAATTCGAAAGTTATTTTTGAAGAAATTACTATTCTAATTATCTTATACTATTTTATATTACTAAATTATTATTTTATTATTTTCTGATTTTATCTTTTTATTATTTTATTAGTTTTTCTTGATGTGGGACTCACACCCACACCAAAACTCATCTTGTGCCTCCATATCTCTCGGGACACTATCTCTCAATATTCAAATCTGTCTCACCTTACTCTCCCAATGGATGATTGCCACCTCACCTTTCTCTTTAACCCTCTCAGCTCTCTCCCCTTTCCAGATTCTTCTCTCACTCTAACTCTCCCTCTCTCCGTGAAACTCACCGGATCACCACCACCATCCTTTCTGATAAACATTGCTGCCACGAACCCGAGGCCTCACCTCGTCTCTTGGCCATAGACTAGTTGTGCATTCTTGATAGCAAGAATAATCTAGGATATTGTTCTTTCAATGGTCCCCCTTCCAACCAACCATCCTCCCAAAACCTCACCTTCTCCCCGTTGCCCACCTCAAACTTGCAGCATTGTAGAAACGATTGGAGACCACACGAAATATCTTTCCAGGGGCTGTGACTTGAACCTCGCAATGGAGGATTTGCATTCCACCCATTATCCTGCAACCCATACTTGCTTCTTATCACCTTGTGCCAGAGAGAATTTGGTTCCTTTGGGAATCTCCATAACCACTTAGCCAATAACGCTTCATTCTGATTCCTCAAATTCCCCACACCTAAACCCCTTTCCTCCTTACTTTTAATAACTATCTCCCATTTCACCATGTGGTTTTTCTTTCCTTCCTCCACCCCCTCCCAAAGAAACCCTTTCATTAGTTTTTCTAGGCGTCCAATCACCCCGCAAGGAATTTTGAACAAGGACATGTAATAGATTGAATCAAAGTTAATCTACCTCTTCTAGATATGAAAGGCCTTCTTCCAACTTTGAAGTCTTTTTTTCCATTTTTTCTACCACTGGATCCCAAAACATAAGTGTTATTGGCCTACCCCCAAGAGGGAGACCCAAGTACTTTATTGGCCAACTACTCAACTCACAACCCCAATAATCTGCCATCCTTTTTAATTTCTCACAATCTGAGTTTATTCCAGCCAAAGAACACTTTGCTTTGTTGCTTTTCAACCCTGAAACAGTACAAAATAAATTGAGCACCTCTAATAAATTGTTCCAAACTTCCTCATCTTCCGCCAAGAAGAAAATGTTATCATCATCAAATTGAAGATGAGAGATCTCCACCCTTTCTTGCCCAATGCCTAAACCTTTGATCAGATGGTTTTCTTAAGCCTTCTCCATTAATCTACTTAAGACATCCACTACTAAGGTAAAAAGAAAAGGTGACAGTGGATCGCCTTGTCTCAAACCTCTTGAAGCATGAAATTTTCCCCTAGGCCTCCCATTGATCAAAACGGAGAAATTTGCAGAATTTAGACATCCCTGCACCCATTTCCTCCATCTATTGCCAAAGCCTTTTCTTTGTAAAACTTCGTCTAAAAATCTCTACTCAACATGATCATAAGCCTTTTCAAAATCGATTTTGAACACCAATCCCTCCTCTTTCTTCTGCCTCACCTCTTTTACCACCTTATTTGCAATAAGGACAGCATCCAAAATTTTTCGGCCTTTAACAAAAGCTCCTTGATGTAGAGAGATTGTGTTGCCCATAATCTCCCTTAATCTTGAAGCTAGGGTTTTCGCCACAATTTTGTATAAACCAGTAACTAGGCTTATAGGCCTATAGTCTGTCACTTTCAAAGAATCTGACTTTTTCGGAATTAGACAAATAAATGTTTCATTTGTCACCGCGTTTATTATCCCTGTCTCAAAGAACTCCTCCATAACCTTCAAAATATCCAGTTTCAAGAATTCCCAACAATGTTGAAACATTTGCAAGGAATAACCATCTGGTCCTGGCGATTTATCCCTTCCACAATCAGAGACTGCTCTTTGTACTTCCGATTCCTCAAAAGGCCTCTCAAGCCAAGCTGCCTCAGATTCACTTATTGAGGCCCAATTGATGCCTTCTAAGCCCCAACATACCTCTTCGTTGCTACTAAACAGGGACTTAAAGAAGTTAATGATATGTTTTTCTATCTCTTATGCATCCTCTACCACTCCCCTGTCATCCATTTCCAACCTTTCTATATAGTTTCTCTTCCTTCTCCCACTTGCTATTCTATGGAAAAATTTAGTATTACCGTCACTTTACCTCTCTATCTCCACTTCACTTCTTCCTTGTAAGCCAGATCTTCCACAAGGAAAAGTAACTCTTCCTTCTTTCTTTTAGCAGCAACATCTAGCCCTTCCAACCCTTCTCTCCTATCTAAATCCTCTATGCTAGCCTCAGCATCCTTAATTTGTTTCTCGACATCACCGAAAATTTCCTTACTCCATCTTTGCAACTTTCTTTTGATAGCTTTTAACTTGTACAAAAATTTATAACCCTTCCAACCCTCTACTTGCTTAGATTGCCACCATTGTTTGAAATTGTTCTTGAAATCTGGGTGTTGTAGCCACATGTTTTCGAATCTGAATGTTAGTATCTAGCTGGATTGGACAATGATCAGAAGTGACCCTTGCCAAAGCCATTTTTCTTACCTCTAGAAAAATCTCTTCACAACCTACCGAGAACAAAAATCTGTCTAACCCTCGACACACAGGTTCTTCTCTGAAGTTTGACCAAGTAAATTGAGCGTTGAGCAACTCCAGATCCTTAAGTTCTGTATCTTGGATGAAATCATTAAAATTCCTCATGCTTGTAGTCATCCTTCCCCCATTTGATTTCTCATTTACAAATCTCACCACGTTAAATTCTCCTCTTACACACCATCTTGGTCCGCAAAAACCATAAAGACTGGCCATTTCTTCCCAGAACTCCATTCGCTCTCTATTTTTGTAGGGACCATAAACACCAGATAACCACCTTTCCAACCTATTGAGGGTTTTAATTTTTATGGAGACAGAGAAAGCTCCAACCAAAGATTCAATAACTGAGATGTGTTTGCTGTTCTAAATCACAGCTATACCCCTAGATCTTCCTTAAGCAGGGGCATAAATCCACTCTTTAAATCTGCTTCCCCAAACACTAGCCACAAGCGACCTGTCAATTGATTCTTTCTTTGTTTCTTGTAAGATAATGATATCGGGCTTTAAACGCATGAACTGCTGTTTCAAAATCAACCTCTTCTGCCTACTTCCCAATCCTCTAACAGTCCAGCTAATTATCTTCATTAAATCTAACAATGCCACTTTGAATTTTCTTTTCTCCCTTGTTTTCACCCACAAGCTTGCTAACATTGACTTTCCCAGTATTCCTTTCATGAAATAAAGACCTTTTCAGTGGCACCAAAGAAACTTTCATATTTGACATGAATTTGGTAGTTCGATTTTGTGCTTCACGTTTGACTGATACACAAGCCAACCTTTTCCTCCTGCTGTACTTTAACAGTTTCTTGTTTTTTCCAGTATCCTTGTATTCAACTTGTTCCACAGCGTCTAAATCTGCTTTATGATGCGACTGAAAAGGTACCTCATCCAACGTCTTCCTTGTTTCCATGGTTGTATCAATGAAGAGATTGTGAAACACATCGTTAAAGCGATCAAAAACATCGAAGGTTTCTTTTTTGTCTTGTGAAGAATCACCAAGCTCCTCCTTTGAATTTGATGATTGTGACATGTATTCGTCTTCAACAAACTATGACAATTGAGAATAATCCAGACTAAGATCCTCTGTCAACCTCATCCTTTATTCAGATGATTCCTCCTCAATCAACCCGCCCGATGGGCTTATTAGAACTTCATCGACATGACTCTCCTTTTCTTCCATCTATTCACAAACAGTATTTAAGAAAGTGAGATTGGGAGATTGAATTTCCTTCAGTTTAGGCCTCTCGAAAGGAGTATGATAAGATCTGAACTCATCTGGAAGAAAATGCTTCAGTCTTTTTCCACATTTATCAGATTCGCCAAATCTCCCAAGGAAATTCAATTTGAAACAAAATGGGGTTCTTCTTGAAACACCATTGTGATGAGCTTCCTTAGCCAAAAGAAGGTGAGATTTGTTCACTGTTGAAAACTTTGAAGTGCTGCTTCCTATTGTCAACCAATTCGAGTACTTTGATTCCACCAACAGGGATGTTTGCGTATTATCCATGGTTGACAATACTTTTCCTTGTTGTAGTTGAAATCTCAGCCCATTGAATTTTAGATTAATTGGGTCTAGACATGACCCAGCAAAAAGATTTTGTGGGTCAAGACCCACCATCCTTGCAGAGTCATATAAAGAAATCTCCTTATTAATGGAAGGCCCACATGCCTCCAATACCTTTTCTTTAATCCAAAAGAGACCACTTTTGAGATTAACCTCCCTTTTTGTCCTATTAAAATAAAACCCCTTCGTTGATTTTTGTGCTCATTCGGTGGAAATACCACCGCCACCATCTGTCCCACATACCTCCAAGCCCTTGCCTTTATCCGAATAGAAAACTTCTTTGTGACTTCCTTTCTCTTTTGATTTATTAAAATAATCCCTTGCAACTGCCTTTTCTGCTCTTACTGTGAAACCCGCCGCTTCTGTCATTTTCGCCGCTTCTGTTAGTTTTTCTGCTCGTTGTAGCTCACCTTGTTTTCTTACAGAAAAAGTAGAGACAGGAATTACAGGCTCCTCAATCCGTGCACCCTCAGTCACGTGCATGCTCTCACCTTGTTTTCTTTCAGATCCAACAATGACAGGGCATTCAAATTCTCCAATCTGAAAGCAGACACGTGTCCCCGATATAGGGGTTATCTGTTGTAAAGCTGCCTTCGCCGGAGGAATAATTCCGGTGATCCTCTGGAACTTCAATTCAGTCTTCAAAGAGCCATTTGGTATTTTGGTTACACCACAATTTGCTGCCGAAACATTAGGTCTCCTTGCTAGCGAAAGTTGACGGATTTTTACCCTGAATACTGATTCTCCATCTGCCACATTTACGAACTCTGGAATAAAGCCAGTGTTGTTGGGTTTGATTTTTAACTTTGCTTCAAGCAAAAAACCAAAGTTAGCTGTTCTACGGTTAACTTCTACCAGACCACCGCATGCATCGCCAATCTCTCACAAGGCTGATGCACCACAAGTCTCTCACAAACGATTACACTCCCCCAACTATAGGATTCCGTGGTAATATCTCTCATATTCCAGTTTTTCTTGATCCATATTTCCTCTCTAACGTTTCGAAGGGGTGCCTCATTTGTCAACATCTTGCCTCCAAGAACTGCGTCTCTATACGAAACCTGAGGGCCAAACCCCGATTGGCTGCTCAAAGGCTCAATTCCATCCCTCTTCACATTCCTCTGAGAAGCCCCCGCTCTCTTTCCCCCTCGGAGGATTTCAGACAGTAGGTCCTCCAAACTTCTCCAGCCGAAAAAGTTACTTCCTTTAGGGACAAAGATATTCCTGACAAAACCATCCTTTTCTGTTTTGGACAGAACAAGGAAATCCCCGTTTTTGTTGTGGAATCTTTCAACCCAAAACTGATAATTATGACCTCTATATTTTCTGAAGAAATTCTGACCGCTTGTAACTACCGCCTCCTTTAACTGATCAATGAGCCAAGCAGCGCAACCCAAATCGAAAGAAATCTGGTACCCTCTGTATCTAGTTCTCTCTGTTAAACGAATCCTTTCACCAAAATAAGCTTAATTATGCCAGAAAGGTGCTAAACCGGATGCTGGAGAAAGGATTGGGTCTTAATGTCGCCACATACAATGCATTAATTAATGGGTATCGCGAGGATGGAGCAGTTGAGGCTGCACATGAAATTTTGGCTTTGATGGAATCAAATGCTTGTTGTCCAGATGTTTACACACTCAGTGCATTGATTGACGGGCTGTGTAAAAGGAATAATGTGCACCAGACAATGGCACTGCTTAATAAAATGCTTGAACTGAAGCTCTCACCAAACTTGGTAACATATAACTCGTTAATCCATGGACAGTGTAAAGCAGATCATTTCGATAGTGCTTGTAGGTTGCTTAATTTGATGACTCATAGTGGTTTGGCTCCTGACCAGATTACTTACTGTGCTTTCATCGACAGTCTCTGTAAGTGGAACAGATTACCGGAAGCTCAAACCATGTTTGATACTCTCAAGAAGAATGGCATCAAGTCAAGTACAGAGATGTTTACTGCTTTAATTGATGGTTACTGCAAGATTTGGAAAATCGATGCCGCCCTTTCTTTATTTGATCAAATGCTCACTGAGGATTGTTTGCCAAACTCATATGCCATCAATGCCTTGATACATGGGCTATTCAAAGAGAGAAACATGATGGAAGCATCCTCAGTCATGGAAAAAATGTTAAGTATAGGTGTGAAGCCTACAGTCCCTCATTACAATATTTTAATTAATCGTGTTCTGAAAGAAGGTGAATTTGATCGTGCTCATGAGCTTCTCAATAAAATGGTTTCTGTCGGTAACCAACCTACTGTAATTACTTACAACACATTTATTGAGGCATATTGCGCGCTTGGGAATATAAAGGAAGCGGAGAAGGTGATGATTAAGATGAATGTAGAAGGAATTTCTGCAGATTCATTGACTTACACATTTTTAATTGATGCATATGTCCGTATGGGATTAATTGATTGTGCTTTTGATGTTCTTAAGCGCATGTTTGGTTCTGGTTGTGAGCCTTGTCATCGTACCTATTCCTTTCTAAACAAACATCTCTCAAATGAAAAGTTGGTCATGACAAACAGTAAAGCAGTGGGTCTCGATATCATGTTAAATGTCTCTGGCAATATTACTGATATATGGAAGACCAAGGATTTTGGAATTGCTTTGGAGCTGTTTGAGAAGATGGTTGGACATGGTTGTGCTCCCAATATGAACACTTATGGCGAGCTTATAATAAGACTTTGCAAAGAGAGAAACTTGAGAGATATGGGTATTTCTCCTAACGAAGGTATTTATATTTCTCTTGTTAATTGTTGCTGTGAGATGCAAGTATACGGAGAGGCAGCAATGCTAGTGCATACTATGATTGAGCATGGTTATTTACCAGCATTGGAGTCATGCAAGTTGCTTGTATGTGGACTTTTTGATGAAGAGGACGACGAGAAGGCTAAGGCAGTTTTTTGTAGTATGCTTCGCTGTGGTTATAACTATGATGAAGTTGCTTGGAAACTTCTCCTTGATGGTTTGGTTAAGAGGGGCCATTTAAATAGAGGATCAGAGCTGCTAAAAATCATGGAGAAGATGGGTTGCCAGCTTTATCCAGAGACAAATAGAATGTTGACCGAGGGACTTAATGGAACATGATAATGATCCTCAATGTTGTTTTTAAAAAGAATTGGATGTTGCAAGGGGCTTGTAGCTCAAGTGGTTTCAAGTGTTGAGCCCTGCACCTGAGGTCTTGTGATCGAATTCCCTCCTTCCCCCAACATTGCTTGCATCAGAAAAAGAATTGGATGTTTTCGTCACACTAGAAGCCTTACAAACTGTGAATTTGATGTTGTGCCCTAGCTTCAGCACTGATTCTCATTAAGGATATTCCACAAGCTGATTGTAGCTTCGGTGCTTACACAAAGTTTACAAGCATTTGTGAAGATCATGAGGCAAGTTTGTACTTAAAATCTCAGATTCATTTTGTTAGACGTCCTATTGTTTATTGTGTTTTGTATTTTTTTTTTTTTTTTTTTTCTAACTCAAATCCATGCATCACGTTTCACTTGTTCAATGTGTAAATTATCTCTGTTTCTGAAGCGAACTTACGAATGAAGAGTTAAAATTTCATAATAAACTAGTGACAAATGGACAATTAGTTTGGCAAAATATTAAAAAGAAAACGAAGAGGATTAGTGATATTTAATAAACCTTCCTTGGAAAACTATATATTACTTTCTTTTTCTGATTCATACATATCTTATCTGACACATTTCCTAATAACTTTACATTTTGAGTATGAACAATCTGGAGTCTGTACGAGAGCCTGCCAATACACATAAGCACACACACACACATATGCATGCATGTATGTATGTATATGCATATGAAGCTATACATTCTGATCCGTAGATATGTTTTGCAGGGTATAGCTAGAAGGTTACCACTTGGTTCATGAGAAAATATTAAAGCAATATCAGTATTGTGTGCACCATAAGTGTGTTAAATATCTTCCAGTTCTTTGGGGCTTCATCAGTATCTTGTGCACCGTAAGTGTGCTACTAAAGGTAAAACCCAATCTATTGTTTCATTAAATTCAGCTCCATTGTTGTCGTTTGGTGCTCCATTACTCCATCTCCGTTTGCTAAGGAAGTGGAGGCAAATAAATGAGTTTGAATGGGTTTGAGTTTTTAAATTTGTCTTGGTGTCTTACCCTTTCGATTGTAGATTTATTTGGGTTGCTTTGGTTAATTATCAAGTAATTTAGTGCTTTTAAATTACCAAAGCTTAATTTCATTTGATTTTAGATGGGAAATTTGAAATCATATTGAATTAAAACATTTCTTCAGTATATCCCTGGCTAAGAATTAAAATTAAATAAATAAATTACTGATCAAGGTAAAAAAATTTATTAGCTTATACTTGAGATAAACTCATGTTTAGAAATCTAGCCAGCAAGTTCTGAGAGTAATGATACCTAATTTCCAGGCAATTTATTTTGTTTTATTGTATGAGTGTAATTTTTTGTGACTGGGATTTGTAAGTCAGGGGAGTTGATTGAGTAAAACTTCATTTTGTTCCAAAAGAAAAAAACAATTATGGAAAATTCATGCATTTCCCATGGCCTTCTTTTTTGGGTTAGACATGCTTATGGTGTCAGTAGATATTGGATGTCGTATAACTATGAACTCGTATAAAATTATATTTTGTCATGTCCTAAGCCACCACATGAGGGAAAATAATAACTTGCAGCAAAAATGCAGTAGCCGCAGTAACTCAAGGATAATAAGTAAGCAGATGTACGAGTCATCAACAAGTCAGTAGCCCCGAGTCATAGCAAGATCAGAATTGGCACAAATGGATGTCAGGGCAGTTGATTGGGAGTGATGTATTCGTTGTGCAAAAGGTGAGAATCATAAGCCCAAACTTGTACATTTTGTTCTCCTGAATTACAAAAAAGGATGCAACAGATTTGTCTAGGAGGCCCGTTGCAGTTTTTCATTTACTTGAGGATGAAAATTTGTTCAAAGGCCACAGAGCCTCTGAATTTGTTGTGTTTTGTTTGATCAGTTATTTGAAGTGTTAATTTAAGCCTTCATAGTGGCTTCCTATGGTATAGGGTTGATTTTGCATTACTCAAATCTGTTATTTCCCTTACGAATAATCATCCTCGTTCTTCTCTTTCAGAACATTTCAAAATAACAAGTTCATTTTAACAAATTTTTGTTTTGCTGTTGTAAATCACCATTTTCCATCAAATTAACCATCTGCCAGCTTTGTTGGCAATCTGCAAATCACGGGATCAAACTTGAACAATCTTTTCTAAGAGAATGTCCCGCTTGCTGGAAAACAAAATATACACCACCAGGAGAAGAGGCTTTCCATCAATAAAAGTTTCGTTTCGATTGTAAATCCATCCATCGGAGCCTATTGATTGTTAACTTTTGCTTGACAATGTCTTTTCTCAGAGAGAAGCTGCGATATATTGTCTGCCCGCCAGCAGTTAGAGAACATAATTCAGCTTCCCAGCAGCGAGTTGAAATGGAAGGATATAACCATCAGTAAATTGGATTTCACCAAGTCTCCAGTAAAGGTATTTATTCTAACAATCCATCATCAGAAACTAATCAAAGTTCCTAAGCAAATCATAAAATTCATGAGTCAACAAGAAGATCTTTATACTTTTTGGCAGAGATGGCTGCTTCGAGGACATGTTCAGCGCCAACTATGGACTTGATCAGAGCACCATTGAAGCCACTCAAAATGGTCAACCTATTTGTGTAGAAATCACCGGCATCAACTATGGAACCGGTTTGAAAACACCAACTGTGGCACCACATCCCCATACCCTTTCTCCTTAAACCTGCTCTTGATTGCCTCTTAATCACTCTCCCATCTAATCCTCGAAGCCTCATCTAAGATCGTGCTCTTGTATGGTGTTGCTTTTCAAAGATTGAGTTGTATATTCATTGTAAGAATTACAAGAGAGTGAGAACACTCTTATAAAGAAACAAAAAGAGAAGCTACAAGAGAGGAGCAAACACAATCCCTAAGAACCTGCCCTAGACCCATGAGAAGCAAAAAGAAAAATAAAATAAGGAAAGAAGCTCCTACAAGTAAGTAAGAAGAACAAAGAGGTAAGGGACAAGACAAGGTATGGAAGACATGAGAGTAGGGTTAAGACCATCACTTTAGCCCATAACTTAGCTAAAGTGAGGATGACAACTCATCCTTGAGATCCTTGAGATCCTTACAAAATACTTTGGAAAGCTAAATGTCCACTCCATGAATTAAGGAGTTGACAACAAGTCACTAAGAAATCAAACTCAGCCATGCATGTAACCCAAACCCTAAAGTACATTAGACAACTTCCAATACTCCCCCTCAAGCTGGAGCCAGAAGGTTGATGGATCCAAGCTTGGACAGAAGGCGCTGAAACTGATGAGAAGGCAAGGGCTTTGTGAGAATATCAGCCAGTTGATCAGAGCTTCTGGTATAGTGTGTCTAAATTACTTGTGATTGCACCTGCTCACGAATGTAATGACAGTCAACTTCAATGTGCTTCGTGCGTTCGTGAAACACTGGATTGGAAGCTATGTGCATGGCAGTTTGGTTGTCACAGAATAGAGACATAGGAAGAGTTGTAGAAAACCCTAAATCGCTTAGAAGACCCTTGAGCCAGATTAATTCACAAGCTGTTGAAGCCATTGCACGATACTCAACTTCGGCACTGGATCTGGCGATGACAGTTTGCTTTTTACTCTTCCAGGTGACCAGGTTTCCACCAACAAAGGTGCAGTAACCACTAGTGGATTTGCGATCAAGGGCATTGCCTGCCCAATCTGCGTCACAGTACCCCATGATGTGAGTGTGATCATTCTTTGTCATAAGAATACCACGTCCCACAGACCCTTTCAAGTAACGTAAGATCCTCTTTACAAGATTCAAATGATCGACAGAAGGAGTGTGCATGAATTGACTGACAATGCTCACTGCATATGAGATATCGGGTCTGGTGATAGTTAGGTAGATTAGCTTACCAACAAGCCTCTGGTATGAACTGATATTTGAGAGTGGAGTTCCGCCCATTTTAAGTTTGAGCTTGCTATCGAGAGGAGTGGTGGTAGGCTTTGACTCACTCATGTTAGCATCCTTGAGAAGATCCATGACATATTTTCGTTGATTGAGAAATAAACCCTTGTGAGAAGATGCCATTTCAATCCCAAGAAAATATTTTAACACCCCAAGATCTTTAATCGCAAACTTTTGTTGTAGTGACTGTTTGAGTTTGAAGATCTTGGAAGCATTATCACCAGTGATTATTAAATCGTCCACATAAATCAGCACCACTAATTTTCCACCAGCTCCAGTACGTACGAACAATGATGAATCAGCACCACTTCTTTTGAAACCAGCACTATGAAGAACTGAGCTTAGTTTAGCATACCAAGCACGAGGCGATTACTTCAGTCCATAAATGGACTTATGTAACTTACACACCAGATCAGGGACCTGACTTTGAGGATGTCCAGGGGGCAATCGCATGTAAACTTCTTCTTCAAGATCACCGTGAAGAAAGGCGTTCTTCACGTCCATTTGATACATAGACCAACCTTTATTGACAGCAACAGACAATAACACCCTTACTGAGTTCATCCTTGCAACTGGCGCGAATGTTTCTTTATAGTCCACTTCAAATGTTTGAGTGAACCCTCGAGCCACTAGCCTGGCTTTATGCCTCTCGATTGAACGATCTGCATTAAACTTGATCTTATAGATCCACTTGCAACCCACTGCCCTTTTTCCTTTTGGAAGTTTGGTGATGCTCCAAGTGTTGTGCTGGTCTAGAGCTTTGAGTTCATCTCGCATTGCTTCTTGCCACACAGCCTGATTATTAGCCTCATGGAAACTTTGAGGCTCCCTGTAACTAGAAATGTTGTTAAGAAAGGCAGCATGCGAAGGAGTCACCTTTTGATATGACACATAACTTGACATTGGATGCTTTGGTTTATATATATCAAAATCTTGAAACCTGGTGGGAGGCTGCCTATCACGCCGGGGATTGCGTCGGGGTTCTGGGAGAGAAGGCTCACTCTCGTGTAACCCTTCAGCAACATTTTGAGGGTTTTCTTGGTTCTCGCTGCCTTCATCTTGTATGAACTCATCTGGCTGAGAGTTTTGGAGATCAGGATCAGTGTTGTCATGACTGAGGCTGAGCTCTTGGTGGTGTAGATCCTCAGGTCCGATTCTTAGTAATGGGAACAGGTCCAGGATGTCATCCCCTTGGTCTATGTTTTCACTTATTTTAAAAAAAGAGTTAGTCTCATGGAATCTAACATCTTTGGACACAATCACTTTCCTTAGTTGGGGATTATAGCACTTATATCCCTTTTGAGTGGATGAATAACCAAGAAAGATACATTTAGCAGCTCTGGGATCCAATTTATCTCGGTATTGAGATTGAACATGCACAAAACAGATGCAACCAAACACTTTAAGATGTGAGACATCAATGTTTCTTCCTTTCAGGACCTCTAGGGGAGACTTGAGTTCCAAGACTCGACTAGGTAACCTATTGATGATGTATGCAGCTGTCATAACACCTTGTGACCAAAACCTCTTTGGTACATGCATTTGCAACATCAGTGCTCTTGTTTTCTCAAGAAGATCTCGGTTTTTACGTTCGGCTACCCCATTTTGTTGAGGGGTTCCAACGCAACTCGTTTGATGCATGATGCCATGAGCACTCAAATAATGTTTCATGATATGGGACATGTATTCGGTGCCATTGTCAGATCGTAAGGTTTGTATTTGAGATGAAAAATGGTTTTTTACAAGGTTATGGAAATCTTTAAATACTTCTATAACTTCACTCTTAGACTTTAGCAGATACAACCAAGTGACTCGAGAGAAGTCATCCACAAAAATCACAAAATACTTGTAACCATCAAAAGATTCACTAGTTGGTCCCCATACATCGGAATGAACTAATTCAAAACACTTACTTGTTCTAGAAAGAGAAGATTTAGAGGATAATCTAGTGTCTTTAGACAAGTGACAGGTTTCACAAATCATATCATCCTTTCCTAAGTTTGGGAACAAAGTTGACAAAATGGGAGAGGACAGATGTGCTAAACGTTGATGCCACAACCAAGTATCACGAGTGGAGTCGAACTTGGCTTGAAAGCCTCTGGGATTGCTCTTTGACAGGTAATAGAGACCATCTAAGTAAAACCCTTCACCAATCGTCCTTTTGGTGACACAGTCCTGAAAAATCACATTGTGAGGAGAAAAAATGGCTAAACAATTCAAGGTATTTGTGATCCTTCCCACAGATAGAAGTTTGAATGGGAAGAAAGGAACATACAAAGCTACGGACTCGAGTTCATCAGACATCAACTTGATTTTTTTCTCTCCCTAAAACCTTTACTTGGTTTCCATCTGCTATTGAGACTTGAGAAGGTTTTGTCAATCTTTCAAATTTTTGAGAATTAGACACAAGGTTGGTCATATGATCTGTGGCACCTGAATCTATAACCCAAAAATCATGCAACATATTTAATTTAAGTGCTGTTTTAAAGGCTTTCATAATACCTGGCATGTCTTCTTGGGGCACCGGATTTGTGTCTGTCAAGAATCCTGTGAACTTGCCAAGCATTGCTGTTGATGTTCCTTCTTCCATGCCATTAGTATTGTCTCTTCGATCACCTCATTTCTTGCCTTGAAGAAATGACATGAACTCATTCATGAGTTCTGTTGGATTTGCTGTGAAGTTCTTGAATGAATCTGACTTATTGGAGATTGAGGTGGATGCAGAATTTGCTCGATGTGGAGTACGATTCACCCTTGGTACATTCCTCATGAAGTCTGGCTTTAATTCTGGATGTAAAATCCAGCATGTGTCCCTAACATGACCTGTGTTATTGCAGTGTTGACACTTTAGGTGAGGATGATTTCCTTTGTACCTTCTTTCGTTAGTTACATATGCCCTAGACTCCGGTACATTTGGCATTGTACTCATGTTCATGACTTTCCTCCTTACTTCCTCACGTTGAATCGTTGCACATACGCTTGGAAAGAAAGGTAGTTATGTGTTCATGAGCATGTGACATCGCAGATCTTCATATGTTGAGTCAAGACTGGACAAGAGTTGGAATATCTTGTCTTCTTCTGCCCTCTTTCGTAGCAACGCTGCATCTGTCGTATGAGGTCGATAGGTTTCCAACTCGTTCCACATGGTCTTCATGCTTCCCAGGAGTTGCACGAATGGCTTACCATCTTGTTGCAAATCGAAGATGTCCTTCTTTAATTGGAAGACCCGAGCAGCATTATTTTGGCTACCATACATTTCCTTAACTGCTTCCCATAGTTGATAAGAAGATTCTGAGTAGCTGAAAATTTCAGCTAACTTTCGCTCCATGGAATTCAAGAGCCATGACATCACAAGCTGATCTTTGCTCAGCCAGGATTCATAGTTTGACGAGGAAGCATCAGGAACTTTGATGCTTCCATTTATGAACCCTAACTTGGACCTACCACCCAACGCCAATGATACAGCTCTCGACCATGGCAAGTAATTGAACTCATTCAATACGACTGAGCTTAACCTTTGATTTGGGTTGACATCCACTTCATGCACATTTACGGAGGAAATTTCCGAGGAGCTATCAGCCGTTGAAGCTGCCGGATTTTCTTGCGACATTTTTGAGATTGAAAACTTTGGGAAAGCAGTATAACAGGAGCAGGTTAAAGTTCCTGCTCTGATACCATGTTGCTTTTCAAAGATTGAGTTGTATATTCATTGTAAGAATTACAAGAGAGTGAGAACACTCTTATAAAGAAACACAAAGAGAAGCTACAAGAGAGGAGCAAACACAATCCCTAAGAACCTGCCCTAGACCCATGAGAAGCAAAAAGAAAAATAAAATAAGGAAAGAAGCTCCTACAAGTAAGTAAGAAGAACAAAGAGGTAAGGGACAAGACAAGGTATGGAAGACATAAGAGTAGGGTTAAGACCATCACTTTAGCCCATAACTTAGCTAAAGTGAGGATGACAACCCATCCTTGAGATCCTTGAGATCCTTACAAAATACTTTGGAAAGCTAAATGTCCACTCCATGAATTAAGGAGTTGACAACAAGTCACTAAGAAATCAAACTCAGCCATGCATGTAACTTGAACCCTAAAGTACATTAGACAACTTCCAATATATGGTAAATATTTGAGGGCATCAACTGAAAGTGAAGGCCTTCACTTTCCAGGGCTCCTCATCCAGTTTGGACACCAACACTCTCAAAGCCAGAGCCACATCCTTGGCTTGGTCAGTCAATATTGCTCGACCATTGCCTTCCACTGAAGCTCAGCCACTTCACGCAGGTTGTAATCTCTCACATAGTGCATGATCTCATGAGGAAGAGGGCACGGGCGGATATCATCTTGGAGTTGGAGCTGCCGCCTGAGGCCCCTTAAAACACTTCTGAGGCAAGCTGGAGCAGGGCTCTCGCTCAAATGAAAGAATGCAATCTGCATCAATGTCAGTTCTATGAACACATTTTAAGGGGTCCACAATCTCCTCCATCAGCCGCATGGAAGGGAAATAATCGGCAGCATTGGTTACCCAAATTGAAAGTGGTTCTTGTACTTCATCATGTTGTGATCATCATCGTTTAAGCGATTGAAGCAGTGCTCAAAAATATCATAAATCCGCTAGTGGAACGAGTGAGAATTCTCCACCGCCTTGTGGTTGTATTGGCAGCTGCCTTTTTCGAGTTCTGGAAGGCAAACGCGGCTGAGGATTTTGAGAACATTGTCTGAAATTGCCGAAAAGTCAACAACAGGGAGGAGGTCGGAAGCGTGGGTCTTCGAGTGGTTTTGGTGGAGCAAGTATGCCGCTGTGTAGAAGGCTTATTCGTACTTCTCTTTGCCAAGCAGGCTTTGACTGTCACTGTCACTGCCACTGTCTAGGAGGTTAAAAATGAGCTTGAAAGTTGGTGGTGGTGGTGGTGGTGGTGGAGTGGGTCGTTCGAGCAACAACTTTGGTAGTGGTGGTGGTGGTGGTGATGGAGTGGGTCGTTCGAGCAGTGTGTGTGAAAGAATCAACAAAATTACATATTTACTATAATACAATAATTCATAAATAATCATATTGTCAAAATGTATTACAAGTTGAACAAAGCTAAGGTCAATAGCAAACTACACATGAAATACCAAATAGGCCTCTAATAACAAAAAAAATTGTCACTTGAAAGACTTCACTTTTCCTTGAACACCTCCAAACAAAGTCCTTCGAGAATGAAATACTGCTCATAATGCTTGAACCACACTAATTGCTATCTCTATCCTCATAGACATAAGCACATGGAGCAAAAGAAAATTTATTGTGCTGCTATATGTAGAAATACACATTTAATCTCAAGTAAGAAAAGTAATACTAAAAGAAAACCTAATCATTGTCATACAAACCTAAATCCCAAATTATGTAGTGGAGAGTGTAATTGTGAGTTGCGAAATAGAGCCGACTTGGTTTCTACGCCATGCTTCCTCCGAACGTCTTCATGTAAAAGGTGTAACAAAGTGAACAACTTTACTAGTGTTTTGAGTAATTCTTCAGTAATTTTTATATAGCACTTTTTTTATGTTTTGAGTGCAATAATATATTTTACACTAAGAGAAGGGGGGAATTCAGCTAAACCACACAATGGACAACATAATTTAGTATCAAGTTTACCATCTACAAAATTCGTATATAAAATCTCTCACTTATAAGTAGAAATGAATATTCCCAAATCGTAGTAACAATTAATTCTAGAATCCTTAAAACTCTTTTAAGGTCTCTCGTCCAAACAAGTCGTTTTTCAATTAAATTATGCATTTAATTATAGCACATGTGTGATTGTGTAAATCACTAGTTGGTTGTATTTATGATACTAGAAGATCTTTTCTCTTTATGATTATAAAACTTGCGTGGCAAGGAATTATCTTGTTTACTATAAATAAATAAAAACACTAAGGCATGCATGAGGAATATGACACACAGAATTCCTTAAGCCCTTCATCTCTATTTGTCGCACTCTCTCTCCCTTCAGTAAAATAGGTCACGACACATTATCAGTATGTTCTAGACACTGCGCTAAGAAACTAAAGGATATTATACTACAAACATGTTCATAATATTTATCATTGCAATTCAGGTTCTTCTAAAACAAGGTCTAAATTTCAATTTTTTCAACCCAATTGTATGAAACATTCACCATTGAGCATGAACCCTAATTTTTCATTACCAAATTATATGTTCTACTCAATCATTTTTCGCAATTATATTATATTACTAATCTTATAATTGTGATGAACTGATTTTATGTAGAGCAAATTGTAACAATGGTCTCTTAACTTGAACTACCATTGGTCTGTCAACTCATCAAAACGTGGAACTATGGTCCCTCAACTAAAAACCCATTACCATTGGTCCCTCAACTTTAACTCATTTGGAGCAATAATCCCTCAACTTTAACTCAATTGTAGTAATGACCCTTCTAACATAACTCATTTTGATAAAATTCTGACGAAGTTGACAAAAATGACCATAGCTACACGTTTTGATGAGTTGAGGGACTCCAATTATAGCAATGGTCCTTCAAACATAACTCATTTTGACAAAATTCTGATGAAGTTGACAAACATAACCATAGCTACACATTTTGATGAGTTGAGGGACTAATAGTAATGGATTTTTAGTTGAATTACCATTGCTCTAATTTAATTAAAGTTGAGGGACCATTGCTACAATTTACTCTTTTATGTAAATAAGCGAAAAAAAAAAAAAATCAAATCGCACATCGTGCAGAGCCGCGAGCCACTCCTGCAGTGAAAAACCAAATTTTTTTCTTTTTCTTCTGGGCCTATTTACTTTGGCCCTTATGAAATCTTACACCGTATTAATAGGAATTTGGTTCCCACTTTTTCTTTATTAGCCCAAATTAGTTTGGGCCTGGCTTCTGTCAACCCACCAACTCCGTCAGATGGGCTTGCATCCTACTTCAACCTATAGTTTTGGGTCGTGACTTACTTTTTCCACTAGCTGGTTTATTGCCTAACCGATTAAATAATAATTTATTTTCTTTTGGGGCTCAAGCTCCACATGTTTTAGGGCCGTTCCCTGTACTTTCATACAAAAGGTCCCGAAGCTACCCATTTTATTATATTTGTTTTCAATTGTTTTATATATTTTGTCTTGTATATATGTGTTTGTTTGCAGGTGTTATAAACCTAAAGTTCACACTTTTAACTCGAACCTAAAGTTTCGAATAAAGTGCGTTAGAAACTTGGTGTTTCTAAAAACTCACTACTCATGTACAAACTTGAAGTTATCCATGATTAATCTACTAAAACAAACCATGTCTTAGAGCCCCAAGTGTTCTAACTTTGATGCTTATGGATGTTTTATTTCCCATAGCATCAACCACAATATTGTTTCCTTAATTTAGCAAATTGTCAAACCGTAACAAGTTTGATTTCACTGATTTGGAGTTTCTTGCAGAAACTACTTTATGTGGTACAAGATGTGAAACTCCACTTAACTATGAAATAGTTGAAAAAATCCATTGAAGCCAACAATGGCTTGGAAGAGATGAATGACACCATAATCTTCATTTGAAGACTTATGCTTGAAGTATTACAAATGGAAGTACCATGCTAAAGAGAATTACATGACACTTTGACTCGCTTCATAAAACTTTCAATCATTAAAAATGATCTATTGCATGAAGCAACATCATTGAAACCTTTCCGTCCATGAATGGGTACAATTTTGAATGAAGAATATTTTTCTCATCCTTAAGTTTACAAAGTCCTCCGATCTAATTACTGCCATGTGGCTCACTAAAAACCACAATAGTTCCGATGATGATATCCAATGGCATGCCCTTACTAGCTTGAAGTCACTCACTTTGCCTAAAGCAAAAGTGCTTCATGAAGCCTACTTTAAATTTTGAATGTGGCCTCCATGTACGAAACCTAAATCCGCAAATAGTGGTAGAATCAAGACTTTCTAAGGAGTGGCATCATGGCCAGAAGCATGATTCCTTGGCACCTAAGGCCATCTTTAATCGAAGGGGCTATGTTTAGCCCCCGTCTAGATTATAGCTCTGTAATAAATTATTTTTTAATGAACAGTGCCATACCATATTTATATACAATTTCTAACCGAAGGGAGCTATTTTTTAGTCCCCTCAATAATTTATTAATTTTAAGTTTGTTCTTTAACTTTATTGGTTAATTGAATTAGGGGAGTTTTAACGAAAATTTCGTGGTACTGTTCACTTTAAACTACCATATTTATAAATGAATAACTCTCCATATTTCTTAACTTTATGTAACCCTAATAATTTTTCGGAATGCTATGTTTCTTTCGCTTCAAAAAGGATAAACAAAAAATTAATTTTTCAGATAGGAGTTTAAAGAATGTGAAGAATTGAAATACAATGAGGTAAGATAGTATGGAAGGGTGAAAATGATGTGAACAATGGTGTAGAAATTGACACACCCCGACCGAAATCAAGGCGTGCTGGCCGTCACGTGAGGGTGGCGTAGTCATGTGCACAGTGCGGAAGCAAAAATGATAATAAAAGTACTAATAAATAAAAACCAAACTACCAAAAGCTAGTTAAAGTAACACACTAGAGTGAGACTAAAAGTGATAGACAAAATTCAGAGCACAGAAAGCCTAAGTGCAGTCCAAAAGAACGAATACTAATTACACAACACCCAAAGGTGATTCTACATTTGTGTTATTCTGTCAGAACCATCGTCAATTCCTCGTGAGCCACCAAAGCGCTTCTAACTAAAACCTGGAGAGGCGCAAAATAGAAAGTGTGAGTGGGCAAAAACAAAGCTTTTCAAAACCATTTCATTCTCAAAAGTTCTAACCTCTCTCCGTAAAACATGTTTCCCAGAAAATAGAATATATATATATATATATATATCGAAATCATGCTAACAACATTCGTAAATATGCCATATCGAATATCTCAACATAAGATGTAAGTAACCCAGGTAATGTCAATCAATGCAAATGATATATCAGCCAGAGTTACCTAACGTGACATGTACGGCTGAATCTAGAGCTCAAATCCACATCTCAACAACTATACATGCACACGAGTCGGAACCACCTAAAGTGGTCTATATGACAGGCTGGGTGTAACTAAATATGCTCAAGTGCTACGATCACGTGAAAGCTATGCGAAGTATCGCAAGTCAGCTACGAGTCGGAACCACCTAATGTGATCTGTACGACAGGCTGGCACCTACCTTGGATTCAAGGTGAGCGTGTGATGCGGGAAGTGAACGATCACGTGAAGGTTGTGCCCTAACTCTAGGCGGGAGCACTAACACCAGGGTGCAGGTTTATGAGCTCTCAATGCATCTCACATAACCACTAATTCACAACCATAATCTATAAACTTACCTGGCACTTACCTGTGTGTCCGTAGCACCAATCATAAATATTTGCAACTACTAACGCATAATTAAATAGGCAGGCACTTTGCATGGCATTTTAAAACATATAAACATTCAATTTCATTTTCTGGGAAAATTCTCACGTATATAGGTATATACGGAAAACCAAAAGCCCAATCACTGGTATGTGGAAGGGTCTTAGCCCTCAAGCCTCGAGTGACTTTGCTTGTCCTCAGGATAGGTCTCACCTATATGCGAAACAACTATATAAACGTCAATTTGATGCACATAACCAAAGCTAGGTAATAACTTCTCATACAATGCTCAAATGGGGTGTTTGAATATACCAACGTGATATAATCAACCTCACGAACATCCCCATAATTTTAAAATAATTTTCTAAGGTCTCACGCGCCCCCACGCGCCGACCAAGGCACGGCCAGACGGGCCGGGCATGCGCAGGCACGTGCCTAGCACACGGAAGGAATCCCTAACTGCGGTAGGGAATATTTCGTCCAAAAGAAAGCATATTCCGTTAAAACTAACCTGACACCTTTAACTGCCGTTAGGAATATTCCGTCAAAGTTGACGAAATATTCGTCGTCTTCTCCGGTGTTCCTCACTGGAGCTGCCGCCGGCCGTCGTTTGCATCGCCGGAAACTGGGAAATTTTTCAAATCTTCATATCTTCTTCATTTCTCAACCAAATTCCATGAAATTTGTACCAAAATGAAGCTTACAATGAGTAGAACAAAACCTTACCACTTTGAAGCCCCAAAAATGCTGGAATCTCGCCAGAGAAATCTCGCAAAATCCGGCCAACCTTAGAACTTGCTATCCCGATGTCCAAAATCCTTCAAACTTGTTCCTCGATCTTCGTGAGAAGATTCTAAAGCTCCCTATAACCTCAAAACTCGATGAAACTTCCGCGATCACGAGTGCATGAACAATGCATGAAAACTGGGTTCTCGGGTTCTCGGGTTTTCGAGGGTTTCAGGTTCTAAAAATGGTATGGATGAACTCAGGAGCTTGCAAGGAGCTCGAATCTTACCTTCTAGACGTCGATCCGTGCGTGAAAGGTTGGTTTTGAAGTTCGTCCGTACACTTGCAAGGGAAATGGAAGAAAAGCCGAGAGAAAAAAGAGAGAGGGAGCCACAGGGAAAAAGGGATGGGTGTGTGTGAGTGTGTGTGTGGTCCAAATGGCAGTCCACCAACCAAAACAAATCAAACACCCTACAACGCTAATTAACATCTAGGGGCAAAATTGTCTTTTCACACTAACGTGACAAATAATTCGGGACGGGCTGTCATAGAAATGGCTTAGATATTTATAGGAAAAAATTTGACTTTTTAAATTTCATCTGAAAAAAAAATTAAATTAAATCCAACAGCTAACTGACGTCAGCTAGCATGTGGGTTGCTGACAGTTGGGCCCAACTTTTCGGGCTGGCTAGCTAGTTAAGGATGCCCCGTCCACTAGCCATATGGTTGGATTTTGACCCGGTGGGTCCCAAATTTGTTTCGCCCAACCCTCTATTGGAGATAGGTTTTGTGTCAAAAAGGGTCATATTTTGGCTTATAACCCTTTGGCTGGTCCGGTTGGAAATGGTCTAAGGCTCAAAAACTTCAAGAATAAGGAACAATATTCCTGAACTTCAACACTATAGAATCTACTTCCGATTTGATGAAAGTGATAATTAGTGTTGCACTTGTCTATTCCCCTATTATATTGTTAAGGAGTACCATTTCCGTAGTCAATCTGTGAGACTAATTTTGCTAGCTAATTTTTGACATGTAATGACCATGTTGGCCGAACCCCTTAGTTAATTTTGGTTTACTTTGTGAGCAATTTCCTATGTTTCCGGATTCAAGTTTGGTATTTGTTTTGATTTTGAATAATGTTATGGATATTATCCTCGAATATTTGTTAATTGAATCATGGTTCTTGTATATATGTTGCCGAATTCAATTAAACATGTAATTAAGTATAAATGTGAGAAAGTTGTCCGTAAGAATGTGCTACTATGCACACTAACTTCATACCTAAACCACCCCACAAATTAATGTATATCCAAACAAGTCGTTTTTCAACCAAACTTTGTGCAGAATTTGTTCACAAACAAACTCCAGCATCACTTCCCTTGGTCCTGACATTTCTAGGCTTTGCAAGAACTACAACAATTTCCATTTCCATTTCCAGCATAAACATATAGAAAAAATAAATAAAGAAAATATGGACAAACATTTCTTCTATACAAACAGATATCAACTATGGAAAAAAGAATTCTACATTTACAGAGGCTATATGAATATATATATATATATATATATATAAATTATATATACATAATCATTGCAACTGTACGCTATCCACAGGGTAGGATGAATATGCAGCAGCCTGGAGGGCTGCTCCCATGGCTGATCCGTCTTCAGTAACCTTGAGTACGACATGCTGGGCAATATCTTCGCCTAAAATTTCCGTCAATGCTTCATGTAAGTACTCTCTAAACATTGTGTAGCCTGTATACAAACTCCCCTCCATCGCCACAACCGTTCTTCTCATTCTGTGATCGCTTCTACTTCTTCCACCGGTGATTCCACCACTCCCATCACGACCAATTTTCTTCAAGATCCCTACAATACCAGCAGCTGCCAATCGAGCAGCCCTGCGAGTCACAACGTCACACACCTTGACTATGAGCTTTCGGACTTTTAGAGGGACATCAGGAATCTGAAACGGCCAGATCACGAAACATACTATTAGAAACGAGAAAACCTCGATGAACCAAGAAATATGTCTTGTCTACCTCAAGGTTATCTCTTAAAATGCTTCCTACTTCCTCCAAGTCAGGAGTGTCATCCTCATGCATTGCAGCAATCAATGGTGTCCTGGAATTTACATAGCGAAAACAGATGAGATCGACAGTAATTACCAAGAGGGATTGTTACACGAAACAAATGATAGATGAATATCCTTGAAACAGCAACTCTAATTTCTCATCACTGATGAAAAGAATAATGGCAAAGGGAAAAAAAAAATAAATAAAAAAAACAAAAGAGAGAACCTACCGCCAATCCACTACCCTACCCCTGATGAAGAAGATTGATGTATTAAGTAAAATGACAGTAACCAAAAACTATTATAATTGTGAACTAGAAGCAAACAAATAAGGTGCATCTCCGATTATCACAAAATTATGCAAAGAAAACATCTACCAAAATATTTGCAGTTTATCCATAAATAATTGCTTGGGTTACGTTACTTATAGTGGCAGAATGATAGTAAGACAGCATCAAGGAAAAAAGAGATCATCCTGATCTTAACATTAAGTACAATTTTAACTGCTTTTGCGAACTTGAAAAATTTATATTAATTGACATTGCATGGTATTTTCACCGAGTTTTCAACGCATGATAACATTACCAAAACTTGCCCAACAATCACCACAATCAAACTGCTGTTAACAAACTGATTGCAACCACGGAAAACAAAATGGGAGGTAACAATGTTAACTATTTTTTTCTAATGGCAGTATGCAATTCAGCCAATAAAACGAATCTGTTATCAGCAAATAGCAGAGAAGGAATACCTCAAAATGAAAGGCATAGATAACTTGGAAGATATAGGCTCAAAAATATCCGACTCCGTTGACATCCTGACAATCACTCTTCTCACAACATCGCCCAGGTACATTCCCGATATCAATTTTTCAAAACCCTGAAATGTTTTTTTTGACAAAATGTGATTCTAGAACATCATATTTGGTTCAACAACTACACAATCAACCAATAAAACGAGTACGTAAATGAATCTTACCTGATCATTTGGATTAGGGCTATCAGCATCTAATTCAATATCATACACAGTTCTTGGTAAATGAGAAGACCAAAAATTTCCCCATTCCATGTTGACAACCTAATAAAAAACAATTAAATATTATTTCTAAACAATGACTTCATGTGAACAGATGGTAATGAAGAAGGCACCATCTCATCAAGGTAAAAAGAATAAAATATAAACATATGCATGTATATCTGAAGGGATACAAGAAAATGGATACCATGCCTCCAGATGCTGTAAGGAGCCCTTGAGACTTAATTATAGCATCTATCCTTTCCAAATAACAGGCATTAGTACCGGTTCCAATTATTACTGCAGCAACAGTGTCTGTATCGTGATAATGTCCAAGTGATAATGTTCCCACACTGTCATTGACCTGGTTAAGGAAAAGAACTATGTTCACAGATTTTACAACCAAAGTAGTAATCACAATCACACAAATTATTTACTGGGGCACATCCCCACAAAAGTTACATAATCGATAAAATACAAGGATTTTTTTTTTACAGAAACAAGTTACAATGCAAAGAATATTGAATTAAGGGTGCCACATCAGAAGCCGCTATCCTTTCATTTGATAGACCACTTAATCATTTTTGTTCAGTTTAATGCTTTTCCTATGTGTTTATTGATTGCAATGGTCAGCTAGCTCCCTATGTGATTTAGGGACTATGGCACATGTAGTTGAGAATTTTCCCATTCCGAACGTTCCACATTCTAAATAAAAAATTTCCATAATATTTTCCCTCTTAAAGATAAACCCCATGTTAGCACAAATTTAATCTAATAGAATATGCAAAATGAACTTAGCAATATTATTTAAAGATGAGAAACTGCATTCTTACAAGTGCTGCCACCCTCATATTCAGACCCTTCCTGGTCATTGCTTTCTCCAAGCATCCCGCAATCTCTCTTCCAACCTGACAAAACATTTTAAACCATATTTCAGGTGAGAAGCGGGAGCTCTTCCATGCATAATTTACTAAAGAACTTATTAAGAAAATTCCAGAATCATCAAATCTTCTTTACTACTTATCTTAGTTGATACAGTGGAAAATTATCAAGATGATTATTCTTTTTTTTTTTTTCTTTTTTTTCTTTTTGGTATTTGGCTTGGACCATGTCAAATCGGCTTTCTGAGGTCAGGTCATGCATAAATCAAAACTCAACCTAAAAACTGAACCTCAAACTGATTAAAATACTGCTCCATGTAGGACTTATTATGCATCAGCAATAAGAAATGTTTTTTTAAGCAACTATGCTCTTGCCTTCACAAAGTTCCCTATAATAGTTGAGTTTCCTTGAAGTACAATATACTGGACACCATGCAACTAACCATGTCTTCAATCGCAAACCCTTTTGTCCATTTTAATAAAGTGCCCGATGAAACAGAAATTTGTTTCACGGGAAAAGAGAACGTAAATCCAAGCTCCCTTCTTCTGTCCAGTGAAAGCTTAGAAACATCTCTCTCTCTTTCAACAAACTCCTTTAATGATGAAGCAATAAAATCAAATAGATCCTGCAGGAAATTGAAACACATCAGCTTCATGACAGCAGAACGTTGAAAGTTTTCAAGTATGTGCTAAACAGTTATAGAGATCTGAATGTACAAATTCAGTCACCTCGCTTGTCCCAGTCATCAAATCCTGAGGAATGGCTTGTCGACACACATCATGTTCCAGGGTAGAGGACCTCGTACCTCCAAGCTTAACCCGCAAGACCCTAAAGTTAGTACCGCCAAGATCTAGTGCATAATAAGTTCCTTTCTCACTCCTGACCCAAAAGATAAAAAAAGTAAAACTAATCAGTCTCATTTTCTTTTTTACAACAAACAATACTTATAAAGAACTAAAAGAATATGCACATACATAAACCAACAAACTGTCCAACCATACAGAAACTTTTAGCACTGTCAACAAGCTTAAAGGCAACCTACATCAGATCTAAGCTAAACAAAATCTTAAATGAAAACATCTTGCCAATTTGCATAATCAAAGAAGAATCTTACACCTTGAAACTCAAACGAAACCAAAGCCTATAAAGAAGTCCAAAATCAAACTGTATCTAACAAAAGCTCCACACCCACCTCACCATATTTTTTCAAAATTTCTTCTATTTGGTTATTCACACCACCCAAAATACAGCCATCGCACTAATCACACAAGACTTTCAACTTACTCTTCAAATGTAAATCTAATGCTTCTCGCCAAACAATGAAATGCATGTTTCCATTTCTTAAATAACCATTTGCAGTGATGCTAAAGCATGCTAATACGAAGTAGAAAATTCCACACTGTTATTGTACACGTACCATCACCATTACAAAAATAAGATATTGGAACACTTTTTCAAATTATAGATTCAGAGGTAGTGGGGTCTTCTTATTCTGCAACTAGACATTGCATCAATCATTGCCAAACTGGATGGATAATTGATATAAACCTAAAAGCAGATAATGGTCCACATTTCTAAATAAATAATGACTTATCAACCATATTTAGGTCTAAGCTTGTGGCCAACAGTATTTAGAGATAAATGGCGCAATCAAGTCCTAGTTGCAAACTTTGATAGTGTCAACGAGGGACTTTAGAGTTCCGTGCAACTTAGGATAATTTTGTTAGGATGCACTACAAAAGTCAGAGAAAAAAACCTAGAAAAGGCTAGATGCAAAAAATTAGAGGGAACTTTGAAATGACATTTGAAAGTCCTTTGTTTAGTGTCTTTGTACTGCATTTGCAGTGTTTTGTAGTAGTTGAGTAGTTCATGGTAGTGTTCTTGTAGTGCATATTTAACAATCGAGTCTAAGGTTAAATGAAATTTAAAATCCCTCATCCAAACATAACATAACTGAATGTGAAAGTACTGTGGAATAGATTTTGAGTTAATGCAAAATAAAAGATGTCAAATACTTGTAGATAAACAATACATTGAATATTAACACCACACTCCGAAAGACTTTCACTCTACTCATATTGCTAAATTTTCAATTAACATACTTATGCCCAGCACAGTACTGATTAAATTGATCAATCAGTGTCGAATGTCAAAACACCATGGAAGACTAGAATATTATAGAAAATAATGAAAATTGAATAATGTACAATCCTGCCAATTGAAGAACTTGAATAGCGGTTCAATCGAGAAGAAAGGCAGAATGAAGACCAACATCCAACAATTCCAAAATAGCACCTTGGCTAAGATATTTAAACGAGGGTAGAACTATTCGACGACACACATCAGATAGCAATATGAAATGCATACAAAAGTGGGGGAACGAAACTACAGTACCACAAGATAAGTTGAACAAGAACAATGACAGTAAGAGAATTGTAACAAAACAACAAATCATAAACCCACGTAAGCTTCAAACAAATACATCCCTAAATACCAAAACCAAAACATTCAAAATAAAGCTACTTTCTTGCCCCAAATAATCAAACAAACGCAACCAAACATAAATGATAAACCCATTAAACTCCAATCAGAAAAAACCCCACCAACATAACCACCTAAATTTTCATCAAACCACAACATTACCATCTCAAATCACCAACAACCCAAAAACCCAGTTGATTAAACAGATAAAGCGAAAATCCCCATTGAAGAAATATCAAGCGGAGCATTCAAGACTATTACCCACTGGGTAGTTTATCCACAAAAGTGAGCAGCATTTTGAGTTTGGAGCCACCGTCAGAGGCCAAACCGGCGTGCATCTCCACCGCCATGGCGTCCACCACCTGCCTCAACCTCCCCACTGTGGTTTCACAGCTCTGCTCGAGGTCCTTCAAAACACCAACCACTCTGCTCCACTTCCTTCTGCTCCTTATCCTCCGACCCACCACCACTGTCGCCACCGCACACGCTGCCACCGCCACCCCAACCGCCAATTCGAGCGCCACCTTCCCCATACCCCTGACTTATACACGCCCCCTGTCCCAATTCAAAATCGCACCGCCAAACGGCGTCGTCTCATCGGCCTTCCAGTGAAACGACACCGTATCACCATGAACGCGGACCGGCTTATGTGGCGTATGGCTTTTGAGAGAGCTCTCTCCCTCTATCACTCTCAATCCCCCCAACGGTCGAAAGTAGGGGTTCGGATGGTTACAACAGTTTGAGTTTATCGACGGAGAATGGTCGGAGTTTAATCTCCGGTGGGTTTTCCGGCGAGAATGGTCAGAAAAGTGGTGCGGATGAGCCCCTCGAGAAAAGGCGCTAGAGAGAGGGAGAGGTGGAGAGAGAGGGGCGTTGCGACTTGCGATTCGAAGCCAGTGCTGTTGGAATGCGAATCGGTGGATACTTGTGTATAGTCTCCGAAATGACAAAACGGCCCTTGAGAATCATTTCGAAGCCGGATTTGTCCCATTATCGGCGGCAATTTGTCAAACCTAGAAGATTATGCGGAGGTTAAAAAGGAAATTCAGCCACTTAGTACAACATTTTGTGATATTCATCTTTAATTATAACAAAGGAATGTTAAGTTTGATTTTTTTCAAAAACGAATTTGAATCACATTATTACGAATTTGAATCACATTATTACGAATTTGGTATGATTTTTGCTCGTGGGATAATAATTTGTTTGATTTTGGCTTATACTTCCAACCAACAAATGTCTTAGTCCATATTAACTAATGTTTTTTTGAATATTCCATTACATGTACCATCGAATTTAACAAATATGATTAATTATTTCTTTGTTCTCATTAATATGTAACAAAATGGAACAACAAGAATTACTATTTGATATACACATAAAACCGATAACAAAAAACTAATTAATAACAACTCAACCATAATTCACAATGAATAAATATTTTGATAAAGAAATAATTTTTACTCTTATTCAGCCAACAGTTTGAAATATACAAAAGTATTCCAAAATTAACTTTGGATGCAAAAGCCGACCTTGTGTCTTTTGCGATGGAAAAAAAACAAATATTTGAAAATTACTTCTCGAAACTCGAATGGAATCGCCCTTATGCCACTCTAGTAACACCAAATAGTATACCAACTAAGTTCTTGTTTTTTCGACCCAAAAAAAAAAAAAAAACACTAGGTTCTTGTTTAATGATGAGGGTTGGAGAGGATCAATTTACCACAAGAAAAACAAAATGGGTAAAACCGGAACAAAAAGTTGTGTATGGAAGGGTTTTGGCCCCTCTTTCCAATCAAATATTTATTTATTTTAAAACAACGGGGGATTTTTATTTTTATTTTATTTTGTGTGTGTGTGGTGGGGGGGCGTGGGTATGTTGGCAGTGCCATACTGGATGACAGCTGCGTGCTGAAAGGAGGAAACAGCAGCGGTAGCTGAGTATGCGCCGCCGTACAATTGCCAGCTGGCTCCCGCTAAGACACAGCTATCCTCACTGTAAAGCCACCACCTCAGAACAAGAACAAGTACTTCCTCACCGTTTTCCCCATAACGTCCTATATATATTTTTATATTTGAAAGATTACAATATTTTACAGCTTGCATGGAAGACACATTTTGTATTGACTGACAGTCTAACAGTGTCACGTTTTTAATTAAAATAATAGTACAATATGTACTATGTGAAATGGGATTTGGATCCTCTCCGGATCCTCTACCTGGGGATCCCAGAGATCAAGATACAAGGATCGTTTATTAAAGATCGTGTGGTCACAGTTAAATGTTTTTTATATTTTTAAAAGTAAAACAATCTCGTTTTGCGTAAAAAAAACATTTAATTATGGTCGTACGATCTTTGATGAACGACCCTTGTATCTTGATCCCGGGCTCCCCAGGGAGGGGATCCAAAGAGGATCCAAATCCTGTGAAATGGACCGCATTCACTTGTTCCAAAATTTAGGTAAACATTAGTTTCTTCGAAGTGGGAACATAATGTACTATAATTTACTCTTAAAAGTCCCTTGTTCGACGTGTACGTAGAACTTCATGCTAGTCCCCTCGTTTGATTGTGCTCAATGAATTGATTTTTTATCGAGTACTTACACACTTGTCTCATTGTAAGTCCATGCAAACAGGAGGTGTTAACGTTAAACCGATTGAGTAGATGTGGCAACTAGGGCTGGGTTCGGTTCTAATCGGTTCGGTTTTTTCTCAAAACCGAAACCGAACCGAAATTTCGGTTCGGTTCAATTTTTTTTCGGTTTTTTTCGGTTCGGTTTTTTTTCGGTTCGGTTTTTCTCGGTTCGGTTTCGGTTTTTTTCAGTTTTTTTTTTTTTTTTTTTTTTTCTCCCTCCAAAATTATTAAAAAAAAAAAAAAGGAAATATGAAAGTTCACATTCATATTAAGAGGCCAGGCGGAATGAAAAATAAGGAGGATGAGGGTTAGGGTTACAGTTAAGGGTTTTGTTAAAAAGATTAAAAATTTAAAAATAATCTCACAAATCCTGGAGGCATGAGGGTTCAAACCCATGCCTCCATGCTTGTAAAGTTTCACTGAAACCAACTTGGCAACAGGTTCTGTTTCGTTATGATTGTATGACTAAACTATTTATAAATATTCAAAAAAATTATATATATATATATATATATATATCGGTTCGGTTCGGTTCGGTTCGGTTCGGTTCGGTTCGGTTTCCGAGCCTCAAAAACCGAAACCGAACTGGTCAGATTCGGTTCGGTTCGGTTTGACAATTTCGGTTCGGTTTTTTTTCGGTTCGGTTTTTTTCGGCCTCGGTCTGGTTCGGTTTTCGGTTTTTTTCGGTTTTCGGTTTTTTGAACCCACCCCTAGTGGCAACATTTTGGACAAGTAGAGTGCTTACAAAAGGAAAAGGATTCTCGCCTGATCCTTTACCTGAGGATTCAGGAATTCCCGTAATCATGTATGTTCATTGTACATCGTACGGTCTGTTTTTGTTAGGTACTATTTATATTTAATTTAAATTTTAAATTTTAAAATAATTTTTAACCGTACGATATATAATGAACTGATACGATTACAGGATCCTTCCTGATCCCGAGGAAAAAGATCCTAAACACCCTACATGACGTGGATGTGGAGATAGTTGTAGTTGTGGCACAATACATGCAATCCAGCATATTAGTCTACTAAATTATAGATTTTCTATGTGGCAAATTCTCATCCATATATCTATTTACATATACACACACACTAGCCTTTATACACGCGCGTGTAAAAGATATTTTTTTTAATCACGACATGCTATGCGCAACTTATACGTTTTAAATGTATTTATATGCGTAAATTGACAAAAAGAAAGTCAAATATTTGAAGTAAATGAATAATTGATGAGTCAATATTTTACTATATATTTTACCTTATTTTTAGTATTAATTTATTGGTTATTTTGGTAGAATTTTGATACTTTGATTTATATTCTTAATGTAAGACATTCGATTTCTTTTGGAGCAAAAAGGGATCAAACGGATGAATCTTTGAGTGATTCCAATTGGAGGACGCTCGTGAGTTGTTCAAGATGATTGTATCATAATTTCATATTTATCTACGAAGCCGTTTGACCGTGGAAATGAAATAAAGACCCAATGCGCAACTTTCCCAAATTGACATTTTTAGACGTTTTGGGTATTTTGGAGGTCAAGATGACATATTTTGATGAAGATTCCTTTTGAGGATTTGTAGGTGACAACTTCAGCTTTCAAAAGAGACCTTTTAGGACCAAATCAGAGTTGATTTGGTCAGTCAAAAGTTTGATTTTCTGAGAAGTCCGGATTTCAGTTTAAATAGGAAACCTTTTATTTTCTATTTTATTATTTTATTATGTCTCCTAGTTTTATTCTAAGACCTTTTAGAGTTTTATTTTGTAGTAGTATTGTGAACACGAAAGATTCCTTGAAACAAGAAACCAGAATAACGTGTACAAAATAATATTTTTGTGTTTATGATTTTTGGGGTTACGATCTCTCTTAAATTTGGTCCTCTGATTCTATCTCCGTAAGATCTAGATTTGTTGATCCAAGGGCCGTCGAGGCTTGATCTTGGATGAACAGTTGTAAGTTTCTTCAAGGGCCTTCGGGGCTTGATCTTGAATGTTGATGGATGAGCGGATCTTCAAGGGCTTTTGGGCTTGATCTTGAATGTTGATGGATGAGCGGATCTTCAAGGGCTTTTGGGCTTGATCTTGAAGAATAGATGTGTGGATTTGTTTGTTGATCCAAGGACCGTCGGGGCTTGATCTTGGATGAACAGTTGTTGAACGGATCTTCAAGGGGCGTTGGGCTTGATCTTGAAGAATGGGTGTATGGGTTTGTTGAGGTTGTTGATCCAAAGGGCCGTTGGGGCTTGATCTTAGGATGAACGGATGATGAATGATGAACACTTTCTTCAAGGGGCCGTCGGGGCTTGATCTTGAGTTGGTGGGAGTTCTTCAAGGGCCGTTGGGGCTTGATCTTGAAGGAGGATTTGACGAAGAACGAAGAGTGCTTTCTTGATCCTTCGGAATTCTTGGGAATTTGGATGCTTGAGAGCTTTGGAGTTTCAAAGCTTCAAGGATTTGGGGAATTCTCTTCCAATTTGGGAGTAGAGAAATGTATTTGTGAATTCCTTGATGCTTGATACCTTGATGGAGAAGCCTATTTATAGGCTTTGAGAATGAATCACCACCACAAAATATTTTTTTCCTTTCCAAGCACCATTGCCTAATTTTCCCACTTAATGCAATATTGAAATTGAAGTGGTGTAACTTATGGCCTAATTTCCCACTTAATACCATTTTAAACTTGAAGTGGTCTAACTTATGGCCTAATTTCCCACTTAATGCAATATTGAAATTGAAGTGGTGTAACTTATGGCCTAATTTCCCACTTAATACCATTTTAAACTTGAAATGTGTATGCTTTGTCATTGTCCAAATGAGAAAAACTTGCTTTGATCCGTAATGGATTGAAGTGTGCTTACCTTGTCATTGCCCAAATTGAGAAGAAAAACCTTGTTTAATCATCCAAGGGTATTTCTTCCTATTTTGTTGAGTCACATGCCATGTGTACAATTTGTACGACACGTGGCGTATGCCATGTATGCCTTGACACGTCAAAACTTTAATGCGTTGGGTGAACATTTGTTTTACTGAAATTTCGATGTCTACAAATGCCCCCACTTCAAGGCGCGTCGTAGACATGTGCTTGTCACGTGTAGAAGATGCGTTTTGAAGTCCCTTAATGTAGATGTCAACCCAAGGGCCGTCGAGGCTTGATCTTGAATTGGGCTGGAAATTTCTTCAAGGGCCATTGAGGCTTGATCTTGAGTTTGACTGGAAGATTTTTTGGTTTCCTCCAATCGTTGATTTTCCACAGGCTTAGTCTTGAACTGGGCTGGAAATTTCTTCAAGGGCCATTGAGGCTTGATCTTGAGTTCGACTGGAAGATTTTCTGGTTTCCTCCAATCGTTGATTTTCCTTTGTGCTACTCTTGAACTGGGCTGCAGGAAATTTCTTCAAGGGCCATCGAGGCTTGATCTTGAGTTCGACTGGAAGATTTTCTGGTTTCCTCCAATCGTTGATTTTCCTTTGTGCTACTCTTGAACTGGGCAGCAGGAAATTTCTTCAAGGACCATCGAGGCTTGATCTTGAGTTCGACTGGAAGATTTTCTGGTTTCCTCCAATCGTTGATTTTCCTTTGTGCTACTCTTGAACTGGGCAGCAGGAAATTTTGGTCTCCCCCGAAGGTCTGAGCTTTACTCCTTTTTTTTTTCTGTTTCTTTGTTCAATCTCTCCAATTCGTATTGAAGAGGGTTAGAGGATAGCTCAGCATATGCAGTTGTTGCTTGTCTCCACATGCTTCAATGTATCATTTTCACTTGCCTTACTTGCTCCCCTTTGCAGAAGTGGTCCCTTCTCTGGAAGTGTATCAACCGTTGAAGATGACTACTCGAGAGCAACGCTAGGTAAGCAACCAGGGAATAGATTCCAGGCAGTCAGTTCCAGATCGGAAGACTGACTCCAAGTGCCGGCTGATTGCTTCTTTCACTTTGCCATGCGAGTAAGAACAAGGACAAAGGAAAAGACAAGGAAAAAGCATGATATGAGATACCTTTGCTTTCGACCTTGATGATATGAGATACCTTTGCTTTTGAAGAAGCGGCGAATGGATCAGCACATGTATTTGTTGTGCTTGTCTCCACATACTTCAATCTACCGTTTCCTCCTGGGTCATCTGTACTCCAGGCATCTGGTATCTTCTTTGGGGAAGAAGAAAAAATTGAGTATTTCGAAAGGCTTTGCTGGGAGTGCGCCCTCAGAGGTGAGGAAGAGTTGGGCATTTTTTTTTTTCAGGTCTGCCTTGCCATAAAAGATGAAGGTCGACATATATAGGGATTTCCCAATAGCAAGTGGTGGTTATGTTCTTTTACCCTTGTCGACAAACGTCTCTTCGATTTTTTAACAAGCGTCTCTTCGATTTCTGAGCGAGCGCCTCTTCGAAAAAGTAGTCACGGGTGCGGCTCTGTCACCACGCTTGTTGGCAAAGGCGCGTAGTTGGGATGATAAGTTTCACGTGTTTTCAACTTTGTCAGAGATCTTTTGACAAAGTTGAACGCGTTATCTGAAAAGCCGCGAAAGTGTCGCCGAACTTCACGCAGGAAAATCCGATTTTTTGAATCGGTGGCCGTGTCGCCTTGGCTTTTTATAGAGGTATCGATCACCTCCAACATGCACACTTTGAAGATCGCCCGTTTGTGAAAATCGTCTTCGGCCCTTTCTGATTTTACTCCATCCACCTTTCTCTTTTAACCTTTTGACAATGGCTAACCCGTCTAACATTTGCTTAGATTTGAGTCTCAGCAGTGATCCGAGTGCGCCGCGTCAGGTAAATGTATGGTGCCCTTCTTTCTTATCTTCTAATGGCCCTTTGACAGGTGAAGATTCTGTGATGAAGGACGCAACAACAGCTACGATAGTAGCTAGGAACTTCCTCACTCCAAAAGATAGTAGGCTGCTTTCAGAACGGTCCGATGAGTTGGCCGTTCAAGAGTCCCTAACTCTCAGTGTTCAGTGCGCAGGCTCTGTGTCCAACATGGGCCAACGCCTACTTGCTCGATCCCGCCAAGTGGAATCATTGATGGCGGAGGTGGAAACTCTTAAGCAAGAGATCAAACAGCTTAAGCATGAGAATAGAAGTTTGCATGTGCTTGCAAATAACTATTCGACGGGCATGAAGAGGAAGCTTGATGAGCTGCAAGAATCCAGTGGTCGAATTCAAAGTGACCGTCAAAGTGACCGTCAAAGGCTTGCTGCTTTCTTCCAGAGGCACCTTTTTCCTGGCTCATCTAGCGTTCCACCAAGTATTGAGGCCTCTTCTTTGATGCCTCCCGCTTCTGTAGTTTTCCCAAGTAGTGGGGCTTCACGTGAACAACCTTTATGAAAGCTCCATCTTTTTTTTTTTTTTTTTTTTTTTTTTTTTTTTTTTTGTACGCACTTGTAATTTCTCGGAGATCAATGAACATGCTTTACTTATTTAGTGTATTGTGCTAAATACAGATAAAACATATACATCACCAAGATGTGTTATTTCCTCTTTTTTTTTTTTTTTTTTTTTTTTTTTTTTTTTTTTGATGATGTGACTGTACTTGAACTTTTGAAGTTTCAAGTTGCCTACGTACCCTTGGTTGAGGAGGGATCAAGTCATGACGTAGTTCAAATGAGTGATGATTTTTTTTTTTTTTTTTTTTTTTTGATGATTTTGCCGTACACAGTTTATGCTCTTGCGGGCCAGGAGCGTTTGGTGCCGTTTGCAGTTTCAGCTCGTGCAGGCAATGAGCGTTTTGGTGCCGTTTGCAGTTTCAGCTCGTGCAGGCAAGGAGCGTTTGGTGCCTTCTGCAGTTTCAGCTCATGCAGGCAAGGAGCGTTTGGTGTCACCTTTTAGGCTCGTGCGAACGAGGAGCTTGTGGTGTCGTTTGCAGTTTCAACTCGTGCAGACAAGGAGCTTTTGGTTGTCGCCTCTTAGGCTCGTGCGAACAAGGAGCTTTGGTTGTTGCCTTTTATGCTCATGCGGACCAGGAGCGTTGGTTGTCGCCTTTTAGGCTCGTGCGAACGAGGAGCGTTGGTTGTCGCCTTTTATGCTCATGCGGACCAGGAGCGTTGGTTGTCGCCTTTTAGGCTCGTGCGAACGAGGAGCGTTGGTTGAATTTGTCAAACGATCTTAGAGAGGCATTCCTTGCAATCTTCATAGCAAGGAGTCTTGACCGAGTGATTGAAGAAGTCTTTGGGGAAGAAATCGCGCATTGTGATGGCAACGGACGATCTTTGTGTCATAACTTCCTCATCCTCAACACTTTCATGTAGCTTTGAAGGTTGACGGTAGCTGCTTTGCCCCCTTTCCGATTGGTGAACTTGTGGAGGAGACCTATGTTTCTTGTGCATTTTCTTTGGAGTGACATAAGTCCATCCTTCAACTTCACTTGACGTGACTGACATGGTTTTGGAGCATGCCCCCAGCGGTCGAGGTGAAGACCTTGAGTCGAAAGAGCCAGAAGTGACATCTTTCTTAGGGATTTCATCTTCAGTGCCGTCCTCTTGGGTTTGTTGGCATGAAGATTTGCCAGTGTGGACGATGATGCGCCTCTTTACCTTCAGTGGTCCTTTTGTGTCGACCTCTAGGATTGCTTGGCGCTTCATCCTTGAAGGAATCAAGCTTCGAACGTCGCCTTTTTCTGCTAACCCATCGAGCTTTTCTTCCTTTGGTGTTGTCTTCCTCTTTCCAAAAGGCTTCTCATTATCTTCAAATCTTTCCGAAGCTGATCGTCGCAGAGGAGAGATAGCTGTGTTGCTTTGTTTCTTAGGCTTTAACAACCTTTCAAAAACAGAGCTTTGGGATGTTGGTGCATTAAGCCTCTTGAAGACGGAAGTTCGGTCTTGCCCACCAATACGATCAAGTGCCGAAATTCTGGGTTTTGAATGATTCAGCCTATCGAAGACTGACACTCGAATATGAGGTTTAGGCTCCTCTTGATTTTGTTCAATGCTCACGCTGATGTGTTGAGCGCTAGCGTTTTTCGCTTTGCTTGAAATCTTCACGAGTGCATTTGGTGTGAAGCCAAGTCCAGCTTTGTTGTTGTCAACTCCGTAACCATGCTCCTTCAACTTCTTTTGAGTTTTGGTGAGGTCACGATCTTTGTCGTTGACGGTGTTTGAAACCTTTTTTCCAAGATTTGAAGAGGAAGCAAAGTCATGCCTAGCCTTTGACATGAGTTCGTAGGCATTTGGGTTGAAGCCTTCTTCGGTCCTCTTAGTTGGAAGAGAGCTTGGTTTCACTATGACACCATGTTGCGTCTCCAGACGGTTGATGAGTCTGGCAGTTTGCAAGTTTTTCTCATCTGCAGTCTTTATCAGCTTTGCAATTGTTTCCTTCATCTGAACCAACTGTTTTTCAATGGAGGTAGTGTCGATGGTCATGACTTGTTTTTTGTTTGAAGCCATGGAGTGTGCTTGAATATCTTGAACGGAGACAGAGATGAGAGGTAGAGATTGTCCCACTGGGCGTGCCAAATTTGTGAACACGAAAGATTCCTTGAAACAAGAAACCAGAATAACGTGTACAAAATAATATTTTTGTGTTTATGATTTTTGGGGTTACGATCTCTCTTAAATTTGGTCCTCTGATTCTATCTCCGTAAGATCTAGATTTGTTGATCCAAGGGCCGTCGAGGCTTGATCTTGGATGAACAGTTGTAAGTTTCTTCAAGGGCCTTCGGGGCTTGATCTTGAATGTTGATGGATGAGCGGATCTTCAAGGGCTTTTGGGCTTGATCTTGAATGTTGATGGATGAGCGGATCTTCAAGGGCTTTTGGGCTTGATCTTGAAGAATAGATGTGTGGATTTGTTTGTTGATCCAAGGACCGTCGGGGCTTGATCTTGGATGAACAGTTGTTGAACGGATCTTCAAGGGGCGTTGGGCTTGATCTTGAAGAATGGGTGTATGGGTTTGTTGAGGTTGTTGATCCAAAGGGCCGTTGGGGCTTGATCTTAGGATGAACGGATGATGAATGATGAACACTTTCTTCAAGGGGCCGTCGGGGCTTGATCTTGAGTTGGTGGGAGTTCTTCAAGGGCCGTTGGGGCTTGATCTTGAAGGAGGATTTGACGAAGAACGAAGAGTGCTTTCTTGATCCTTCGGAATTCTTGGGAATTTGGATGCTTGAGAGCTTTGGAGTTTCAAAGCTTCAAGGATTTGGGGAATTCTCTTCCAATTTGGGAGTAGAGAAATGTATTTGTGAATTCCTTGATGCTTGATACCTTGATGGAGAAGCCTATTTATAGGCTTTGAGAATGAATCACCACCACAAAATATTTTTTTCCTTTCCAAGCACCATTGCCTAATTTTCCCACTTAATGCAATATTGAAATTGAAGTGGTGTAACTTATGGCCTAATTTCCCACTTAATACCATTTTAAACTTGAAATGTGTATGCTTTGTCATTGTCCAAATGAGAAAAACTTGCTTTGATCCGTAATGGATTGAAGTGTGCTTACCTTGTCATTGCCCAAATTGAGAAGAAAAACCTTGTTTAATCATCCAAGGGTATTTCTTCCTATTTTGTTGAGTCACATGCCATGTGTACAATTTGTACGACACGTGGCGTATGCCATGTATGCCTTGACACGTCAAAACTTTAATGCGTTGGGTGAACATTTGTTTTACTGAAATTTCGATGTCTACAAGTATAAATAAGATATTTAGTCATTAGGGTTAACGAGGAGAAAATAGGGGGAGAAAACGCATGCACACTTTAGTGAGCTTTTGGATTCAAGTTTATTTTCAAGGTGTTTTCTATCCTTGTTTTTAATAATATTTCGTTGTATGATTGCTAGTAACTAAATTCTGTTTGCTAGGGTGAGGTCACAAGCCTTAGCAAGAATATGTAGTTTCTTTTCAATTTGTTTATGATATTATGCATGCAGGTTTGAATTATTAATCACTGATTTAAACTATCTATTTGTCTTAATGGTTAGCTAACATTAGAATATTTAGAAAAGTAATTTGATGCAATTTTGGTCAGAGATCGGTTCCTGAAATTGACGAAGGCTTCTTGTGATTAATATGTGCAAGTTCACTTAGGATGAATACCACATCTTAAGGGTTGTATGATTTTTCAAAATGTTTCACAAAACTTAATGAGTTGTGCATGTTTAGATTTGATCTGAATACCACAGACGAATTGCATGTTTGATATACGCTCTATGTTGGGGTCCAAGTAGGCATATATTAGGAAAACCTAACCTTCAAAATATGCATGTGTAATTCATAAGTAATTGGAAGAACTACATAGGATTGTTAAAGTGACGGCGGAACCCTAGGTTTTCACAATTTAATTTTCAAAAATTGTTTTCTTTTAGTTTATTTTATTTTGTCACTTTATTTAATTATTTTCTATTAAATTCGTTTTTATTATTTGAAATCACAAAATCACCTTTTTCCAAAACTTTGTTTTAAGTAATTAATTAAGATTTGATTTGATACAAATTATTCATTCAATTCCTAAGGAGAACGACCTTACTAGAATCAACTATACTACAATTACCTTGTACTCTTGCAAGTATTTAAAGTGTTTTTATCCCTACTTTTGCAGGTGGTAAAATCCCTATCAATAATTTTAGATCATGTTAGAAGAAACCCCCTCATAAACCAATTAAAACAACTGAATTCACATAATAAAATTGGTTTCTATAGAATTTACATTCATAATAGAGAAAATAATATTTAATAAACAATTGATTGAATCACATTATTGTTAGTTCATTGTAAGGCTAAGCCCACCTTCCTCCCCCTTAGTGTAAATAGCATCGTTTGTTAAAAAAAAATAATCATTTGACAACTAATTGAATCATATTATTATGCGCATGTGAGAGACTTTTTTATAACTGGCACTATGTGTCACATCTCGGCCCGAGCCACGTGACGGCCAGCACGCCTTGATTTAGGTTGAGGTGTGTCACTACGCGCCTCTTAAGTGTTTAAAATTTGAGAAATAATATTTAATAAATAACTGTGTGCAAAAGGCATTTTTTGAATCACAGCGTGCTACGTGCGACTTAGACATTTTAAATGTATTTATATGCGTGAATTGCTTCAATATTTTTTTATTTCATTATTTTCTTCTTTTTTTATCACCGGCTCTACGTGCCTCTCAAGATGTTTTGAACACAACATTCGTGATTTTTCGTATTTTTTTTTATATTTTTCTTCCCCATCACATGGATATCATCAACTTTGTCATTTGTTTATTCTTTTCTCTCTTCCCTTTCATTTTTACTCTTTTCTCTCTCCTTATTTATATTTATATTATATTTTATGATCACCAAATTATCAATTTATCCTTGCATGATTTGATATATTATTTTAGGTAGGTTTTGAATTTTTTTTACTAAGGGGCAGTTTGGTCCAATTTTTTTTTGTTGAAGCGGGTGACACCAAAATTTTTGTCGCATGCGTGACCCCAAATTTCACTATTCATCGCACTGCTCTCTTTATATATATATTTAATTAATTTTTACTTACTCCCTACATCTTGTAGCCGTCATATAGACCTATAAATAGGAGTTTCAATTCGTTAATTTTACATCGTGCAAGAGAATAGGCAGCATGCAATACATGCAGTATGGTTCTCCTGGGGCAGCAAAGAGAAGGAGAGATGGCTAGGGTTTGATGTGTGGAGATTGCTAGTTGGTTTGTCTGGCAAGAGTTTTCTTTATCGAGATGAATGGTTTGTGTAATTTGTTAAAAAAAAATTATTTTTTGATAAAGGAAAACATGAGTTATTGTGATTTTTGATCTATTTTCAAATCTTTTTCTATTTCAATTTAAGCATGTTGAATTTGTTGAAATGCGTTCAAAATTATTATATATAAGGTACACGGGAACACTAAAGCGCAAAATGGACAATATAATGGTCACCTGGTGAGCTGCATATTATATATGAATGATAACCAACCGGTGAAGGGAAGATGTGATGTAGAAGTATGCAGCTAAAGCTTTGATATTGATATCATATTTTATAGTGTATGAAGATGGCAGGCTTGACTAACATATAATATTTTTTACTTACTGAGTGACGATGGTTGCTACTCACCCTTCATCTTTTTAGTTTATACATGAGTTATTTGGCAACACAATGACAAGAGTAATAGAGGTTTTGTTAGATGGGGAATTTGAGTGTTTTATTTATTTTGTAACTTGTAAGGTTTCGAGAGTTATTTGTAAAACGGCCAGGCCTCCCCCTCTCTATCTCTTCAATCTCTTTCTCTATCCTCGTCCAGTAGATCCATAGCACAAAATCGTGCCAGTCCAATTCAAAGTTAGAGCAGTCGGCAAATTGGACGAGAATTCACCCAACATCGTCGCAGATCATAATCTCCTAACTTACCAATTAAACTTTTAACTACAACGTGTTAAATATCAATATCTTAAGGCTGAAAAACATTTTCGATTTTGTTTTTTCACCTTTTCAATTTAAGAATGTGTTCAACAATACTGCACAATCGTATATGTCAAAAGAAAATAAATACATAAAATATAATATTTCAACATTTTATATAGATGGACCAAATGCTTCGACGCCAATATTATCTAAAATTTGATAACTTGTAGCTCAAGAGATGTGAGGTTTTATCTTAAAAAAAAATCTATCAATGTAATTATGAATGGAACTATGTACTTCGAAGTTGTAAATTATTTTGTTAAAAACTCCAGATGTGAATTTACAGCACGCCACTCATGTAAGACCAGGTCTTTAGTGGGCCACATTGAAAAAAATATCTACCAAGTTTCATTGGTCATATATAGATATATCATATATTTGTCGTCCAACACCGCTCTCATTTCTTTATCAAACTTTGACCTTTATTTGACCAATGAAAACCCTCACATGCCAACTCTCTCTGAAATTTGGAATTTAGCAACCTTTCTGATTCTCATTGGGCAACCAGGACGCGTCGCTTACTTTCATAGCGTGCATGCTTCTCTTTTTTTATTTATTTTTTCATTTTTTTTAATTATTAAATCAAATTGTGAATGAAGTGAAATATGAACTGCCATTTAGAATGATATAATTCTACATTTTTGTCTCATTAAATAAAAATAAAATGACTAAAATATCCTCGATTTTGTCAAATTATTTTGGCCATTGTTTATTAAATTGATGGTATTTTTGTCGTTTTAGCCTCATTTAACAGAACTTTTCACGGAGGATCAAAATGATTGATAGTGGACAAACTCAGGAACTACTTGTATTGATTTCAAATTTCATAGACCAAAGTGAGGAGATATGTCAATTTCAGGGACCATTTTGGCTAAAAAGACATTTGAACTTGATAATCATAAACTTTCTTGTTCGGTGGTAGCGATAGAGATTGTTCTAGTATGTTTGGGAGAATTTTATATAGCGGAGTTTTGACTGTTAAGATTTATTGCTAATGATCCAAAATTAAGATTTGTTAGTAAAATGTTCTGATATGTATACCAGAATACGAAAAAAGTTTCATTAAGACATCCACGCCATCAATAGTGCCGAGTGGGCTTATCATGAATTCCATACAGTGCATGCCGACTTATGTAAACCGAAATAATAATGTCATTCGAGTCTGACAAAAGAATAGGAGAAACCCACACCCTCCAACGTCCATTCTACTACTTGGAAGTTGGAACTAATCCTCGAGAGCTTTAAAACCTACCCAATTTTGCAGCTATATATATTTATTACATTTATTAAAGGATAAACTTAGCGGTCACGTGATATTCAAATGAGAAATTAAACCATTCGACATAAGTACGAGGAGAGTTAATGAGATTAAAATCCAAGTTCTAAATGTAACATCCCACATCGTCCAGGGAAGTGATCCTTAAATGTATATTTCCATCCTTACTTAGCACGAGACCTTTTGGGAGCTCACTGGCTTCGGGTTCCGTAGGAACTCCGAAGTTAAGCGAGAAGAGGGCTAGAGCAATCCCATGATGGGTGACCCACTGGGAAGTTGCTCGTGAGTTCCCAAAAACAAAACCGTGAGGGAATGGTAAGCCCAAAGCGGACAATATCGTGCTAAGGTGGTGGAGTGGGCCCGGGAAGTGATCCGCCCCGGGCCGGGATGTGACACTAAAGGTAAAGTTTGAATTGTTTCGTGTTTAATTTTGGTGGGTTGCAAGTAGTGGGTTGTTTGCGCATTTAAGGTATTCTTTTTAGGATTTGGTTTGGAATTGTGGTGTTTAAAAAAAAAAAAAAAAAAAAAAAAACAGTTTATTAAAAAATCTTAAGCATTAAATGTATTTGGTAAAACAAAACAAAAAAAGTGATTTAAAAAAAAAAAAACTGTTGTTAATGAAAGTATAAAATTATAGAAAAACAGAAATATGGTCTTCTAAAAAAAGTTTTTTTTTTTTTTTTGTTCAAAGCATAGTAATCAAAATGTTTATTTAATGAACTTTTCAAATAACAAGTATACCCCACATATTTTACAAAATTACAATCTTTACCCTTACATTATTATTTTTTGACAATTATTATACCACATTAAATACTATATAATTTTTAGTTATTTAACATATTCAAAGTAATTTATATAAAAGTTTATCAAACATTTAAACACTATTTGTTTTTTATTAAAAGCACTTTTGCAAAAATAAAAAATAAAAAAATTACCAAACATTTAACAACTTTATTTTATAACTGTTTATTCTTACAGCACAACACAAATATATATATACATATATATATATATATTTTTAAACACAATAATACCAAACTAGCCCTTAACTTACCACATTCTTAGTACAACTACAAATGTGCATCGGACCCCAAGAGGACCGAACTCATTTCCGTCCGGAACACGGAGGCGGGGCAACACCACCAGCTGAAAGACAACGTTTTTCTTGTGCATATTTGTTGCATATAGCTGGCTATATGCAAATAGCTAGGCAGGATCTAATATACAAGCTCTAGTCAGAAGAATTCAGCCAGGCTGTAGCACGGGCCAGCCCTTGTCGTAGGTCTGCCATGGGTTCAAATACTTGACTTTATTTAGTGGCCACCTTTTTACTAGAGGTGAAAATCCATGAACGAATTAAAAAATCAAAAGTGGGGTAGCTGGAACAGTTTTTTTCCCTTAAAAAAATTACATATAAAAATACAATAAATAATTAACACTGAAAACCTTATGGCTGTTGTATAGAAGATTTAACTGATGTGGTATTTTGACACAAGATATACTAATAAAGGGATAATACTTGCTTCCCCCATGTGGGGATACACATATTCCTCATTTGTAAATAATGTATCTTGATCGGATAAATCAATGATTGGAACCGTCAAATTTCTTAATATTCATTCAAAGACCACTCCTACAAAAAGGATATTTGAATTAGAGATTGTTTTATCAACTAAGCCTATCAAATAATAAACGTTTTATTATGAAAATGTTATTGGATATCTATATCGTTAATTTCTTGTATACATTTGAATGACTATTATTTTTGTAAGGATAATTTTGAAATAAAAATTAAAAAATTCAACGATTTATTTGATCACGATACATCATTGTATACGAAAAATATGTGCATACCCTCATGAGCAAGTACTATCTTTAGTAGAGTCTGAGAAAGGTCCAAGGTGACGACTCATCATTTAGGTTGTCATAATTATGATGGAAACATGAAAGTGAGGTGTAAAAAAATAATGCACTAACAAAAGGCATGAAATGGCTTTCATTGGAGATATTTACTAAGATTTGGTTTTTGGCGCATCTGTGACTTGTGCATGGCCAATCAGATACGAGTAATATGGTAAGCAGTGACGTATAATCGATGACGAACCTACCTGACAGGCCCTCATTTAGACATAAACTTATTTAATTACTTTTTTCCTTTGTTGTTAGGTACAAATTAACAAAAGCAAACAACAAATAAATTAGTAAAAGTTAGATTTTCGCACTTTATGTTTAACATTAACCGCTAATGTTAGAGAGATTAAATTTATAGATTAAATTTTGTAAATTAAATAATATAGAAGTTGATGATTGGATTATTACTTAATCGTTGATAAACGTACTTACTTCTATTGGTGACATCTCATTTAGTTTGCTTATTTAGTCTACAAATTTAGTCTTCCTAATATTACTCTACACATAATTAAGTTAGGTGTGTAGAGGACAAAAATAGTGTGTAATTATCATTTTTTAGAAACTATTTATTAGTGTTACTAGAAGTTTTAGTGGATAGATTGTTAGGTTTCTCTACCTATGTGTTCTGGGTTCGAAACTCTCTTTCCCCAAAATTATTGTACTAGTTTCAAACTCTTCTCCCTTCCCCTAATAACAGTAAAATTATAAAAGAAAAAAAAAAGAAAAAAAAAGGAGAAGTTTTAGTATGCTTTATGCATACAACCATCACGTGATGGTCCAATGGTTGATAATAAATTTATAGCTCGTATTTCATACGACACATCCTGAGTTTGATTCATAACACTCGTGAATCGCACAATGGTGACTAAGAGAGACTGTAATGCCTTTGTGAGTCTTTCTGGACCTCAAAAAAGTGACTATCGTGACAAAATCACCGGCTAGTCTTTTTTTCCTTTTTTTTTTCAAAAAGAAAGGAGAATGCTTTGTGCATACAGTTTCCTCGTAATTATCCTTCTATAGACTATGTAGTAGATGGTCGGCTATTGAAAAAGGGAGTTGGGTTGGGTCAATAAATATAAACCTCTCAAAACACCACTTAATTCTTTAACCTAAATAGTAAATAATGACCCACCAAGTTTAACCAACAAAAACGACCCCACCTCATGTCTAAGTCATCACTCTCGAATACCTAATTAAGAATTCTTATATGCCAAACGTGCCATTCAACTTGAAGCACAAACATAGGATATTCTTTCAAATTGCAAATATTATATGTTAACGTTATAGAATGGGGTTGGAGTCTAAAATTTAAATACCACCTTCTTCAAAGTTTATATCTAATATATCATGTTTTGAGTTTAGGTATTTATGGTAAAGGTCAACCAGCTAACCAATAATTAATAAAGTTTAGTTTTATTATATATCTGCCACTCAAAACAATTACAAACAACTCACGAGATGCTCCCAACTGTCATCGTCACCGTCACCGTCACCGTCACCACCACCACCACCTCTGGTGGACCATGGCGGACCATCACCACCACCAACTCCGAGGGACCATTAGCACCGACCAACTTCGGACGAACACCACTGGTAGAACAATTTTTCTAAATTTCAATTTCCAAATAGAAATCGGCTACATTTCGTTAAGAATACATTATTTTGAACTATTATATTAATATTAAGAGAAATAAATTTAAAAAAATAAAATAAAGGGAAAACCGGCTTGAAGTCAAGAATTTAATCCGACTAGAACTATTATATTAATATTAAAGGAAAAGTATAGAAAAATAAATACAAAAAGTTGATGAACAACCAACCGACCAAAAGTGCACATTAGTATGTGGGAAACTATGCAGATATTAATGTCCCAAATGGCTTTTCGAAATTCCAGTTGTCTTGTTTACATCATTCATTGTATCATTTCGTTTTCTTGTCCAACCTTCTCCTTCCCTTCATATTCATACTAGCCTCTTGCCACACGCATACGCGTGTGGCAATTGACCTTTTTATATTAGGTTATGTCTTTTAATTTTTTTTTAAATAACTATTTTATATTTTTATTAAAAAATTATTCATAAAAAAAAATGAAGCAAAACCATGAAACCGCCCACTAACATGGGAGTTTTTTTTTAATTAAAGTTTTAAATTTAAAATTCATTCAAAATTAAAATGTGGTGAATTACCTTAAATTCTTATGGTTCAATTGTAATTTTAAGAATTCTTGAAGGACAATTTTTGGTATTTTGAATGCTTCACCAAACTAGTCTTCTCCCTTTATATCAAAACCTTTATATCAAAATTAAAATGTGGTGAATTACTTTAAATTCTTATGGTTCAATTGTAATTTTAAGAATTCTTGAAGAACAATTTTTGGTATTTTGAATGCTTCACCAAACTAGTATTCTCCCTTTATATCATATTCATATATACAAATAATATCAAATTAACCGTCCGGTCGTAATTGTAGTGGTACTAGTTTTTTCCAAAACTTAACTATTATAAAATTTATTAAACTTTTTATTACATCTAAATTTAACCGTTAATTTTTTGTAGCTCTCAATGGTAGCCGCTAACGTCACTTTCAACTCCACCTATGAATATGGGGCTCGCCTGATCTTGTTTTTTTTTTTTTTTAAATTCCACCTAATTTCATTTTGCTCTTGACTTTTACATGGATTGTGAGTTGTGGCCGGTGCATTTTCCACCGACCCAATCCAAAGTCTTTCAAGCAACTCCACCCCTTTCTAATTCCCTAGGAGATGGTGAATTTATTCCCCTCCCCTCAAAAACACACCTCTAGCCCTTCTAAGTCCACTGGGCTTTAGGGGAGCCCAATTTCTCTTCCAAGTAATTACCGACTGGCCCAGTCCAAATGACACAAGGTTGACGTCAGTCATTATCTGAAGAAAAAAAAAGTACGTCAAGTGTGTGGAAAACACATTCCCGACAGCCTGCACTGCATGGGGCCTGCATGCCAACGCACTAATGGAGTCTGGATGGGGACGACATGGCTTGTTCTAGGCCGTTGGCTTTCCAACGGATGTTTTTTCTGGGCGGTTGGATTTTTTAGATCCCCTCCTCCCCCAAAACTCCTCCTTTTTTAAATGGGGAATTGACTTGGGTGGATTGAATTGACTATTGCCCAACGGTTATTTTTTCTATGTCAGATTTTTTAGGGAATTGCTTTTTTAGATTGCTTCCACCCATTTCAAATTCCCTAGGGGATAGGAAAACACACTCGAGTGGCCACGCATGTGACAATCCGTTCCAAATTTTACGTTTTTATTTTATTTTAAAAGCGTGAATTTACGAAATTGCCCTAGAGGCAAGGACTTTGACTTCCGTTGACCATCGACTTGAGAGATGTGAGACTTATTCTTTTAGCATATCCTCGTAGTACTCGTTGCTACGAACGTATAGGCGAAAGCCGTTTGCGAGTCCGGATTATAACGGTATAGTTACGGACGTTCGAAATTGGTTATTCAAGGTTTAGTGTTAATTAAATTAAATCCCCACTTTGTGGGGTGAAGCCAAAATCAGAAATGAGGAAAGAAAGAAAAGAAAAAAAAAAAAAAAAAAAAAGAAAAAAGAGAAGGGAAGTGGCTTTCCCGTCCACCCACACCCACCACAAGTTCCCATTTTCCAAGGCCAATTCCGGCCAACTCCGTTGGAGTTTTTCGATGCCACCACCACCATCTTGAAGCTCTCATTCCCCTCTACAAAAACCAACCAAGAACCACCTTGATTAACCATGGGATGTGGCGGTTTGAGGCCACGAAAGTTGACGAAAATCAATAGTGCTCCGGCCACCATTTTCGATTTTCCGGCAAATCGGCAAAGCGATGGCCGATGCCACCACTTGGGCTTTGTAGCCCATCATCCCAGGAGCAAAACCCAACCAACCTTGACCCCCTTGGACCACTGTAGATGACGAATCGACGTCAGGAAGTTTTAGGCATCCGCCGGCTTTGTGAGCAAAATTGACCATCTTCCGTCCACTTTTGGACTTCGTGTCAGGTACGAAAGTTGCTCCACTCACTGAGATATTTATTTCTGTGAAGTTTGAGAATTTTTGGAAATAGTTGGATTTTCCGGCGAGTCGGGGCGGCGGACCGCCACCGGCGGCGGCGCGTGCGGCGGTGAGTGGCCAGTGGGCCGCCAATGCTATTTTTAGGCTATGTCGAATGTCTTGAATTCAGTTTTGTTATTTGAATGACATAGGTTGATCGTTGGAACCTAAATTCGTTACGATACGTTGCTTGATGAAAATGTGAATCGACGATCCGACCGTTGGATCGTCACCAAACTTGGATACATTATAATACGTAATATTTAAAGATCATAGGAATTTATGGATCGGGAATCCGATGTACGGATCTTCCCGAATTGAATTTGTAAGTTAGTAAAATAAATGTTCACGTCCACTTGGTTTTGGGCAAATGGCGGAGATCCAACCGTTGGATCGTAATGAAATTTTAATATGTTATTCTAGAAACATATTTTGGATCGTTGGGAGTTGTAGATTGGAAATCTGATATGCGGATCTTCCAAATCGAGCTATACAGGGTTGTAGACCCTACCGTCGATCTTTGATCGACAGTTGACTTTTGGTCAATGGGTCTTAAATTATTCTTGAAGGTCCTTGAGGATATGTTTTATGTAAATTATGTATTTTATCGGTAAAAACTTTGAGACGTGATTTGATAATTGGTCACAGGCGACGATAGATCGTGATGTCTTGATGTGCGTGCAAGATAATCATAGTGTGGACTCCAGGTGAGTGGGCCTTTTTCTTTCATAGGCATATAATTGATAGTTCAACAAGCACTTCTATAGTGATCTATGCTTGTTACCTACAATTAATCATTTCGAACTACGAATGACTTGATCCCTGTTTAGGGTACGTAGGCAGTCTAACAAGACGTTAGATGCAGCCATATAATAAATGAGATTAAATAATTGAGACAATAGCCTTGTTTAGTGAATTGAGCAATGTGAGGGACATTGGTGGGAATTATGAGATTTAGCTTTATGATTTGGTGATTAAATGTTGATCATAAATCAATGCGTGAAGAATCAAGAAATTGAAGTAAGGAAAGGTAAGTATGATAGTTAATGTAACTAGGGTCTAATTGGGCTTATCACTAATGATTACTCTCAAAAGTAAATAGTTTGGGAGTAGGGTGTTATTGATTGTACATGTTACGCCGTATTATATATATTTTGGGAATATCATGAAATGTTTGGGTTTAGATTGCATCATGGCATATTCATATGGATATTACCTGGACCTGACTATTGTGAATGCTTTGAAGTGCTATATGATGCCGCAGACGCCCAGGTAAGCCTCAGGTGAGTACATGTTGATGTTAGTGATGTTAGTGAGTATGATTGTGTTGAGATATAATATAGCTCATAAACCTGCACCCCGGTGTTAGTGCTCCCGCCCGTGGCCAGGGCACAGTCCTTCACGTGATGTTCACCTCCCGCACCTTACGCTCACCTTGGATCCAAGGTAGGTGCACAGTCCTGTCGTGCAGCTTTAGGTGGTTCCAACTCGTAGGTGACCCGCGATTATTCGCACAGTCTTCACGTGATCTTAGCACTTGAGCGTATTTATTTACACCCAGTCTTGTCATACATACCACTTTAGGTGGTTCCGACTCGTGTGCAGGTATACTTATTGGGCTATTGGCTAGCAATGATTGATGAGATATGAATAAGTCGTACAGGTCACTATAGGTGACTCCGACTTATATGCTAGCCATGATTGATGAGATATGAATAAGTCGTACAGGTCACTATAGGTGACTCCGACTTATATGCTAGCCATGATTGATGAGATATGGATAAGTCGTACAGGTCATTATAGGTGACTCCGACTTATATGCTAGCCATGATTGATGAGATATGGATAAGTTGTACATGTCATATTAGATGACTGCGACTGATATATCATTTTGTATTGATTAAGTTCATTTGGCCTACTTATTATTGCATGGTGGAGTTGATGGCAAACCGTGGTTCTGGCCATTTCTGAGTATGGTTTGGATATATGTATATATGTTGTATTGTTTTATGGAAAATGATACGGGTTTTACATTCAGGGGCATTACTTTTAGAGAGGTCATAACTTTGGGAAGCTTGGTTTTATTGCTTACTCACACTCTCTGTTTGGTGCTCTCTAGGTTTTAGCTGCTGAGTTTGTATCGACAAGAATCTGTGGCGAATCTTAGTATTGATGGATATTTCTGAGGTTATGATTCTTACCCACACTCCTGTACCTTACTTATGCTCTGACATCGTGCGTGAAATGGGTTCGCTCCCGCTCGCAACGCACTCTGGTATTAATAATTTTTAGGTTCAAATTATTCACATTTTTCTACACTCTATCACATTTTATGGCTTCGTCACCTTCTAGGTGTCGGCCAGTACAACTCGATTCAGGGTCCAAGTGGACTTTCTGGGTTGGGGTGTGTCAACGCATCTCTAATAGCACTACAACATGTGGGGCCCGCGTGCAGGCACACTAAGGAGGTCGGATAAGGAGGACACATGGCACATGCTAGGCCGTTGGATTTCCAATGGTAAAAAAAAATATAAAATCTAACCCTAATGGCTAGATGATTTGGCACAATTTCAATTGTTTGATTTCTGATCAGCGGTCTAGATTTTTTGACTTTTAAAATAAGAAAAATATGAAAAAAATAAAAAAAATGTTACCGTTGGCCACATGCCAAAATCTGGGCTGTTGGATTTTAACTTTTTTTGTAATCCGACGGTCCAGATTAATTAAGTTAATAAAAAATTATTAAAAAAATAAGAAAAGTAATTATTTTTTTTCTATAAATACCTAACCTTATCTTACATAAAATTCTTACCGAATTAGGACACATGGAATTGGTTAAAAATATACTAAAAAATCTATCAACAAAAATTGTACATTTGGATAATGACACGTGGCGTGACGAGATTGGTTAAAATTTCTATCCAAAATTTAAAATAAAAATATTTTTTATTATTTTATTAAAAAAATCAATACGAATTGTCTGGGGTATATAGTTAAGGGGTGGAATGCACCTGGACAATTGTTGTTCACTAAATGTAGTTATTGTCCCCTTGGGGATTGGATTGCCTATTTCCCAAGGAGCTTTGTGGGGGTGGAAGTGCTCTTATATTTTCTTCTCCTCCTTCTAAGTAGAAAATTGGGTAGCCTACTTTTTGAGAGATTTTTCAGTGTGTCACAAACACAATTTGGTACAACAAGTTTCATAATACAAGTGGTTGGATACTTGAAAAAGAAATTTTTTAACCATTTGTATTATGACAATTGAAGTATCAGACTATGTTCTCGGCACACTAAAAAGTGTCTCCTACTTTTTACTTTCTTAGACCCTTGTCCTCTTTGATAGACCTCTATAATATAGATCATGTTTTTATATGGATGTGGCATGAGAAGAAGATGAACTAGAACCATGCGGCATAGCCTCAAAGCTAGTGCAGGCTGCTTATAAGATGCAAAACAGATTATATAGTCCTTAAAACATTATGGGGGGAGGTGTTTCTCACATTATGTAAGATTCGGCAGTGGGATCATCCTTCCTTGCCTGCTACTGGTCTTGGGTTCCAAGATCAGCCAATGAAACGGTGGATTTCGTAGCGTTGCATACGGGTTCAGAGATGAGCGACTTAGTCTGGGTTTAATGACCTCCATCTTCGTTTGTTGGTGTTTTGAACAAGGAAGGACTTTCATGTCCTCCAAACTAGTATTTAGTTCTAGGAGGTTGTAAAGGGGGACGGGGAGGTGTGTTTCGCGTCTTGTTTGCTTTCTTTTTTTTTCCTCCCTCCTCGTGGCTTTCTGTACTCTTTAGATTGCGGCCCAGGCAATGATATTTGCAGTTCTCTTAAAAAAAAAAAAATGTAGTTCATGGTCGGCTATTGAAAAAGGGAGTTGGGTAATTAATTATAATCCTCTCAAAAAACCACTTAATTCTTAAATAATGATTTGCCATTTACTACTACAGTTTAGTGGTATATTTTTTTACTTGTAAGAAAGAGGTTTTAGGTTCAACTCTCACCAAAAGCGAATTTGAACCACATTATTACTGGCCCATTGTGAGGCTAAACTTACTCTCATCTCTTACGTGTAGATAATATCGTTTGTTAAAATAATAAAATAATAATGACCCACCAAAATTTAACAAAAAAAGAAAGAAAAAAAGAAAAAATAAAAACCCCTAACTGATGTCTAACTCATCACTCGAAATTCGAATACCTAATTAAGAATTCTCTATGGCAAACGTGCCATTCACCTTGAAGCACAAGCAGAGAATATTCTTTCAAATTGCAATTTTATATGCCAATATTATTAGAGTGAGGTTGGATTTTTAAGTTTAAATACCACATTCTTCGAAGTTTATAGCTAATATATCTCAGTTGGTGGCTTCGTTATAGTAGTCCATTTTTTTGGAGGCTAGGAAAACTTACAGAGTCATTTTAGCCTTCTCTGGCCACCATCATGCGATTCACTAATGCCAGAAATTGACTTAAGATGTACCGTGTAAAATATGGATCTGAAATTCATCCTTAATCACTGGCCACTACATAGCAGTTCTAATATATAATATTTTGAGTTTCGGTATTAATGGAAAAGGTCAACCAACCAGCTAGTAATCAATAAAGTTCAGTTTTATTTTATATCTGCCACTCAAAACAATAACCAACAACTCACGAGATGCTCCTCCAACGGCCACCATAAATGGCCAACTCCGGCGAATCATCAACTCCAGCTAACTCTGGACAAACACCATTGGTAGAACAAAAATGAAGTTTTTCTAAATTCCAATTTCCAAACCGAAATTGGCACCATTTCGTTAAGAGTACATTATTTTGAACTAGTACATATATTAAAGGAAAAGGGAAAACCGACCTTAATGTCAAGAATTTAATCCGACTATACCATCGTTAGATTTTTTTTAATTTATTATATATTAAATATTAGGAGTGTGATATTCATACACTCTTTTTACTCCTCACACATATTTTTAATTTTCGATCATCGGATTGGATAAATTGAAAAAAATCAACGGACCAAAATTAAAAAGGAGTGTTTAAAAAGTAAAAATGAATGTATAAAAAACATACTCCTAAATATTAATGGAAAAGTATAGAAAAACAAATACAAAAAGTTGATGAACAACCAACCGACTGAAAGTGCACATTAGTATCGGGCACTATTTATGCAGATATTAATGTCCCAAATGGCTTTTCGAAATTTCAGTTGTTTCCATCATTTCGTTTTCACTTGCTCAAGCTTCTCCTTCCCTTAATATTCATATATACAACTAATTAGGCTCTTTAAGGAAATGAATCTTCATTTTTGAAAAAAAATAAGAATAAGTTGTGAGACTCATTCTATATCGAATTTTAATGATCCAAACTATCTATTTTGTAAGTATCAATTGATAAATAAATCTTGCAAAAATTTAATTTAATCCGAAACCATTTGCCTATTTTGTAAGTATTATGATAAAATTTCAATGTTTCTTAGAGAATAAAGCGTTCGTCAATTTCTTTGAACTTAATTAGATGCCTAAAATATTTCTGCTTTGACAAATATTTCATTCTGCTCGTGACTTTTATATGGATTGTGAGTTGTGACCGTTGCATTTTCTACCGACCTAACCCAAAGTCTTTCATTTATATTTTCTTCTCCTCCTTCTAAGTAAAAAATTAGGTAGCCTATTTTTTGAGATTTTTAGTGTATTAGAAACATGCTTTGGTACAATAAGTATTATAATATAAGATATTAGATACTTGAAAAAGAAAAATTTCAACCATTTGTATTATGACTTTTGAAGTACTGAACTGTGTTCTTGGCGCACTAAAAAGTAATTTCCTACTTCTTAGACCCTTGTCATTTTTTTTTTCTTTTTTTTTTTTTGAAAATTGGCAATACACTAAACAAGGGAAAAGCCAGAGAGCTACAAGGAAAGCCTACCACATGGCAAACTAACAGAAATATCACAAACAAACAGTAAAGGGGATAGGGAAAGACACACGAACCTAGTTCGAGCATCGCCACTTTAACTACAACCAACATCAACAAGAAGCAGGGGGGCATGGTAAACCATCCTTGTTAAGGACATGTACCAATGAAGATGGACGACGGTTTACCCAAATGCAATTGCACATCTCCGTGTTATGACGCGACGCCAAGAAATTCGCCGCCATATTGGCTGATCTTGGAACCCAAGATCAGTGACAGTCATGGAAAGACTCCTCAAACCTTTTAACAAGTGTTAAGGTAGGCAAAGCTTCCCAACTGCCAGCATCCAATGATTTTGACAAAGATGAAATGTTCTCCTAAGAATTTGATTAAAAAATAACTAGGCGAAGCCCCAGGTTAACAGCAAGCTAACATCTTCGCAATAAGGCTAATACTTCGACCATGGTGGCTGAAGTCGCAGGAACTTGATAGCGCACAACATCAACAAATCGACCATGCTTTTCGCGAATCACCACTCCCACAAACCCGTTCTGTAAGGAAGACGACCAGCTAGCATCCACATTAATCTTAAAGAAGGGAATGGGAAGGGGTGACCAAAGAGTCACATAATGCTGCCGCAAAGAGAGCCTCGAAGGGGAAGAGAAAGGTCGAGAATGAACTGCCCAAAACACAGAAGTCGAAGTAGAGATGGCAAGAAGAACCTGTGTAGGATTAATGGGAGAATGATGAAACAAAAATTGACAGCTAGCTTTCCAAATATACCAACAAATAAAGGCAATATGAGAACGCATAACACAATGCTCTTCCTTCGACCCTAACTGCCTAGTTATAATGGATTGGAACCAATCAAGCTATGAAGAGATCTCATTTCGAGCCACTTTATAATTAAGAACTCCACCAAACCAAATCGGCTCAACCTAAGGGCATAGGAATAATAGATGTTCAATAGATTCTTCTTGACAATGAAAAATCTGACAAAGCGGTGATGGAGCCAATTTACGAAGAAATAAATTTTGCATCGTAGCCAGGTCTCTATGGGCAAGCCACCACATAAAATGTTGAATTTTTGGCGGACATGCAATTGCCAGACAATAGCCCATACCTGACTCGAAATAGACTGAGAAGAAGAGGGTCGAAAGTGTACCGGTGACCCATGCAAAGAACGAGCACAATAATACCACGATTTGACATCATACACACCAGATTTTGTGACCGGCCAAACTACCTGGTCATGCCTGCTACTATCCCTAATAGGTGTCTTCCAGATTGCATCCATTTCCACAGGCGACAAGAATGACTAGATGAAACTTAGATCCTCAGAGTGAGAAGTAGGATTAATCAAAGTATCCACCCGAGCAGTCCGAGTAACAGGATGATGTCCCATCGGAAGTGAGGGAAGCCAGTGATCCACCCAAAGTCTAATAGTGTGCCCATTCATGATTTGCCCATAGGCTTTCTTCATTAACAAATCCTGACCCACCAAAAGACTACTCCACGCCCAAGAGGCCCTACTTCCGCGAGGAGCATCGAGAAAAGAACAATGCGGAAAGTAACGGGCCTTCAAAACCAAAGCCCAAAGTGAATTAGGATTATGGATCAAACGCCAACACTGCTTGGCTAGTAAGGCATCATTGAAATCACTAAAATTCTAAAAGCCCAAGCCTCTCTCCTTCTTAGAAAGACCCAATGTCTCATAAGACAACCAATGAACCTTGCGCTTATCACCCACAACACCCCACCAAAAACGAGAAATGAAAGAATCCAAATCCTTACAAACCACAACCGGAAACTTAAATAAATTCATTGGATATGCAGGAATAGCTTGAACAATAGCTTCAAGTAAAACCTCTTTCCCTGCTTGAGAGAGTGTATGATGCCTCCATCCTTGTAACCTCTGTAAAATTCAGCCTTTAACATAAGCAAGCCCTTGCTGCTTTGATCGTTCCCACATGGCAGGAATACCCAAATATTTATCAGGATCAGATTCCAGAGGTACATTAAGAACCTGGGCAAGCTTCCGTGACACCTGTGCCGGTGTATTAGCTTCAAAAAACACACATGATTTATCAAGTTAACCCCTTGGCTCGAACCCTAACAATACTCCGCAAGAAGTTGAACTAACTTACAACAATTTTGCTTGGTAGCTCTAAAAAAAATAAGAGTGTCATCAGCAAAGAACAGATGGGAAATAACCGGACCTTGCAGATTCATCTACACACCTTCTAATTGATACCGCTCCACTGCCCATTGAAGCCGTTGGGAGAAAACATCACTGACCAACAGAAACAAATATGGAGATAAAGGATCCCCTTGTCTTAAACCCTGGGAGGGAGAAGATTTATTGCTCGGTTTCCCATTAAGAAGCACCGCAAAATTCACCGAGCTAATACACCCTATAATCAGTCGACACCACCTAGGATAAAAACCAAGCTTTTCCATTACAACATTAAGGAAATCCCACTCCACACGGTCATAAGCGTTACGCATGTCAAGTTTAAGCGCCAATTCATAATGACACCGGGTTTTCCTAAGTTTGAGGAAATGGAACACTTCATGTGCAATCCCAATATTATCGTGAATTTGCCGACCCCCAACAAAGGCATTTTGCATAGGAGAAATTAGATTGGGCAACATCGGTCTTAATCTGTTCGCCAATAGCTTTGCCAAATCTTATAAGAATAATTACATAAACTAATTGGTCTAAATTGAGAAATGGACTTTGGATTGGGAACTTTAGGAACAAGCACTATATGAGTGGCATTAAGACTGCTAGGATTGACCTCACTAGTTTCAAAACAACGCATTAGGGCTTGAACCTCTACTTTAATGGTATCCCAAAAGGATTGATAGAAAATACCTTGAAAGCCATTAAGTCTTGGAGCTTTGAGGTTACCCATTTGAACTACCGTTGCATGAATTTCTTCATCCGAGAAAGGTTCCACTAGCGACATGTTTATACCTTTAGTCACTTGATGAGGAACGCACTCTAAAATGCCTCCCAATCTCTGCTTCCCGTGGAGGAAAACAGGGAAATAAAATACTCATCAATCAACTTTTTAATTCCATATGGATTGTCCTCCCATGTACTTGCATCATTTTTTAGCTTCAACACTTGACTTCGCTAGCGTCTTTGCATGGTAGATTGGTGAAAAACTTTGTATTTGCATCGCCCTCTTTGAGCCATTGTACTCGGGATCTTTGACACCAAAAACTTTCCTCTTGAGCCATGAGCTGGTCAACTAATTTATCTTTCTCAGAAATCTCTTTAATATGCAGTTCCGCTATAAGTCATCCAGCTGAGACATAAGCTCTGTGATTACCTGTGTTCGGCAATGAAAGGTATGTTTACTCCACTTGATGAGTTGAGACCTACAATCATGAAGTCTTTTATTCCATCGAGCTAAGACATTACCATCATAATGCTTATTTTAACAATCTGTCATCACCTGCCTACAAGCCTCATCCTTCGCCCAAAATGACTTGAACTAGAATAAAGACCTCACACCAACCTGTCTGGGGTCACACTGAACTATAAACGGGCAATGATCTGATCCTAATACAGTTTCATGAGTAACACACGTGTTTGGCCACATAAACTGCCATAACTGATTAGCAAGCGCTTTGTCTAATCTTTCTTCCACCAATTCACCATTTCGAGACCCACGCCAAGTAAAAGCCAACCCATTAAAATCAAGATCAATCAGCTGCGCTAAACTCATAAAATCAGCAAGATACTGAGGACGATTGTACAGGATAGCCAAACCCCTCGATTTCTCTGAGTCCTATAGATACTCATTAAAATCTCCAGCACATAACCAAAGAATAGCAGAAGAACGAATATGTGTTCCCATCCACCGCCAAAATTTTACTTTCTCAGCTCGATACGCAGTACCATATACACCGGTTAGCTGCCTCCAACTGGACTCTCCCAAGTATCGAACATGAGCATCAATAATATTCTTGGAAGATAGATAGATTTGAACTTGCAGTGTAGTATCCCACCAAAGGCTCAAGCATCCCGACTTACCAAATGAAGAAACATTAAACCCATAAGGAAAACCCATACGTCTTCTCACTTCGTCAATGCGATGATCTTTCATCTTAGTCTTAGAAAGAAAGATCAGATTAGGTCTATATTTTCGTATGAGCCCATGAAGGGCTCGAACCATTGTGTCCGACCCAAGGCCACGACAGTTCCAAAATATATAACTTATGGTGAGCTTGCGGCTGTTAAAGGATAACCGCCACCACCCTGAGAAGACCTACCTTCCTTACGTGCCAACAATGCTACCCATTCAGGCTCAGACTTTGCCTCCAATAACTGCCACATATCTTGGTACTCCTCTGAAAGATCCTCATATTCATATTTCGCATAAATAACCCATTCAATCAGTAAACATCTTTCTTTAATACTCATACCTCTCAATCTTTCCTCCATTCGTCTATTCTGCTCTTCATAACTTCCAATATTCTTTAACTTTTTCTGTGGGGATGAAGCAAATTCCTAACCCACATCAACAGCCGGACGTTTTAGGCTTCTAGCACATCCTGTAATTCACTTTCACTCTGTCTCCTCAATGCATGCCTTTCCAGGAGCTCTTCTATAATAACTGTTGAAGTGTGCCCCTCCCATCGAGAAGGTGGAGAGCTGGAAGTAGTCTTTAAAGAATCAACCTTGCAGTCTGTCTGATCCGCTAGGGGAATAAGAGCAAACGACCTATTTTCCTGAAAAGTTGGAGTATCATCAGTCTCCCGAGAACAAGGAATCCGATGCTAGTGCTTACGATCACGAATTGTAATCTGCGTTATATCACTTTGGAGTCTCGCACCAAAATGCTTCCACCTGCTTCTTGATAAGGTGAATCATGAACATGCCTTCGTGATGACCCCTCTCCCTTCCTGGCCCTTCGAATAGCTCCCGCATATCTCCGTTCTCCCATCCCTAGAGTAAGAGGTCTATTAGGAGCCATAACATCTCTAACAAGAGCCGTTTTTGTCCATTCTCTAAACCCAGCTGTATCGCCCCTTGAAGGCTCAAAGATGCACTCTGTATTTACATGTCCAATGCGCCCACATCTGTAGCAAAAATCTTGCAATCTTTCATAACGAAATTCCACCCACGTCTCTGTATCTTGCCCTCTGAACAACCAGCAACCAGTTACAAGAGGATTAGTTGTGTTAACAATAACCTTTGTTTAAAGGAAACCCCTAGCCAAGGATGGGTCTTCCAATTCCAGAAAGTCTCATACTTCTTGTACAATGCGTCTAACATTAGCTTCAGATATGAATCCTAGAGGTAAGCCTCGGATTTGAACCCAAAAGGGAACCAACTCCAATCTAAGCTCTTCTAAAGCAAATTCCTGAGGCCATCTGGTAACGGAGAAATTTTGCTTCATGACTACCTAAGGAACCTAACTCAAGATCTTATCAGCGATTGTCTCATCCGGAACAGTAATAATATACAGGTTATCCCGCACCCATTTGATTTCGATGTCTCCAAACTCTTTCTATGAGACGTAGAATATTTCGCACTTCCCATCGATTTAATTGTCTGTTTACCAAAACAGCCTTCATTAATTTAATCCCCTGTTCTATACACGACAAATCCATGGTGTTCTCCAAATGAACCACCAATTCCTCTATTTTCTACTACCCCATATAATCCACTCTAGACCTTTTCATAAGAATGAATTGGATTGAAGGATAAACTAGATAGAGCTTGGAAGTTGCTATCAAACACTCCGTAATATGATAAAGATACCTTTGTATTTGACCTTCACCCTGGATACTAAGCAGTTTATAGAACACAGCAACATAAGCCCATAACGCAGAAATTTGAAAAAAGTACATGGGAATAATAAAATTGAGTGTTGGAGGCAATTAATGCCTGAATTGGTAGGTTGGACTTCCAATTCGACTAAACTGACTAAGTCGGTGGGAGTGCAATTACTACCCATCTTAACTGATATGCCTTCAAAAGCCCCATAAACTTCTGAAAGGAGTATTAATGAGCAAAGGTCTAAATAACCTAACCGACTCACACCAACCGAAACCAAAGTCCCCTCAGCGAACTTCTGCAGTCTAATCAAAGTATCAACTGCAAATCGCTTGGTCAAACCGAAGCCCCACTCAGATTCCCAATCACACCGACTCAACAAATCCTTAAAGAAAGACCGACAGAGCGAGATCAGAAAGATGAAAGACGCAAACACTCAACGATAACAGACCCTTCAAATCCAATCGCCTTCCAGATGATATGAGAAAAGATAGAAACTCCTCCCCAACCAAGAATCGATCAGATTCCTAACTCTCACACAGAAGAGAAAAGCACTCACCACGGAGGTCTCTCACACATGAGAGAAAAATATTACTAGTATTAGACCCTTGTCGTTTTTGCTAGACCTTTATAATATAGATCATGTTTTTATATGGACATGGCATGAGAAGAAGTTATGGTCCTCAAAGCATGTTAGGCCAAACATATATATTAAGTATTTGTCCACGTCATTGCCTAACACTGTTAGTTTCATCACTTGAGGGTTTAGGGTTTTGGTGCCTCACATAAGTCTAATAATTTATTTATGAAATAACCGAAATCGAATATGCAACATTTTTTTAATAAAATGTTGAATTTCATTCCAAACAAAAAGATTACATAGTACGTTAATCAACAACAAGTAGAAAGCGGGATGATAAGCTTGGGCCTTTAGAAAAACCTCTGGTTGAAAACTCCCAAAGCAGGAAATATCAACCAAAGGAAAAAGAGCACCTTGCACTTGTCATCGCTTAATATAACATCGAACTCGATGGATCAACTTTCGAAAGACACATCGACCATGGAGGAGCCTTCTCAGTTCAAAAGACAACCTCCGGTTGAAAACTCCCAAAAGGAGGAAATATCCACCAAAGGAAAATGAGCTCCTCCCATTTGTCATGACTTTTTTTTTTTTTGGACAGAACTTGTCATCGCTTAATATTACATCGAACTCTGATGGATCAACTTCCAAAAGAAACATTGACCATGGAGGAGCCTCCTCAATTTGAAGGACAAAATCATTCTCAGCCACCTTACTTGAAGAGCAGGAGAGACTTTACCGCCATGTAGCATCACATGTCAAGAATATAATGATATATGCTATAGTTAATTTACGTATCTTTATGTTATTGGCATAGGACACAATTGTGACAGCTAAACATACAAATTGTTCTTGAGAGCAGAGGCGGTATTACTGTAGATAAACTTTTTAGTGTGCCGAACACACATGCCGGTACACTAAGAAGCATAATACAACGATGAATTTTTCTTTTTTCTAAGTTTTCAATTAATTATATTATTATATTTAGCATTCTTGATCATGTTCCGGCACATTAATAAATCATGTAACCGTGGCCACCAAATTGCCACAAATATTAGGCATACAAAGTGCCGCATCATAAAAGATGTTAGACTCACAAAGTGCCACGTCATCAGAAACGAAAAAGCGAAAAAAAAAAAAAAAACAAAAATACTGATAGGATATTACGGTTGGTGAGGAAGGGATAGAGCAGGGAGAAGTTATGGCGGGAGCTTCAGTGCATATGCAGCATTTGAACAGCAGAGTCGGTGTTACTATGGCCACCGCGACTACTCCTACAGACACCCAAATCGGGACTCGGGTTCAACTCCCAGAGAAGACCCGCAATTCTCGGGTGTTGGTGCTCGGCGGAACGGGTCGGGTCGGAGGCTCCACTGCCATTGCTCTCTCCAAGCTATGCCCCGACCTCCAAATTGTCGTCGGCGGTCGAAACAGGTAATGAAATTTACCATTATACCCAACACGTACTCACTGTTTGGTTGCCGAGAAAAAAAATATGGGAAATGAAGAGAAAATTACTCCTTTGGGTTCTGTTAGAGGTGAAATTTTCTATTGGCTGGTAGAATTAGAAATGCAAGGAAATCTGGGATTGAATTATTGTAAAATTTATGTTTTTTGAACAAGAATTGTGTCACTGTCTAAATCTGCACTCCAAATTTATAAAAACGCGGGGGAATTTGTAAAAAGAGGAGTGCATGATGAAATTTTTGGAGTGCGGATAACGGTACTCAAATAATTAATTAACTTGTTAAGAAGGCTTCCCTGTCCTGCATTGCCTTATCTAGACCTGGTTAGAATAACAAAGTTTTCCCGTCCAAGCGTCGAGAACCTTAGTAACTCTAATTCTAATGGTGCACAAGCAGTAAATGTCCGTTATCAATTTCTAGATGACATAAAGTTAAACAAAATGAATAGGCAGGTAAAATGCATAGCTGAGAAGATAAACCCGATAAAGAGCAGGACTTGGTGCATTTTGATAATGTTGCAGTGGTCTTGAAAATGCATTACCTTTTAGCATCTTCTTGAGTTCTTTCTCATGTGTGATTACGAACGTTTGCTTTTTGAGATGCTAAAGTTTGCTGGAATTGGGTTCCATTACAGGGAAAAAGGTGTTAATATGGTAGCTACACTTGGGAGAAACTCAGAGTTCTCAGAAGTAGACATTAACAATGTAAAATCATTGGAAGCAGCTCTGAAAGGTGATCGATTCTTCTACTTTCTTTTCAACATTTATTGTCCGTGAATTTACGTTTCAGTATGCTGCTACCCCTACTGGGGTATTGAATGGCTTCACCAAAAAGTTTCGGTATTATACTTGACTGATTCGTTATGTATCATGTAGGGAATATTAAGTATTGGAGATGTGTATACCGTATATATTCTTATGTTTAAGTAAGTATTTATTTTAGTTTTTATTGTCTTCTTAATATGATCCAGTTTGACTCAACAGTTCATACCAATAATTATTTATTCCTTTCTAATGTAGGAATAACTAACTAATCCGATTTCATATGAAAACTTTTAGATTGTCTGTCATAGTCTGTGTATCATGATGAAACCTGTCTTTGGGCCTAGTTTAAAGAAAAAATGATAAACGGACAAATATGTAATTTCTTACTTATACATACTTGACCTCAGTAATTATTTTTTGTTTTGCTTCTTGGTTTAAGACTAAGTCATTGAACATGAATGTAGGGACAAGCGTCCCAAAAAAGAAAGGTTGGAACAAAAAGAAACATCATTTATCTCACCAGTTCCACTTTTTGCTTTTCACTTAACCAATGCTTCTGTAATACTGAACAGCTATGCAATGACATCTGGGATTTCATGTCTTTCTGTTACAATCCTTTCATATTTTATTAACTCAATTTTCAAAATGTGCTGACATGCTCTTCATCCTCACTGGCCTTTTCTATTTTCACTACAGGCCATAATTGTCACATCTCACAATTTTATTTGTGTGTAAGTAGAACAGGCAGATTTTTAACACTGCACTGTTTGTTTCTATTTCATACTGGAAATTGAGAGAAACCCGGAATTTCATTTTATTGGTTTACCGTTTCTGATATAATGGGGATCATAATTGATATGCATGCAGAAGCGTGTAATCCTAATGTGGGTTTCGTAATATTGTATCCAATTTCATTTGAGCAAGTAGCTTCATCTTGTCCTTAAAGTGCAGTTATGAAATTTCATAACAGTGCATAAATATTCATTACGACTTCTCTCTGTAGATGTAGATCTCGTAGTTCATGCTGCAGGGCCATTTCAACAAGCAGAGAAGTGCACTGTATTGGAAGCTGCCTTAGAGACAAAGGTTAGTGAGTGAGTGTGTGTATCTTGGATAATGTATCTTATAAGTTTACTAAAAAGTTGTATGACTTTGATAATGTCTTTCATCTCCCTACAGACAGCCTACGTTGATGTTTGTGATGACACAGCCTATTCACAACGTGCAAAATCCTTCAAGAACAGCGCTATAGCTGCAAATATTCCGGCTATAACAACTGGTGGAATTTATCCAGGAGTGAGCAATGGTCTATCATCAGCACATTTTGTTCTGTAATCCACAAGTTTGGTGGTACACTTTGCTTGTGCATATATTTGATCTGTGTTCAAACAAAAATTTTGCTTGTCCAAGATAAAAACTCAAATACCAGGCTCTTTTTTATAGGGCCCGTAGCAAGATACGTTACTCTCTTTCTGTAGACCTACATGCACGAGCTGAGAAACCCCAAGTACCTATGGTTTTTTGAGTTCATATGAGTTGTACCTTACATGTATAATATAACAGTGAAACCTCATGATGTGTTATCTTACTTTTGAGTTTGTTGATGTGAGTTTTGGAATATCTCGAGGACTACGATACATGATGCCTAGGGTTTTGTTCCACCAAAAACATAAAGCAATTTGTAAGCACGCCAATGGAAAACCATTGGAGTAGTCATAGATTAGAGTTGTGATCAGATGATATTCTTGTGTTAAAAACTGAATCATAGCTACCATTTGTTTTTACTTCGATGCTGACTCCTATTTGTTATAATGGCAGTGATGGCTGCAGAACTAGTTCGTGCAGCTAGAAGTGAAAGCAAAGGCACACCCGAAAGGCTAAGGTAAACCATTCCCAGTACCTTCATATTTTAAGTCCAATCAATTGGCATCGAATTGGATTTTTTCTTGCTAGTATAGATTCTTTATGTAGTTCAAATGGTGCCTTCTACTTACATTGTCTTTCATATTAGTTCGAAATAAATCTTTCCATGGCCACACGTCTCAAGCTGCAACTCTAATTATAAGAACACATAAACTTTAACCAAAATTATAATTAATAATCTATACCCAATGTGTTGTGGAGCTTTCGGCCGTGAGAGGGGAGTGTCTTTTGGCTTCCTTGGGGCGCTGTGAAGCTTAGCTTGCTTTAGCTGCCATGTGATGATTCAAGTTCATGGTAGGCATAGGGTCTGGGCAAAGCAGTAGCGAAGCTCAGGTGGTGATGCAAGTGCGTGGTGAGCGTAGTAGCCCCCTTGGGCATGTTCCTTGTATAACCAAGTGAAGAGCTAGTGAGGGCCAGAATGGAATATATGGGACCAACATTTGCCTCAACTGGCCTCTCATGTCTTTGTTATTTTATCAAACTTGATTGCATGCTTTGGTTAGGAGTTTGTTCAGATACTTCTTGATTGAAGTGAACATATTGATCTAATGCATAGTCACACATATCATAACACGGAGTATTCGTAGTTTTTACTATGCCTAACAAATTATTGCAAATTCCTCGTATCAGATTCTATTACTACACAGCAGGAACTGGCGGCGCTGGTCCAACTATCTTAGCCACTAGCTTTTTGCTTCTGGGAGAGGAGGTTGTTGCATTTAATAAAGGTTAGTTTCAATAGTGTTTAGGAATTGTTATTAGCACTCCAAAAATCTCATTTGGCACTCCAGACTTTCTATAATTAGAAAGAAAAATACACTTGTGAGGAGTGTAGAATGTGATTTTTGGAGTGCTAATAACAATTCCCTTTCTTTTCCCCCCTTTCTATTTGTGCTTCTTTTGAATTCCGTATATTATGCCTAACTGTGATAACGGACTTCTTGACCAGGAGAAAAGATCAAACTAAAGCCATATAGTGGAATGCTGGAGATTGACTTTGGAAAAGGCATTGGAAAGAAAGATGTTTATCTGTTGTAAGTTCTGGGAGAAAGATATTGATGTTAAACGAGCTGCAATTTTATGCATGAGTTTGGAGTCACCAAACCATATGATCAATAAATTATACACAAAAGAAAGCTGTAGTACTAAGATTACCAACAATTCGGTTAGTATGTAAGGTGATGCCAACGGATTTGGATCCTCTCCTGAGTAGAGGGTCCGAATCCTGCTGACCAAGCAACACGGACTGTTGGATCAAAATCCAACGGCTACAAACAGGGGGGCCCTCTAAAGTTATAATAATTGTAGTCATTGGATTTTGATCCAACGTACCGTGTTGCTTGGTCAGCAGGATTCGGACCCTCTGCTCAGGAGAGGATCCAAATCCAGAAACAAGTCTCATACAGTAGTATACACCACTCACCCACATTTTTCCGAAAGGGTGGGAAATCACATTTGAGATTTGTTGATCAATTCTGGTGTCAGTTTCTTTCTTGTTGTCATTGTAATATTTCAATCACCATCTTAACACCTCCTTTTCAGCACAAACGCACTGAAATGGATGATAATCTGCTGGAACTGATAAAATACCCTACTGGAATTCACAAAAGATGGTTAACAAGATTGAAGAAGTTTCATTCAACATGTTTCTTTCAATTTTATCTTCTGGTCGTTGGAAGAAATAGAAACATATGTATGTTTTATGAACCGTAAGAGTCTGATGGGGCCACAGAGTAGTTGATAGATTGCAGAATAGCTCTTAGAATGCACAGTGTTTTGTCCTTGAGATGTTTTTGCATCGGAGTGGGGTTTATTTTTCTTCTTTTCAAGCTTGGTAATTTCTCTTCAGATGAACCAGTTGGTTTCTGTCTAAATGCTCAATTTGGTTCGATTACTATGAGGGTTGATGAACAATTTCTTATTTTCAGGAATCTACCGGAGGTAAGAAGTACTCATGAGGTCCTAGGAGTACCTACTGTCAGTGCTCGATTTGGAACTTCACCCTTCTTTTGGAATTGGGGAATGGCAATCATGACTAGTCTTCTTCCACCGGTACATTATGACTTTAGTATTGCATGCATGTGCTCTGATTATTTAGACTGAAACTGTAGCCTTGGCGTTCGAAATTTTCACCGCTATTATAAGAAATGAGATTAGATGATGATTAAGTAACATGCTTTAACAAAATGACCCTGCATTAATTTTGAGTAACTAAATGTGCTTTTAGCTTCTATAATAAGCCTAAGTAATATAGATAAACTTTGCAGGAGCTATTGAGAGACAGAAGCAAAGTCCAACAGATGGTTGAACTGTTTGACCCCGTTGTCCGACAAGTTGATTCTTTTGCTGGGGAGCGTGTATCAATGAGGGTGAGACAATTGGATGAGGGGAAGAATTATAATTCACACGATCTTTGTCATTGCAATTCACATTTCTTTTTCCTTTTTCTGTTTTTTTTTTTTCTTTTTTTCTGGGTTTGTGGTGTGTTGGGGATGACAGGTTGATTTGGAGTGCTCTGATGGGCGCAATACAGTTGGTATATTCAGTCACAAGAGACTCTCTGTGTAAGTTTTGAACCATCCATAGGTCTATTTAATTTCCTTTCCAAAACTGATCAGGAACCCCATTTTTTCAACATCTGTAAATGTAACAAGGTAGTTGATGTTAGAATTTGTGTTCCAGATCTGTGGGATATGCAGCAGCTGCATTTGTTATGGCAATTCTTGAGGGAAGCACAAAGCCTGGGGTTTGGTTTCCGGAGGAGGTATGTACAAGGGATGAGTAATTTACAAACCTAAAGGCTATACTTTGATGCAATAAGCCTCTTATCAAAGTCTCCCTGTATATAGAATGAAGGCATTGCAATTGAGGCAAGGGAACTCCTCCTCGAACGTGCTGCGCAAGGAACATTCAATTTCGTAATGAACAAGTAAAATATCCGATCCCTTCTTTCTTATATATATGTACACACATGCCTGTGACGAAAATAGATATGTGCATAAAGTTTGTGTATGACATAACTGGTTGCTTCTCAACAGGCCATCATGGATGGTGGAAACAAACCCAAAAGAGTTAGGGTTGGGAATATACGTGTAATACTCAAACGAAGTCAAACTAGTAGTTCAAATTCTTCACCATGTTGCCGAGGTAGGCGTATTAATCGTGTATATGTATATATGTACCGATACGGCGCGTAAGTCTTTGGTCATTACCAAGTAGTTCTTTAGCCATTGTCAAATTAATCGTTCTTTTTTCTTCTTCATATTTGTCGCAGTTGCGAGGCTTCCCCGTCTGGCAGGACAAAAGGGTCGTTAAATTAAACAAATTTTTGGAGATAAGTATGAATATTTTCCCCTACATATATAGCAGTAATCTTCAGTAAAGGAAACAAGTGAAATATAATTTACATCGTATGTGTATTATACTTATTTCAATGTTGTGAAATAAGCAGCTAGAACTCTAATAAATTGCACCGTTTGAAAAATAAAACTTCCTTTCATGCCAGTGTGCCACCCTATAAATACTACGAAAGAAACAACCAAGAAGGAAAAGTTTCGGAAATGAATATCAATATCAATTTCGGAATCGGAATTTTGGAATTTTATTAACGATCATTTATTGTCTGAACATCACAATCAGAACTGTTCATTCTCTTTATTATTATTTAAAGATAATATATGCAAAAAAATTAAAAACATTCGATTTGGAGGTTGTTTAGTTATCCATACGTGTTAAATCAATCAATGGAGTAACATTCTCAAGATGGATTGTCCATTTATTTTATGCATATAAATGGCTAAAAGATCTTTAAATTGGTTTGATAAGCCTAAAATTCCAACGTAAACAAAACAACAAAACTGGAAACTAAACATTTAATGTTTCCCTTAATTGGCTTTAACCTTTCTTTAGACAACCCAAAATAATTCGATAATCTTCCAACACTTGCTCGTTTTAGTGATGACTTGAGTTTCATGAATGCAAAATAAGTCACGGAAGGCAAACTACAACATTCTAGTATGACATTTTTCGTTTCTAAATTAAAAGATGCATGATTAGCTGTCAATTTTATTAACACAAATACTTGCCCCAAATTCTTAAACATAATGATAAGTAGGACTTACAATTTAATACCTATTTAACTAAATCCTATATCAAATTGATAACTGTTATAAATATGTCAAAGTTAAAGAGATAACCTTTACTAGTGACAAGAGCGAAGCAGGTGTAAAGTATTACACTGTAACTATAGCACAAGAGGATGACAAATAAAAGAGGTAGGAATAGATACTGATGTTATTGATCTTTCCTTTCTTATTCTATGTTTTGATTGCAGTTGAGTGCTCTATTTATAGAGCAACTTGCATTATTACATTTTGAAATTTACATCACATGACTTTGAAAATATAATCCTTTTGTTTCCAAAGTCTACATCACGTTTGTGGTTATTGAAAAATCTGTGTGTGGGCATTCATAACAATGCCAATGTTTTCAACACTCCCCCTTGGATGCCCACATATCAATATCAGTTGCCTCGTTAAAACTTTGCTTGGAAAAACCCAGTAGGAAAAAACCATAGCGAAGGAAGAGTACAACTTTATTTGGATTGTTGATATAGTGTTAAATATGCTTATGTTGCCTCATTAAAATCTTCATAGGAAAAACCCAGTGGGAAAAATCCTAATCGAAGGAAAAAGAGTACAACATGCATGTATCATGGACGTTCCTCTTGATATATATCTCCCCTTGATTCCGCATTCTCCAAATTTAGCTGTTTGGTAAGTCGACGTAATCCGATACTTTGCACTATCTTCTGAAATGTGCACTTTGGTAGAGATTTGGTGAACAAATCTGCCAGATTTTCATTGGAACGGATTTGTTTGACTTCAATAACTTTAGCCTTCTGAAGCTCATGTGCATTGAAAAACTTTGGAGATATGTGTTTAGTCTTATCGCCCTTGATGAATCATTCCTTCATTTGGGCAACACAGGCTGCATTATCTTCATGAATGACAGTTCGAGTGTCTGTCTTTGAAGGTAGACCACATGAATTCCAAATATGATGGATCATTGATCTTAACCAAGAACACTCACGACTTGCTTCATGTAAAGCAAGTATTTCTGAATGATTTGAAGATGTAGCAACTAATGTTTGCTTTGTTGAGCGCCATGAGATTGTTGTATCTCCATTCTTGAACACATATCCAGTTTGTGAGCGGGCTTTATGCGGATCAGAGAGAAAACCAGCATCTGCATATCCAACAAGGATCTGGTCATTTGTGGATTTCTTTGAGTAGAAGAGACCCATGTCTGTTGTCCCACGAAGGCATTGCAATACATCTTTGACTCATTTCCAATGATGAATTGTTGGAGTAGAGCTATACCTTGCTAACAAGTTGACTAAAAAAGCTATATCTGGTCTAGTACATTATACTAAATAACAATAAAGCACCTATTGCACTCAAATATGGTACTTTTGGACCAAGGACCAGTTCATCATCTTATTTTGGACGGAATGGATCTTTCTGAATGTCCAAAGAACGAACGACCATTGGCATGCTGAATGGATAAGCCTTGTCCATACCAAATTGTTTCAAGATTTTTTCAATGTAAGCTGATTAGTGGACCAAAATTCCACTAGCACAATGCTTGATATGCAGGCCGAGACAAAATTTTGTTTTTCCAAGGTCTTTCGTTTCAAATTCGTTTTTCAGATATTCAACAGTTTCATTGAGCTCTTCAGGGGTTCCAACTAGGTTCATATCATCGACATATACTGCCACTATAGCAAATCCAGAGTTGGATTTCTTAATGAACACACAAGGGTAAATGACATTGTTGATATACCCTTCTTTGGTCAAATACTCACTGAGACGATTATACCATATTCTTCCAGATTGTTTCAGCCCATACAATGATACCTTAATTTGATTGAGAGCATACCTCGTGGTTTGTTAGTTGTTTCAGGCAACTTAAGTCCTTCTGGGACTTTCATATGTATGTCAGTATCTAATTCTCCATTTAGATACGCGGTGATGACATCCATAAGGCGCATGTCAAGTTTTTCTAAAACCACTAAACTTATTAAATAACGGAACGTAATTGCGTCCATTACAGGAAAGTATGTCTCCTCATAATCAATTCTAGGTCTTTGCAAAAAGCCTTGTGCAACAAGTCGTGCTTTATATCTTGCAATCTTGTTTTTCTCATTGCGTTTCCTTGTGAATACTCATTTGTAACCCACTGGGTTTACACCAGGCGGGGTTTGGACTACTGGTCCAAAAACATTTCGCCTTTCCAAGGAATTTAATTATACCTGGATTGCATCTTTCCACTTAGGCCAATCTTGCCTCTGTTTGCATTCATCAATAGAGCGGGGTTCAAGATCATCACTTAATATGATTTCAGTGGCTACCGCGAATTCGAACATGTCATCGATGATTATTTCATTTCGATCCCACAATTCATCAGTACAAGCATAATTTATGGAGATTTCTTTGCTTTCATATACCTCTGTTTCTTTAGGTACATGTGTCTCATCAAGGACATTTTCTTTTTCTGAAAGTACAGAATCATGAATTATAGATGTGTCATTCATTTTTTCTTCTTGAATGATCTCATTTGGATTCAATTGTGCCCTCGTCTTTCTCTTTCGAGGGGCTGAATCTTTTGAACCTGGTGGTCTACCACGCTTTAGGCGTGCACCAGATGAATCATTCGCTGCCACTTTATTTTGTCCAACAGGGACGTCAATTATTATAGGTGCATTTGCAGTTGGTATAAGTGATTTTGTCACTTTCATAGCATCATTAAATGCATCCGGCATTTGATTGGCAATACTTTGAAGAAGAACGATCATTTTCACTTCATTTTCACATTGAGTGCTATGTAGATCAAAATGAGATAAGGTGGGAACAACCTATGTTAGCTCTTTTCATTCTTCTGGAACGATATTTTCTCCTCTTAACGACGGGAAGACTGTCTCATCAAAGTGACAATCAGCAAAACGAGCTGTAAACATATCATTTTCAAGGGTTCTAAATATCTAATGATAGATGGTGAATCAAAACCCACATAAATTCCTAATCTGCGTTGAGGTCCCATTTTAGTTTGTTGTGGTGGTGTAATAGGTACATAAACAACACAATCAAAAACTTGTAAATGTGAAATGTTTAGCTGATGTCCAAACACGAGTTGTACTGATGAGTATTGGTGGTTAGCTATAGGTCTTAATTGAACCAATGATGTAGCATGTAAGATGGCATGTCTCCATGCAGAAACTCGCAATCTTATTTTCATGAGCAGAGGGCGATCTATTAACTGAAGCCGCTTGATCAATGCTTCTACTAACCCATTTTGAGTATGGACATGAGGAACATGGTGTTCAACATCAATGCCCAAAGTCATGTAGTAATCATCAAAGGTTTGAGATGTAAATTCACCAACGTTATCAAGTCGGATTGACTTAATGGGGTAATTTGGGAACTGTGCTCACAACTTAATTTTTTGAGCAAGAAGTCTTGTAAAAGCTACATTCCGAGTAGATAAGAGACAAACATGTGACCATCGGGTAAATGCATCAACCAAAACCATAAAATATCGAAATGGTCCACATGATGGTTGAATAGGCCCACAAATATCCCCTTGAATTCTTTGCAGATCAGCATCAACATTTAGTTGTGATGGTCTAATTACCAACTTCCCTTAAGAACAAGCCTTACAAGGGTTATCATTTAAGATAGCAATGTGTCTGCTCAATAATGGATGTCCATTAGAGTTAGTAATGATTCTACGCATCATGGTAGATCCTGGGTGACCCAGATGGTTATGCCAAAGCATGTAAACTTTTGAATCAATGAACTTCTGGTTCATGACAGTATGTGATTCAACTGTCTTTATGTATGTATAATACAATCCACTCGTCAAACCATGCAACGTCTCTAATATACGCTTCTGGGTATCATTGGAGGTAATGCATAGATACTCCACATTTTCTGCACTTTTTCTTTCAATGTGGTATCCATTTAATCGTATGTCTTTGAAACTTAACAAATTTCGAGTAGATCGAGTAATGTACAACGCATTCTATATGGACAATATTGTTCCATTTAGTAACATAATCTGGGCTTTTCCTGAGCCTTTAATCGCATCTGATTGCCCTGATGTTGTTGTTACCCTTACTTTAGTAAGCATCAATCTTGAGAAATACTTTCGATCTCGAAGTATTGTATACGTGGTTGCGCTGTCTGCAAGACAAATATCTCTGTTATTTCTTATGTTTTGAGAATGACCATAGTTTTTATCCATACTCTCTGAGTAAGTGAATCACAGTTAAAAGCAAGTTATAACAGGAAATTTAAATGTCACTTTTATTGAATATGAAATGCTAGTTTTGAACTACAAGTTCAGTACATCAAACATAAATGATTTAGTCGGACCGGTAAACTTCATTCCCCTTTTCCACAATGAAGTCCAAGACATCTAGGTGGGTTGTGTTCAACTGTGCTGATAAGTCACACACTGGATCAGGTATATCCATTGGTTTAGCCTGGTCGAGAAAATTGGTCTTGACACCATTTTCCTTGAGGGAGGCTTGATACAGATCCACCATATATTTTGGGGTACGACAAGTACGTGCCTAGTGCCCATTGTCACCACACCTATGGCAGGCTCATTCAGAGTTTCTAGGAGCATTGTTCATATGAGTTCTGCCTTTGTGGCGATTTACATTTTTGAAGCTCGGGCCTGAATTATGCCTCGGAACTTGGTTGTGAAACTGGACACCATGATTCTTGCCTTTCTTGTTCCACCATCCTAGCCTGTGGCCACGTCCTCGTTTATGATTATTGCCACTAGAGGATGTGGCGTTCACTTCGAGGGAAACAACATTCACTTCGGGGAATGGTGCAGATCCAGTAGGTTGGGTATAATGATTTTTCAGCAGGAGCTCATTGTTTTGTTCAACAACTAGGAGTACAGAGATCAATTGGTTATATTCAGTGAAACCTCGCGCTCTATACTGCTGCTGCAAGAGCACGTTGGAGGCATGAAAGGTGCTGAAAGTCTTTTCCAGCATATCTTCCTCAGAGATGGTTTCCCCACAGAATTTCATCTGGGAACTAATTCTGAACATCGCAGAATTGTACTAAGCCACTGACTTGAAATCCTAGATCCTTAAGTGAGTCAACTCATAATGAGCTCTTGGAAGAATCACCGTTTTTTGGTGATTGTATTTGTTTCTTAATGCCTTCCAGAGAGCTAACGGATCTTCAACCGTTTGGTACTCGCTTTTTAGTCCTTCATCAAGGTGGCGACGGATAAAGATCATGGCCTTCGCTCGATCTTGAGAAGATGCATTGTTCTCCTCCTTGATTGTTTCTACAAGATTCCATGCCTCCAGATGGATCTTGACATCTACTACCCAGGTGAGGTAGTTTTTCCCAGCAATGTCCAGGGCAACAAAATCAAGTTTTGCCAAGTTCACCATTTTTTTTTTCTGAAAGAAAACTGAGATGTGTAAGAACTTGCAATAATATGTAATCTGAGGGATGTAGTGTTAGAACTTCTGGTTCTTGCAAATTCTTCATTTTGATCTTTAGGCCAAAATGATAAGCACTCAAAACTTCAGGCTCGAGATGATGAATGAAGAGGGCGATTTTACCGCACCACTCTCATAACATAGAATGGGCGATTATTCCGCACCACTCAAGTAGTAGGAAAATTTAAATATGCAAAGCAGGGTGAGCGATTATACCGCACCACCTAAAATTGCAATGAAATTAAACAATAGGAAAATTTAAATATGCAGGGTATGATGGGCGATAATACTACTCCACCTAAAATTTGTAGTAAAATTAGATTTGCGATCCAAGATAAGTGGTGATAACACACCATCTTGGATTGCAGTAAGATTAAATTTGCAGTTCAAGATGGGCGATTGTACCGCACCATCTTGGATTGTAGTAAAATTAACATAAATAAACACTGGGTTAGTAATCAAGATCTACACCAAACAAGAAATCAAAGATATATGTAACTGTTAGTGATAGGAGCATATTCATGCGACTTAAATGGCTTGTTCTCGTGCATTTACGTTATGTTTCTTTAGTTATTTTAGTACTTTAAGCTATTTTCGTGTGTTTGTAGGTTCTAAGGGCAAAGTATGCAAAAGGATGCCTTTTGGAGCCTTTTGGAGCAAATTAGAGATTGGAATGGATATCATATGCTTGGAGCCAAGAGGATGGACGAAATTGAAGGATTCCTAATCCATTGCAGCCACATGCACATTCAATCATTCACACCAAAACCTTGCACATGCTTTCCCATTTCATTATTCATTCACTTTGCAGCCACCATTCCCCCTTTAATCCACATGCTCTCCCATTTCAGATTGCATTTTCACTCACCACAAACAAGTCACATGCATTCATCAACATATCTAGCTGTCATTCACATGCATTTCATTCATCATTTCCACCCCCACATGTCCCTTTAATCATTCAAACATGCAGCCACACCTTCACCCACATGCACCATTCAAACATACACCCAAACACCACCAGAAATCATCATTGCCGTGGGTACCTATCCCATTTCAGATTGTCATTCCACTTCATTGCACATGCATCTTCATAATTCAACACATGCATTCATTATTTATTTACTTTGCATCCTTTAATTTAATCACATGCACATTCAAACAAACACAATCATTCCAGCCATACCTTGCATTTTCAGATTGTTCCTCCATCATTGCACCACAATGCAGCCACATGCACTTGTTCCTCTAACATTTCAGCCACTTGCACTCCCATTCTCTCCCAAAACCGTGCACATGCATTCTCCTTGCATTTCCAGCCATTCCACATGCTATTTCAGCCACATGCACTCATAATCATTCAACCAACTTTGCACATGCATTCATCATCATAACCTAGCTGTCATGTTCCCCCCATTTCACCTATAAATAAGCATCCATTGCATTCATTCTCATTCACAATCCATTCACCACAGAAATAAGGCCTTTGTGCCAGAAATTCACCCATTCCAAACATTCTTCCATAAACTCATCCATTGCAGAAATGTAGACCATCAAACCATCTTTGTGCCGTGCTCTCCCTTACAATCCAAACACCATCCTTCCATTTCCACCACTCCCCAAACCATTCACACCATCAAACTATCCCTAGACCTTGTGCTACAACGAAGAGGAAGAGAAGAGTGCCTAAACGTTCATACAATTCAAGTTTGAGTTGTTGGAATGTTTAGGTGTTTCTTTGATTTCAAGGTTTAATGTCAATACTCTTTGTTTTGTACGAATGAGGAATGGAAGATAAGAGGGCCTAAACGTTCATACAATTCAAGTTTGAGTTGTTGGAATGTTTAGGTGTTTCTTTGATTCTCTTTGTTTTGTACCATGAGGAACTAAATCCCCCTTGGTTAGGGGGTGATTCGAATATATGTTTATGCTTGCATTTTGATTTGAATACTTCTAATTGCGTTTCATAAGTTGTGGATTCAATTCGTTTAACTGTTTGATTGATAACTTATTTATGTATGTTCATTGAGAGTGCACACTTAATTTTCATGCATGAATATGACGCTAGAATATAAGTGAGTTTCACCTAATCGTTATGAACTTATATTCACAAGTAGTGGAGGTTGCTTATAAACAATCGCGTTAAATGAATTCTTGGCATAAGTTTCATGCAATCCATAGTAACGAATGCCTCGTCAACACTTATAATTTTCATAGAGCGTAATGATTCTTGCTTGTACCTCTTCTATGCATTCATGTTGAGGACTTGTGGGGAATGTTTTGAATTGTCGCATGCATCATCCAATTCAATAACGTTAGGAAGATTTGAAGGTTAATTAGTGCATCACGGTTAACTTGGGGTGTTGAGTTTCATGGTTTATTGAAATGCAATTGGAAATCATTTTATTATGCAAGTATGACATGTATGGAGATGAACCCCTTAGCCATTCTATCATCCATTCATTCCATTCCATCAAATTCGTTTTACAATCTGTTTAGTTTATTAACTTGTTTTGTTATTTCAATTTTCGTATAAATCTAAATCCCCCTTTACTTTAATGTCCAACTTAGTTAGAAATCAATTTAGTTTGTGTTTATGAGTGTTTTGATTCATTTTATTTCCCAATTTCGTCCAAATTCACCAAAGTGCTCAAAACTGCCCAGAAAGTGATTTTAAGGCAGTTTTGAGTGTTTTGGGTGATGTTTGAGTCTTTTGGTTTGTTTTAATGTTTTAAGTGTGTAGTTTTACATTCTTTGAGTTAGTTTAGTGTTTTATATTATGTTTTTACGTTCTTGAGTCAAGTTATTACTTAATTTCGTCCAAATTTGTGTTTGTGCTCAAATCTGCCCAGAAAGTGGTTTTTAGGCAGATTTGAGTGTGTTTGTGTTGTTTTGAGTCTTTTGGTTTGTCTTAGTGTTTTAAAGTTTAGTTTTGCATTCTTTGAGTCTAGTATAGTGTTTCATATTGTTATTTTACGTTTTTGAGTCAAATCCAAGTGATTAACAATCCCTCCTAATCCTCGGTCCAGAACGATCCCTACTTATACATATACTACAATTTGACGAAAAGAGGGTTTAATTTATGCGCGTATAATTCTCGCATCAGTTAGGTTGAGAACTAAAAGCAGGCATGGTGCAAATAGTTCTTCGGGAGGGTATATCCAGTAGTTGAGGCAGAGGAAAAAGATGAACAGTAAAATCTTTAGAGGGAACATTTTTTTTGTTTTCGTTCGGCGAAAAGGAATGATTTCTTTCAGCGAAGAGAGATGAGAAATGGTTATATTTAGAGAGTCGTGCTGATAACGTATTATAAATATGTCAAAGTTAAAGAGATAACCTTTACTAGTGATATGTATGTTTTGATTGCAGTCGCGTGCTCTATTTATAAAGCAACTCACATTATTACATTTTGAAATTTACATCACATGACTTTGAAAATACGATCTTTTTGTTTGCAAAGTCTACATCATATTTGTGGGCATTGAAAAATTTGTGTGTGGGCATTCATAACAATGCCAATGTTTTCAACAATAACATAGAAATAGATTGATAATTTCTTCTTTTATTTATTTTATTTTATTTTTATCAAAACCCTAATGGAATTTCATGAATTATGGTGAAATTTCGACCCTACTTAGTGTGTCGAAACCCTAATTCAATTTCACGAACATTGGCAGTCTCCGTTTGGCATAGTCACATGTCAGGCTTTTGTCTTTAAATTTAACGACAATTCCCTTCAGAACTTAACGTCTTTAATTTTCCTGTCGTCGGCCATCGTGATCTGCTGCCGGAATCACTGCCAGAAACTACAGAATTCTAGATTTTGTCCAAAGCTTCCAAGTAACGAGGACTAAACTTCCCTCGTTTGCCGAATCTTACCACTCCTTCCTATGGTGGTAATTTCAGGAATACACTATCATCTACATTATATTGTTGATTTTTAGAATGTCCATCAGCAATACTCTTCTATTTGTGTTGTGCTATCTTCGGATTTCTCCTTATCATTTTCATCTTTTTGTGGCATCATCCATAAGTTCTAGACCCAAATAGTCTATTCTTCAACTTCATTTCAACACAAAGAAGTTTTGCAAGACTTACAAAGAAATTTTGCAATCTCTTATCACTTCTAAACAGGAATAGGAAGCAGTTGAGATAACCTTTTTTTGTCCTTCAACTTTAACTTGTTGACAAATCAAACATATTTTCACATATTAAGCAATATCATTTTTCATACCTGACCAATAGTATGATACATCTTGGTAGAGCCATGATGCATAACATAGGCTGAAATATGTTCTTCATCTAAGGTATCTAACTTAAAAATAAGCTAGTATAGTTCCATTATTCTCCTTTCCAATTGAACTCCAATTTTTCTCAGCTTAACAAGAATAGGTAGATGAACTTCATGAAGTAAGTACTTATGAATAAGAGCATTAACTATCACATTAGCAAGATCAGGGTGATATTCGATCATACAGTTGTCATCATTGATTAGCTCCATCCATCTTTTTTGTCTCAGATTAAGATCTTTCTGGTCAAACAAATACTTCAAACTATTGTGATAAGTAAAGACATGACTGTAAACACGAAAATTCCTGATGACGAATGAGACAAGAACACGTGTACAAAATATATTTTGTATTAATGATTTTGGGGTTACAATCTCTTTGTAATTTGATCATCTGATTCGATCTCCGTAAGGTGTTGATTTGTGGATGTGCAATTGATCCAAGGGTCGTCGAGGCTTTATCTTGGATGAATGGTTTGAAGTTTCTTTAAGGGCCATTAGGGCTTGATCTTGATGGTTGAGGGAAGTTTCTTCAAGGGCCTTCAGGGCTTGATCTTTGAAGGTTGATGAACAGGTCTTCAAGGGGCTTTTGGGCTCGATCTTGAATAATGGTTGTGCGGGTTTCTTCAAGGGGCTTTTGGGCTTGATCTTGAAGGTTGATGGATGAGCGGATCTTCAAGGGCTTTTGGGCTTGATCTTGAAGAATGGTGATGAACGGATCTTCAAGGGCTTTTAGGCTTGATTTTGAAGAATGGTTGGATGTGTGGATTTGTTGACGTTGTTGATCAAAAGGGCCGTTAGGGCTTAATCTTAGGATGAATGGATGATGAACGGTGAATACTTTCTTCAAGGGCCGGCATGATCTTGAAGGAGGATTTGACGAAGATCGAAGAGAGCTTTCTTGATCATTCGAGATTTGCTTGAGAGCTTTAGTCTCAAAGCTTTAGGGTATTCGTGTGATATCAATTGCCCTCCCAAAATGAATGCCTTGGCTTCCTATTTATAGAATTCCAAAACTTGATTTTTGGATTTAAATAATCAGATGAAATAAATCATTTCTGTCAGGTATTGACACGTGTCCTATTTGATGACTTTTCCAATTTATTTCGATTTTTCGTTGAGTCACACGCTACGTGTAAAATTTATGTGACACATGAGTGTTGAAATTTTAATTATTGGTCAACATTCATTTCATCGAAATTTCGATGTCTACAAATGCCCCCACATCAAGGCGTGTTACATACATGTGCTTGTCACGTGTCGGAGATGCGTTTTGAAGTCCCTTAATGTAGATGTTGATCCAAGGGCCGTCAAGGCTTGATCTTGAAATGGATTGAAAGTTTTCTTCAAGGGCCACTGAAGCTTGATTTTGAATTGGGCTGAAAGTTTTCTTCAAGTGCCGTTGAGGCTTGTTCTTGAATTTTGTTTGAAATTTCTTCAAGGGCTGTCGAGGTTAGATCTTGAATGAAATTGGACCATAAGGAGCTTCACGTGGTAGATCTTTGCGCTTGTTGACTTTCTATAGCTTTGATCTTGAATGGGGTTGGAGGATTTTTTGCTTTCCTCTAATCGTTGACTTTCCACAAGCTTATTCTTGAACTGGGCTGGAGATCTGAGCAAGTAAGAAGAGAGTTCCTTGGTGGTGGTGATCTGATGGCGTTACATGGCAAGGCTTTGACCTTCGGCGACGGTGCAATCGAATGGTTGTTGAAGTTTCTCAAGCTCTTTGATTAGAGCAACAATGCCGAGCTTGGATTTGACTCAGATACCTCTATCTGGATCATGCGGTTCTGCAAGGAAAGGTGCCACGCTATGCTGCATTCTTCTCTGCTTATTTTATTTTATTTTATTTTTTTGCATGGCCGAAGTGGTATGCAGCCTTTTGCCTTTAAATGGTCATTTAAAGCATCACTTCTTAGCGACTCATCCATGCTTGGCAGCTTTAGCATAAAGAGCCGGCATCATATCAACTGTTCTGAAGTATTTTCTGGGGAAACTCGAGACTTATTAACAGTTGAAGACGAGCACTCGAGAGCAAGGCTAGGTAAGCAACCAGGCAAAGGTTCCGGGTAATCAGTTCCAGATCGGAAGTTTGATTTCAGGTTCCGACTGATTGCTTTCTTTCTCCTTGTTTTGCAGGTAAGAGCAAGGGTAAAGGAAAAGACAGGGAAAAAGCATGCCATGAGATATCTTTGCTTTCGACCTTGATGATATGAGATACTTTTGCTTTTATAGAAGTAGCTTTCCACAAGTTTAATCTTAAACTGGGCTGGGGGGTTTCTTCTGCCAGAGTTGCACCAAATGTCTGAATTTACTCATTTTATCTGGAGCTGAACTTAATTCAAGGGTGGTGGACACTTGAACTTGAATCGGACTTGTGATTTCTTCAAGGGTCGTCGAGGCTTGTTCTTGAATGAAATGGGACCACGAGCAGCTTCACGAGGTAAGTGATATTCGGCTCCGTTGGGGATGAATCAACATTTATAGTTCACCATGCTTTAGCGAGTCGACTCAAGAATTTAAAGGTTAAAACAAGTCTATCAAATCTAAAGTACATTCGACCCTGATGATATGAGATACTTTTGCATTTGAGGAAGCGGTTGATGAACCGACACGTTTTTTTTTTTTTTTTTTTTTTTTTAGCACGTTTGTCTCCACATGCTTCGATGCATCATTTTCACTTACCTTATCTGTTCTCCAGGCAAATGTGGTATCTTCTTAGGAAGTACATCAATAGTTGAAGATGAGTACTTGAGATCAAGGCTAGGTAAGCAATCAGGGAAGGTCCAGGCAGTCGGTTCTAGATCGGAAGGTTGATTCAATGTGCCGGCTAATTGCTCTTTTTCTCATTGTCTTGCAGGGAAGAACAAAGACAAAGAAAAAGACAGGGAGAAAGCATGATATGAGATACTCTTGCTTTCGACTCTGGTGATATGAGATACTTTTGCTATGGTGTGACTTGTTTACAAAGGTATTCTCGAGGAAGAATAAAACCTGAGTATTTTGAAAGGCTTTGTTAGGAGTGCATTCTCGGAGGTGAGGAAGGGTTGGGCATTTTGTGCAGGTCTGCCTTGCTATGGAGGACAAAGGTCGACATATATGAGTTTCCCACCAACCAGTAGTGGCACTATTCTTTTACTCTTGGCGGCAACCGTTGGGTAATTGAAACAGTAAAATTCACGCGTTTTCAACTTTGTCAAAAATCTTTGACAAAGTTGCCTGTGATTTCTGCAAAGCTGAGGTTGCGTGTGAAATGTGCTGACAAATCCGAAAAAGCCGATCTTTTTTGAAATTCGGAGAGCGGTGCCTCTTCGATCTCTGAGCAAGTGGCCTTGTTGCCTTTTTGATTTCTAAACAAGCGGCCTTGTTGCCTTTTCGATTTCTGAACAAGCAGCCTGGCTTTTGAAACTTGAGGAGAGGTGCCTCTTTGATTTCTGAATAGGCCCTGTTGCCTCTTCTTTTTATAGAGGCATTAATCGTGTTCAAAAACACACTTAGAGAGTTGCTGCCAGTAGGAATTTCCGTCCTTTTGTATTTCTAAAAACTCGATTTACACGACCTCTTCTTCCTTCATCATTCCTGCAAATGGCTTGCCCATCTGACCGTTGTCTTGATTTGAATATTGGGGAATATGCCAACATGCCTTTTCAAGACAACATATGACACCCATCATTCGTATCCCCCAACGGTCATTTTACAGTTGGGGACTCTGTGATGAAGAAGGACATAACCGCTACGGTGGTTGCTAGAAATCTTCTCACCCCCAAGGATAACAGGATCCTTTCCAAGCGGTCTGATGAGCTGGCTGTTCAAGACTCTTTGGCTTTCAGTGTTCAGTGTGTGAGCTTTGTATCAAACATGGACCAACGCTTTCTTACTCGAACTCGTCAAGTTGAGTCACTTATGGCTGAGGTGGCGAGTCTTAAGCAAGAGATTAGAGGGCTTAAGCATGAAAACAGAAAGTTGCACATGCTTGCCAATAGTTACTTAACGAGCATGAAGAGAAAGCTTGACCAACTTCAGGAATTCGAAAGTCGGATTCAGAGTGACCATCAGATGTTTGTGGCTTTACTCCAGAGGCACCTATTGCTTTCGTCCTTTGGAGTTTTACCGAGTGTTGAGGCTCCAAACAATCAATCTCCGCCTCCTCTTCTTCCTGGAGTTCCGCCGAATGATGAGGCTTCACATGAGCAACCTTTGTGAAGGCTCATTTCTGTATTTTTTATTTTATTTATTTATTTATTTATTTTTTCACATATGTAATCACATATCTGTAATTTATCAGAGATATCAATAAATAAGCTTTATTTTATTCAGTGTAACGTGCTAAATATAAGAGAGCATATATATATATATATATATATATTTTTTTTTTTTTTTCACATGGTGCCGGTGCACCATATTGGAAGATATTCTAAGGTTAGTCTAAGTCAAATCCCAAACCCTAGTCGGCAGACATAGGTGTATGTATGGTGCATTGCAGTCCAACAACTAAGTATGGTTGTCATGGTTGTGTATGGCTGTCATAGTTGTCATTCTCACTAATTCAAGGGATTTCTACCTTGCTTTAGTTGTTAGCTGATGGTCCTTACCTTTAGTTGTTGGTAAAGCATAAATCAAGGAAGTGTTGTCCCTTGATTTCTGCTTCGGTTTTCTCCTTTTTCCTTCCGCTCATATATATGAGCTTTCCTTGTATCTTGTTCGATAATAATGAGAAATAGACATTCAAACTTCAATATGGTATCAGAGCAGTGATCTCTATCGATCTGCTTCTGAGTACCGTCTTCCTGTTTCTCCTTCTTCTCTATCATGGCTAAAGGGAGCTCCATGCAAGGCGAAGAAGTAAACTCGCATGCTGCGTCTTCTTCATCTCATCTAGACGTTGATATTAATCCAAATCAACGTCTTAGTTCGGTCCTACTAAATGAGTTCAACTATCTCCAGTGGGAGAGGGCTGTCACACTTGCGTTAGGAGGACGATCGAAGCTTGGTTATGTTAATGGCGCGATTCCAGCGCCTAATATGTCCTCAACATGTTACAATGATTGGCTGTGCAAGGACCAGCTGGTCATGTCATGGCTGCTCAATTCTATGGATCGAAAAATTGCAGAAATCTTCAGTTATGCGGAATCTTCGTACGTTCTCTGGAAAAACCTCAAAGAGATGTATGGGAATTAGAATAACGCAGCTCGAGTGTTCCAGCTAAAGAAGGATATTGCTAGTTTACAACAGGAAGGGAACTCATTTGTGCATCATCTTGGCAAGTTGACCACCATGTGGAATGAGTTGAATGTTTATCGGCCACACACCATTGATGCTGCCGTGCTGATCAAGAGAGCTGAGGAAGATAAAATCTTTCAGCTTCTAGCAAGTTTGAGCTCTGAATACGAAGATCTCAGGAGTCATGTTCTCATGAATCCTGAACTTCCTTCATTCTCAAGTGTGTGTGTCACTATCCAAAGGGAAGAAACTCACAGAAAAATCATGACTGTGGAATTAAAGTCAAATATACCAGAATCTAGGGTATATTTCTCAGACCACAGGGCTAGTGAAGAGAGAAGATATAAAGGAAAGAAACCTATTGTGAAGTGTAGCTATTGTGATACTGGTGGACATGTACGAGACCATTGCTGGATTCTCCATCCTGAACTAAGGCTCAAGCACTCGAGGGATAGCAACAAGAGCTTCACTAGAGGAGCACACAACTCATCACCCAAGGCAAACAATACCATGACTTCTCATTCCGAGGAAGCACAGATGTTCACATCTAATCCGGCCATGCTGATAAATGAATTTGCTGCCTTCCTTCACAAGAAACAAGGTGGTGGGGAGAATGAAGGATCGACCAGTCAGGTTGACAACAAACCAGCTGCTCTACTTGGACAACTTGCTGGTTTTTTGGCTGGGAAAGAAGGCATGACACAACAATATATTCTAGGTATCTTGCGATCCTTCTCGACTGCTCTTAAAATAGGTAATATGCATGATTATTGGATTATAGATTCAGGAGCCACTGACCATATGACCAACAAGTCCACAAATCTGTATGATTTTAAAAAACTTTCATGTCCATCCCAAGTGTCAGTTGCTAATGGCAAGGGTGCCATAGTTGAAGGGAAAGGAAAAATACGTTTGATCTCTAGTAATGTCGAGTCTGAGGTCCTCTACGTTCCTTCATTCCCTTTTCAGCTTTTATCTGTTGGAAAAATCACAAACTCACTAAATTGTACTGCCATCTTCTATAAAAAAATTGTGACTTTTCAGGACATCACTACCAAGAAGACGATTGGTGAAGGTTTTTTTCTAAACGGTCTTTACTACCTTTCCAAGCATGTTCAAACTCCCAAGGCTTTTCAAGTCACCTCAAGCCTGATTCAAGAACAACAACTTTGGCATCGACGCCTTGCACATCCTTCTGATAAAGTCCTATCTTTTTTGTTTCCAAAACTGTGCAAGGTTACAAGTTCTTGTGATGTGTGTCATTTTTCTAAATTCACTAGGTTACCTTTCACATCCTCCCTATCTAGGGCTAGTAATCCTTTTGAAATCGTGCATTCCGATGTTTGGGGACCAGTTTTAGAGTCTTTTGATGGATACAAATACTTTGTAACCTTCGTGGATGATTTCACAAGGATAACTTGGTTATATCTTTTGAAGTTTAAAAGTGAAGTGCTGGAAGTTTTTCAAGATTTTCATAGACTTGTAAACACCCAATTTGCTTCAAATATTCATGTCTTACGATCAGATAATGGCTCCGAATATATGTCCCATAACATGTCTCATTATCTAAGCACACATGGCATATTACATCAAACCAGTTATGTTGGAACACCCCAACAAAACGGGGTAGCAGAAAGGAAGAATAGAGACCTGCTTGAAAAAACTAGGGCACTGATGTTTCACTCGAATGTGCCGAAAAATTTTTGGTCTCAAGGTGTCCTTACAGCTGCATATCTTATCAATAGACTGCCCAGTAAGGTTTTGAATTTTAAATCACCTTATGAGATTCTGAAAGGCAGACAGATAGATTTGTCACACTTACGGGTGTTCGGATGTACATGCTTTGTTCACATTCAAGCACAGAAACGTGACAAGCTAGAACCACGGGCTGCAAAATGTGTTTTCTTAGGCTACTCTTCTACTCAAAAGGGTTACAAATGTTACAATCCCACAACTAGGAAGATGGTTGTTTCAAGAGATGTAAGATTTGAGGAACCAATGCCTTACTTCACCCAACACCTAGACTACTCTCAAGAGGGGGAGAAAATGCTTGACTTGTTTCCAATACCATATCCATATGAAGAAGAAGCAACGGATGTCTTAAGGGACCAAACACTAGATGAGGTCCATTCTCAGCCAGTGACCCTTGATGAAATTATCTCATCTGAACCCTCAAGAAATCCTTCCAATCAAGAGACTGCTCAACTACCAGTGGCCCAACCTCCCACAGTTCGTCGAAATCTTTCCCGTGAGAGGAGACTCCCATCCAAGTTAAATGATTATGTAACTTATAAGTCAGGTACCCCTTAACTTCTGTTATTAATTACAGCAAAGTGTCACCTTCATTTGCTGCATTCCTTAATACAGTTACTGAGACCTATGAACCTCAAAGCTTTCAAGAAGCTAAATTACATAGCGAATGGAGAGCTGCTATGGCAGAAGAGCTTCAAGCTCTTCACGAGAACAACACCTGGACCATCATGAAGCTTCCTAAGGGAAAGAAGGCTGTAGGAAGTCGTTGGGTGTACAAGGTCAAGTTTCATTTAGATGGCACGATTGAAAGACACAAGGCTCGATTGGTTGCTCGTGGATTTACTCAGACTTATGGAGTGGATTACAAAGAGACCTTTGCACCTGTGTCAAAGATGAATACAGTGAGGGTGCTGTTATCTGTTGCCATTAACAATGCATGGCCTCTCTTCCAAATGGACGTTAAAAATGCTTTTTTACATGGGGAACTAGAAGAAGAAGTTTTCATGAAAATTCCTCCGGGTCACCCTCAATCAAACAATCTAGACTTGGTGTGTAGACTTCATAAATCCATTTATGGACTCAAGCAAAGTTCTCGAGCATGGTATGCCAAGCTCAGTCATGTCCTAGAGGGAGTTGGTTTCTCTCGGAGCAATGCAGATTCCTCTCTATTTGTGCGATCGGGCACATCTGGTAAACTTGTTGTGCTTATTTATGTCGATGACCTAATTGTTACAGGTGATAATTGTTGGAAATGTGCCCTAAAACCAATCATATGATGATACTTTATGGACATTTCACATGTTAAACTAATCTAGTTTAATATTAAGGGCAAACATTATTGTTTGAGCCGTCTCGTATAAATGTTATATGCTTAAACGATAAGTCCAAGGAATATGTGATTGGAAGAATGCGATCTAAAGAAGTTAGATTCATGAGACCATTCTTTCGTTGACACATCCTAAACGTTCCTGATCATAGGATTGTCAATTGGGCATTGACAGTCCGTTAAGATCAGTACGTGCTATGTCTTCTCTCAGGGAGAGTGACAAGTCTCGAGTCATTGGTGTGTGTGACATCAAGACAAGCATGTAGGTGCTCAATAGAGAATGAGTTCACTGAACACGATCAACGAGGGGTTCTCATATTCATGTCACATGAGAACTCATGGTTGGGATAATGCAAAGTAGTCATTTGACCTGAGGCATCACAGCTGTCTTGTGGTTAGGTCCTTAATCTTTGATTATGTCAAAGTCACTCCATCAGGAGGGTGTCCACGACATCGTCGGGGTTAAGCCACTTAGCCATGGAGGCAAGTGAATGCGCAACAAGGGATCTCTAACCTTCAAACTGTTTGAGGGAGAATATTCTATGATATGATTTAGAATCTCTGGCCAGAGTATGAATGAGATGTTGGAATGCGTTCCAAATCACATTCAAGGTAATCATATAAGCACAAGACTCACATTGGATAGTAGACATGAATAAACTATCAAACCAAACAATGTGGTCAAGAGTATTGTATTAGAGAAAGACCGTATTTCATTTGTAATCCTAAACTGAATAGGTTCTCCACCTCTTCTGATTAGCTTGGGTAACCATGACATGCTGCTAGGCGTCAACCATGGTTTGTGGAAGCCCTAAAAGTGTATTATCACTAACGGGAGAATTGAAAGTAAGTTTCAATTCACAATCGATTAGAAAGAGTTTTAATCGCCCACTGCCTCGCTAAAAGGAACCTAATGGATCGTTCACCGAGTAAGGTAGAGTTTGAAGAAACAACGGAGATGAGTAAGAATAATTAAATGGTTTAATTATTTATCTAAGGCTAGGATTAATTAATATGTTAATTAATCAAACGAATAAGTTCGTTAAAGACCTCGGGTTAGTTTTTGGCTGCAAGGCCCAATGGGATTTGAATGTCAAGCCCATTAACTCAAGTTGTATGACAACTTGAATAAACAAAGGGCTTGAAAGCCCAATAAACCCTATGGCCGGCCATGTTAGAAGAATAGGGCATTTGGTCCATTAGGTCACTTATTTGAAGGGACTATATAAAGGACTTTATAGCCTAAAATTCATTAAGGGTTATTTTTGGGGAAAGGATGAGAATACAAGCTCTCTTTTCTCTCTAAAATTTCGGCCACCTTGGAGGGATCATCTAGCAATCAAATTCCTCCAAGGTCACTCATTTCTTCTTCATTATGCCTTGGTGATGAATCATTAGAGGTTCTCAATTTTGGGAACTTGGAGAAACCTTTTCATCCATCCAAATCCATGGATCTAAGATGCAAGGAATGAAGGCCCTCTCTTTGGGTGATTAGCCTTTGCTTATGCAAAGAGGAATCTACAAAGGTATTGATTTCTCAACTCACTTTGTTTTGAGTTGAGTCTTGGTTCACCTATCTACTAGGCTTTGAAGTTCATGGGTTAAGTTTTGTTTTTGAGTGCATATAAACATGATTCCGCCTTTTAATTGTTAATTGCATGTTGTTGATGTTGCTCAAATGAACTTGTTTTTCACAAATTCTCCTTCTAGTGGTATCAGAGCCTAAGTCTAGTAGTTGGTGAATCCTTTTGGGTTTTGTAGTTCATAGTTTGTGATTTGAATGTTGTAATTGTTACAAGCTTTATTCTTGCTTCTTTGAATGTAAATTTTGTTAGAAAATTTGCCATCTCAAATGTTGTAGATGTAGTTCATATGAGCATGAATTTTGGAGCTAAATTTTGGTGCCATGTTTTTGGGGAAATTCGGCCAAATCCAAAGGGTGGATTTTTGGGTTCTTGTTTGACTTGTTAAAAGTGTTTTAAAGTGACTTTTGGAACCCCTATGTACCCTAGTATGGTTGTATGTTATTTCCCTTAAGTTTGAGTGGTTTTGGTATGTTTTTGGGTGAAGAATGTTCATGGAGCTCTTATGGGTTTTCATGGATGTTCTTCATTGTTCTTGATATGTTCTTGCCAAGAACAAAAGGTTTGGTGTTTTGATTCAAAGTTTTGATTTATTTCATAAAGTTTTTGTTTTGAAATATTTCTTATGTTTAAATATCTTAGATATTTGTTTTGAAAAATTAAAGAAATTTTAGTGGGTAGGTGTGTAATGATTTATTCCATTTCACCCACCCCACTTACAAAAAACTTAGAAATTTTTTTTAATACTTTGCTTCAATGGCCGGCCACCCTACTCAATTAGGGTCCTTGTGGGGCTTTTATGCAATTACATAAAGTTTTGATACTTTTGTGTATTTGTAGTTTGACCCAAAAGTTTACGTTTTTACGTAAAGGTCCAAAATCACTAAAAGGACAAATTGTTTTGCTCCTTTAATGAAGTTTTAGCTTTTGTGGAAATTTTTGGGTTCTAGTTGTAATTACATGAAGTAGTGGACTTTTGTGTTTTTACAAAGTGACCCCAAAAGTTTTTGTTTTAACATAGTGACCCAAATTGTTGTGGTCATTGTTTTTGGCCCAAAACAAAATGAGAACAAAAATTGTTTTGTCTCTTTAAATGAGAATTGGATTTTCATTTCATTTAGCTCCATTTAAATCAATTCTATGGATACAAAAACCAAATGAAAATGTTGCATTCATGTTTAATTAGTTAAAGCGTTAATTAATTAAAGAAAGGGTGATTATGAACCTTAGCCTACGATAATTGAGCTATGTGAAAGGCCGTTTCAAATTTGTTTGAACCGTGGGAATGTGTAGATTAAATTTTGGTTGTAATTTGATATGATCAATTGTTGTAAAAGAGCATAAGCTCTTCTTTACTTTAAAGTAATTTGATTTGATCAATTGTTGTAAAAGAGCATAAGCTCTTATTTACTTTGAAGTACTCCTTTCTTGTTTTATTCGATATGCATGAAATTGGAGTAGTTGGGTCCAACGCCCAATAAGACAACACGCCTTAATGTGATTAAACGCGTAACTAAAATCAATCACCATCCCTAGACCGAGATTCAACACTAGGCTCGTGTTGAATCGAATCAAAGGTTCATAGTCATCCTAAGGCCCTAAGGCAACTATATAGTCCATCAATGAATGCAAATCTTATGTTAGTAGTACCATATAGTCTTGCTTTAAAAACCGTTTTAAAAGCATAGTGGGAGTATTATATACTACTAAATCAATCATATGGACCAATAGTTGTAATAGGACCAAAATGTTTTAATTGGATTAAAATGTATGTTTATATGTGATGAGACCTAAAAACCCTCAACCAAATGATTATTAAGTTGATAAGCGAGAGATGCTTTGAATATCTCTTCGTAGGCCTTCCACCGTGGTGGGCTCCAATCGTTTGTGACTCATGCACCGGCTTCACCCTATAATGGGGAAGTACAAAGTATGTGCTTACATCCAGGAGGAGTCCATAAACATATGATGAGGTGAGTGTAGACAACGAGTATGACCAACATGATATAATTCTGAGGTTGTGCTTCAACCTCTACATAAACTAAGCATGGTGGGAATAACTTAACTAAGTGCAATGGTGCCAACATGATATAATTCTGAGGCATTTATTCTCTAGAGGCCAAACTAGATGGGTAATTACAAGAGTTGTAAATGACTAAAGTGTTATTCTCTCATCATTATTTTTGCTAACCAACATGATATAATTCTGAGGTGGCCTTGGTAATGGTGAGTCTCCCATACCCCGCTAAGAGTTCAACAAAACTCTCGAATTCCGATGAGGGATATGGAATTTGCCAAAAATAGTGGGTGTTGCTATTTTGATTTAAAGACCCGGATCAAATAGCTTAAAATCAATCAATTTATATTCGTTATGTATTTGTTTACCAATATATTTGCAAACGCTATCCAAAAATTGACAAAGAAAAACCGAACGCTTAAGTTTCCGAACTTGGTACCACAATCCCATAGATTGTCTTGAATGGATTGTAAAAGTGCCCAAGTAGTCTCATCCTCACAATCTTCCTATTGATAATGTATCAATGGAAGAACATGTTAGATAAGTCTATCATGAAGAGGACAATGCAAACTCTAGTGCTTGTCTCTTTGTTACACGAACAAGGAACTTGAGAAGTAAGCACAAGGGCATGGACACTTTATGTGCCATGATTCTTCACTTACAAATTGTTGTATGAAGAAATGAGAGTTGCCTTGAACAACTCTTGAAAGTTTGTTATTATGTTTAGAACATAATGGTTGGTTGACAAAAATAGTCCATCAACATGGACTTATGATGATTTTGAATCATTGAATGTTGAAGTGTCAAAACACTTAACGAGACGGAAACTAGGCAAGGACTTCACCTTTGTGTTCCTATCCTAATGGTTCACTAAGTTTATTGTAAACTATATAGTGAACAATAACCGCACGCTCTCCAAATCGTTTGATGTGTATAACACATTTGAAATAAGTTTCAAGAGAGATAGTGGGAGTTTAGGGACCATGACTATTGTAGTCAAAAGGGAAGTCAAATGAAGAAGGCAAAATAACTCCAAGGGAACAAACTTTCTTTATGAAAGGATGGACATTGGAAGGGGTATTTGCAAGAAATGTCTTGCAAGTGTCAAGAACACACCTTTCGAAGGTGTTGTAAAATGTTCTTGAATAATTCAAAACAGTTGGTTCTTCTACTTGAATACATGATTCTGTATTAGCAACTATGTTTTACAATCGTTGTAAAAGTGTGGCTAATAAGAAGTAGAAGATAAATGAGAGAAGAGAAAGTACTTCACATTCGAAACGTGAATCAAATATAGATCTCTGCGAAAGCGGATTGTACTTACTTCCTCATATGAACTACCAAAGAAATTGGAAAAACTAAAGATTGTCTTTACGTCCCAATTTTAAGGAACTTAATTCCGTCACTATTGTAGAGATGGATGAATGTTTTGTTTGACAAAACATTGTTCTTTATTAATGAATGATTAGATTATGGTAATCTAATTAATTGTCTCTATAGTAGAGATGATGTGGTAGTGTTAACTGTTTAAGAATATAACGATGCTTAAAACCCAAAAGGTTGCAAGGTAGTGACTAATCCCAACTGAGTTGTGATACCTCTAAAACATAAATTACGAGTTGGTAATAGATGGATGCATTGGATCGTTAGATCCGGATCCAATACCTTCTTGTTATATTGTATAGAGGCGAAATGTTCGAATCTTTATTCTTTTGGAAAGAAGAAAGAATCACAAAGTTGTTAAGGAAAATTCACTTAGATGTTAGTGGCACTTGTCCACAACATAATACTACTCATGTTGTATGACATTCACCGAAGATCACTCTCGGTTGGACTATAGTTTACTTTGAATAAACACAAGTCCGAATACTTTGCAAAAGGTTTCAAAGAATTCAAGAAATGTAAGTTGATGAGTAAGACGTCTAAAGAATTTACCTCCTTAGATTTGATCCAAGGAAAAGTAACACTTTAGATGAGTTTCCTTGAAAGATATCAAGGAAAATAGCATCATAAGATAATGTATTTCTCCATTAGGAGAAGAACGAACTTGAATAAGATTTAGTTCGTTGGATGTTATCTATTACCCATATATAGGATATATATACTTCTAAAACAATATGATTGTCAATTAGAAGATCTTCCAAAATTTTCATAACTCCATAAGATGTAGTTGGAAAGAAAGACAAATCTTAAACATGTTAAGATTTGGGGTTGTGTGCTAATAAGCAATATTTGTTTGATATGATCAACAAATATAACAACCTAGTTCCTACACCACAAGCTCCAAGGTAGTCGAGAAGGATTTATAAATCGTCTCAGTTGAATGGTTTGAACTTTATGACTATGTCATAGAGTTACACCTCTTAATTCGAAAGAAATAAGAATGAAAATCCTTATGACTACACTTAGTGGGAGCTATAAGCATCTTATGAGAAAAAGGATCAAATCGTTTGATTTCTCATAAAGATGTAAATGAATCTTTTGTTTACTAGGTTTACAAAAGATTAGTGGGAGTTAATCATATTCCTAAATTTGAATATATATACATGATATATATTAATTTTGAAAATGAAAGGAATTCTTCATCGTTAAAGTTATGACTTTAAACATTCTATAATGATAGAATGTATATGGGAGACATAGTCTATATACATGGGATGGAAATCTATAATGATTTCAAGATATAATTGGATTATATCAATCCCTAAAATAGACAAGAGATGCTAGGAAGTTTCTCATATGATGATAAACTTCAATTAGAATGACAATTCTAGTGAGACTAGGAAGTTATTCTTCTCAAAGGGAATGTACCCTTTGACTCCCAAAGAAATAAATAGAATCCTTTATGCATACGCAGAAAGGTGATTTATGTATTTCATATTGTATGAAAACATTGATATCAGTTGTACCTAGAACGGTACAAGATGATATCAGTGCAAGCCCAGGATCAGAACCATGGCAACTGTCAAGTGAATCCTTAGGTATTTAAGAAATACTAATGATGGATTCCTCAAGAATGAGGAAGAATTAGAGTAACGTAATGGAAGCGTAAATGTATTAGATTATGAATCTAATCCATCATAGAATATCTCTTCATTATGAATGAAGTGATAATGAGATATCTCTTTATTATGACTAAAGAGATATTTGGGTGGAAACGTTAAAAGTAATGACTTTAATGTGTTCCATCATGTATGCAAAATATATTGCCATATAGAAGCTTACAACATTGTTGTTTGGATGGGAAAGTTCATTTATGAACTCTCCATTCGGTTCCAACCAGAAAGTGTATGACACTAATGGGGCGATAGCTCAAGCCAGGGAATCAAGGTCTCATCAAGGTCCGAACTCAAATGAGAGACTGAACCACATGATTGAGAATCATGTATAATGGTGACGTCGTTATTCTCAAGGTTGCTTCTATGGATAACATATAGATATCCATTGTCTAGGCCTACTACTCAGCCATTTATGAAATGACTACAGAAGAGGTATCATCACTGATGACTAAGCTGATTGGCTCTAGTGCAAGTGGGAGATTGTTGGAAATGTGCCCTAAAACCAATCATATGATGATACTTTATGGACATTTCACATGTTAAACTAATCTAGTTTAATATTAAGGGCAAACATTATTGTTTGAGCCGTCTCGTATAAATGTTATATGCTTAAACGATAAGTCCAAGGAATATGTGATTGGAAGAATGCGATCTAAAGAAGTTAGATTCATGAGACCATTCTTTCGTTGACACATCCTAAACGTTCCTGATCATAGGATTGTCAATTGGGCATTGACAGTCCGTTAAGATCAGTACGTGCTATGTCTTCTCTCAGGGAGAGTGACAAGTCTCGAGTCATTGGTGTGTGTGACATCAAGACAAGCATGTAGGTGCTCAATAGAGAATGAGTTCACTGAACACGATCAACGAGGGGTTCTCATATTCATGTCACATGAGAACTCATGGTTGGGATAATGCAAAGTAGTCCTTTGACCTGAGGCATCACAGCTGTCTTGTGGTTAGGTCCTTAATCTTTGATTATGTCAAAGTCACTCCATCAGGAGGGTGTCCACGACATCGTCGGGGTTAAGCCACTTAGCCATGGAGGCAAGTGAATGCGCAACAAGGGATCTCTAACCTTCAAACTGTTTGAGGGAGAATATTCTATGATATGATTTAGAATCTCTGGCCAGAGTATGAATGAGATGTTGGAATGCGTTCCAAATCACATTCAAGGTAATCATATAAGCACAAGACTCACATTGGATAGTAGACATGAATAAACTATCAAACCAAACAATGTGGTCAAGAGTATTGTATTAGAGAAAGACCGTATTGCATTTGTAATCCTAAACTGAATAGGTTCTCCACCTCTTCTGATTAGCTTGGGTAACCATGACATGCTGCTAGGCGTCAACCATGGTTTGTGGAAGCCCTAAAAGTGTATTATCACTAACGGGAGAATTGAAAGTAAGTTTCAATTCACAATCGATTAGAAAGAGTTTTAATCGCCCACTGCCTCGCTAAAAGGAACCTAATGGATCGTTCACCGAGTAAGGTAGAGTTTGAAGAAACAACGGAGATGAGTAAGAATAATTAAATGGTTTAATTATTTATCTAAGGCTAGGATTAATTAATATGTTAATTAATCAAACGAATAAGTTCGTTAAAGACCTCGGGTTAGTTTTTGGCCGCAAGGCCCAATGGGATTTGAATGTCAAGCCCATTAACTCAAGTTGTATGACAACTTGAATAAACAAAGGGCTTGAAAGCCCAATAAACCCTATGGCCGGCCATGTTAGAAGAATAGGGCATTTGGTCCATTAGGTCACTTATTTGAAGGGACTATATAAAGGACTTTATAGCCTAAAATTCATTAAGGGTTATTTTTGGGGAAAGGATGAGAATACAAGCTCTCTTTTCTCTCTAAAATTTCAGCCACCTTGGAGGGATCATCTAGCAATTAAACTCCTCCAAGGTCACTCATTTCTTCTTCATTATGCCTTGGTGATGAATCATTAGAGGTTCTCAATTTTGGGAACTTGGAGAAACCTTTTCATCCATCCAAATCCATGGATCTAAGATGCAAGGAATGAAGGCCCTCTCTTTGGGTGATTAGCCTTTGCTTATGCAAAGAGGAATCTACAAAGGTATTGATTTCTCAACTCACTTTGTTTTGAGTTGAGTCTTGGTTCACCTATCTACTAGGCTTTGAAGTTCATGGGTTAAGTTTTGTTTTTGAGTGCATATAAACATGATTCCGCCTTTTAATTGTTAATTGCATGTTGTTGATGTTGCTCAAATGAACTTGTTTTTCACAAATTTTCCTTCTAGTAAACTTGTTGTGCTTATTTATGTCGATGACCTAATTGTTACAGGTGATAATGTTTCTGAGATTAGTGCTCTTAAGCAATATCTCAGTCACAAATTTGCTATCAAAGATCTCGGCACTCTTAAATATTTCTTAGGAATCGAGGTAGCACATTCCCATAAGGGCTGTTTTCTAAATCAGCGCAAGTACATCATTGATCTTCTTCATGAGGCAAACATGACAGATTGTAAACCTGCTCGGACACCCTTGAATAGCAACCTGAAGCTGCAGTTTCATGGTGATCTCATTCCTAATATAGAGTATTATCAGCGACTGGTTGGCAAGCTTATTTACCTAACTATCACTCGTCTTGATATAGCATATGCTGTGAGCCTTGTTAGTCAGTTCATGCATGCTCCAAACATAGATCACATAAAGATTGTTCACCGTGTGCTCCGCTATCTGAAGGGTTCCATTGGTAGAGGGATCTTCATGCGCAATAATGGTCATACTCAGATCTCAGGATATACAGATGCAGATTGGGCAGGGAACTCTCTCGATCGCAAGTCTATCACTGGTTTTTGCACATTCGTAGGAGGTAATCTTGTCACCTGGAAGAGCAAAAAACAAAGTGTGGTTGCACACTCAAGTGCAGAAGCGGAATATCGTGCTATGGCTTCAACGGCATGTGAACTTACTTGGCTCAAAACTCTACTCTTGGATCTAGGGTTTCCTCATCCGCAACCTATGTCTCTTCATTGTGACAATCAAGCAGCAATGCACATCACATCAAATCCTGTCTTCCATGAGCGAACTAAACACATTGAAGTTGACTGTCACTATGTTAGGAATCAAGTGCAGTCCAAGGTAATTGCTACACATTTCGTTCGCAGCCATGATCAGCTTGCAGATATCTTCACCAAAGGACTGTCATTTACCACTTTTCATCACCTCCTATCCAAGCTCGGATCAATTGATCCCTTTGATCCAGCTTGAGGGGGAGTATTGGAAGATATTCTAGGGTTAGTCTAAGTCAAATCCCAAACCCTAGTCGGCAGACATAGGTGTATGTATGGTGCATTGCAGTCCAACAACTAAGTATGGTTGTCATGGTTGTGTATGGCTGTCGTAGTTGTCATTCTCACTAATTCAAGGGATTTCTACCTTGCTTTAGTTGTTAGCTGATGGTCCTTACCTTTAGTTGTTGGTAAAGCATAAATCAAGGAAGTGTTGTCCCTTGATTTCTGCTTCGGTTTTCTCCTTTTTCCTTCCGCTCATATATATGAGCTTTCCTTGTATCTTGTTCGATAATAATGAGAAATAGACATTCAAACTTCAATACACCAAGATCCTTTTTTTATTATATTTTTATTTTTTTTGTTTTCTTTGCTTTCGGTGGTGCTGATCCACCAAGATTCCACCTTTTCTTCTTCTTTCCAGACTGGTGTGTCCCCTTTCTTTTTTTTTATATATATTCTCCATATGGTGCAGGGAGGAAATGCAGAGGAGCTTGGAGTAACAGGAGGTAAGAGACGGAGAAGGTCTTTGGGTGTGAGTTGACAAACTTTGGTTTTGTCAATCACATTCAAAGGCAGCAGCAGAGGCAAGCAGATGTGAGTTGACAAACTTTGGTTTTGTTAATCACATTCACAGGTAGCGGCCATGGCGGAAGTGTAGAGGTAGCCAGAGCTTGAGGTGGTGCAAAGCGTTGAGCTTCACGATTGGCTAATAGTTTGACAGCGGTCACTGAAGATCTTTGAGCTCGAGGTTGTTGGTAGCGGCGAGGAGGCTTGTAGAGCAGGAGGATGCAGCTTCAGTGGAGGTGCATTAAGGTAGTGCAAAGTGTTGAGCTTCACAACCGGCTAGTCGTTTAACAGTGGTCACTGAAGTTCTTCGACGACTTTGATCATGACGGCCAGAGTGACGAGCTTGAGGTTATTGGCAGCGGCTAGGAGACAGAAGAAGAAGCTATTCCTTCTGTTCTGCCATAGAAGATGAACCTCCGAAATCCAAAGCTCCACCATTACCATCACTGAGCACAGCCACTGACAACAGCCATTACACATCGCCTCCTCCGTTCGATCAATGAATTCAATCAGCACACTGGCATCATATCTTTTCACAAGAGGGCGGAAGACAGGGTCATCCAGAAGAGCCTTGTTAGTTGGAAGCATCAGAAGACCCTCACGCTTTCCTTCACCAAATCGTCACCATGCTCCGACCTCTGCAACTCCATAAGTTTCTTAATCAAACCCCTCCTCTAGCATCGCATCAATAGCCCCCTCGATTGATTCGAATTTGATTTCCGTCTAAGGCGTTGTGCACAATATGCGCTCTAAACCCAACAGGTTCACGATTCTTTGCTAAATTCACATCCCTGCAAGATTTGAAGCCTTTCCTTCTGCAAAATCAACAATTTTGCAATCTGGGTTGCAGTAGAGTTCTGATTTCGATGCGTCTTTCACTCTATCCGATGGAATTATCCTGGAGAATCTCGTTGGAAAGTTCACGAATCGAAGAATGGTTTTGGGAACAGCGTGACTGCCGTTGGTGTTGTTGAAGCGTCTGCACTGCCCTTCTTTGTTAGATTCTCACAATGTTTCTTCAAGAACTTACGGTCCTTCGCCATTTGCTTCAATGTTGTCCTTACTCTTATGTTCTGAAACTAGACTTCCATTTGTCTAGGCCAAAGCCCAAGCTGTTTGGCCAACGCCAATTTTTTGCTTAGGGTTGAGAGTGTTGAGCTGCTTGAAACTCTCTTCGAGAATGGTGGACTAATCTGAGTTTCTTTCTGCACGCCTCGTTATTTCCATCGTCGTCGTCCGGGGCATCCGAGTGGTCCTCTTTTTCTCCGCCCTCCACATCGCACTTGGCAATCTTGGGTTTGGATTCAGCGTTCAAGGTGTGGGTGGTCTTATTATTGGCGATGTCGACTTCGAGCAAGTTGTGGTTCTCAAGGCAGCTGGAGCTGTATACGTAGTCGATTGATTGGGCCTTGCAGAGCTTGCCGAGGAGGCCGTCGATCCAACTCGTGTGGCATAGATCAAAAACTTGAGCGGCTTCTTGGCACCATGGGGATTAAAGAAAGAGACTGATGTGGCTGATGATGATGTTGTGTTGGCGAGATTGACTGTGCCAATGTGGAAGGAGCTCGATGAAGAAAGTGGTGAGGATAGGCTATCTTTTTGAATTCTTGAGGCCTTGAGCTGTGGTGTACTCCATTTGATTTAGTGGATATTTTGTCATGGGCCTTGAGGTTTAGAGGGTCCAAGAGGCCTCCAAGAGGCCATTCTAGTTGTTTGGGCCGAGAATATATATATATATATATATATTTTTTTTTTAAAAAACCGTATTTTATTTTTCTTTTTTATTTATTTTTATTATTTATTATTTATTTGTTTTTTTATTATTATTATTTTTTTTAATTTGTTTACTTATTCAGTATATTGATGAATTTCTTTGCTTGTTTCGACGAAGGTTCTTTTGCTCGTGCTTGGAGCTTGTTCCAGTGCGTCACTTTTACCGTGTGGGGTTGTGCAAAAGACTGCAGCGAGTTTATGCTGTGTAGTGCCTTTTGGTGATGACTTTCTTCGGTGGTGACTTCGTTGTGCCTCTTGCCATTGCTTGGAATGACTGTTTTGTAGTTGTCTTCTTTGCTGTGCTTGCTGCACCGTTGTCGTTGCATTGTTCGCTGCACATCATTACACTGTCCGTCGTCCTGCTGCTTGGAGTTTGTTGCAGTGTATCACCTTTTGCTGTGTGGTGCTGTGCAAAAGACTACATCGGGGTTTCGCTGTGTAATGTCTTTTGGTCACAGCTTTCCCTCGGTGGTGACGTTGCTGCTCATTTTTTTTTTTTTTTTTTTTGGTAATAAGGCTTTGTAACCAAATCCTTCCTTTAAAGAAATAAAGTATCCATATTTTGAATTTGCTCTTTATTCTTCAAAGTGTTTGTTTTTTTTGTTGATGATGATTTTGCCATACACAGTTTATGCTCTTGCAGGCCAGAAGCGTTTGTTGTCGCCTTTTACGCTTGTGTGGACAAGGAGCTTTTGGTGCCGTTTGCAGTTTCAGCTCATGCAGGCAAAGAGCTTTTGGTGCCGTTTGCAGTTTCAGGTCATGCAGGCAAGGAACGTTTGTTGCCGTTTGCAGTTTCAACTCGTGCGGGCAAGGAGCATTGTGCTGTGTACAGTTTAGGCTCATTCAGGCGATGAGCATTTGTTGTCGCCTTTTAGGCTCATGCGAACGAGGAGCTTTGTGAATTTGTCAAACGATCTTGGAGAGGCATTCCTTGCAATCTTCATAGCAAAGAGTCTTGATCGAGTAATTGAAGAAGTCTTTGGGGAAGAAATCACGCACCGTGATGGCAACAGACGATCTTTGTGTCACAATTTCATCATCTTCAACACTTTCATGTAGCTTTGGAGGTTGACGAGAGCTACTTTGCCCCCTTTCTGATTGGTGAACTTGTGGAGGAAACGTATGCTTCTTGTACATTTTCTTTGAAGTGACATGAGTCCATCCTTTAACTTCACTTGACTTGACTAACATGGTTTTGGAGCATGCCCCCCAATAGTTGAGGTGAAGATTTTGAGTCGAAAAAGCCAGAAATGACGGTGGTATAGTTTGACTTCACCACATCGTCAAGATCTAGCTCGATGATTCCTTTTTGAGCCAGCTTCATGATGAGATTTTTCAGCATAAAGCACTTTTTCGTCGAATGACTGATGAAGAGGTGGAATTTATAGTACCTTGGACGGTCAATACGATTCATCTTTTCCAGCCATCTGCACTCAGGTAGGTCGATCACCTTCTTGTCAAGTAAGTCTTTCAACATGGCAACCACATCAGAGTCGGGGAATGGATAAGTCTTCTCCTCAAGCTCCTTCAAAGTGTGTCTACGCATCTCTTGATCATGAAAAGCTTCGGTTTGAATTGCCTTGCCTCGTGTAGAGATTTTGACTGGAGTTGTGCTGATCATCATTGCTTCCTTGGTGGGTTTCCACGCAGCCTTATCCACCTTTGGCCCCAAAACTTTGTAGTCGGCGATCGATTCTTTCTTTCCATGATGGGCGATGCTTAACTCCATATCATGGGCACGGGTGGCTAACTCCTCAAAGGTTCTTGGTTTGATGCCTTGAAGGATCTAGTGTAGTCCCCACTGCATGCCTTGAACGCACATCTTAATGGCGAAGGTTTTAGAAAGCTGATCTTTGCAGTCCAGACTTAATGAACGCCATCTATTGATGTAGTCGACAATAGGTTCATCCTTCCACTATTTCGTACTGGTCATCTCTAGCATGCTTATAGTGCGGCGAGTGCTGTAGAAGCGGTTAAGGAATTCCCTTTCTAGTTGATCCTAACTGTTGATAGACTCAGGCTCGAGGTCGGTGTACCAGTCAAAGGCGTTACCTTTTAGCGAGCACACGAACTGCTTGACGATGTAGTCTCATTTTGTCCCAACATTGTTGCAAGTTTCAATGAAATGGGCGACATGTTGCTTTGGGTTTCCTTTTTCGTCAAATGGCATGAACTTTGGTGGTTGACACCCTGACGGCATATGCAAGCTATCAATCCTCTTGGTGTATGGCTTTGAGTATAGCAGTGCATCTCGCGAAGTATTTCCTACCTGTGCTCTGACGGTGCTGGCAATCATATCCTGAAGCTGCTGGATGGAAAGAGATCCCATGAGCGCCATTGCTTGGTCTGGCTCCGGCTTCTCAACGTTTTTCTCCACTAAAGGCTCATCTTCTTCGTTGGTTTCTCTATTTAGTGGCTCAACCTTCGGGTCGCGGTCAACTTTTTCGTCATGCTGCGCCTTCAATCGATTGATGAGTGCGGTGATTTGCAAGTCTTTCTCCTCCGCGATCCTTGTGAGCCTTGCAATTGCTTCACTTATTTGAGCCAGTTGTTCTTCAATAGAGGTAACATCGATGGTCATGACTTGTGCAACCAATAGACACGACTTTTCTTCAGACATCCAGGGTGTTGACGAGGAACCCCATTGGCCATTTTGGGATGTCATCTTGTGCGCCTCAACAGCATGCTTCAGTGCCCTTAGCAAGGTCAGGTTGATGACGGACTCGCGCCTTTGATGCTCCCCTTGCTGGCTTAGCGGTACCAACTTTGAAGCGGCATGTTGAGGAGTGGTTGTGGCGCCAATGGATGCTCCATTCATGGTGGAAGTGCTCAGGCTTCTTCCCTTGGTGGTTGCAAGAACAGTTTGCTCCTTGCTTGATGCCATTGATTTTGGAGGTGGGCTTTGGTTTTCTTAAACGGAGAAAAAGATGAGAGGTAGATATTGTCCTACCGGGCATGCCAAATTTGTAAACACGAAAATTCCTAACGACGAAAGAGACAAGAACGTGTGTACAAAATATATTTTGTATTAATGATTTTGGGGTTACAATCTCTTTGTAATTTGATCCTCTGATTCGATCTCCGTAAGGTGTTGATTTATGGATGTGCGATTGATCCAAGGGCCATCGAGGCTTGATCTTGGATGAACGGTTTGAAGTTTCTTCAAGGGCCATTGGGGCTTGATCTTGAAGGTTGAGGGAAGTTTCTTCAAGGGCCTTCAGGGCTTGATCTTTGAAGGTTGATGAACGGGTCTTCAAGGGGCTTTTGGGCTTGATCTTAAAAGTTGATGGATGATCGGATCTTCAAGGGCTTTTGGGCTTGATCTTGAAGAACGGTTGGATGTGTGGATTTGTTGACGTTGTTGATCCAAAGGGTCGTTGGGGCTTGATCTTAGGATGATGGACGATGAACGATGAACACTTTCTTCAAGGCTGTCGGGGCTTGATCTTGAATTGGTGGAAGTTCTTCAAGGGCAGTCGGGGCTTGATCTTCAAGGAGGATTTGACGAAGAATGAAGAGAGCTTTCTTGATCCTTCGAGATTTGCTTGAGATCTTTAGAGTTTCAAAGCTTCAAGGTTTTGGTGTGATATCAATTGCCCCTCCCAAAATGAATGCCTTGGCTTCCTATTTATAGAATTCCAAAACTTGATTTCTGGATTTAAATAATCAAATTGAATAAATCATTTCTGCCAGGTATTGACACGTGTCCTATTTGATGACTTTTCCGATTTATTTCGATTTTTCGTTAAGTCACATGCAACGTGTAAAATTTATGTGACACATGAGCGTTGAAATTTTAATTATTGGTCAACATTCATTTCATCGAAATTTCGATGTCTACAATAACACGTAATGCTGCCATATGTTTAATGCAAAGACCATCGCTACTACTTTCAGGTCATGGGTTGAATAGTTCTGCTTATGATGTTTCAGCTGTCTAGAAGCATAAGCTATCAGTCTCCCATGTTGCATCAACCCAAACCTTGATGTGAAGTATCAACATAAACTTCAAATTCCTTGCTCTAGTTAGGAAAAGCAAATACTGGTGCCTGGGTGAGAAAATACTTCAATTCTTGGTAACTACCTTCACAACCTTCATTCCACTCAAAAGTTACTCCTTTCGTGTTAACTTAGTAAGTGGGGCAACTATAAAAGAAAAGTCTTCCACAAATCTCCGATAATAGCTTGCAAGACCCAAGAAACTTCTTATCTCTAACATATTTCTTGGTTGCTCCTAATTAACAACTGCATAGATCTTTTACGATCGACAAAGATTCCTTAAGCTGAAATAACATGGCTCAAGAAACCAATATTATCCAATCAAAACTGACACTTGCCAAACTTAGCATAAAGCCTTCTTCGTCTTAACCTTTCCAACACAAGTCTAAGGTGTCTAGCATGGTCTTATTCACTTTTAGAATACACGAGTATATCACCAATGAAGACTATCACAAGTTTGTCTAATATGATTGGAAAACTCTATCATCAAATCCATGAAAGCTGCAGGGGCGTTAATTAAACCAAAAGGCGTAACGAGAAATTCATAATGACCATATCGTGTTTTAAAAGTAATTTTTGGAACATCTTCAGCATGAATCTTCAATTGATGATATCCAGATCTTAAGTCAATTTTAGAGAAAACTTGAGCTCCTCTAAACTGACATAGTCAATGCACAGACGCATGCTCTCATCCTTTTTCTTCACAAACAACATAGGAGCACCACACGGAGAAGTGCTTGGCTGCACAAAACCTTTGTCCACTGACTCTTGCAACTGAACCTTCGGTTCCCTTATTCAGCTGGTGCCATTTGATATGGCGTGAGAGATATTGGATCAGTTCCAGGTAAGAGATCAATGGTATGTTGGATTTATCCAATATAAATCAACCTTTAAGTGGTCTACTACATGTAATAGGAATGTAATATTGGAGAAATAATGTTAATTGTGATTCGATCTCTTAAAGATATTAATCCTATATCATGTGTCTTATATTGGAAATAGGATTGATGGAATCCTTAATTGACTATAATTACGATACTTAACTTAGAGGCTAAGAAAGTAAGTTTAGGTTTCCTTTATGGATGGAAACTCTAGCTTTTAGCCTATATATATAAACACCGGTCCCTATAAGCCCTAGAACACACAACATAATGCTTCCCATAGAGTAGTTGTATTTGGCTAGGTGTTTATAGAAGATCTTGGTGTTGCCGTGCTCTACTACTTTTGTGTTCGATTTCCATGGTCACCATTGGAATCAGGTTAGTCACTCCTTCATTTGTGTTTTAATTGTATAACCTTATAAGACTAATAGTTGGTATCAGAGCCATTGGTTATATAATTAAAACCTATTAAGATTGAAGTTTGATTAAAGTTGTCGAGAAAATTGATGAACTGAGCTTTAAAATTTTAAGCAACGTGTTGAGAGTAAATACAATTGTCTTGAAATTTTGTGCAATTTGTCAACTCACATCCCTTCAATTGCCGTGAGTAAAGCATACATAGCAATGATAATTCTTGAGCAATTGTATAATTAATATATTGTCGTTATGACCTACTTCCTGGGACTGCATGCTTCTTGCAACCAATTGAATTTGGCTCTGATCATTCATGTCAATTGCTTCAAGTCGTAATACACCCATGGCCTAATTAATTTACTTAAGAGACTGAATGCAAACTGCATAATCAATAAGTAGATTTGGATTTTAAATGTGGCAAGCCTGCTATTGTTAAAGCTTTTATCGTATTCGGTTCTGATAAAGGGATGTAAAGAAAAGTTTGATTAGTTAATTCATTGGATTAACTATGATTGAAAACCATGGAATATTTCAGAGTTTTATTTCAATTTTAATGCTAATATTTTGGTTGACCATGTACTACTATTGTATAAGTTGAAGCAATGAAGGTTAGGGTTCCTTTTTACACATCCAGCGGCTGCAGCCTACCACCTCAAGGGCTTCAAGGCAGGCTCTATTATATTACCTCGTGATAGACCTCCTATGTTAGGTGTGTCCAAGGTGGACACCACAACGGCCCCACACGGATCAATGCCTAAGATCACAAGTTCACATGACTGAACTCGGCAAAAGTATAGGTTACATACAATTATAATCTCAAGTTTTTCTTGTAAGCATATGTAGGTATTTACATTTGTTCTAACCTTGCATTGGAGAATTTCTTGAGATTCTTCAGTCGAACAAGCCCAATGAAGAGGTTGGTATATACATCATTATATGAAATTCTGGTATGATCTTTCTTTTGGTCTTTACAATAAATTATATAAGGAATGGTTGTGTTGGATTCATAAAGTGTTCAATTGTTCCCGTAAAATCCAACTATGTCGTGACATCTTTCTGATTGTAGGAGACGGAATTAGTCATATCCTATAATTTATCAATACTATTGGGATATATTGTGCCTAAGATTATGAAAACATATATTAAGGTTATGTTTTAGGGATGCATATCTTAAGTTCTCTGCATATCAACTTTATACATGCTTGTCAATGAATATAATGTATTTCTTATACATGAAGGTAATTTAATATAAATTTTGGCAACATAATTAAGCAAATGGTGTGTTGGTTCAAGCATGTATGGGATGATGCAATTTTAAACATTGCCGTCCGCTTGGAATGTGGTGCATTATAGTTTTTGGTTAATCATGTGATTATACATATGTTTATAAAGAAGTAGTGAACATATGAAGGCATGAGGTATGTATTTCATTCAAAGTATGTGACTAAATTGATAAGCATGAATTTTCAAACATGTATTATTGTTTATGGTTTTTCCTATGCGTAAATAATTTAAACAGTGCTTTGATTAGTAAATTTTTATGTGCCATAAGGGGAGAAGAAAAGAAACTTTTTCAAGGCTAATGAAAGGCATATATTGGAGATGTTTTCTATGGAAGAAATTTTTTTTGGTTGTTCCTTTTATTTAATTTGGTATTTACAACATGATTTTAATGCTATGTTTAGTAGTTTTGTACTACGAAAAGAAATATATAAAAGGAACGGAACCTGTTTGATTTGAGTGATTTAGTTTTAATTTAAAGGAATGTATTGTTCTCTCACATTACATAAGGTATTTCTAATTGACTCCGTAATGATCAGTATTGACATTCTTGTAGAGAAAACTTGTTCTATATGTGATTAATATCCTTCAAGTATGCTGTCAGGTTTTTTGAGATTAATTTAATGTCAAAGGGAGTCATGAAGGAATTAGTGCCATTTGTTGGCAAGACTCAAAGCTCGAATTAGGTTATAATAATTTTGTCACTTACAGTTAATTAATCCATGTGACTTCTTGTATTGTTTCAGGGCTGAGTTGATCAATGTCTTGTCAACTAAGCAAGCCGTAGTGGCTTAGTTGATGCTGGGATTATGGGTTTTGAGTTACTTCGATCAACATTGCATCTTAATTAGAATAAAAGCGATAATCTTCAGCCCGCAGGTGTGGATTGTTTCTTTTAGTTTAATTATGATGGCATAGTATGAGTTTTATTTCATAAGAGGAAAGCTTCATCTGCCCATAGTTGTTGAAGTTTTTCATGAAGGTACTCTTGAGAAATAAAATCTAGTACTAGAAATTAGTTAATTTTCTGCCTATAGGTGTAAATTAACCTAGTTTCATGAAGTTTATTGGGGATCAAGTTTCATGCCATCAGTTGCAAATATTTCCACTATGAGCCCCATAATAGGTTGTGGTTTTAAGGCATGGAAATCGGTTGCATCATGACGTATTTTGTGTCTCTTCATGAGACTTGTTGATGCAAAGTATTGGACCCATGAAGGTTAATCAAGGATTGCTAAGGTACGCATTGTTTAAGTCTTATGCTTGTAAATCTTTTCAATTTGAATATGATGTCAGTTTAGAGGATGAAATTTGACTACTAAAGTTTCCTTTGGACATCGAAATTGAAATGATATGAAATTGAATTTGTTATGGATGCATAAATTCATGATAGATGCACACAATTGTTTCTAGCAGATTACATGACTTGATTTAAATCGGGTGAATGACACGTCTAATGGTCACCAAATGATCTAAATTTTGGTTATGTTCAACATATAGATGTCTACTATGTGTCTGCAAGTTTTCGTAATTTTCTGCCATGTATGTTAATTATGGTGAATTTACTAGTAACTCATGCTCTTATAGACAGTTTTACTGGCAGATTGTGTTGGTCTTTTTGAGATGTGACTTTAGACAACTATTTTGACCCAAAACGGCTTTATATTTTTATTTTATGAAGATTAGTATCTGTATTTTGTTCAGTATAAATTTGGTAGCAATCAAGCTTATAAATTAATTATGATTAATTCTAAAGTAAGTGTAACTCGTTGCTGAAATTCTGTTTGACAACTTTATGTTGGTTGTAATGTCTATTTTATTGTATCCAAAATATAAAGCAGTTTTATTTAGGTACATCTTTGAAAGAGTGTTTGCCCAAGTGGGATAATTAGTCAACGAAAATTGGGCTTCACACTCGTTAACTTATTTGCGAGTATAAACTCTAAAAACTTAGTGGGAGTTGTTCTAAAATTTTGAGCATTAAGTGGACTTGCATGAATCTATTAAAGCGTTATTCTATCTTCCATGAATTTGTGTTACTCGAATGTCTATAATATGTTTAAGTTGCACGAATGGATACTTGGTATATGCGTACATTTTTATGTTATTTGCAATCATTTGGATTTCTTGGTTTTTGAGGCTCATAAGGACTTAGCATAAATGTGGAATTATTAATACATAGAAGATGGTTGTTGGATGAATATCTTTTGTGTAACAGTGGTGAATGCTTTCATGCTTAGTTGTGCCTTTCATTGAGGTAATATGCATTCATTGACTGAGTAAGGTTATTCTCCCAAAGGCATATTTTCAAAGGTATGATTTAAATATTGATTTGCAAATTAAGTAACGATGTTACAGATCAATGAGAGCTTGAGTTTTGTGTTAGTAATGCCTTACATTTGCAAATTACCTATAAGGTATGTATACAATCCATGTATTTAGTTTAATCTTCAGTTGGATTCATTAAGTCACATTTTTGTGTGCTAGTCATTTATCTGATGAAATATATGTCGGATTTGTTATCAAACTGCATACTAAATGGCATGGTATGGTCTATGCGTCAGTTGTGAGGATTTTCATCTGCCCGCAGGTGTTGGAAATCATCATTAAAGTAACTGGTAAAGTGCATAGATCAGTGTCAAAAACATGTTAATTCATCTGCTTATAAGTGTTGGATTAGTTTGTTTTACGAAGCTTTTGGGTATTTTACTTGGACATGTGCCTATTTGGTACCTTCAGCTGTGTCCGTTGGCTTCAAACATTGTCTATGTGCTTGTTATTGGAATAATGAAAGTGATGCGTGATTGTTTTGAAACGTATTCACGCCTGCATGTTATGGTGGTTTCATTAGATGAAGGATATCTACATTGGTAGATTTAAGGCTTCAAAGAAGCATAAAGTGTAACTTATGAGTTACAATAAAGTGGACCTGAGATGATATAAAGTAAGACATTTTGGTTATTTTAAAGTTTCATCTCTTGATCATAATTTGTGTTTCATGTGAATGAGGATCTTAGCATGTGTGATTATGAAGGTTCTGGATTGTGTCAACCCTACAACCTTGTTAGTTCCATGTTGAGAAATGCACTTGACAGAAACTGCATTAAGGACGAGATGTAATCACTGTTACATGGCCACTAAAGAGACATTAGTCTCCAATCTCAAGTATAAACATGAATATTACATTTTGTAGACCAAGTGGGAGAATGTTGGATTTATCCAATATAAATCAACCTTTAAGTGGTCTACTAAATGTAATAGGAATGTAATATTGGAGAAATAATGTTGATTGTGATTCGATCTCTTAAAGATATTAATCCTATATCATGTGTCTTATATTGGAAATAGGATTGATGGAATCCTTAATTGACTATAATTATGATACTTAACTTAGAGGCTAAGAAAGTAAGTTTAGGTTTCCTTTATGGATGGAAACCCTAGCTTTTAGCCTATATATAAAAACATCGGTCCCTATAAGCCCTAGAACACACAACATAATGCTTCCCATAGAGTAGTTGTATTCGGCTAGGTGTTTATAGAAGATCTTGGTGTTGCCATTCTCTACTACTTTTGTGTTCAATTTCCATGGCTGCCATTGGAATCAGGTTAGTCACTCCTTCGTTTGTGTTTTAATTGTATAACCTTATAAGGCTAACATGGTAAACTCCATCTCTTGATCTGGTGGCAATTTAGGAAAATCTGTAGGAAACATCTGGGTATTCATTAACAATGGGAACATCTTCAACTTGGGTAAGACTTTCGTTCTTTACGGTCACAAGAGAAAGATATCCCTGACAACCCTTGGAAAGAAGCTTATTAGCTTGAAGATAAGAGATTAGGCTATTAAGTAGAATAAGAAAACATGAGAAATTGAACTTAAACTAAAAGGTCCATTTTTTATTCAAGACACCCTCACAAGGGACATTTTGGTCATTTCAAACTTGTTGGGAATAAAATACATTTATTTAAGATACTGGTTGTAACACGAAGATTTTCTGCATTGTAGCTATTGGATGTGAAAATTCTCACCTCAATTTCATGAAGAAATTTAGAAAGCGAGTAGAGAGAGACGGTTACTCTTCAATATATGGTGTGTGTTGTGGTGAAGGTGTGGTGTTTCAGAAAAGAAGAAAGAAAGAGAAGGCGTCGAAGTTGAGAGAGAGCGTTGGTTGAAGTCGAGAGAGAAAGGGAGATGGAGTCGTTGATTCAAGAGAAAAGAGAACTAAGGTTGAGTTTAATTGAACTGTTGAGATTAAATCTCAAACAGTGTGACCTTATAATGATTTATAATCTTATATATATATATATATATATATATTGTATATTTCAAAGGGAAGTGTTATTGGCACTCCAAAAATCTCATTCTACATTCCTCACAAGTGTATTTTTCTTTCTAAATATGGAGTTTGGAGTGTAGAATGAGAAATTTGGAGTGCCAATAACAATTCACATTTCAAATTAAAATTATATATATTCTTATATTTGGTTCGGTTTGGTATTACGAAGATATTGGATCCCAATACCCGTATCTAACTTTCGGGACTTTGTTTGTTTCAATTACCAAATGGTTTGGTTTTTTTATTAGCGTGATCTGTATCGATTCGGTCTATTTCGGTTTTTTTTTCTTTTTCGCCCTACGTTGAATCATCTAAACCATCATATGCAAAGAAAGAAAGAGAAATTAACTTCTTTAAGCTTAAGAGTCTACATGTAATCTGCAAAGGCATAGAGGAGAGAGGGCGGGAGAGAAGGGTGAAATGAGCATATTTATGCGACTTTAGTAGTCTGTTTCCTTGCATTTTCTTAGTTAATTTCCATTTATTATAGTGATTTAGTTTATTTTCGTGTGTTTGTAGGTTCAAATGGCAAAAGTGGCAAGAAAGTGCATTTTGGTGCATTTTGGAGCAGTTTTGGGTTTGGAATGGATAGCTTATGAATGAAGCAAGGTGGATGGATGAATTTGAAGTCAAAAGAGGCTAGGAACATGCTACAAATCTGGAGAAACAAATTCAAGACAAAGAAGATAAGGAAAGAGCAAGAAATATGGAACCTTATCTAACCTTATCTTATCCAACATTATCCACACTAACCTTATCTTACCTCATCCTATCCTAATCCTATTTCATCTTAATTCCAATTGCAAGGGGGAGTTATTTTCAGTTTAGAACGCATAAAAACCTGGTTCTACAAGGCCTACCTCTTCTCCTAAAAAGGGGTCGTAACAACCCTTCTAGAAGCTTTAGAATCTGCCGCAGGTTGCATCCTTGTTGGAGTGGGTTGTTAATCCTTTTTCTACACGAATTTGTATCATATCAATCCCTCTCCAATCATGACAATGTGCTGCATCCCTGCCTTATAAATACCCCATCATTCTGCCGCAAAAAGAAGAACACACAGAACAGAGCAATTGAGAGATTTTTAGAGAGTTTCAAAGGTGTGCCGCATCAAGGAGAAGGAAAGAAGGGAGAAGCCTTTCTGCCATGCCTATGCCCAAGCTTTTGGGAGTGCTGGAGCGTCTCTGGGGTGTCTTCTATCCTTGTTTTAGTTTTACAATTATGTTGATTTCGTTGTTAATTTCTGCAATTATGTGGAACTAATTTCTTTTTAGTTAGAGGTGAATTCAAAGCCATGAACATATATGTGATATGAATTGATTCCTCCAGTTATTGTTTCGTGAAACATGAATGCAATTTACTTATTTGTTTTATTGAGAACTTATTCTTGTGTGTTGATTTAGGAGGCCTACTTAGTTTGCATGCATGAATTTGATGCTAGAATATAAGGGAAATTCACCTAATCGTTATGAACTTATATTCATGAGTAGTGGAGGTTGCTAGTCACGATCGCGTTAAGTAAATCCCTAACAGGAGTATCATGTTGTTCATAGTTACGAATGCCTTGTTAATGCTTATGATTTTCATAGAACTTAATGATCTTTGATATGTATCTCTATTATGCAGTTCATATAGGGAACTTGATAAGAATAATTTGGTTGCGTCGCTGAGTCCAATTTAATGAATTTAGGAAAATCTGAAGGTTAAGTTGTGCTTCTCACGGTTAACTTGGGGCATTGTCATTTATGGTTTAAAGAAATAATAACTGGAAATCAATTTGTGTTGCATATGGTTCATGTGTGGAGAAGGACCTTCTAGCTAGCCTTTCACCCTTAAAACACCCAATTTCGTGTCTAACCTATTTAGTTTATGCAATTTGTTTAGTTTAATTAATTTCGTCCAAATTAATCTCCCCTTTAATTAAGTGCGTTAGATTAGTTAGAAACGTGTTCAAATTTGTCCAATTTAGTGTTTTGATCTGTTTGCTAGTGTTTTGAGTTTTTAGTGTCTAGTTGAGTGTTTCTAAGTCTAGTTTTGTGTTTTTGAGTCACATTTGTGTAGATTAGCATCCCTAGTTAATCCCCGGCCTAGAACGATTCCTACTTTCATATACTACAACTATCTTAATAAGGTTTGATTTGTGTGTTAGTTTCTATCACATCAAAGGGCAAAGAAAAAGAGTGAGAGGATGGGGAACGAGATGGAGAAAGAGAGATGTTTGTACTTCCCATAAAATGGGGGATTGGATTACATGTATTTAATACAATCATCATCAGACGATCAGATATAACTCATGTGGATATGTATTTAATATGATTACAACTTAATTAACCGTCAAGATGATGATTGTATTAAATATATATAAGTATGGTAGCCAAATTTGTAAAGTTGTTAGATTACGTGAATTTTAAAGTGCCGGCTTTTCTTTTAGTGCCCGCGTTGGCTGCGTAAAATATTCTTCGTTCCATGTAGTGTTTCCAGGCTAGAGATGCCTATTAACTTACCACATTCTATAGCACTATTGTAAAAAACGCTATATTGCAATGCTACCAATATGATAGAACATAGTAGTGTACAATACGTATAGTAATGTTAATTTTATTGCGAAAGCCTTGTTTACATGATTGTACTGTATAATACCACCATAATAAAGCTAACACTGATTTAACTAAGTTTACACTATAAGGGATTGCATAATTAAAATCTGGAAAGTTAAGTCATTATGATATTTATTTCATCATATATACGTTCTCGATCGTCGTCTACGAAATCTCTTGAAAAACTGGGAGATCAACGTCCCATGCGGTGCAGAGGTTTCAGACACTACGTACATACGTGCATGGACCTAGGATTTCATCAAGAAGTTCATCAATTTCTTCTCCCGTCACAAGTTCATCAGTTTCTTGGTGCTGATGTGTTACGGTTTGATCAAATTCTATTGGATTGGAATCACCAGATGGGCCCGCCTCGTCATCATTCGCCATCTTGATTTTGTAATGCTTCCTCGTCGTGATCTTCAACTTGCAGCTATTTTGCTGCATCTTTATCTCTGTACCCTTCTCGTCGTTCTCGATCTTTATCTCCTTGCCCTTGTTCATCCTGCGTTGCTGACCGTCCACTGTATGTACCTAATTTGTTGGTTTTCCTGACTTCAGCATATCAATACATACAATCAGCCTTCTCAGAAAAATAAATTAATTAGAATAACACTTATAGATGAAATAATTTTACTTATACCTCAGTTAAATACATTAACACATGCATGACTTGTTCACAGATATATATATATATATATATATTATATAGAGATACATACAGACATCTATATAATTCTTTTCATCCTTTATGAGGGAATGCACAGATCTCGCCCTAGCGAATAACGTATACATAGAAAACATTAAGAGAAGAAGAGTTTGAAAAATAAGCGGTTGTGGTTGTACCTTGTAAACCTTGAGGTTATGGATAATGGTTTATATGAGGAGGGGCTTTTGTTTTACGAGTATATATAGAGTAGGAGGGTGATAAAAAAGAAGTAACGATATATAATGGAGTCTAACACAAGGTAAGTTTCGGGAAAGACACTGTTGCTCGAAATATGCACACTAATAAACTTAAGAGGTTAACTTTTATTATTTTTTTGAAGTAAGCTATACGTACTGTACAGTTTTGGGCTTAGTACTATTGATCAATTAATATAGTAAGCTATTATGTCAATTAATTTTATTAGTTATTTCAATCCTATATATAACTTTAAAGATGATTCAGGAAACTAAAACTTTTTTTTGGGCATTTTTATTTAAAACCTCTTACTTACAAGTGAAGATAAATATGACCGGATCATAATACTATGTGGCAGAGAACAGCTTAATAAGTGGTCATGTTCTTGCTATGTTATAGTGATAAGTTGTAGAACTTTCGGTAACAAAAATGCGTATGTTTGAAAAAGTAAAAACTAGTTAACAAATTTAAACATGCGTCATCTTTTAATTGAATTGTTTAATTATTGAACATTGTTATGTGACATAACAACCCCGTTACAATTTTTGTAAGAATATGAACAAGGGTGATTTTGAAAATTACTTTCCCCTTATCTTTGATAGGGCAAGCATAGACGCGTTAACCGTAAGCCACGAAGGCACCGGTAAACCAGCGTTCTGTATCTCCTTCACAAGCGAGCAGCACCCCACTAATCTCGGTGATCATGACTCTGTAACCATCAATGTAACCTTGATTGTATTCTTGCATGATATCTTCTTGATATTGCCATCGAATCTTTGCGACATCTTCTTCATTATGCTGAGAAGACTCCAATTGGATTTTCTCGACTCGTCACACTTCCTCTCGGACTACGTCCAAATTCAATTGAAGAATGAACCTGTTAGCGTCCCACGAACTCCACTCTGATGCCAACACCCTTTCCACCTCTTTTAAACGCATCTTCAAGGTCTCCCTCTCAGTGTTTCAAGTCTGCCCTGCGTCCAGCAGCAACTCAAGCATATCCTTTCTCTTCTGAAAATCCCGCTCATCTTTGATCCTACTGCCAAATTCGCTCTTATAAGCAGTCTTAAGTTTGAAATTCTCGTCTGGTTGGGTTCGAATCAAAGCTTCAGTCTAGGCATTTGCCTAAGGAAAAGTTACACAGGGGCAATCATAAGAAAAAAGAATACATAAATAACTAGCAGTATGGAAGGTTGAGTAAGCTAACCGCGTATATGCTTTGGTAACACTTTTCCCTAAGGTCATCCGCAGTCATAATCCCTTTGGAATCAGCAAGAGCGACAAATGAACAAATCAAAGCCTGAGCTGTCATGCGTCACGGAGACCACTTGCATCTGGAGGGAGCGGTTTTGACCCAACAGCGGGCCTAATCACCAAGCGAGGCACCTTGATAGGTACTCCTTCACCAATACCAGGAAAAATGGGTGGCCTATGAGGCGCTTAGATGTTTGGATCCTCAGCCAGAACTTGACTACCAGGGGGTAGCTGTAAAACTAGAAGTTGGAGGTGTAGACAGTTACGGTTGCTTCCCCAATAGCCTTTGATCTGATGCTGGTACCTCAACCAGAATGGACTTGTCCCTCTCTCCACTAAAGGTTGCGGGGCTTTCTGTAAATTTTCTCTGGTCGAAGAAGTAAGGTCAACAATTTCAGAACTTTATCATGGCAGACTCCGGGATCGCTTGCCAACCTTGTTTTCTTCTTGGATGCTTTGGCCGAAATCAAGATCGAAGCCACTTCCTCAGTTCCTTCTCTTCCTCTTCTTTTTCTCTGCCCCATGGATACCTTTAGAACGTTTTGAAGGCTTTAATGCATCTTGGGTTGGAACCCACACAAGTTTAGGAATAAGATGGTTAGAGTAGAGGTCGATGATGTCGTATCTCTTGTACACTCTCTCTTTGCGGTGCGCTCAGCCACTTCCAACTCCAATGTGGAGTAAGAATGATTTTGAAGGCCTTGTCTATAAGTTTAGGGTGACACCGGCCGGCCAGGATTATGATCATCAATTTTGTATGGAATGCCATTTTCGGGCTTACAAGGAACTCTCGGCTCAGATATATCCATATTCGAGTTCACTTCCACCAAAAAGATGTCTTTGTAGTAGTCCTTGTCATGACACGGAAGATTGATGATGTAAGTAGGCCGCTGAAGCGTGGATCGAGTTTGAAAGAAGTTGTAAGTATCAGAGTTCTTCTGAAGTTAATAAAGAACGCGAAATTCAAACAAGCCTAACTCGGCATGATACCACTCATTCAAGAGGCAGGAGATAATGCGAACAGAGGTCGGAGTGAGATTGTAAAGACCAATTTGATGTGTAAGAATCTCCTTCCACAACGACGACAAATGGAATTTTAACCCTAAATCAAAATAAAAATGATGGATTCTAGTACAAGGACGAAAGGGGTCAATAGGTGGGGGGAAGTTTTGTGGCCACATCATCCGTATCTTCCCACCAGACTCGACATCCGTTAAGGAGATGACTGTGACCTATAAGAAAAGCTTATTTTCACCCTTGTTACGAATCCTAACCATGGGAGGTTTAGGGTTATCTAGAACCGCAGATTCAATAGTTGGGGTGTAGGAATTGGTGGCAATGATTTTGTTTGAATATGAAAAGGATAACAACGACAAATTGAAAATTTGAAGTGTTCTTGAAATAAAAAGGGAAAATTTGGGGATTCAAAGAGACAATGCAGGTTGTGGTACGACAAGTATTTAAAAGGGATATTTCAAATCATCTTGTCGTCGAATATGGACCGGTTCATTTCGAGATTAACGGACTCGATTGTTATTAAAGGAGATTTATCATTTTTTATGCACACCCAACAAACTTAATACATGATCATAACAGGGTTAGAAGCACGGAGTTCAAGGCAAGGCATCTAGGACTAAAGACGCAGCCACTTCAAACCCATAAGTCACATCGTTTACAAAGAATTTGTAGACTAAACGATACGTATTCCAGCTTACTGCGATATGCATGATTTTTGTTAACAATTCATCCTTAAGGGGAACATGTTGCCTTTCATACAGATAGTTAGGGCTAATTGTGGGACCATGATTTTTCAAGGCCGGAGTAAAATTGATCCGAATACTGTTATCTTAGAAGTTCGGTCATGGACTAACTAGCTTCGGGCAGAGTTGTATCAGACGGAGTAAGGTGCCACCATTACTTTACTACGGGGCACTAGGCGGAGTCTTAGCAACTCTGCTGGATAACCATACTTGTTCCACAAGACATGCGATCTGATCTGGATATAGACACAATTGGATCCTATAAGTCTTGGAGTCCCTATAATCTAGGGATAGATGTGCGCCGTAAGTAATCACAACTTTTATGGAGGTGCAACATCTATTTACTCGATATCATCTAGGATTTTCTCGACTTGGAACAAGGATTCTATCCTAAAAATGTTTCTCCCACAATATAAATACACCCACCTAGGGTTCATCTACGATAACACAATCTGTACACTTTGAATTTTCTTGTCCAGTGTTTGAGTCTAAAATTATTCACTGACTTGACCGTTGAAGAGCCTTTGGCCAATATAACCCCCTACGGCTTGCTCACGTAGTTTTTCTGTTTTGAAGGTTGCTCAAATTTATGCCCAACCGCCCCTCACTGAGGTGCACATATTTTGTTACAACAGTTGTGAATATATTCCTTCCTTGATCCTGCATCTTTGCATGTATTTAGGCTTCGCTTGGGACTTGCGTGACTGTTGGGTTTCGAGACTCGATTGGGCTTGCTCATGATATTTTTTGAGCCTCAACATTAGCCCCTTTGATTGTTTGGCCTTTGAGAAATCTTGAATGAGCTAAGCAATCAAACTAGACCCAAATGAATATTTTAAACATAGCTTTTATGATGGGACTTTTCCCCTTCATGTGTGGCAGCAATAACTTCCTGCTGTTGTGTGCCTTTGTTTCTTGTACAGTCTAATCATCCCAAGAGATTCTGGGTATTCCTTCACCAACTGCCTTGATAACTCATCCTTTTTAGGACAAGTAATTAATTTGTCCATTCTCCTTCTTTTTCTTCTTTAACTCATTTTTCATTTTCAAATCTTTCTTTGCTTCATCCTTCTCCCTCTATCGCTTAGCTCCCCTTGCGCTTTAGATTCCCAGTGCTCCATGCTTGTGCTTTGCTATGTTTGACATTAAGATCTTCTCTCAAGTAAAGAAAAGCTTCACTCTTCTTTTGTATTTTCCCTTTTTCTTGTCGGTTTTGATGGTGAATTTGAACATGCTCTGCCTTTTCTCTATCTTGTGCACCTGAGAGATTTTAAGTTTTTGCTCTTCATAGGGGAAGGAGCGATTTTCCCTGGGGAAATTGAACTCATGCCCCTTAGTGGTTTTTTATTTTAGGTCTTTGTATGCTTGCCCATTGTAGATTTCTTTTCGCTTTTCATGTAGCGCGATTGTTACTTAGCTCAGCTTGACTGCTTGCTGGTGTATACTCGAATAAGATTAATGATTTGCATTGTTTAGCTTGGCATGATTTCGTGATTTCGCATAGTATATTCCGTGTAGATATCTGTGTAGCATGTTTTCCCTGGTCGGATCTCTCATATCTCATAACCTTTTAGCACGGCATGCATAGGGAAAGACATATGCACTTTTTGTGATAACATGTATGGGAATTAATCCTATGTTAAAGTCCGAGGCTTTAGTGTGTATGTGCTTGAATCTTAGAAATTTGCCTTCCTTGGGCATACTTGCTTTGTCTTCTTAGGATAACTCTCACTTCTTGTTTTGTGCTGCTTATTTTCTATTTATTTGTACATTCTGCCTCATGTCATGTGACAGGTCATGGAATTTATGGTTCGGTGTTTGTTTTTTATACGTGTACTATGGTTTCAAGTTCTTCCAAAACCTTGGTGGATGAATTATTTTCAACTGACGATCGGCTTTAACGTGGCAAACCGCTTCCCTTTTTTTGGCTTTCAGAATGATGTCTTCAAAGATGTGGAGCCTTCCCTTGATTCGGTGCCTCTTATTGATCCCAAGTATATTTCGAGGTGTTGTACTTAACATGGTCGAATCCTTGTAGTTCTAGTATATTTCAAATTTTCTTGCAAGGAAGCCACTGGTTAGGCTGATTGGGTTGATACTGAGTTAAAACTTGTCAATCAGTGTGCCACCTTGAAAAAGGCTAGGGTTTAAGATGCAGTGTTGTTGATTAAGCAGCATTTGTTCAGTTGAAGCTCGATTTCTTCCGCCACGTCATCAGATGGTGGAACATAGAGACTCATTTTTTCATTTGTGCATAAGAAGAGTTTGCTCTGCCGTTGGAGGATGTGGAGAACCTCTTGCATCTTCCTATTATGGGAAATGTGGACCCATTATACTATGATATCTATAGTGCAAATGTCGAAGTTTTTAATGTCTTGAAGAAAGGCGTTCCCACTTCACCGAGTAAGGTTCTTCGGTTCAACGAGTGGATCAAGCACTTTTGCTAGAAAAATCAAGAGCCGAATTGAAGGTTTGAGGCTATGTTGTGTCTGTGGCTAGGCTTTTTATCTTCTGTGATAGCAATGATACCTTTAATCATCAAGTGATCCCATGGGCCTTGGCAATTGTGTGTGGTCACGTAGTTCCCTTAGCATATTTATTCCTTGGTCTTTTATAACATGAGTTGGATGAGCATCACATTCTGGATGAACAAGTCACCGGAAACGCTTTGCTAAAGAGTTTTTTGTGCACCAGCATTATGCAGATTTTCGGGAACACATCATAAACTTGAAGATTAGCCCTTACCTTTGCAACGTTGCTAAAAGTTGCTTTGTCATCAATTCTCTTTCTGATGTGCCTGAGAGATTTCCACTAGCTTGTTGATGGTTCGAGAAGATATTTGAGAACAAGTAGGGTTTTTTGGAACTTCTGGACGATGTGAATAACTTCGTTTTTCGTCCTTATGTTATAGTCTCTGAAAGCTTCGAGTCTATTAAGTTTTTCACAGTGTCGTGTATGTCAGGATGCTAGTGTGAAACTAATCCCTTTGTTTGAGAATTTGGATTTTCCTTCCCTTACTAAGAAGTCGTTAGCTTTGTTGGCTCCGTCAGTGCCTTTCTTAGGAAAAGATAGTGAGGAAAAGAGTGACGTTTATGCTTATTTCTGAGTTTGTCAACAGTTTGGCTTTGAACATCGCGTGTCTTTATTGTTTCCTTTTATTGATGTTGCTTCTGCAAATAAGCTATTTTAGAGCATCTTCATCATTTCCACTATATTACCAACTGATGCGAGATTTATACGCGCACAAATTAAACCCTCGTTTGACAATTGTAGTAGAATGGATAAGTGAGGGATCGTTCTAGACCGGGGATTAGGAGGGCTTGCTAAAACCTTCTAAATTGACTTAAAAACATAAAAACACAATATAAAACACTATTTAATGCTCGAAGAAAGCAAAACTAAAAATAAGAAAGATTAAGACTAAGACTTCAACGAAATAGGGGGGAATTGGATTTGGACGAATTTAAACTAAAATGAATACTTGGAAACAAAACCAATTGTAAATATGGATTTGACGGAAATGAATGGATGGGAAGCTAGCTAAGGGTTCTTTCTCTACACATGATATTTATGCATATGAATCAATTTCCAGTTATTCCTTCATTGAATTATGAACGACAATGCCCCAAATTAACCGTGACATCACTAGTTAACCCTCAGATTTTCCTTATATTATTGGATTGGATGGCATCATTCGACAACCCAAAACATTCTCAAAAGTTCCCTACATGTCATCATAATAGAGATACAATCGAAGATCATTAAGAATAATGAAAACCATAAGCATCGACAAAGCATTTGCAACTATGACATCATGTTACTCATGCTAAGAATTAAACTTAACGCGATCGTGACAAGCGACCTTCACTACTTTCAAGTATAAGTTAGTAACGATTATGTGAAACCTTCTTAAACTTTAGCCACATATTCATGCATGCTAATTAAGTGTCGACCCTCAATCAACAAACACAAATAAGTTAATCATCAAATAGTTAAGCCAATTGCATTCACGAATCAAGAGTTCATAACCGGAATTCATCAATTCATATCACATAAATAATCATGGTATTGAAATCACCCCTAGCCAAAAAGGGTTTAGTTCCTCATAACTTTGAAATCAAAGAAACACCTAAACATTCCAACAACTCAAACTTGAATTGTATGAACGTTTAGGCACTCTTCTCTTCCATTACAAAACAAAGAGAATTGAATTTAAACATTGAAATCAAAGAAAAGCGTAAACATTCCAACAACTCAAACGTGAATTGTATGAACGTTTAGGCCTTCTTCTCTTCGTCTTCGTTGTAGCACAAGGACTAAGGGATGTTGTTGGTGTGTTGAATGGATTGGGGGATTATGGAAATGGAAGAAATGGAGGAGAAAGGGAAGGGAATGGTGCAGAAAATGGAAAGACTCACGGCTAGGGAGAAGATGGAAGTGTTTGTGGTGTGTTGTGTATGAAAATGAGATGTCCATGAATGAATGAATGCAAGGGTATTTATAGGAGTAGTGGAGGGAACATATGGCTATGTCATTTGTAGGTGAAGTAGGTGGATGTTGTAGGTGAAGTGGATGTTGTAGGTGAAGTAGGTGGATGTTGTAGGTGATAAGTGATAAGTGATATGATATGTGGTTATGATATGATAAGTGGTTAAGTGGTGATGATAAGTGATAAGTGATTAAGTGATATGATATGTGGTGATGATAAGTGATAAGTGCATGTGGGTTAACTAATGAAGGAAATGCATGTGCAATGACAATGTGTTAGAATGGATGTGTGTTATGCATGGCATGATTGGGATTAGGAAAGGTTTAAATGTCCTAAAACTAAAGAGAACAAGGTTCCAACACTTTGGCTCCAATTAGGTCTTCAATTTCGTCCAACACTTTGGCTTCAAGCATAAGCTATCCGTCCTTAGCCCAAAAGTGCTCCAAAAGTCTCCAAAATGCATCTTTTTGCTCCTTTAGCCCTTTGGACCTACAAACACACGAAAATAGCTTAAAGTACTAAAATAACTAAAGAAACATAACGTAAATGTACGAGAACAAGCCATTTAAGTCGCATAAATATGCTCCTATCAAATACCCCCACACTTATCTTTTGCTAGTCCTCGAGCAAAACAAAACAAAAGAACACGAAACTAGACAAAACGAACAAAACACAACCTACACCTTCCAACAATCGTCTCACGGATTTCCAATGCACAAGACAAGTTAAAAATCATTATTCCCACAGATTTTAGCCATCTTGACACTTAAGTACATTCTTAATCATAGTCACCACATACTAATTCACAATTAAGCATTTAAAACTATATTTTGAATGTAGTAACATGCCTTAGAGAATTTGCTCAATTCCTTACAAGATATGCTCTCGTTTTTCACACAGATTTTCTGACTACACACCCTAAACTAGTTATATGTGAGAAGATTGATGTAATCATAAAAACGAACACTCACATATATGTATTTCAAAGGAAGCAATTTCTGGAGTTAATAAGCATGTTTAGATATGATCTCATGAATGGAATGCTACTACTTAGACGCGAGAACCAGTGATACCATAAGCTCATATCAATTCCAAACTCCACATATTGAATACATAACATCAAGATAGAAGTTGAGGGTTGTAACGGGGCTAAGGGTAATGGTTTAACAAAGAAAGGTAAAGTAAAACAAAGGTTCTTAAAGTAATAGGAAGCGAAGTAATGAAATTGACACTTAAACTCACTTTTAATGGCAGAAATCAACTTTTAAACACAAGGGAAGATTCATGCAACAACTAGGGTCAAATTCACTCTTTTGGACCCTTCCTTCAATAACCAATGCTTGTGAGATCATTCTCACTTATTTTTCAACTCTTTTTTTTTTTTTTTTTTTTTTTTTTTTTTCTTTCTTTTCAAATTTTTTTTTTTTTCTTTATTTCATTCTTTGGCCGTGCCCTATTATCTTCCCCCACACTTATTTTCTGCAGTATATTGATCAAAAGGAGTTCATTCTAAGTCATGCTTCACTATCCTTTAAGAACAAGGGGTTAACAAAGAAAATAAGCTTGAAAAGGCTCAAAAGGGGTAATCCTACAATACATGTGAAAAGGGATAGGCTTTTTGGCTTTGGCTTGACTAACAACTTCATCTTATTGTATGTTATGCAATCAATATCATGCTTTGAATGAAACGGATATAAGTTCTAGCATTTAGTTCTATCATGATACAATTGCATTCTAAGTAGCAACCAAGCAAGGAATAATGAGATCATGCAACAACTTTAGAAAACAAAGAATCACAGAAAATAACTCTCCAAAGAAGGTAATGGCTCGAGTCTCACAGGGATGTAGCGTTTGTTTGAGTTCCTTCCTTCAAGCATGTTACAAAAAAAACGAATTTTTCTTTTATGATTGCATGTGAAGTCATACATTATAACCATAACCAAGCATATACCAAGAGTAAATCAAACTTTCATCTATGTTTATAACTCTTTTTAACAGTCATGCAACTATAAACCAAATCCTTATCATTGTGTTGGAAGGTACCCTAAGACACAAACACACAAAAACAACTCAAAACACTCTTTTTAGGCTTTTTTTTTTTTAAAACATGTTTTTCAAATTTTTATGTGATTTTCGGAGTTATAAAAACAAAACATACTAAAACACTCTAAAACAACTTAAAAACACCTTAAAACAGCAAGGAACAACATTTGAAGTTATGGGTGATAAAATCCCACGAATTTGCATTAAATATACTTAGTTTAGTTACCCCCCCCCCCACACTTAAATCAAACATTGTCCTCAATGTTTTAAGCATAGATTCACACAAAACATAAGTAAACACACAAAAAGCAACTAAACATATTAAACATGGCATAATGTAATTAACAAAGAGAAGAGTTTAGAGACGCAAATCTGGTTATAGAGTGTAAATTCCATCTTCTCCTTGGTAATTGCATTGAGGCTTTGATCTTTGTGATTCCACAGGCTTACTCTTGAACTGGTTTCTGCCCATCGTTGATTTTCCTTTGTGCTACTTCTTGAACTGGGCAGCAGGATGGTTCTTTTGGTTTCCCCCGAAGGTCTGAGCTTATCCCTTTTATCTGTTTCTTTGTTCAATCTTTGCAGGAGTGGTCCCTTCTCTGGAAGTGTATCAACCGTTGAAGATGACTACTCGAGAGCAACGCTAGGTAAGCAATCAGGAATAGATCCCAGGCAGTTGGCTCCAGATCGGAAGACTGACTCCAAGTGCCGGCTGATTGCTTCTTTTACTTTGCCATGCGAGTAAGAACAAGGACAAAGAAAAAGACAGGGAAAGAGCATGATATGAGATACTTTTGCTTTTGACCTTGATGATATGAGATACCTTTGCTTTTGAAGAAGCGGTGAATGAATCAGCACATGTATTTGTTGTGCTGCTTCCTCCTGGGTCATATGTACTCCAGGCATCTGGTATCATCTTTGGGGAAGAATAAAGAATTTAGTATTTCGAAAGGCTTTGCTGGGAGTGCACCCTCAGAGATGAGGGATAGTTGGGCATTTTCTTCAGGTTTGCCCTGCCATAAAAGACGAAGGTCGACATATATAGAGATAATAGCAAGTGGTGGTACTTTTTACCTTTGTCGACAAACGTTTTGATCCCGCAACTCTGGCTTTTTGAAATAGTGGCGCCTCTTCGATTTTTGAATACGCCTCTTCGATTTCTGAGCAGGCGCCCCTTCGATTTCTGAGCGACACGTGGTAGTGCAGATGCGGCTCCTTTTGACAAAGCTGCACGCGTCTTCTGAAAAGCAGAGAAAGCGTCGCCGAACTTTGCGCTTGTCGGCTAAAGATGTGTAGTTGTGATGATGGCCTCCACGTGTTGTCTGAAAAGAAGAAATCTTTTGACAAAGTTGAACGCGCCTTCTGAAAAGCCGAGAAAGCGTCGCCTAAATTACGCCGGAAATTCCGGCTTTTTGAATTGGTGGACGCGTTGCCTTGGCTTTTTTATTGAGCTATCGATCACCACAACAAACACACACTGAAGATTTCCCATTCTTGAAAATCGACTCCGGCTTTTTGAAATTTAACTCCATCCCGTTCTCTTTGAACACTTTTGAAAAAATGGCAAACTCATCGAACCTTAGCTTGGAATTGAGCCTTAGCAGTGAAACGGGCGCGCCGCGTCAAGGTAACGTATGGCGCCCTTCTTTCTTTTCTTCTAACGGTCCTCTCACAGGTGAAGACTCCGTGATGCAGGACGCCACAACAGCTACAATAGTAGCTAGGAACCTCCTCACTCCAAAAGATAGTAGGCTGCTGTCAGGACGGTCCGATGAGTTGGTCGTTCAAGAGTCCCTCGCACTTAGTGTTCAGTGTGCGAGTTCTGTGTCCAACATGGGCCAACGCCTGCTTGCCCGCTCCCGTCAGGTGGAATCATTGATGGCAGAGGTGGAAAGTCTCAAGCAGGAGATCCAGCAGCTGAAGTATGAGAATAGAAGTTTGCACGTGCTTGCAAACAACTATTCGACGGGCATGAAGAGGAAGCTTGATGAGCTGCAAGAGTCTGAAGGTCGGATTCACAGTGACCGTCAAAGGTTTTCGTCTTTCCTCCAGAGGCACCTTTTTCCTGGCTCATCCAGCGCTTGGCCAAGTATTGAGGCCTGGAATGCTCTATCTTCGATGCCTCCCGCTCCGATGCCTTCTGTTCCTACGCCTTCCGCTCCGATGCCTTCTGTTCCTACGCCTTCCGCTTCAAGAGTAAAGCCATGTAGTGGGGCCTCAAGCAAACAACCTTTGTGAAGCACCATCTTTCCTTGTTTAGCAGTGCCTATCAATAAATCAAAACATTTTCTTAATGTTACAATCATAGACTTACACAATTAATAAACAAACAAACAATAACAACTAAACAACCTAACAAGGCAGAAACGAAATATCAACAAAGAGAAGAGTTTTTAGGAATCTGGAATTGGAGTGCTTTCTAAGTCTTCCTTTGTTGAATGCATGGGTTGCCTCCCACGAAGCGCTAAGACACAAACAAACACCAAAATGACTCAAATGACTCTAAAAACACATATTTTTGGGTTTTTCAAAAGAATTTTTTTTTTTTTTTTTTTTTTTTAATTTTTATCAAATTTTCGGAGTTTTATACCAAGACACTATAAAACACACTAAAACACTCTAAAAACGCTTAAAACAGCAAGAAACAACATTCTAAGTGAAAGGTGAATAAATCCCACGAAATTCATGCAAATACAAATTGTTTACCCCCCCCACACTTAAATCAAACTTTGTCCTCAATGTTTTAAGCAGAAAGTCACAACAGAGCAAGCAAATAAACAAATACGAGAAAGAAAGCAAAGTAAAGGCAGTAAAGAAAAAGAAAGGAATAAAAATAAGTCTCTTAAAGGGGTTTCCAAGTTCTTCTCTATTCGGATGCATGGGTTGCCTCCCAAGTAGCGCTTTCTTTTACGTCTTTCAGCCGGACGAGTACCCTCTTTTAATCTTCATTTGAGCCCACGGAATGGAAAGGAATGTCTTCCACCACTTGCCCCACACCATGCTCGTAATATGGCTTCAACCGATGCCCGTTCACCTTGAATTCTACGCCATTCCTTAAGCTTTTTATGTGGACTGCACCATAAGGTAAAACGTTAGTAACAACAAACGGGCCAATCCATTTAGAACGCAACTTACCAGGAAACAAACGTAGGCGAGAGTTGAAAAGTAACACTTTCTGCCCAACTGTGAAGGTCTTGGTTCGAATCATTTTATCATGGAATGCTTTGGTCTTGGCTTTGTACATCCGGGCATTCTCATAGGCGTCATTCCGAATCTCCTCAAGTTCATTCAATTGGAGCTTCCTATGAACTCCCGCTGCATCTTTGTCCATGTTGAAAGTCTTCACGGCCCAATGTGCCTTGTGCTCTAACTCTACGGGCAAATGACATGGCTTACCATAGACGAGCCGAAAAGGTGACATCCCAATGGGTGTTTTGTATGCCGTACGATATGCCCACAGTGCATCATCTAAACGTAAGCTCCAATCCCTCCTTGTTGGTCCAACGGTCTTCTCCAAAATTTGTTTGATTTCTCGGTTAGACACCTCGGCTTGGCCATTTGTTTGAGGATGGTAAGGTGTGAAGACCTTATGGTTGACATGGTACTTTCTTAGCAACGCCTCAATGGTCCGATTGCAAAAGTGAGACCCTCCATCACTTATGATTACTCTCGGCATTCCAAACCTAGCAAAAATGTTAGTTTTTACGAAATCTGCAACCACCTTAGAATCGTTAGTACGGGTGGCTTTTGCTTCCACCCATTTAGAAACATAATCAACGGCTAGCAAGATATAAGTGAAACCATAAGATGGAGGGAAAGGGCCCATGAAATCAATGCCCCAAACATCAAAAATTTCAACATTAAAGACAGGGGTTTGCGGCATTTGGTCCTTGGTACCTATGTTACCCATTCGTTGGCAACGATCACAAGACATACAAAAGGTTCTAGCATCCCTAAATATAGTCGGCCAATAAAAACCACACTCTAGAACCTTGAGGGCAGTGCGTTGTGTGCCAAAATGACCACCACATGCATATGTGTGACAAAAGCTTAGAATTGAGTGAAATTCAGAATCATGCACACATCTACGTACAATTTGATCTGAGCAATACTTCCACAAATAAGGGTCATCCCAAACATAGAAACGTGCATCATTTTTAAGCTTATCACGTTGGTGCTTGTTTAGTTCATTTGGAATTTGTTTAGCCACCAAGTAATTCACTAAATCTGCATACCATGGTTCACTTACCTCAATGGATAGCAGCTGCTCATCGGGAAAAGTTTCAGGGATAGGTACGGCATGTTCATGCTCCTCGTGGATCATTCGGCTTAAATGGTCAGCCACTACATTCTCGCTTCCTTTCTTATCCCGGATTTCAATATCAAATTCTTGAAGAAGAAGAATCCAACGGATAAGCCTCGGCTTTGCTTCCTTTTTCGTGAGCAAGTACCTCAAAGCTGCATGATCAGAATAAACGATTACTTTAGTACCAATTAAATATGAACGGAATTTATCTAAAGCAAAAACCATAGCTAGAAGTTCTTTTTCCGTCGTGGAATAGTTCAATTGGGCATCATTGAGAGTCCGAGAGGCATAGTATATGACATGCGGCCGCTTGTCTCTTCTTTGTCCTAGAACAGCTCCTAATGCATAGTCGGATGCATCGCACATGAGCTCGAACGGAAGGCTCCAATCTGGAGGTACAATAATGGGGGCCGAGACTAGCTTCTCCTTGAGTTGGTTAAATGCCGAATTACACTCTTCATCAAACTTGAATGGCACATCTTTTTGAAGCAATCGGCAAAGAGGGTTGGACATCTTGGAGAAGTCCTTGATAAAACGCCTATAGAACCCTGCATGGCCAAGAAACGAACGTACCTCTCTAACCGAAGTAGGAGAGGGTAAGTGACGTACAAGGTCTATTTTCGATTTATCTACTTCAATTCCTTTTTCTGAAACAATATGTCCTAAAACTATACCTTGTTTCACCATAAAGTGACATTTCTCCCAATTCAAGACAAGGTTAGTTTCAACACATCGTTTCAAAATTAAGGTCAGATTATCCAAGCAATTATCAAATGAACTCCCAAATACACTGAAATCATCCATGAAAACCTCAATGATCTTTTCAACAAAATCGGAAAATATACTTACCATACACCTTTGGAAAGTGGCCGGTGCGTTGCATAAGCCAAATGGCATGCGACGATAAGCAAATGTTCCAAAGGGACATGTGAATGTGGTCTTCTCTTGATCATCCGGGGCTATCACAATTTGGTTATATCCAGAGTATCCATCAAGAAAACAGTAAAAAGCATGACCGGCTAACCTTTCGAGCATCTGGTCGATGAATGGCAAAGGAAAGTGATCTTTCCTAGTCATGGCATTTAGCTTCCGGTAATCGATACATACTCGCCATCCAGTCTGAATGCGTGTAGGCACGAGCTCATTCTCATCATTCTTGATAACAGTTACTCCGGACTTCTTGGGAACGACTTGAACTGGAGAGACCCAACGGCTATCGGAGATAGGGTAGATCACTCCGCAATCCAAAAGCTTGATTATTTCCTTCTTCACCACTTCCATCATCGGAGGGTTGAGACGGCGTTGAGCCTCTCGAGTTGGTTTAGCCCCCTCCTCAAGAAGTATACGGTGCATGCATGTGGTAGGGCTTATTCCTTTAATGTCGGCCAAAGTCCACCCTATGGCCGTTTTGTGCTCTCGCAGCACCCTCACAAGCTTCTCCTCCTCCATTGCCGTGAGACTTGATGAAATGATGACGGGCAATGTTTCGCCTTCTCCCAAAAACACATACTTCAAATGGTCCGGCAACGGCTTAAGTTCAAGCGATGGTGCCTGAACAACAGAAGGTAGCATCTTAGTGGAAACTGAATTTGAAAGTGAGAGTGGAACCTTACCATATTGTTGTGGCAATGATTCAAGGGCTGCCACAACCTCAATTATTTCTTCACTAGAACCCATTGCAAAGAATTCCTCCTCCTTGCCGTGGCCTTGCATTGGCCCAAATCCTTCATTTTTGCGCTCTATGGCCTTAGTGATGGTTGTTTCCAGGGCGTCCTCGTTCAATTCTTCAAGGTATACCTGCGCCAAAGAATCGATAACATCAATGGAAAAACAAGAATGGTCATCAACGGGATATCTCATAGTTTCAGAAATATTAAAATCAATCACTTCCCCATCGAATTCCATTGTCAAGGTGCCTTTGTATACATCAATCTTCGTTCGGGCTGTCTTCATGAATGGCCTACCAAGGAGAATCGGCAAAGATGTAGAATGGGCTGAATCCTCCATGTCTAGGACGTAGAAATCAGCCGGAAAAATTAAATGGTTCACCTGCACAAGCACATCTTCCAAAACTCCTTTTGGATACGCGTTAGAACGATCGGCCAATTGTATAATTACACCATCTTGTTTTAATTCACCCAAATTCATAGATGCATAAATAGAATAAGGCATGACATTTATGGATGCACCTAAATCAAGCATGGCATGTTCAAAACGATTATGTCCAATCACACAAGGAATCGTGAAACTACCGGGGTCTTTGCACTTGGTAGGCAGTTTACGTTGCAAAACAGCGGACACATTCTCGCTTACCTTTACTACCTCTTTGTTTGCCCTTCTTCTCTTTGTATTGCATAGGTCCTTGAGGAATTTAGCATACTTTGGAACCTGTTTGATTGCATCGAGAAGCGGTATGTTCACTTGCACCTTCCGGAACGTTTCAAGAATGTCCTTCTCGCTTTCTTCCTTTTTTTCTTGCATGAACCTGCGAGGAAAAGGTACATTGGGCAGATTAGGACGTGAAGTACATGAATTTGAACTTAAATTACCTGATTTGGCCGAGTTAGGGTGATTGGGGGCTTGCGGCATTGGGTTTTTCACCCTTACCGTGGGTGAGCTAGATACTTCCTCAGGTTGTGTCGTCTCTTCATCTACTTTCTGGGCAGATTTGGGATTGTTTGGCTCGGTCCCAACTTCTTTTCCACCCCTTAGGGTGATGGCCTTGGCGGATTCGAATCCTCCCTTTGGATTAACTGTGGTTGAGCTAGGAAGCTTTCCTTGCTCTCTAATTTGTCCAAGGAACTCAGAAATCTGCCCTATTTGTTTCTTCATATCCATCATCTCCTTCTCGTTATTTTCTATCCGGTTGTTTTGATTTTGCAACCCCTGCGAAATAGAGGTTAGTAATTGCATAGCTTGATTACTTTCCAAAGACGTACCTGAATGAGATGATGCCGAAGGTTGTTGGGATTGTTGGGGTGCATACGGCTTGGAATAAAAACCAGGGGGGTTTGGCCTAAATCCTCCTTGTTGGGCAGCTTGTTGTGGCTCCCTCCATTTGAAGTTTGGATGGTCTCTCCAACCTGGATTATATGTGTTAGAATATGGATCGTTCCTTGGTTGGTTTTGATTCCCATAGCCCATGGCATTGGCAGATTCCCATCCACCATTCTCGATTAGTTGAGGGCACTTGTCGGATGGATGCCCTTGAATTGAGCACACGCCACAAACTTGGTGTTCTTGTGCTTTTGGACCAATCACAACCTGAGAAACAAGAGAAGTAAGATTAGCAAGTTGTGATTGAATTTCAGAAATAGCACTCACCTCATTTACACTTTGTTGCCGTGGTGCTTCCCTTTGGCCCACTCCTTCATATTGTTGGGCGTTGAGCGCTCGGTTGGCTATGAGATTCTTGGCATCCCTTGGTGTTTTGTCCACCAATGCTCCTCCCGCTGATGCATCAAGCATTTGACGTTCGATAGGAAGGAGGCCCTCATAGAAATATTGAAGGAGAAGTTCCTCCTTCATTTGATGTTGAGGACATGAAGCTACAAGGCCCTTGAAGCGCTCATAATAAGCCGGGAATGTCTCACCATGATTCTGTTGAATACCACTAATTTTCTTCCGTAGGAGAATCACTCTCGAAGTAGGGAAGAATTTCTCCAAGAAAGCACACTTCATACTCTCCCACGAAGTCACAGTTCCCGGGGCTAGTTCGTAGAGCCAATCTTTGGCCTTGTCCATAAGTGAAAATGGAAAGGCCTTCATCTTCAATATACTCCCATCCACATTGACGGGGGTCATGCTCGAACAAACCACCTCGAACTCCTTCAAGTGTTTGTTGGGGTCTTCCATAGACAAGCCATGGAACTTCGGAATATGGTGTAACAAACTGGATTTGAGTTCAAATTCATCGGTCTTGCCTTGGGCAGCCGCGGGGTATTGAATGCAAAGAGGGTCTGCATTGGCCAAACCCGAGGCCGAAAGCTCCTTGATGGTTCTATTATCTGCTGCCATGGCTTGTTCTTCTTCAAAAATCTGATCCGTGGGCTTTTCTTCTTCACCTACTTCGTCTTCTTCAAGCCCAGGTTGTGGTGGAGGTTGTGGTGGCTCTTGTTGACTCCTCGTTCTCCTCAAAGTGCGTTCAAAATCACCGTCAAAGTCGGAGATGTTCTCTATAATAGGACGAGAGCTACGAGTCATACACAGTACCTAAAAAACAAGGAAACAAACAAACTAAGAATCTGAAATAAGAATGCACGAAAAACAAAATATAAAAATAAAGACAAGGGATTAGCAACTTTGCTAATCCCCGGCAACGGCGCCAAAATTTGATGCGAGATTTATACGCGCACAAATTAAACCCTCGTTTGACAATTGTAGTAGAATGGATAAGTGAGGGATCGTTCTAGACCGGGGATCAGGAGGGCTTGCTAAAACCTTCTAAATTGACTTAAAAACATAAAAACACAATATAAAACACTATTTAATGCTCGAAGAAAGCAAAACTAAAAATAAGAAAGATTAAGACTAAGACTTCAACGAAATAGGGGGGAATTGGATTTGGACGAATTTAAACTAAAATGAATACTTGGAAACAAAACCAATTGTAAATATGGATTTGACGGAAATGAATGGATGGGAAGCTAGCTAAGGGTTCTTTCTCTACACATGATATTTATGCATATGAATCAATTTCCAGTTATTCCTTCATTGAATTATGAACGACAATGCCCCAAATTAACCGTGACATCACTAGTTAACCCTCAGATTTTCCTTATATTATTGGATTGGATGGCATCATTCGACAACCCAAAACATTCTCAAAAGTTCCCTACATGTCATCATAATAGAGATACAATCGAAGATCATTAAGAATAATGAAAACCATAAGCATCGACAAAGCATTTGCAACTATGACATCATGTTACTCATGCTAAGAATTAAACTTAACGCGATCGTGACAAGCGACCTTCACTACTTTCAAGTATAAGTTAGTAACGATTATGTGAAACCTTCTTAAACTTTAGCCACATATTCATGCATGCTAATTAAGTGTCGACCCTCAATCAACAAACACAAATAAGTTAATCATCAAATAGTTAAGCCAATTGCATTCACGAATCAAGAGTTCATAACCGGAATTCATCAATTCATATCACATAAATAATCATGGTATTGAAATCACCCCTAGCCAAAAAGGGTTTAGTTCCTCATAACTTTGAAATCAAAGAAACACCTAAACATTCCAACAACTCAAACTTGAATTGTATGAACGTTTAGGCACTCTTCTCTTCCATTACAAAACAAAGAGAATTGAATTTAAACATTGAAATCAAAGAAAAGCGTAAACATTCCAACAACTCAAACGTGAATTGTATGAACGTTTAGGCCTTCTTCTCTTCGTCTTCGTTGTAGCACAAGGACTAAGGGATGTTGTTGGTGTGTTGAATGGATTGGGGGATTATGGAAATGGAAGAAATGGAGGAGAAAGGGAAGGGAATGGTGCAGAAAATGGAGAGACTCACGGCTAGGGAGAAGATGGAAGTGTTTGTGGTGTGTTGTGTATGAAAATGAGATGTCCATGAATGAATGAATGCAAGGGTATTTATAGGAGTAGTGGAGGGAACATATGGCTATGTCATTTGTAGGTGAAGTAGGTGGATGTTGTAGGTGAAGTGGATGTTGTAGGTGAAGTAGGTGGATGTTGTAGGTGATAAGTGATAAGTGATATGATATGTGGTTATGATATGATAAGTGGTTAAGTGGTGATGATAAGTGATAAGTGATTAAGTGATATGATATGTGGTGATGATAAGTGATAAGTGCATGTGGGTTAACTAATGAAGGAAATGCATGTGCAATGACAATGTGTTAGAATGGATGTGTGTTATGCATGGCATGATTGGGATTAGGAAAGGTTTAAATGTCCTAAAACTAAAGAGAACAAGGTTCCAACACTTTGGCTCCAATTAGGTCTTCAATTTCGTCCAACACTTTGGCTTCAAGCATAAGCTATCCATCCTTAGCCCAAAAGTGCTCCAAAAGTCTCCAAAATGCATCTTTTTGCTCCTTTAGCCCTTTGGACCTACAAACACACGAAAATAGCTTAAAGTACTAAAATAACTAAAGAAACATAACGTAAATGTACGAGAACAAGCCATTTAAGTCGCATAAATATGCTCCTATCACCAACCAGACCTGTGTGGGTGGTATTTCCAAAGCTTTCTCCACGTACTAGAGGAAATGTTTCTTCGCCATTGCTAAGTTTCATGGTGACTGCTACCAAGGTTGCTTTCCGTCTTTCCAGCCATTCACGGCTAGTGCCTAATACCGCAGCTACGGCTTCTGGCTCGAAGCGTCACTGTCCTCCCACAGCTGAAAGAGGGAATGTCTTTGTTGACTCTTTCTGGAGCGTTAAGGATAGCCGAACATCTGGTGATGGCAAAGGAAAACCTAGTGAGCAGGAGAAGAAGATGACCCCAGACATGTTTCTTACCTCAATTTTCTTAACTTGCCTTCCTTACTAGATTTTTTCAGAAATTTCGGATTTTGTGGGTTAGGTGGCAAGGTGAAGCACTTTAAACCCAAAGTGGTGAAAGACGGCCATCCAAGTAGCAGTAGATCTAATGCTTCTGGCACGTCTAGGAAATAAAAAAGTTAGGGCACTTGGTGAAATCGAAGACATGTAAAATTGTTTTCTATTTTTTATTTTCCTTCGGTGTTTTGTGATTACTTGTTAACCACTTCTTTAGTTGCAACCAAGCTCTAGTGGCGCTTGTTGGTCCTTCTCACAGAGTAAGAGGTGCTCAGGTTTCCGCGTCCTCCGGTACTTCCAAGCCTGCGGAGTATCTGGACATCACCGATGCAAGCGAAGAGGAACAAAACACTAGTGATGTCACTGATGACGAGGTAGTTGATAAGGATCAAGAGGCTAAAGAAATCAACAACATAAATGCGGTATTTGACCCGGGAAGATGAAGGTATCCTCAGGTTTCTTTTTGGTAAAGGTGTAGATGATGATGTCAGTGAAGAAGAACCAAGTGGCAAGAGTGGTGGCAAGGTGACTGGTGGCGACGTTAATTTTGATGATTCAAGTAAGTGTGGAGAATGTAGAGGTATTTCTTTTTCCCCTATGGGTATGTTTGTGCGGTTTTTGCAACTGTTGGTTCCCTTCTTGATATTTTGATGATTACATGTTTGCATATGTGTATATGAAGTGGTTGATCCTCATTTACCATACTTTCTCCATATTTTTGCATGTGTGCATGTATGGGCTTGTTGGCTTGTTGAAGTTCTGTTCGAATAAGTCTAGCGAGTTATGATATCTCATACTCCTGTTTGTTAATTCACCCTTCAAGCTTTTCTTGCAGGTTGATGGCTTAGATGGATTCTTTTCTTGTGTTAATGGTTATAGGTGGCAGTATTTCTTCGGACGATGCTTAGGCTTCGATGATTGGGCCTCCTTCCGTTGTCTCTTCTCCCAAAGAACAGGCTTCGATTCACGAATAAGCATCTTGGCATGAGGTATTAGAAATAGTGCTAGGGTGTTGAATTCGATCAAAGAACTGCTTCTTCAAGGTGAAACCTTTTCTTCTCGCATTGGTTTTAAAGGCACGAAGGTATGTTCTGGGCTAATCTACGTCTTGGGCAAATTCTTCGAGAAGGTTGGTGATGAGGATGTGAGCTTGATAGGCCTATTTCCCTACATACGTGTGATGGTGCTCAAGGAACTTAGGGTTCTACTTTATGACATGGAAACACTCCTTGCTCGGAGCCTTCAGAGCATAGGATACTGTGTTGACATGATATGATCAGTTGAAGGAATAATTTGTGAAAACAAGTTCATTTGAGTAACATATATGCATACAATTAACAATTAAAGGTGGAATCATGCTTGTATGCACTTAAAAACAAAACTTTACCCATGAAATTCAAGGTCTAATAGTTGTGGTGAACAAAGACTCAACTCAAATCTTAAAGAAAAAAGTTGAGAAACTTTTATACCTTTGAAGCACCTTTTTGCTTAGCAAAGGATATTCACCCATGTGAGGGCCTTTTTTCCTTAGTCTCCTTGCTCTTTGGCTCCATGGATGTGGATGGAGGAACTTTGCTTCTTGGCTCCATGACTTCTTGGATATGGATAAAGGAATGGATTCTCCAAGTTCCCAAGAAAGGGAACCTTTAAGTTTCCACACCAAGAAGAGCATTGAGGAAGAGATGGGTGCTAGTCCATTCTTCCTAGGGTGGCCGGCCTCCTAAGAGAGGAGAGAGCTTTTTATGTTTTTCTCTTTTCTCTCTAGAAAACCCCTATGATAGAATGAGTTATAATTTCCTTTCTATAGCCACTTACATTGAGTGACATAATTGAAATTAAAAACAATTCTCCCTTACACTCTCTATGGCCGACCATGTGGGTTCATTGGGCTTTTATACCCTTTGTGTTTTCAAGTTGTCATACAACTTGAGTTATTGGACTTGACATTTGAAGCCCATTGGGCATTGAGGCCCAAAACTAACCCGAGGTCTAAAATGAACTTATTCGTTTGATTAATTAATATATTGATTAATCCTAGTCATAAATAATTAAACCATTTAATTATCTTTACTCATCTCCGTTGTTTCTTCAATCTCTACTTTACGCGGCGTACGATCCATTAGGTTCCTTTTAGAGAGGCAAAGGCGATTAGAACTCTTCAAATCGATTGTGAATTGAAACTTACTTCTCAATTCTCCCTTTAGTGATTATACACCTTTAGGGCTTCCACAAACCATGAGTGACACCTAGCAACATGTTATGGCTACCCAAGCTAATCAGAATAAGTGGATAACCTATTCAGTTTAGGATTACAATGCAATACAGTCTTTCTTTAATACAATACTCTTGACCACATTGTTTGATTTGATAGTTTATCCATGTCTACTATCCAATGTGATTCTCCTACTTATATGATTAGCTTGAATGTGATTTGGAACGAATTTCTAAATCTCATTCATACTATGGCCAAAGATTCTTAATCATATCATAGAGTATTCTCCCTTAAACGGTTTGAAGGTTAGAGATCCCTTGTCATGCATTCACTTGCCTCTATGGCTAAGTGGCTTAACCCTAACTATGTCATGGAGACCCTTTGACGGAGTGACTTTGACATAGTCAAATATCAAGGACCTAACCGTAAGACAACTATGATGCCTTAGGCCAAATGACTACTTTGCATTATCCCAACCATGAGTTTTATGTGACATGAGTATGAGAAGTCCTTGTTGATTGTGTTAAGTGGACTCATTCTCTATTGAGCACCTACATGCTTGTCTTGGTATCAATCACACCAATGACTCGAGATTAGTCACTCTCTCTAAGAGAAGACATAGCACGTACTAATCTTAATGGACTGTCAATGCCCAATTGGCAATCCTATGATCAAGAACGTTTAAGATATGTATACGAAAGATAATGGTCTCATGAATCTAACTTCTTTAGATCACATTCTCCCAATTACATGTTCCTTGGACTTATCGTTTAAACATATAACATTTATATGAGATGACTTTAAACAATAATCTTTGCCTTTTATATTAAACTAGATTAGTATAACATGTGAAATGTCCGTAAAGTATCATCATATGATTAGCTTTAGGGCACATTTCCAACATCAGCGACATAGCAACCTTAGGCGTTCATGTGAGTTCCTTAACTGAGAATATGGAGAAGTCTCGCGACATCAAATTTGGGCTCTGTCTTGAAAATGACAAGGGTATCTTACGCTAATTCATTAAAGTGAGTGAACTGGAGCGAGCCATTGAGCTGTAGTGCAAAGAGTTGGAGGTCGAAAAGCTTAAGTTAAAGAAGATAATTTGTGGGAGCTTGAAATAAATAGCGGCTTGCCTTCAACTTGTCGTGGATCAGTTGCATGCCAATACCTCCAACAGTTCTCCACAGATGTAACTCACTACATTCAATTCTTGTTTTTCTCAAGCTGTGTACTTTACTTGGTTGTTAGCACTTTCCTGACACTTGGTTTCTTTTTCTTGGCAGAGCATGAATCCCAGGATGTTGAAATATTGAACCACGAAGACTTTGTTTTGTTACTTTTTTTACCTTTTGATGAAATTTGTTTTGTTACTTTTTTTACCTTTTGATGAAATTTCCTTTTGACCAGCTTCCTCTGTTTCTTTATGGTCTTTTGCACTTTTGTTAATTGGACTTGGTGTGTTGAACACTTTATTTCTTTTTTGATTTGAATATTAACCCCTGATATTGAACTTTGCATGATGTTTGGGGTATTTGAACTTGCAATGATATCAGTATTTATTTCGTATAGGTTGGAATTTATTGAATGAAATTTTGTTAGGCTTTGAGGTACAAGTTTGAGCTTCTGCTAGCTTGGAATGAAATCTCTGATGTCTTCACCCTCATCTCCCCATTCTTTAGCTTGGGGCTGTGGTGTATCATAGCTTTGTGGCTTGGGTATTTGCACCAGAAAGTATTTTCCATGTTTTCGGAAGGTTCCCAAACTGCCTATAGTGGCTTGGGGTCTGTGCTACACGGGTGGTATATGTCATCATCTCCAAAACATGTCATAACAGCTACCATCTTTTTCCATCGACGTTTAACTAACATGCTGGTTTTCCTCACTACCTTTAGGAGCCTTGAGAACTGGCCAATACCAATGCTCTCGAAGTATACCCTGTAATTAGCGACGATGTTGCGGATACAAATCTCCACGAGTGTTTTATCGTCCTTCTCGTCGTAGCAGTCAAGGGCAAGATCTCGGAAATGCTTGATAAAAGTCACAAGATCTTCCTTATGCTGGAAGTACTTTTTACAGATGTTGCCTGCCAGCTCATCCCAGGTTTGGATGAAACTTAGTGTGAGGGTAGTGTACCACGTATAGGCACAATTGATTAAGCTATTTGAGAACTCCCTAAGACGAAGGTTGTAGTCACCAGCATGAACACCCAAAGTGTCAATGAAACAACTTATATGTTTGTTAGGGCAACCTTTCGTCCTGTCAAAAAGGACAAGGTTGAGAGTCTCATATCCCTTACGATATGGCATGTAGAGAAGGCTAACTGGGTATGGTGGTTTAGGAACACATTTCCAGTCTTTTGAACTCATGTTCAACTCTTTTTCTAGCATGGTAATAACATTTTCTTGGGTAACAAAGGATGGCATATTTTTAGAACTTTTGCCTGCAGCAACAACTGACTCTTCTTTGGAAATCTTTTCCCTAGGCGTGCAGCTTTTGCCACTGGCTTTCTCACTTGGCTTTGGGTTGAGTTTTTTAGCCCCTTCACATATGCAATAATCTCTTTTTGGGCTTCACCGAAAGCATGGATCGCTGCAATGATGTCTAGCATGGTATACTCATCCAGGTTTTCCTGACTTTCCTGGTGCTGCCTTTCGCGTTGAGACTTGTTGAGTTAGGAAGCAGCCCTGCCTGCCTATGAGGCGTTGATGCGTGATTTATACGCACACAAATTAAACCCTCTTTTTGACAATTGTAGTATAAGTATAAGTAGGGATCGTTCTGGACCGGGGATTAGGAGGGATTGTTAATCACTTGGATTTGACTCAAAAACGTAAAAACACAAACTAAAACACTATACTAAACTCGAAGAATTCAAAACTAAAAATAAGAAAGATTAAGACTAAGACTTAAACGAAATATGGGGGGATTGATTTTGGACGAATTTAAACTAAAATGGATAGATTGTAAAGAAAACAAATTGTAAATATGAAATTGACGGAAATGAATGGATGGTATGGCTAGCTAAGGGGTTCATCTCCATACATGTTACACTTGCATAATAAAATGATTTCTAATTGTATTTCAATAAACCATGAATTCTCAACACCCCGGGTTAATTAGGTCCGCTTAAATTAACCGTCAAGTTTTCCTTAAGTTAATGAATTGGATGATTGCATACGACAACCCAAAGCATTCCTCACAAGTTCCCTACATGAATTGCATAATAGAGATACAAGCAAGAATCATTAAGCATCATGAAAACTATAAGTGTTGACGAGGCATTCGTTACTATGATTGCATGAAACTTATGCCAAGAATTTGTTTAACGCGATTGTTTATAAGCAACCTCCACTACTTGTGAATATAAGTTCATAACTATTACGTGAAACTCACTTATATTCTAGCGTCAAATTCATGCATGAAAATTAAGCGTTCATTCTTAATAAACATACATAAATAGGTTATCAATCAAACAGTTAAACAAATTGAATTCACAATTTATGAAACGTAATTAAAAGTAATCAAATCATATTACAAACATAAACATAATTTCGAATCACCCCCAAGCTAAAGGGGGGTTTAGTTCCTCATACAAAACAAAGAGAATTGAAATTAAACATTGAAATCAAAGAAACGCCTAAACATTCCAACAACTCAAACTTGAATTGTATGAACGTTTAGGCCCTCTTCTCTTCCTCTTTATTGTAGCATAAGGTCTAGGGATAATTGGTTTGGGGGATGGAAGTGTGGAATGGAAAAATGGTGTTTGGATTATAAGGGGAGAGATGGGAAGCTCACGGCTAGGGAAGGGAGAATGTGTTTGTAATGTGTTGTGTATGAAAATGAGATGTTCATGAATGAATGAATGCAAGGGTATTTATAGGAGTAGTGGAGGGAACATATGGCTATGTCATTTGTAGGTGAAGTAGGTGGATGTTGTAGGTGAAGTAGGTGGATGTTGTAGGTGAGTAGGTGGATGTTGTAGGTGAAGTAGGTGGATGTTGTAGGTGATTATGAGTGATAAGTGATAAGTGTATGATATGTTAAGTGATAAGTGAATGATTATGATAAGTGATAAATGAATGTATGATATGATAAGTGGTGAATGATAAGTGGTAGTGTTTAAGTATTTAAAATAGGGAAGAAAGCCCTTCCTTGCATGGCAAGGAAGGGAGACACAAGGAAACACACGACAATGTCCTAAGGTTGCTAGGAATGTTGTTTTTGTGTTCTAAAATGCGTAGGAGTTTTCAATGATGCTCAAACATGAGGTCTTTTTAGGATTTAACTTTCCTACTTCAAGTCTTCAATTTCGTCCAAACTTTGGCTCCATGGATAAGCTATCCAATCCATGCCCAAAAATGCTCCAAATAGCCTCAAAATGCACTTTCTTGCTCCCTAAGCCCTTAGAACCTGAAAACACACAAAAGAAGCATAAAGAACTAAAATAACTAAAGAAACATAACGTAAATGTACGAGAACAAGCCATTTAATTCGCATGAATATGCTCCTATCAAATACCCCCACACTTATCTTTTGCTAGTCCTCGAGCAAAACAAAACAACAAAAGAACACGAAACTAGACAAAACGAACAAAACACAACCTACACCTTCCAACAATCGTCTAATGGATTTCCAATGCACATGACAAGTTAAAAATCATTAGTCCCATAGATTTTTGTCATCTTCACACTTAAGTACATTCTTACTCATAGTCACCACATATTATTTCACAAATAAGCATTTAAAACCATGTTTTGAATGTAGTAACATGCCTTAGAGAATTTGCTCAAATCCTTACAAGATATGCACTCGTTTTTCACACAGATTTTCTGACTACACACCCTAAACTAGTTATATGTGAGAAGATTGATGTAAACATAAAAACGAACACTCACATATATGTATTTCAAAGGAAGCAATTTCTGGAGTTAATAAGCATGTTTAGATATGATCTCATGAATGGAATGCTACTACTTAGATGCGAGAACCAGTGACACCATATGCTCATACCAAGTTCAAACTCCACAATTGAAATACATAACACTTAAGATTGAAGTCACGGGTTATAATGGGGCTTGGGGTGTTTGGATAACAAAGAAGGAGTACGGAAAACAAAGGTTCTTTAAGCAATAGTGAGCAAAGTAATGAATTAGACATTTAGAATTCCCTTTAGAACGCAAAAATCAACTTTGAACACCCAAGGGGGAATCACACAAAACTTAGGGCCATATTCAACTTTTTTGGATCCTTTCTTCAACCATCAACGCTTGTGAGTTCATCCTTACTTATTTTCACTCCTTTTTTTTTTTTTTTTTTTTTTTTTTTTTTTTTTTTTGTTGAATCTCAAAACATATATATAAACTTAAGAACAAACTTTCACTCCCCCACACTCATTTTCTTGCATAATGTAACTCAAAAGGAATTCATTTTCCGTCATGCTTACTATGCTTCAAGAACAAGGGTACAGATGGTCCTAATCTAGGCTAGGTAAGGGGTGATGTGGTTAGCAAAGAAAATAGGCTAAACGAGGCTCAACGGGGTTAAGACTTTACAATATATACGAAATATAGGAAGTAAGGCTATTTGGCTATGATGGCAACTACACAACTTCATCTTGATATATGTTATGCAATTCAATGTCATGCTTTGAATGAAACGGATATAAGTTCTAGCATTTAGTTCTATCATGATACAATTGCATTCTAAGTAGCAACCGAGCAAGGAATAATGAGATCATGCAACAACTTAAGAAAACAAAGAATCACAGAAAATAACTCTCCAAAGAAAGTAATGGCTCGAGTCTCACAGGGTTGTAGCGTTTGTTTGAGTTTCTTCCTTCAAGCATATTACAAAAACGAATTTTTCTTTTATGATTGCATGTGAAGTCATACATTATAACCATAACCAAGCATATACCAAGAGTAAATCAAACATTCATCCCTGTTTATAACTCTCTTTAACAGTCATGCAATTACAAACCAAATCCTTGTCATTTTGTTGGAAGGTACCCTAAGACACAAACACACAAAAACGACTGAAAACACTCTTTTTAGGCTTTTCAAAACATATTTTTCAAATTTTTATGTGATTTTCGGAGTTATAAAACAAAACACAAAAAAAAAAAAAAAAACACTCTAAAACAACTTAAAAACACCTTAAAACAGTAAGGAACAACATTTGAAGTTATGGGTGATAAAATCTCACGAATTTGTATCAACGACATTGGTTACCCCCCCACACTTAAATCAAACATTGTCCTCAATGTTTTAAGCATAGATTCACATAAAACATAAGTAAACACATAAAAAGCATTTAAACATACTAAACATGGCAGAATGTAAATAACAAAGAGAAGAGTTTAGAGACGCAAATCTGGTTGTGGAATGTAAATTCCATCTTCTCCTTGTTGATTGCATTGAGGCTTGATGTTGTTGATTCCACAGGGGTTCCTCCCATCGTTGATTTTCCTTTGTGCTACTCTTGAACTGGGCAGCAGGATTCTTCTGGTCTCCCCCGAAGGTCTGAGCTTACTCCTTTGGTCTGTTTCTTTGTTCAATCTTTCCAATTCGTATTGAAAAGGGTTGGAGGATAACTCAGCCTATGTTTGTCTCCACATGCTTCAATGTATCATTTTCACTTGCCTTGCTTGCTCCCCTTGCAGAAGTGGTCCCTTCTCCGGAAGTGTGTCAACCGTTGAAGATGACTACTCGAGAGCAACGCTAGGTAAGCAATCAGGAATGCATTCCTGATTGCTTTCATTTACTTTGCCATGCGAGTAATAACAAGGGCAAAGGAAAAGATAGGGAAAGAGCATGATATGAGATACTTTTGCTTTAGACCTTGATGATATGAGATACCTTTGCTTTTGAAGAAACGGCGAATGAAGCAGCACATGTATTTGTTGTGGTTGTCTCCACATGCTTCGATCGACCGTTTCTTTTTGCCTCATCTGTACTCCCGGTATCTGGTATCTTCTTTGGGGGAGAAAAAATCGAGTATTTCAAAAGGCGTTGCTGGGAGAGCGCCCTCAGAGGTGCGGAAGAGTTGGACATTTTCTTCAGGTTTGCCTTGCCATAAAAGACGAAGGTCGACATATATAGAGATAATATCAAGTGGTGGTACTGTTCTTTTACCCTTGTCGACAAACGTTTTGATCCCGCAAATCCGGCTTTTTGAAATAGTGGCGCCTCTTCGATTTCTGAGCGACGCCCCTTCGATTTCTGAACGACACCCCTTTGCTTTCTGAACGACACGTAGTAGTGCGGATGTGGCTCCTTTTGACAAAGCTGCACGCGGTTTCTGAAAAGCAGAGAAAGCGTCGCCGAACTTTGACAAAGTTGAACGCGTCTTCTGAAAAGCTGAGAAAGCTTCGCCTAACTTACGTCGGAAATTCCGGCTTTTTGAATCGGTGGACGCGTCGCCTTGGCTTTTTATAGAGTTATCGATCATCGCCAACACACACACTCTGAAGAATTCCCATTCTTGAACATCGTCTCCGGCCCTTTGAAATTTAACTCCATCCACCCCTTCTCTTTGAACACTTTTGAAAAATGGCAAACCCATCAAACCTTAGCTTGGAATTGAGCCTTAGCAGTGATACGGGCGCGCCGCGTCAAGGTAACGTATGGCGCCCTTCTTTCTTATCTTCTAACGGTCCTCTTTCAGGTGAAGACTCTGTGATGCAGGACGCCACAACAGCTACAATAGTAGCTAGGAACCTCCTTACTCCAAAAGATAGTAGGCTGCTGTCAGGACGGTCCGATGAGTTGGCCGTTCAAGAATCCCTCGCACTTAGTGTTCAGTGTGCGAGTTCTGTGTCCAACATGGGCCAACGCCTGCTTGCCCGCTCCCGTCAGGTGGAATCATTGATGGCAGAGGTGGAAAGTCTCAAGCAGGAGATCAAACTGCTTAAGTACGAGAATAGAAGTTTGCACGTGCTTGCCAACAACTATTCGACGGGTATGAAGAGGAAGCTTGATGAGCTACAAGAATCCAATGGTCGGATGCAAAGTGACCGTCAAACTGACCGTCAAAGGCTTGCGGCTTACTTCCAGAGGCACATTTTTCCGGGCTCATCCAGCGTTTGGCCAAGTATTGAGGCCTCTTCTTTGATGCCTCCCGCTCCGATACCTTCCGCCCCGATGCCTTCCGCCTCGATGCCTTCTGCTCCGATGCCTTCCGCATCTATGCCTCCTGCTTCTAGAGTTTTGCCCAGTAGTGGGGCTTCAAGTAAACGCCCTTTGTGAAGCTCCATCATTCTGCCATGTTTTTTTTTTTTTTTTTTTTTTTTTTTTTTTTTTTTTTTACATAAATAAAATCAAACGGCATGGAATTGGTCCTTGAATGGAAGGTGATACTTGAAGTGAACCGGCATTGGTTCAAATTCTAAAGTGGGTGCCTGGATCATTAACAACATATTAGTATAAAAGAAAATTGAAATTCGGGGAGGCGGCTTACCTGTGTGCTCCGACATAAACTCAAGAATAAACACCACTCGCTGGAAAGTTTCAGGGATATTGGACTTGGCCAGATTGCATGTGAGTATTGGTCCTTGTCTTGTGTCATAAAATTCAATTTCTTTGTTTGCCTCAAGTATATCCTTTTCTAGACATTCCCCAGTCACATCTTGCTCTTGATTCTTTGGAAAGGATTCGAAGATGCCTTTCTCACCCTCTTCTTCCTTGGATTGCATAATCCTGCAAGGAATAGGGACATTCAGTGGAACGGGGTTAGAAATAATTAACTTTGGAACAACCTTACCTGAATTGGATGGCGTAGGAGCGATAGGTGCCTGCGGCAAAGGTGTTTCCACCCTTGCCATAGGTTGCGTGTGTTCCTCTTCCTCAATTAGCAGCTCCTCATCCACTTCTTGCTCTTGAATTTGTTTCATGAACTCCATAATCTGCCCAATTTGCTCCTCCCATTTACCCAACTTCTTGTCTTGATTTTGTTCGTCCTTGGTTTGAGTTTGGACTTCCTGCGTCAAAGTAGTAAGTAATTGAAAAATCGTATCATTATCGCTTGAATTACTTACATTGCTTTGGGCAGGTTGTGGTGGCTGCATAGGCGTTGAATAGAACTCCTCATACGGCTGCCAATATCCTTCTTGTTGAGCCTCATTGTCTTGATTTTGTAAGCCCTGCACCAAACAAATTAATTCATCAAGCTTTTGGTTATAATTTATTGATGAACTTGAGTTTGGTTGGGCATATTGAATATGAGGTTGTGGTGGCTGCCAATATCCTCCTTGTTGAGCATTTTGAGGTTCCCACCACATAGAGTTTGAATGATCACTCCAATCCGAATTGTAAGTATTGGAAAACACGTTATTCCTTGATTGAAGATTAGATATATCAACTCTTTGCATTTGGGACCTTTCCATGAGCTGTGACAAAAGAGAAGCGTTATCAAGTGCCATGTTGTTCTTAACAAACAAAACACAAATAAAAACAAAAACTAAATCTAAAAGACAATACAGAAACAAACAATCCAAGGGATTAGCAAATTTTCTAATCCCCGGCAACGGCGCCAAAATTTGATGCGTGATTTATACGCACACAAATTAAACCCTCTTTTTGACAATTGTAGTATAAGTATAAGTAGGGATCGTTCTGGACCGGGGATTAGGAGGGATTGTTAATCACTTGGATTTGACTCAAAAACGTAAAAACACAAACTAAAACACTATACTAAACTCGAAGAATTCAAAACTAAAAATAAGAAAGATTAAGACTAAGACTTAAACGAAATATGGGGGGATTGATTTTGGACGAATTTAAACTAAAATGGATAGATTGTAAAGAAAACAAATTGTAAATATGAAATTGACGGAAATGAATGGATGGTATGGCTAGCTAAGGGGTTCATCTCCATACATGTTACACTTGCATAATAAAATGATTTCTAATTGTATTTCAATAAACCATGAATTCTCAACACCCCGGGTTAATTAGGTCCGCTTAAATTAACCGTCAAGTTTTCCTTAAGTTAATGAATTGGATGATTGCATACGACAACCCAAAGCATTCCTCACAAGTTCCCTACATGAATTGCATAATAGAGATACAAGCAAGAATCATTAAGCATCATGAAAACTATAAGTGTTGACGAGGCATTCGTTACTATGATTGCATGAAACTTATGCCAAGAATTTGTTTAACGCGATTGTTTATAAGCAACCTCCACTACTTGTGAATATAAGTTCATAACTATTACGTGAAACTCACTTATATTCTAGCGTCAAATTCATGCATGAAAATTAAGCGTTCATTCTTAATAAACATACATAAATAGGTTATCAATCAAACAGTTAAACAAATTGAATTCACAATTTATGAAACGTAATTAAAAGTAATCAAATCATATTACAAACATAAACATAATTTCGAATCACCCCCAAGCTAAAGGGGGGTTTAGTTCCTCATACAAAACAAAGAGAATTGAAATTAAACATTGAAATCAAAGAAACGCCTAAACATTCCAACAACTCAAACTTGAATTGTATGAACGTTTAGGCCCTCTTCTCTTCCTCTTTATTGTAGCATAAGGTCTAGGGATAATTGGTTTGGGGGATGGAAGTGTGGAATGGAAAAATGGTGTTTGGATTATAAGGGGAGAGATGGGAAGCTCACGGCTAGGGAAGGGAGAATGTGTTTGTAATGTGTTGTGTATGAAAATGAGATGTTCATGAATGAATGAATGCAAGGGTATTTATAGGAGTAGTGGAGGGAACATATGGCTATGTCATTTGTAGGTGAAGTAGGTGGATGTTGTAGGTGAAGTAGGTGGATGTTGTAGGTGATTATGAGTGATAAGTGATAAGTGTATGATATGTTAAGTGATAAGTGAATGATTATGATAAGTGATAAATGAATGTATGATATGATAAGTGGTGAATGATAAGTGGTAGTGTTTAAGTATTTAAAATAGGGAACAAAGCCCTTCCTTGCATGGCAAGGAAGGGAGACACAAGGAAACACACGACAATGTCCTAAGGTTGCTAGGAATGTTGTTTTTGTGTTCTAAAATGCGTAGGAGTTTTCAATGATGCTCAAACATGAGGTCTTTTTAGGATTTAACTTTCCTACTTCAAGTCTTCAATTTTGTCCAAACTTTGGCTCCATGGATAAGCTATCCAATCCATGCCCAAAAATGCTCCAAATAGCCTCAAAATGCACTTTCTTGCTCCCTAAGCCCTTAGAACCTGAAAACACACAAAAGAAGCATAAAGAACTAAAATAACTAAAGAAACATAACGTAAATGTACGAGAACAAGCCATTTAAGTCGCATGAATATGCTCCTATCAGGCGTTGCCACTCCTAGTTGTGTTTCTTTTGGACCTTGGAGCCATTGAATCAAAGATTGTGACCTGTCTCTAGTGAAGTCGCCAATTTATGTTGGGGGATGTTTAGGTCAAGACGGACTTGGGCTTTGAGAACGTCCATTGTCTCCCTTGGTTTGGTTTCGTACCAAGTCCTGGAATATCTCGAAAAAGTTAGCTTGTCTTAGGAAATATCCCCGTTAGATCAATGACTTGAAGATTCACATGATTAAGTAAATAATGGCTTGCTCAAGTGAGGCATAGTGTGGAAGCTAGAAGTTCATCAATTTTGCATAGAAGTTCATCAATTGAGGCATGGTGTGAAAGGTGTGGAAGCTAGAAGTTCATCAAGTGAGGAATGATTCATTCCCAAGGAATATCTAGTTATGACTTGTTTCTTAATCCCCTTTCTCCTTAGTTCTTCTGCTACCCTCTATTTCGGTGCAAAATGGCTAGGTCCTGCCAACCTGTGAAACTTGCATTATGCCTCCCCAAGACACTGCTTTCTTGAGTCAACTTTCTGTGGGCGGTACTTTTGGTAACGCACCTCATGGCTTTCAAGCGTTGAACTTCTGCATGAGCTGGATAGGGGAAATCAACCTTTGTCTTCATTAAATGCCTATTTTGTTGAACTTTCAAGTGAGCTTAGAGCTAAGATTTGGTTTCTTTCTAATTGGATTGGTTAGCTTGCTAGGGAAATAGGTAAACTAATTGCTAGGGAAAGGGGTCTCTCTCAATGCTTGCTTTTGTGGGCTACAAGGGTTATGAGCTTGGATTTTTGGGCCCCCAAGCAGCCCAAAGTCCTCCATAATCTTGACTCCACATGGGTCCAATAAACTTATGTAACCATCTACACTACAATTCACTTGACAAGCCTGAGCATGTGACTTGGGTTTATTTTAGCATGACGAATAGGCATGTGCATGGCGTGATTAATATAAATTCTGGTTTAATAACCGTAGCATGACATGATTGTGAATATATTCCTTTCTTGATCCCACATCTTTGCATGTATATAGGCTTGACTTGGGACTCGCGTGAAAATTGGGCTTTGAGACTAGGTCGGGCTTGCTCAAGACATTTTTTTGGGCCTCAACAGACATTTTTTGTGCAAGTGAAATCACAAACATGTCCATGGGGATATTAGTTTATGTCACTACTTAACACTTGTAACTTCATAGATGTCCAATTTTCAAAATATTAGGTAGATATTTGAAATGTTTTTAAAAAATTGGTACCAATATGAAATCACCTTGAAAAAGTGGATGATTATCCGTACTTAACCGTAGAGGTGGGTTGGGAAAACTGAAAAGAAAAAAAACCAAATCCGAATACTGAACCCAAAAAAAAAAAGAAAAGTTAAAAAGAGGAATAAAAAGAATTGAAAGCGAAATAAAGTAAAATTAAAGAGAGAAATGAAAACAAAAGTGAACTTTTTGGAAGTGAACCCCCTGCTCTGTTGTAATCCGTGACCCTTCTGGAAACAACCTCCGTTTGCTTTCCCCTTCCTTCCAACTTCTAACCAAAACCCAAATCCGAACGCATCACCCAAACCCAAAAGCTTGACCTTTTAATCATTAATAGGTCCAATTTTTTTTTTCTTTTTTTATATATGTTTTGCATTCAATCGTTAATATTGACCACAAACAAACCAAGATTTGATCAAGCCTCACGATCTTCAATCAATCAATCCTCAACCGTCTGATGATTTGATGACTCCGGCGTTGGCATTCGCCGGCGTTTCTGGAGACCAGAGCTCCGGTGCACCCCCATCAGCAGCAACAAGCAAACCTCAATATCGGTCAGATTTCTCGGCCCTTCTCGTTTGATTAAACTGGGTTTTCGTTGCCAGATCAGTCCGAGCAATATTAAAGTTTGTCAAGCACCATGGACTCGTCAAATTCGGGGATGCACCTTCGAATTCGAAGGAGTTAAACTCCAGTTTTAGCTTCAATACCCCGCCCGTTTCACGGCAGGGGTCGGGGCTTTCGAGGCCAAGGCTTGCGAAGGTGAGGAGGGGCTCGGCCTTTCAGGTTTTGAAGCCGGCAGCCTCTCAGGAAACTGAGTTTTGTCCCGCATTTAATCCGTTTCGAACGTCTTTGGAGAGTTGGAATCCAGTCTCATCCGGGGCAGAAGCCGGAACTTCAGCTTCTGGGGCATTTGGGACCCCTAAGACTGGGAATGAGGCAAAATTGTTTGGGGCCCATAGGATTGATCCGACTGTGAATTCGGGGAAATGGGATTCTAGTGGAGGTTTGGGGAAAGGAGTGATTGATGAGATGAGGAATTTGAAAATTGGGAGCGGCAATGAGTTTTTGAATACCAAAGTGGGTGCTTTCACTTTTAATGCAAGAAGTTTGAATTCAGCTCCGGGATTGGATAAAGGTGGTTTCGTTTTTGGAAATGGTAATAAGAAGAACTCTAGTATTGATGAAAGCATTGTGTCAAAGCTTCCCAAGGATATGAGGAAATTGAACATTGAAGGTGCTGAGAAGCGTGAATCTGTTGAGGCAGGTAAGGATCAAAAGTTTAATTTCAATGCTAATGATAAGACCAAGTTTGGTTCGGGTAGTATCGACAATGTGGATGGTTCTTTGGGCCAAAACGTGGAACCAGAGCTACCAAATGAGTTGAAGAAGAGATTGAACATTAAAGAGACTGTGCAGCTGGATCGAAGTACTGACAGGCCTTCTGCCGATGATGTGAATAAGTTTGCCTTTGGAAATAGTAAAAAGGATAGTTATTCATTAGCCGGAACCTCAGAAAATGTACTTCCAGATAAGATGAAGAATCTGAACGTAAAGGATACTTTTGATGGAAGAAAAGGTACTCTTCTGTCATTTAATCTACCTAACAACAATTTGGTCACTTGTTCAGTACCTACAGTTTCAAATAATCTTATTCTTATTGATGTAGATCTGGCTATGGCTACAGAACGTCTGGATATAAATGAAGTTGATGCAACAAACAGAGAAGCAAAAGAGGGCAGTTTTGAGTACCGTCACGATGGTAGTGTTGATGCTGAAGGCACTCTTGAAGGATCTATGTCCGAGGTTGAAACTGAAAGCTTTAAGTCTACAGCTGAGGAGTTAGACTTTAATGGTGATAACTCCCATACTTGGGCAGAAACTGAAGCCAGTTCAGGCTCATACTTGGAGAGCCATGATACTGACGGAAGGATGCACATTGGTTTCCCTTCACGGACAGACAATAGAAGTGGGTCTAACTTCTCCTCTGCTGCCTCTTCTGCTGCTCAAAGTCAAGTATCTGCATCAAAACGCCTCCAGAAAAAGAAAATTCTGGTAAAAGCGGGTCAAGAGACCAATACTGTAGTTCCAAATTTTAAGATTCCATATGCATCATCTTCTTCACAGTTTTTGCCCTATTCTGGCACTTCAGCACATATGTCACCGGGACATTATCAGAAAATAGAGTCATCTAACCCACAACGCAGACATGGAGATAATTCTGGAGTGCGTAAGGAACAGGAGTTGAAGCAAGAGACTGTTTCTTTCTCTGCTGAAGCAGCCGCAGCTCAGGAAGCATTTGAAAAGTGGCGACTAAGGTCAGAAGTTATAATCACTTTAATCATCTTTGTTTATGTTTAAATTCATTGTATGACGTTCCTTTTAGTTATATTTGGGCTTCTGCGTGGAGTAATATACCTCTGTGCTAAAGAGTAGCTTCTTTTTGTTGAATGTGATACATTTCCAGGGGAAACCAAGCTTACTCTAATGGGGATCTGCCTAAAGCTGAGGACTGCTATACACAATGAGTAAATTGTGTTTCTAGAAATGTGACATCTAGAAGTTGTCTTAGGGCATTAATGCTATGCTATAGCAACTGTTTAGCAACACGTATGACTCTTGGAAGAATAAGAGATGCACTTGGGGACTGTATGATGGCTGCTGCAATTGATCCCAACTTCCTCAATGTGCAGGTTAGAGGTTCCAAGTGAGTATCTCTTTACTATTTGATATTTTTTCTTTGGAATCTCCATCATGAACTTCTGCACTAATGCAGCTTCATTTTTCATTCATCTCAATTTCGGACATAAAATCGGATGAGTTATGCAAACATCTCATGAGATCTAGTACGTTTTTACTGACAGTTCACTTTACAATATTTAAACAACTCTTGGTATAATTCTTGGTTAATTTTGAATATGATTTATTGCTAGAATTTTGTAGTTACCAGCACATGTGCAATATTGAGTAGTTGATCTTGGATTGTATGGTTCTAATTAAGATATTTTACTGGCTCTCAAATTTCCACTTCTCATAATTTGCATCTGTTGTTGTGCTAGTTTTGTGATTAGTCATATTTGATTTCCTATTGAATGTGCCTTGTTGCTTTAATTTTTGAGTTCGGGCATAGAATTTCTGTGTCACAAATCCATAATTGCTTTTATTTTCATATAATAACATGAGCTTCCCTCATTGCATCTCTTCTTAAAATTGTTAAAGCTGTTATCTTGCTCTTGGGGAAGTTGAAGGTGCTTCACAACATTTTAGGAGGTGCCTGCAATTAGTAAATGATGTCTACGTGGACCGAAAGATTGCAGTAGAAGCCTCTGATGGCTTACAAAACGCACAGGTATGTTAAAAGAATGATTGAGCCTGAGAAAACTATAACCACAAAATATATTGTTGACACGTTACTGATACAGGGGGTGGGAGATTCTTTATTTTATTCTAGTCTTAATATTTCAGGGTGAGGAAGTTGAAAGGATTTTATAATTTTTCGAAATTCAATACGTTTACATTCTTGTCAGAATTTTGCCTTCATGTATTTGTACCACATGAAGTGAGCCTTGATCCTGTAAACTGCCGTTTTCCTTTTACTAGTAGGGGTTCTCGTGGTTCCTATGCCGCCACGTTTCCTATCCTATTTATGTGGCTCGTTTACTAATTTGTAATCGAAATAAGAGGACTTGAGTTGATGTTGATTGGAATTGAGAAGTTGTAATGGGATATAGTCAGAAATCGAATTCCTATTATAGTTTTTTACTAAATTTTTCTGGAATCAGTTAAGAATATCAATTCCATGTAAGTTATATACTAATTTAGAAAACCAATATAATTACTAAAGTGCTTCATTAAATAAAATAGAGAATTGTTATGGGCATTCTAAAAATTTTAAAAGTGCACTTCAAAGTTTTTATGAGACAATGTAGGTTATTGACATGTACAATAGGTGCCCCTACACAGGCCCCAATCCTAAGAACCCCTTAAAAGATCATATCATCTACATATCTACCAACTTGGTTTGTGATTTCATCGCTATAAAATTTTCTAGATTCTGCATGTGAATAAGAGAAATGTGGTATCTATATGCATAAGAGGAGTCTCTAGTTCAGCTTTGCCATCATTGCGTTTTTATTTATTTATTTTCTAGATTTTTGTTGATTTGAACTATAACTCACAACTTATACTCCATTTAGATCCCTTATTAATGCAACTATAAACGTATAAATTAGCTTTGTAGCAAAAAAATTTATATAAGGGCCCATTTATTATCTTCCGCACAAGCCCCTAAAATCTCAGAATTGACACTGTTATGATAGTACACAATTAGATTTATAGTCACATCCCGACCCGGGCTCCCACCACATTCTGGGCTCAACTCTACCGTAGCATGATATCGTCCGCTTTAGGCCTCCACCACGCCCTCATAGTTTTGTTTTTGGGAACCCACACAAGAACTTCCCAGTTAGTCACACATCTTGGGATTGCTCTTGCGCAAACTTGCTTAACTTCGGAGTTCCGATGAACTACGAAGCCAGTGAGCTTCCAAAAAGCTTCGTGCTAGGTAGAAATAGAAATATACATATAAGGCTTACAGGATCCACTTTTCTGGACGATATAGGATGTTACATTTATGAAGTGTCAATAATAATTGCCCCCATAAAATATTGTATATGTTAATTCATAGAGATAATAAAAATGTCTTTTTTTCACCAAAAACATTATTTTAATAAAATTGTAATTTAAAAAGAACCGAACAAAATTATTTTAATCACGAGCCATATATTTGATTCTAATAAAGTTTTAATTTTTCTTCAAAAATGTTTTTAATTATTATAACACTGTGTGTATGAAGTAGATTTTTGTTTTTTTGAGAGAAGTTGGAGAGAAATATGAAAGAAAGGGAGTGAAGAAGAGAAAACGTGGGAATGGAGAGATGTTTATATATATATTTTTGTTTTATAAAATTAGAAATATGTTACGATGATATATGGGTGAAAAAAAATAATAAAATTTGGTATGTGCAAAATTACATTAATGCCCATATTTTATTTTGTGGTATAAGACCAATTGCCGTTTCACCCTAGGGTATTGTTAATAGGTAGTTAAGATAAAGATAATTATTACTATTGGAACCACATTACTACTAGCCCAGGCTAAGCTCACTCCCTTCCTTTAGTGTAGTTAATATCGTTTATTATAAAAAAAAAAAAAAAGGTAAACTTGGAATTTTATAAATTGTATGACATCACTCATAACAATAATAGACTTCGGAATCTGAATTTTACCTCTCTCCAAAGAATTAAATTTTACCAAAATGAGAAATTGAATTCCTTATTTCATGTAGACGCCCGTTTTAATTCCTCCTTGTCTAATAAACAGATGAATACTCATTAACCATAACCCAACTTATTGTCTTCATTTTCATTACGAATTAGTAAACATACCATTAGTGCTTCGATTTGAAACGATAACATCTCCAAAAATGCCCAATCCCCCAACCTCCATATTTGAAACCAATGAAAAGAAGAGGAAGAAGAAGCCTTGACTTTGAGAAGACACATAATTGTTGATACAAAAACACCTAGGCACTTTGAGAAGTTTTATTTTTTGGTTAACAAAGAAAGTTGAATCCTCTAGTACAACCAAACCCATTACAATAAAAAATAAATCAAAGATTAACAAACCAACTAGAAGATCCCACATCGCCTAAGGGAGTGGATCCTGTAAACCTTATATGTATATTCCCGTCTCTACCTAGCACGAGGCCTTTTGAGAACTCAGTGGCTTCGGGTTCTATTGGAACTCTGAGATTAAGCGAGATCGTGCAAGAGCAATCCCATGATGGATGACCCACTGAGAGGTTCTTGTGTGAGTTTCCAGAAACAAAACGGTGAGGGTATGGTCGGGGCCCAAAATGAACAATATCGTGTTACGGTGGAGTCGAGCTCGGGATGTGATGGGGGTTCGGGTTGGGATGTGACACCAACACTAGTAATAGCCATCCGTTATAAAGTTTACCTCACGATAAATATGATTTGAATTCACATGGTGAAACAAGGACGCTAGACAATGGCTATCTTCAATAATAGCTCTGAGCCTCCATGGTGTGCAAGACTTGTTCTGAACTGCATCAATAACCAACTTGGAATCTACCTCCACACTGATCTTCAGAAATCCCTTTAATTTTACAAACTTGAGAGCATACTGTAACGCTAACGCCTCAACCACAAAAAATGTATATTCTCCAAAATTCCTAGCACCAACCTCATTTTGAATCACAAATCTAGCAGCAGCAAAGCTTCTAAAAACAGACCCATTAAGTATAAGTATACACCTATTTATATAGTAAATAATAAATTAAATAAAATAAAACAATTGTGGAGGCGCATGCCCTTCTCGCAGGCCATCTACCGCCTAGCAATATTTAGAATCATGTTCCAATCTTTTTTTAAAATGATAAAATATTTATCATCTACTTTCAGTATACCTTAAATCAAATATTAGAGATCAAATGGGGCCTAAATTATGTTATGTATGTTGGAAAATAAAAAAGAAAATATTTAGGATTTGATTTAATTAGTGATTTTATATGATTTAATTAGGGTTTTGATATGATTTGATTTGGTCTAGGTTTCCTTGTCTTGTAGACAAATGATTCTTTTGATTTATTTTCTAGTAGTGCTCATTTGTAATCTTATAAATACTTCCTTATGGAGAAGAATAAATTTTTGAAGTAGTATTTGAGAATTGTGAGATTGTAGAGAATTCTAAATCTACTCTAAACCCTTTATTTTCAACCTGGTATCAGAGCAGAGTTCGATTCTTGGTTGCACTTTGCAATTAGTGCTTCCCTATGGGTGAACGAAGCTAATTTTCTTCGTGCACCCACATGCTATGAACCTGAGGGTGAAGATTTTCTACAATTGTTAGAAGAAGATAAATTTCTGCTACCATGAAGAAGAGAAAAAGGAGGAAAAAAAAAGATGGGAAGTGTTATTGGCACTCCAAAAATCTCATTTTACACTCCTCATAGGTGTATTTTTCTTTCCTAATATAGAAAGTTTGGAATGTAGAATGAGATTTTTGGAGTGCTAATAACAATTCCCAAAAAGATATTTAAAAAAAAAGGAGATATTTGGTGATTGGGGCTTCCGAAAAGAGGCGTTAGTTTCAGTTGGGCTTTCGAAAATATTAGCGTTTGTTCCAACTAGACTTTCGAAAAGTGATGTTGGTTCCAACATATCAAGAGATTTATTTATCGGGCTTTCAGAAAAAGACATTCATTCCAATTGGGATTTTGAAAAGATTAGCATTAGTTCCAGTTGGGCTTTCGAAAAGAGGCGTTAGTTCTGAAGATTATGGTTTGTTCGTCGGGCTTTCGAAAAGAGACGTTTGTTCTAATTGGGCTTTCGAAAAGATTGGCGCTAGTTCCAATTGGGCATTTGAAAAGAGGCGTTAGTTCTGATAGATTGTGATTTGTTGAGCTTTTGAAAAGATTGGCGTTAGTTTCAGCGTATCAATGAAGATTTCCTTCTTGACAAACTCATGATTTCACATCATGAGTTTGAGATGGGGTGTTGGAAAATAAAAAGGAAAGTATTTTAGGATTTGATTTAATCAATGATTTTATATGATTTAATTAGGGTTTTGATATGATTTGATTTGGTCTAGGTTTCCTTGTCTAGTAGACAAATGATTGTTTTGATTTATTTCCTAGTATTGCTCCTTTGTAATCTTATAAATACCTCCTTATGGAGAAGAATAAATTATTGAAGTAATATTTGAGAATTGTGAGATTGTAGAGAATAAATCTACCCTAAACCCTTTATTTTCAACTTTGTAAGGTGCCTTGTATGCATGTAAACCTAAATTATGTCACTTCAACAAGTTAGAGTTTTATATGATTTCACTGAGTATCAAAGGACTTGATTAGTAGTATCGTCTCAAACAATGAGAAGAGATTAAAAAGAGTAATGCAAGAGAGATCAAAATTTTAAATCAAATGATGTGTCACTACTAAGAAATAAACACGTTAATCAACGCTTAAATAATAATTCAATCATCAATCATCACATCATTTAGTTTGCAAATTTAATCTCCCTAATATTATCTGGTTAAAAATATGCATTTTTGGTCAAACTATTTTGCCTCAATTTTAATTTTGGGCAAAACGATTTTGTTTATGTCAATTTTATCGTACTAAAAAACTATTGATTATGTATACACACGCTAAAGTCATATGAACGTATGAAACGGGTATAAATGAAGATGTTTCAGGCCAAGACGTATGAAAAAAAGCGTATACTAGTCTAATCTTGAAATTAAGCTACCTTGAACAAGAATTTTCCAACACTTGTCGTTGTTCAGATCACAATCTAGTTTAATTGTCATTTTATACGCGGAGTCTAGAGTTTGAAATATGGAACCCCGGCAGTTTTGGGGTATATTAATGGATCTCAATGACTTTTCAAGGAAATTGGAAATGCCGACGATGGCTACAAGAGGGGTGCTGACTTGGTCCATCTTTCTACAGTGATCAAATCTTTAATACGCAACACAATAATAAATTCCCTACATAACCACCACAACAAAACACAATAATACTTACATAAGAACCATCGGTGCGTATCTGCCACAATGAAAACTACTTTTGAGAAATTAAGAACTCGTTTTGAAATATTTTTAAACTGATTGAAAACGTTTTTTTTGTTTTTTTTTTTTTTTTTGTGAAATTTTTTTGAAACTAATCCTTAGTAAAAATTCAAGTAGATCGTGAAAAAGTATTTTAAGTGTTTCCTGCAAGAAGCAAGAAGTACATATTTGGTAGTTCTTCCAAAAAACACTTATTATGATTTTAGACTTCAAAGTCAATTTCACTAAAAGCACTTTCAATCATTTTACAAACACTTTCAAACAAGTCCTAATTTATTTCGCATGAGGAAAAAAAAAAATATATATATATATGTGTGTGTGTGTGTGTGTGTGTGTGTGTGTGTGACTGATCTATTCAACAATTAGAATTTATAAATCAATGATTCACGCAACGTGACAAGAATTATCCTCATAGAGAGGTGGCGAATATTAGTGTAACATTGATAAATTTATGGATTTTATTTCAAAGACATGGACCAAACTGTGATGGACGTTAAACCACATGGATAGAAGGATTGTGAAAATTGACCACAATTTTGTTTATTTATTTAGGTTAATCAATTTCACTTGAATTGAAACACCTCTTCCTAACTACGCATCTGGCAGGTTTTCATGATGTTGTCATATTTTTTATGCAACCGCAGGTAGTCATTGTCATCAGTAGTTCACGCAGTGATTGACGGGATAATGGGTCGTTGCCTAATTGATAATGGGTTTGGGGAAAAAACTCTATATTACTAAGGCCTATATATATAATCAATATATGTTAGTTAAGTTATATATTTCTCCAATAGCTTCATGCATTTTTCCAACATATATAAAACTGGAAAAGCTCTCATGGCTTCCATATTGCTACTACTTGTTGTCTTGATGCCAGCCCTGCAAATAACAGGTCTTGCTTACTTTCATGCTTGTCTGTAGTTTGCATTTTTACATATATACATATATACATATATATATATATATATATATATATCGTTTTTAAATTTTTTTAATTATGCCTTTTACAATTTGATTACTGTTTTCTAGCTTAACTGATTGGACTGACGTGAGTAATTTTCTCCAACAATTGTGTCGATACTATATTTACACGTTTTAGTTAAGAGTCCACTTGACATTCATTTGGTTATTGATATTTAATTATTATTTTTTGTGCTTGAGATGCGAGGGAAAGTATAAAGAAGAAAGGAAGGGCGAAGTGAAATCAACTTGAAATAACTTTTGGTTTTCTTTTTGTATGCCCTTATAATTAATCAAAATTATTTTCTAAGATTGGTTAGAACGGAAATTCTAAATTTTTATGTTTATGAATCTCTACAAAATAATTGATGAATGTTAATTTATAAATTCTTGTCTAAATTTGAAGTTTATTTCTCTCATTCAAATTGAGCATTATTTTACATCTCTCTCTTATACCAACCTTCAACCACTCTTCTTCATTCCTCATTTTCACCATATACGCTCCTCATAACTCAAGCATGAAAAATAAAAACTATATAATTTTATTTTTACTAATAACTGAAAATCCATGCAGCAAAAGAAAAGAGTCTCGTTTGGCTCTCTCTGTTACTCTTTTCTATGGTGTTGCTCCAATTGTCAAATATCTTATTTAGATGAAATTGTAGCTATGGAGTATTTAACTAGAAGTTTCATCCTTTCAAACATTTCTTACGGGAAATTCTACTTTTTTCTCTCCCACAACCCAAAACTCACCACATTATGGATCAAATCATCTACTTATTTCAGGTGCACAATCTGTTGGTGTTTGTTATGGACGAAACGGCAACAATTTACCAGCTGAAGGAGAAGTGGTCGACTTGTACAAAAGCAATGGCATCGGGCGGATGAGGATCTATGAACCAAATGAAGCAACCTTGCAAGCCCTAAGAGGTTCCAACATAGAACTCACTGTCACCATCCTCAACAACGAGCTTCAAGCCCTCAATGATGCTGCAGCTGCAACTGCCTGGGTCCAGAAGAACGTACAACCCTATTCAGCTGATGTTAAATTCAAATACATCGCTGTTGGAAACGAAGTGCGCCCCGGTGCTGCAGAGGTCGGGTTTCTCCTGCCTGCCATCCAAAACATCCACAGTGCAATTGTAGCAGCCAATCTGCAAGGCCAAATCAAGGTCTCTACAGCAATTGACACAACTCTTGTGACCAATGCCTACCCTCCCTCCGATGGAGTATACACTGACCCTGCAAACCAATTCATAAAACCAGTCATCGACTTCCTCGTCAGCAATGGGGCCCCACTCCTTGTGAATGTGTACCCTTACTTCAGCTACAATGACAACCCTGGTAGCATAGACCTTGCCTATGCCTTGTTCACTTCACAAGGGGTTGTAGTGCCAGACGGGACTCGATACCCTAGCCTCTTTGACGCTCTCCTGGACGCTCAGTACGCAGCTCTTGAAAAAGCTGGTGCACCAAATGTGGAGATAGTCGTATCTGAGAGTGGTTGGCCTTCTGAAGGTGGAAATCAAGCAACCCCTGAGAACGCAGCCACATTCTACCAGAATTTGATCAAGCATGTGACGAGTACTACTGGGACTCCAAAGAGGCCTGGTAAAGCTATAGAGACTTATCTTTTTGCAATGTTTGATGAGAACCTCAAGGCAGGTAATGCAGATGAGAAACACTTTGGAATTTTTACCCCTGACAAACAACCCAAGTACCAACTCACATTTGGATAGAAGGAGTCACAGAATCATGTCTGATGTAAGTTTTAGTTGAATAAGGATGCCTTGTGCCCAGTTCTCTCACCCCATATATATGAGATACAATAAAAAGAATACACATGGTTATCATGAATTCGGATGTTGATGAAGTTGTTCTTGATGATATTATTGTTGGAATTTGATAGCTATTTTGTTGATTTCTGGAATTTCTCAATTTGGTTACGAATTTGAGGGAGGAAGAAGATAAGATCAGAGAGAGAAGAATGTATTCTGTATTTGTGAACATTAAAACCAAATTGAAGAAGATAGAAATTTTTAACTGTTAGAGAAAAACAGAGAGCTAACAAAAAAAAAAAAAAAAAAAAAAAAAAGAAAAGAAAAGAAATGTACTTGTTTAATTTCTGCTCAAGAACAACAAAACAACGCCACCTAACATGTGCTTGTAAAAATAACCCGATCAAATGAAAAAAAGAAGAAGATACTTTCTTCATCATATAATAACAATAGAAAAAAAGAGTGTATAGGGGATGGTGGGTGTCAACGATTTTGGAGAATGGTTGCCGGCATTAGGGTTAGGTTCACTTGATTAAATAAAATGGGTGTAGAGAGATATTTTTGCCGTTTGCGTTTGGGTTTATAAAATTGTTTTTTTTTTTTTTTTTTTTTTTTTTTCAATTTGTTTAAGGGTGAATTTGGAAGTTTGGTAGGCAAATTTTTCTAGTTGGGTGTAAAGATAAGATAGTTGGGTTCAAATAAAATTTATCTAGCCTTATTTATACTACTACATAAAATAAAGGTCTTAGAATAAAACTAGGAAACATAATAAAATATTAAACTAGCAAATAAAAGGTTTCCTATTTAAAGTCAAATTCGAACTTCTCGGAAAAACAGACTTTTGACTGACCAAATCAACTTCCATTTGATCTATTTCAAAGCTTAAGATGTCCCCAACAAATCTTGGAACCTTCCTCAAAATATGCCATCTTAACCTCCAAAATACCTCAAACATCTAAAAACGTTAATCTAGGAAAGCTGCGCGCTGGGCCTTCTTTTCTTTGCCACTGTCAAACAGCTTTGTAGAAAAATCAGGAATTTTGACATAATCATCTTGAAAGACTCACGAACATCCTCCAATTGTAATTACTCCAAAATTCATCCATTTGTTCACTTTATGCTCAAGAGGAAGTCAAATGTCCTACATTGAAAATATATAACAAAGTATCAAAATCCTACCAAAATAACCAATAAATTATAACTAAGAATAGGGTAAAATATATAAATGAAATCGACTCACCATAGTGGGTAAGAGAATTAGAGTACGATCATTGGTTGCGTTATCAAAGACAAACCTAAAAGTGTGTATTTGTACTAGTCAGGAGAGAGGCCAATTTAGGATAGAATCCTTATTCTAGAGGATATCTAGAGGTAGATATTGCATCATCTTTAGGTGTGTTATTACTTGTTGCGCATGCAAATTCATAGATTGTAGGAACTTCAAGACATAGAGGATCTAGCTGATTCCATACCGGATCAGATCCCCGTGTCTTGCAGAACAAACATGATCATTCTCAGCGAAGTCGCTCGGACGTCACCCACTAATAGGAGCATATTTATGCGACTTTGTTAGCTTATTTATTTGCATTTAATTAGTTTCTATTTATTATAGTGATTTAAACTATTTTTGTGTGTTTGTAGGTCCAATTGGCAAAGGTGACAAAAAAGGGCAAAATGGAGCAATTTGGAGCAATTTTGGACTTGGATTGGATAACATGTGTATAGAGCATAATGGATGGACATTTTTGGTGACAAATGATGCTAAAAATGTGGTACAAATCTGGAAGAATTAAATTAAGGCTTGGAAGACAAGGAATCAGCTGAAAACAAGGAGATCTTATCCAACCTTATCTTATCTTATCCAGTCTTATCTTATCTTATCCCATATTATCCAAACATTATCCTATTTAATCCAACATTATCTAAACTCATCCCCAGCTACAAAAAGGAGTCCTTATCCTTTTCTAAATCCTTCCCATCTGATTCTAGAAGTCCTAAAATCATGCAAACAATGTAATTCCTTTTCTCCTAGAATTGTGCCGTGCTCTATCCTTGTCCTCCAAGGATTGGTGCCGTGAGTCTGCATATATATAAGTTACAATGTGCCGCAGCTTGGGGGGATTATTTAGAGACAGAGTTTTAGGGAGAAAATACATAGTGCCGCAGCTTTGCAAGGAATGAAGGAGAAGAAGAGCTTGGAGCCTTGCCTATCATCCAAGGCTTTTGGATTGATGGAGCTTTTCTAGGTGTATTCTATCCTTAGTTTTAGTTCAATGTTTGTTTTAATTTGCTTTTCAACTATGACAAACATGTGGAACTAATTTCGTTTTAGTTAGAGGTGAATTCAAAGCCATGAACATATGTGTGATATGAATTGATTACATCCAGTTATTGTTTCATAAATCGTGAACGCAATTTACTTATCTGTTTGATTGATATAACTTATTCTTGTATGTTGATTAAGGAGGCCTACTTAGTTTGCATGCATGAATTTGATGCCAAAATATAAGGGAATTTCACCTAATAGTTATGAACTTATATTTATAAGTAGTGGAAATCACTAGTCATGATTGTGTTAAGTAAATTCCTGGCAGGAGTATCATGCTTTTCATAGTTATGAATGCCATGTCAATGCTTATGATTTTCATAGAACTTAATGATCTTTGATATGTATCTCTATCATGCAGTTCATATAGGGAACTTGATAAGAATAATTTGATTGCGTCGCTGAGTCCAATTCAATGAATTTAGGAAAATCTGATGGTTAATTGGTGCAGTTCATGGTTAACTTGGGGCATTGTCATTCATGGTTTATAGGAATAATACATGGCGATCGATTTGTGTTGCATATGTGTCATGTGTGGAGAATGACCCTCTAGCTAGCCTTTCACCCCCTTCATTCACCCCAATTTAGTATCAATTAGTTTGTTTTCTGCAAGTTACTTAGTTTTAGTTTTAAAATTCGTTCAAACATGTCCCCCGTTAGTATTTTGAGTCAAGTTAAGTCTAGAATTCGTCCAAGTCACCCTTTAGTTCCTATTTTGAGTCAATTTGTTTGTTTTATGCTGTTTTGAATCAGTCTGGTCAATTTTGAGTCATTAGAGTCTAGCTTTGTGTTTTTAAGTCTAATTTGTGTTGATTAGCATCCCTTCTAATCCCCGGCCTAGAACGATCCCTACTTACGTATACTACAATTGTCTAAAAAGGGTTTAATTTGTGTGTTAGTTTCTACCGCATCACCCACTGCTTCGAAAGAGGATGATGGTGGCACCATTGCTCTGTTAATCCATCTCTGCTTGGAGTTGTTGAGTGTATGACGTGACTTCTGAGGTAACTGTCTTCCAATCTACTTACTCTGAGCCTGAAAAATCATCATCCCGCGATTGCCCCTAACTATGTATCTAAAGGGGACATGTTCCCTAAGGATGGATAATTATCCAAAGACCATGTCCTTTGATATGATTTTTACCACTTACACAAATAGGGTTAAAATCACATAAAATACTTGTAAGAGTACAAGGATGTTGTAGTATAGATGCTCATGCAAGGTCGTTCTCCACAAAGATTATTTTAATAATTTATGTAGAAACAATTCCTAATTAACTACTTAAAACTAAAAATTGAGAAAAAAGATTTTGAAATTGGGTAATATTAAAAACAAATTTTAATTAAATACAAATAGTAAATTCTCCCAAAACTAATACGGTGAAAGAAAAGAGTTTTAAATACCAATTTATAAAAGCACTAGGGTTCCACCATCACCTAGCAAGCCTATGTATTTTTACCAATTACTTATGATCTACACATGCCACTTTGAAGGTTTGGTTTTCCTAATATATATTCTACTTGGAACCTCCAACATAGAACGTATATCTAACATGCAATCCGTTTGGACGTTCGGATCAAATATGAACATGAGAGACTCATTATATTTTATGAAAACCCTTTGAAAAACTATGCAACCCTTAAGACGTGGTGTTCATCTTAAGTGAAATTCCAATTATTAATCACAAGAAGCCAATGTTAATTTCAGGGAACCGTTCGACCAAAATTGTATCAAATTACTTTTATAAAGATCCTAACGGTGATCAAGCATTAATACAATTAGACAGTTTAAAACGGTGATCAATAATTCAAAGCATGCATGCAATTAATCATAAGCATTTAAATAAAAATTATATATTCATGCTAAGGTTCAAGGCATCACCCTAGCAACGGATTAGTTATGCATATTCATAATTAAAATCATAGAAAACATTATTATTATGAAGAAAAAGAATGAAAACACCTTAAAGTAAAAATCTGAAAATCTTCAATATCCCTAGCCTATTTCTCTTTGTCTCATAAAAGAGAAGATACCAGACTAGGGCCAACCAAAACCCTTAAATCCCATCCTAGACATCGCACAATCCCTAAAAACCAAGTCTTTTATTCCAACTAGGAAACTAAATAATAATAAAATATCTTAGAAAATAAAGTCCTAATTAAGTTAGGAGAATCTACAAGGTAACTGTCCAGTCACGTTTTAGCCTCAAATATCCTCTAAATCCAGCCCATGATAGCTCATTTTAAAGATCGGAACATTCTGAACACATCTCCAGAAGGCCATGAATCCATTTGAGGTGATCTTGGGCTCCAAAAACACAGTTCAAGCCCAAAATGTCACGTTTTCACCACCGCACCTTGCTCCTTTATTCTATCACCAGAAATGAGACACAAAAGAAAGACCATGGGATCGAGACAAATATAAAACATAAAATGTTAAGGACTTCATATCGGATGAACAAATAAAAATAAAGGATACTACCTGTAGATCTGAAATAACCTCCGCAACATTGAGTGTTTAAGTGAGACATAACCTGGTTCATGACAAACATATTCTGAATAATATTCTGTTTTGATATGTGTAGGAACTCCAGTTTGGCCTCGATGCAAAGGTAGAAGACATGAACAGCTCGGATGTTTATGATCCGACTTCCATATGAAGGTAAAACTAATGCCGGAATTTGTTTGGTCTGTATAGATTTTTATTTTGTCTCTACATGTACTCATATTGGTGTTCTCTGTGTAGGGTATGCGGATCCATGATAGATCCGAGAAAAAGGAGAGTCAACAAACTAGATTCAAATGGACAAAAACAGCAAAGGCCTCTAAGAGTCCAGATCTATGCATCTGGGAGGTAAAATTTCGAATCACTGCAAGTTTAGTTGTTGTAAACTGTAGTAATAGCTGTACTCAGTTCTGTGGTGTATGGATCTATGATTTAACTGTGCTCCTCCATCCATGCATCACAAAACTAAGCTACAGAAAATTAAATGTTCAAAATTTTGCTTTAGTCCTAGATCTCCAACAACCACCCCCAAACTTGCATCTTTGAATGAACTCATGTTAATTGCTTTAAATTCCAGCATAGTGTAGATGTGAATGTAACCAATATACGCGATAATTAAAAAGAAGTAAATCAACTAGGTAAATAAAAAAAAAAGCAACAAATTATTATTTTTTTTTTTCTTGCAGTATCGAAGGGTGACTCCACATATGGTTTCAACCTGTGACCATTCACCTTGAATGTGTTGCCTTGAGCCTCATTAGTTATTTCAACTACCCCATGAGAAAAAACTTTAGTAATCAGATATGGCCTAGTCCAGTGAGATTTTAATTTCCCTGGAAACAACTTCAGCCTTGAACTAAATAACAAAAAATTTTGCCCTGGCTGAAATTCCTTCCGTAAAATTTGACTATCATGAAATGCCTTAGTTCTTTTCTAGTAGATACGAGAACTTTCATTGGCAGCCTGACGAATTTCCTCCAACTCATTGAGCTGCAATTTGCATTTTTCCCCAGCTGAATCATACGAAAAATTAACTCTTTAATTGCCCCGTAAGCCTTATGCTCAAGCTCCATAGGTAGATGATATGCTTTCCCATAAATGAGTCGAAATGGTGACATCCCAATAGGAGTCTTATAAGCTATTTTGTAAGCCCACAAAGCATCATTTAATTTTAAACTCCAATCTTTATGTGTAAAACCAACTATATTCTCCAAAATACGCTTTAATTTTCTGTTTGAAACTTCAACTTGCCCAGATGTCTGTGGATGATAAGGTGTAGCCACACGATGATTAATCCCATACTTTGCTAGTAAATTAGCAAACGGTTTATTAATAAAATGCTTCCCCCCATCACTAAGAATAACGTGCGGAATTCCAAAATGCGAAAATATAGCCCCCTAGAGGAACTTCAAGACCACTAATCCTTGATTAGTTGGTGCTGCAATGGCCTCGACCCACTTAGAAACATATTCCATAGCAACTAAAATATATTGGTTCCCATTGGAAGGTGGGAATGGTCCCATTAAATCAATACCCCAAATATCAAATAATTCAACAATTAAATACTTTGATGAGGCATCTCATTCCTTTTGGATTGGTTGCGGACCCTTTGACACCTATCACAAGCCTTGCACCAATTATTTGCATCTTAAAAAATTGTAGGCCAAAATAATCCACTATGCAGAATTTTCTTTGCTATCATTTTCTGCCCAAAATGTCCCCCAAATGCATAATGATGAACAAATCTTAAAACACTTTCTTGTTCAACCTTAGGAATGCACCTGTGAATAATCTGGTCTACTTATATAAGTATGGTTCATCCCAGAAATAATGCTTTACATCAGATAAAAACTTCTTTTTCTGATGAAACGAAAAATCTGGATGCACCACACCCTTAGCCAAATAATCAACAATATCAATAAAGCTGTTCATTTGGAAAACTCTCACTCAATGGTAGGGAATCTTCTTCTATAGTTGTTGGAATAATTAATTTGGATAAATGGTCAGCCACCATATTTTCACTACTCTCTTTGTCTTTAATTTTTAAGTCAAATTCTTGAAGTAAATGAACCCAACGAATTAACCTAGGTTTTGCATCCTTCTTAGACAACAAGTATTTAAGTGCAACATGATCTGTGTAAATAATAACTTTAGCCTCAATCAAATAAGAATGAAACTTTTCCAAAGCAAACACTACAACCAACAATTCTTTCTCGATGGTAGCATAGTTCAACTATGCATCATTTAAAGTTCTGCTGGCATAATAAATTACATGCGGAAGCTTATCTTTTCCCTGCCCAAGCATTGCTCCAACTGCATAATTCGACGTTTCACACATCAATTCAAATTGTAAACTCCAATTTGGTGCAACAATGATGGGTGCCGAAGTTAGGAGTGATTTCAACTTGTTGAACGCTTCTAAATAAGCCTCATCAAAATTAAATGGTGCATCCTTAGCCAATAAATTGCACACAGGTCGGCTAATCTTGGAGAAATCCTTGATGAACCGGTGGTAAAACCATACGTGTCCCAAGAATGATCGAACACCTTTTACTGATGCAGGGCGTGGCAGCTTTGCAATAACATCAATCTTGGCTTTATTAACTTCAATGCCTTTGCAAGAAATCGAATGACCCAAAACAATGCCCTATTTCACAATGAATGACACTTTTCCCAATTCAGCACTAAATTTGTTTCTTGACATTTCTCAAGAATTAATGATAAATTCTTTAGCACTGATCAAATGAATCCCCAAACATAGAAAAATCATCCATAAATACTTCCACAATGTTTTCGACTAAGCCAGAAAAAATGCTCATCATACAACGCTGAAAAGTAGCTGGTGCATTGCATAACCTAAATGGCATCATTCGATAAGCAAACGTCCCAAATGGGCATGTAAAAGTTGTCTTCTCTTAATCCTCTGGTGCAATTGGGATCTGAATGTACCCAGAATAACCATCTAAGAAATAATATAAAGCCCTACCAGCCAATCTTTCCAACATTTGCTCTGTAAACGGTAATGGAAAGTGATATTTTCTTATACCTGCATTTGGCTTCCTATAATCCACACATATACACCAGCCTGTAGTTAAATGTGTAGGAACAAGCTCATTGTTGTCATTTTTAACCACTGTAATTCCAGTACGTTTAGGCACAACCTGTGTAGGATTCACCCATTGACTGTCTGAAATAGGATAAATCATACCAACATCAAGTAATTTCATATTCTGTTCAAACAACTTCTTTCATAATTGGATTAAGGTGGCGTTGAGCATCTAATGTTGGCTTCACATCTTCTTCCATTAAAATTCTGTGCATACAAATGTCTGGGCTAATACATTTGATGTCAGCAATTGTCCATCCCAATGTATCTTGATATTTTCTCAAAACACGAAGCAGTTTATCTTATTTTGTTGGAGTTAAATCTGGTGCAACAATAATTGGCAGCATTTCTACAACCCCTAAATGTGCATATTTTAAATGCTAGCAAATGCTTCAGCTCCAATTTTGGTGGATGCTTTCCGCATGGTTTAAGGGGCTGTTTAGGCTTCCTTAAACTTTCACACATTTCTCCACCTTGGCAACTGTGTTGGCAGACTATCCAATGCATAAAAGTAATTAAGAACCCCTTCATCTTCAGAATCTGTCCCAATTACCCCTTGTAAAACGTGCTGCTACTGATCTAAATTTGAATTGGCCTAAAAACTGTCTTGAACCACGTTGTCTAACACATCAATGCATATACATTGTTGCTGTTCAACATGACATTTTGCTGCCTCAAACAAATTAAATACAACAAATTGATCTTGAACTCGTAAAGTTAGTGTTTCGGCTTCCACATCAATTAGAGTCCTAGCTGTTGCCATGAATGGTCTCCCAAAAATGATGGGCGTTTTTAGGTCTTGATCCATGTCTAAAACCACAAAATCTATCGGTAAATAAAGATAATTAACCTTAATAATTAGATCTTTAATAATGCATCTAAGATAAGTCATTGAACGGTCAGCTAGCTGAAGAATAATTGATGTAAGTCTCCTTGTCCCAATCGCTGGAAAACATAAAAAGGCATCAAATTAATACTTGCACCTAAATCAATTAAAGCACTCTTAAAATCAGAATTTCCAATGGTACAAGAAATATTAAAACTCCTTGGATCTTTTTCTTAGGTGGCAGTTTGTGTAACAAAACAATGCTGCACTGTTCTCTCAAGACAACCTTGTCCAAATTTGCAAGTTTCTTTTTGCTGCTACAAAACTCTTTAAAAAATTTAGTGTATGATGAAATTTTCTTGATTGCATCTAGCAATGGAATGTTGATCTAAACCTTGGATAATGTTTGCATAAAATCTTTAAGTTGCTGATCTCTTGCCTTAGGAATTAAACATTCAAGATATGGTAGTGGAAGGTCATAAACATGCTTAGAAACCTGTTTTGGGACAGTTTCTGCACCGACCAAATTCTGTTTTGCTGCAGAAATTGCAGGTTCTACTGCAGTTTCTGCATAATTTTGCACTGCTGGTTGACCATCTTCAGTGCAATTTTCACGATTGTCATAACTTTTACCACACCGTAAAGCCTGTACAACATTGCAGTCTTCTTGTCCTCTTGGATTAGGCACTGTTTAACTAGGAAATTTGTCTTTTTCTCTGTCTGAAATCTGTGTAGCTAGCTGCCCAAATTGTTGTTCTAAACTTTTAATTGATGCTTCAACATTTTGAAATCTTTGATTGCTGCCATCTATGAATGTTTGAGTTGTTGCTACCAATTTAGCTAGTTGATCGTCCAAAGATGGTTTGGATGGTACAAAAGGTTTTTGTGCATGCTAGAATGGTCTTGCATTATTTTGATTGTCACCCCATTTTAAATTAGAATCATCCTTCCACCCTGCATTATATTGATTTCCATATGCATCATTCCTAGGCCTTTGATAAATGTTCATCATATTAACATGTTGTTCAACTAGCTCCGGGTAAGACTCCTTATGCGGGCAACCCATTATGTAGTGCGTAGCCATTTTGCATATAATGCAAACTGTTGTTACATGTGGCTGTTGCTGTGTAGAATTGGCTATTTGTTGTAAAATAATGTCAAACTTTGCATAAATTTTCTTTTCCATTTTTTCCATTTGTGTAGACATGTTAGGATAACATGTTGTTAACTAAAAAATACCCTTTTTTCTGTGAATGTTCCGCTGCCCATTGTTAAGATTTTGTAGCCATCATATCAAACAGTTCAAATGCTTTTCTTGCAGATTTATTTGACAACGATCCTCCAGCTGAGGCATTAACATGGCTCTTAGATGTAGGATTAAGCCTATCGAAAAAATATTCATTTGTGTATCTAAATCAATATTAGCATGAGGATACTTCATGTACATCTTTGTATATATCTCCCATGCTTCATGAAACTCTTCGTTAGGCTTTTGAGTTAATATCATAATCTCTCTCCTGTAATTCAATGTCTTCGATGCCAGATAATACTTGTTCAGGAACTTTGTATGTAATTGTTGCCAAGTAGTAATGATATTAGCTGGTATAGTGAATAACCATGTTTCCGCCTTATCCTTCAAAGTGAAAGGAAAAAGACGTAGCTTGATAGCCTCGGTAGAAAAACATCTGATTAAAATGTTTTTGCAACCCACAATAAATTTTGCATTATATATATATATGTTTGCATCCTCATTTGGCAGCCCCAAAATGTTGGTAAAATTTCAAGCATGTGGTGCCTGATCTCAAATGCATCTCCCTCTTCTTGGGCGAGATACACAATACAATTAGGAATATCGTTTGCACAGGCAGTCAATGACACTTTGAGTGGTCTGCCTGCTTGAGGCAATGCTAATGCCATTGTAACCTTTCTGTCCACAAAATCAGTAAACAGATTCTGCATAAAAGTGTCCTACAGTGAACAGTCCCACACCAAATTAGTTTCTCATCGCTATCATCATAGTGTGCGTTCTGGTTTTGGATCAAACTGAGCAATATGGGCAGTTTCTGATCTAGTTTGGACCATATATTGTGTATAATCTGCAGTCAAACAATAATAGTAAAATAATCCGAATTAAAATATATATTTTTTATGTGAAAAATAATTAATCAAGAAAAGTCTAAACACAAATTATCTAAAATAATCCCTGGCAACGGTGCCAATTTCTTGATATGATTTTTACCACTTACACAAATAGGGTTAAAATCACATATACTTGCAAGAGTACAACGATGTCGTAGTATAGATGCTCATGCAAGGTCATTCTCCACAAGGACTATTTTAATAATTTATGTAGAAACAATTCCTAATTAACTACTTAAAACTAAAAATTGAGAAAAAAAGATTTTGAAATTGGATAATATTAAAAACGAATTTTAATTAAGAACAAATTGTAAATTTTCCCAAAACTAATACGATGAAAGAAAAGAGTTTTGAAGCACTAGGTTTCACCATCTCTTAGCAATCCTATATATTTTTACCAATTACTTATGATGTACACATGCCACTTTGAAGGTTAGGTTTTCCTAATATATATTCTAATTGGAACCTCTAACATAGAACAAATATTTAACATGCAATCCACTTTGAAAAACCATGCAACCCTTAAGACGTGATGTTCATCTTAAGTGGAATTACAATTATTAATCACCAGAAGCCATAGTCAATTTCAGGGAATCTTCCGACAAAAATTGCATCAAATTACTTTTCTAAATATTCTAATGGTGATCAAGCATTAAGAAAATTAGACAATTTAAAACGGTGATCAATAATTCAAAGCAAGCATGCATGCAATCAATCATAAACAATTAAATAAAAATTACATATTCATGCTAAGGTTCAAGACTTCGCCCTAACAAACGGATTAGTTACGCATATTCATAATTAAAATAATAGAAAATATTATTATTATGAAGAAAAAGAATGAAAACACCTTAAAGTAAAAATCTGAAAATCTTCAAGAACCCTATCCTATTTCTCTCTGTCCAAGATCGCATAAAAGAGAAGATACCAGACTAGGGCCGAGCAAAACCCTTAAATCCCATACTAGACATCGCACAATCCCTAAAACTCAAGTCTTTTATTCCAACTAGGAAACTAAATAATAATAAAATATCTTAGAAAATAAAGTCCTAATTAAGCGAGGAGAATCTACCAAGTAATTGTCCAGCCACGTTTTAGCCTCAAATATCCTCCAAATTCGGCAAAATGATAACTCATTCTATAGATTGGAACGTTCTGAACACATCTTTAGAAGGCCACAAACCCATCAGAGGTCATCTTTGGCTCCAAAAATGGAATTCAAGCCCAAAACATCACTTTTCCAGCACCGCACGCTGCTAATTTATTTTATTGCCAGAAAATTTGCAGTGTTGGAAACGTGACGCTTTAGGCTTGAGCTGCGTTTTTGGAGACCAAGATGACCTCTGATGGGTTCGTGGACCTTCTAGAGATGTGTTCAGAACGCTCGCATCTTTAAAATGAGCTATCATGGGCAGGATTTGGAGAATATTTGAGGCTAAAACGTGGCTGGACAATTACCTGGCGCTACTCCTTTATTCTATTGCCAGAATATCACCACTTGGTAAAAAAATTCCAAATTTTGACACAATCAAGCCAAGTGACTCACGAATGTCCTCCAACTGGAATTACTCTAAAATTCATCCATTTGGTCATGTTTTGCTCCAGAGGAAGTCAAAAGTCCTATATTGAAAATACAATTTAAAGTATCAAAATCCTACCAAAATAATAACCAAAATATACCTATGTTAAATATATAATATAAAATCTACTCATCATCCTTCCAGGTTGAATGTGATGGTGGTTGTATCGGAGACTGGTTAGCCGTCTGATGGAGGGGATTCAGCAATTGTTGAAAATGCAAGAACTATGACGCGAGGGACTCCGAAGAGATCTGGACCTATGGAAACTTATTTGTTTGCCATGTTTAACGAAACCCGAAAGGGTTTTGCAGAAAATGAACGACATTTTGGTCTATTCTCTCCTAATAAGTAACCCAATACGGAATTAGCTTCAATGATCAGAAGAGAAAAGATGTAACTAGTGGGTTAATTGTTTTCAAGTGCAGTAGTATAATGTATCTGTCAATTTTCTTTTATGTCTTTCTACATATTTAAATTACATTTGCTAATTTTACATGATTCAACGTTTTTAAGAGTCTTGTGCTTCTAACATGCACAATCTGATATGGAATTATAAGTTGTTTTCTTCTGTTTTTGAATCAAAGATTTTCTTGCATTCTTCAAGCTCTATCATTCGTCGTAGGGCTTTTCTTACAGTGGAACAATTAGTCTAAGCAGGCAATTATTCTTCAGCGAAATGTTGATTATCATCGAGAAAATTTTCTATACAAGAACAATCAGCCTAGGTGCCCTTTTTTTATTTTTGAAACACTGCTTTTAACTGAAAAAATTATTTTAGCTGAATATAAGTCAAAATTAGAGAGCTACAGGAAAGAAGGTATGGTATATAGGTGCGAAACGAAGATATTGGGGGTGGTTGTTTGAGCTGCTACTTCCGTCCATAATTCTCACAACATCAGAAGAAATAAAACATTAATATTAGTTTCCTCCCTTATCATTAGAACTTAATTACTGTAAAAACCATGTTTACCCAAAGAGAAAATATTATTAAAACCACTAATAAAATAAAGCATAATAAAATATTATTGTTGTTTGAAACATTCCATGCTACTTAAAGGTCTGAAAGAATGTAAGGCCAAATTAACCTCAAGAATCTACAAGTTAACAATTATATGCTATTTGTAAATCTAATAAGAATGATTTTTTTTCCTGATGCTTTTTGCAAAGCTACAAGTTTCTGGCGAATAAGCTATGGCTGGGGCATGTCTCATTGTCAAACTTGAGACAGCAATTGAACACGGTAAATTGTTACATACAACTAAGGAAATATCAACTTGTACATTTTATGCTTCGTTCCCAAAAGAACAACGCAGTAATTCCGTAAAATGGGAGATAAAGGGAGGTTAATGATCTCATTTGTAAAAGAAAACCATGCCATGTTTCAAATTCAGTACGTGCTGTATTAGTGGTTTTAAGAAAGATATGACAGAAGAACATAATTTAATACTTGTTTTCAGTGGCGAAGCCAGAATTTGTCGAGGGGAGGGGCGAAATTCAAAAGAGTGTAAGGTTCAATCGAAGCGGTTGCTTTCACATTGGAAAGTACAAAGTTTTGAGTCAATATTCACAGCAGAAAATAGTCTCTCCACCAAAACGGTTGTAAGCAATAATATCAAAGCCAATGTAAGAAGCTTAAATTGGCTAGGATTAGATCCTAAAAAATGTTAGGCGTTAGTCAAACAACAAACTGAGACCTAGCAACTAGGTGCCTAGGTGAGATCTAGGCAGGAGCCTAGATGGATTTAAATTATCGTAAAATAAGCATTAAACAATATTTACGTTGGTTTTAAAATGTAATACAATATTTATAAATAATGTGAGAGTTTAAGATAAATATGGTATGAGTCTTAAAAGAGAAAATAAAAATACATACAAGAATAAAAAATAAAAAATAAAGAAAAAAAGAAAGAGAGAAATGGGTTAATAAATCACAAAAAAAGAACAACACTTGGGTACTCTCTAGTGAGTACCCATTATACTAAACTCGTGAAGTGTCCCAATAAAAGCAGTCCACCTATCATATCTAAAATCTCCCAAAACACTTACTACCTTTTTTACCAAACACTCATCATCTTCCTCATCCCAACTTCTATTTTTCAATCGGTTCCAACCCTCTTCCCGACGACCGCAACCCCAATCTTCTCTGGCGAAACCATCTTCTCCCTCCCCTCTGCTATGGCTCTTCATCACCACACCCTAAATAAAACAAAGAACCAATATCCTTCATTTGCCATGAATTCTCACTAACCAAACACCCCATTCAAACCTTTTACCCACCAAATACCGGTGGGGAACATGGCAAAGCCATGGGAAATCTGGGCCAACCTTATCCCTCCAACCCCTCTCCTCTATCTTCGTCATTCCTCTGCAAATCCAACCAAACTATCGCCCTTCCTCTGCATGTTTAACCAAGACAGTGCACCGGTCATAACCAAATTTTACAGGTGCCATGAATTCCGACGAAAGCAGAGGGGCTGAGCAAGCGCTCCTAGGCATGTTTTCAGCGAGGGGAGGGCGGCCGCCACTCCTCGCCCTCACGTAGCTTCACCACTGCTTGTTTTTACTAGTGGTTTTGTTTTGTGGGTTGTTGATTAGGAAGGACAACATAAGTTGACTACAAAAGATGACATAAAGATTTCAAACGAGAGGAAGAAAAAATGCTTCAAGGTGTGTAAAATTCCATCTTTCAAACTTTATTTGCCTTCTGAATACTATAAAGCATAAATTTAATTCGTTGTTCAACAATGTTATGTACTTTCAAAGTTGAACTAAACACAAGATTTCTACAAACTAAACTCTAAAAATTAGTTTTTAGACTTATCTATGTCTGGCGAATGATGGAGAAACGTTTATCACACTAGTACAAAAACATACTTGCGCGACAGAGCAAATTGCGTCGCACAAAGTATGTTTGCGCAACGGTGACAACAAAACGTCTCACAAAGACATTTTGCACAACGGAACTTTGTGCGACGAAGATAGACGTTGCACAAAATAGCTTCAGGCGATGAAGGAACACCTTCGTTGCGCAAAACAGTTTTGCACGACGCGGTATATGCGTCGCGTTAGTTTTCGCCTTGCGCTAGTTTTTCGTGCTAAACAAAGACTTTAACCGCTTTTTTCTCAACATTGCGCGATGAAGGTGTGTATTCGTTGCGCAAAGCTATTTTGCACAACGAATGCACACCTTCATCGCCCAAAACAATTTTGTGTAAATATTTTAAATTGATGATCGAATTAGTTCATTGTATTCATGTAGGATCAAGGAGTGTAGCTGTGAAAAATCATCAAAATCGAAGTTAAAATAACCGTTAAATCATGATTTTTCGTGTATAACTGTCGAAAAGTTTTGTCCCTTTACTTGATCTCAGAATTTTTTTTTTCTTTCCGATTTTTGGTGTATGCGATCTCGAATAGTATACAAACAAGTTTGACGGTTCGATCGTTGAAACTAGTTTCGTAGAATGCCTACCCCATCAAGTTCAATGGTATATATATATTTATTAAGTAACTTTAAATTTATTTATTTTGTTATAAGACTTAAGAAATTGAATGGTATATATATTTATTAAGTAGCTTTAAATTTATTATTGTAGTTCGAATCGGGTTTTTGTTAGAAAAATATATTATTGTGTTTTTTGCAAAAAAAAAATTGAATTTCAAAGGAGTAAAGTCACATTTACAGTAAATTTTATAATAATTTTTTTTTTAAAATATGACTTGCACGACGTCACAATAGGGTCATTGCGCAAATGTACTTTGCACGACGCATCAACTAATGCGTTACGCAAAGACTGTTTGCGCGACGCACCAACCAATGCTTGACGCAAAGTGTGTTTCTGCGACAAACAAACTGCGTCGCGCAAAGGGATTTTGTGGTCCACTTGTGTAAATATTTTAAATTGATGATCGAATTAGTTCATTGTATTCATATAGCATTAAGGAGTGTAGCTGTAAAAAAAATCATCAAAATCGGAGTTAAAATAATCGTTAAATCGTGATTTTTCGTTTATAACCGTCGAAAAGTTTTGTCCCGTTACTTGATATCTGAATGTTTGTTTTTTGCGATTTTTGGCGTATGCGATCTCGAAGCATATACAGAAAAATTTGACAGTTGGATCGTTGAAATTAGTTTCGTAGAATGTGTATCTGTTTGGGCCCAAAATATTATTGCTGGGCCGAGCAGCAGGATGTGCTCGGCCCAAGGTGATGATAAATACTATGGGCCGAATAATAAATCCCGGATCAGCTGGCAGGGTCAGCCAAATCCTATCCTAAGAGGTCCGGATGAATAGGAGAGGTCGAGGAAGTCCTAGTGCGACCAGGAGTCTCGACCGGCAAGGAATGGAGTCTCGAAAAGAAGGAAAATTCAGAATCCCAGTAGGAATAGGTTTGTTCGAGTTAGAGGCGAAATGGGGCAAGGACTCCCAATCCAAATCAGAATTGGTTTTCAAGGAACGGGGCACTATAAATACAAGAAATCATGCAACAGAAAAGGACCTTCAAAATCAGCATACAATTGCCCTGCGCAAAACCTCTCAAACACCTTGAGATTTTTCCTTTTCTTTTCCTGCCGACACACCTTCAGTTTGGATAAACAGCACTGTGGAAGCACCCGGCGAGCATCTTCAGTTTGGATAAACAGCACTGCTGCCGCAGAATTAGCCGACCGAGAAGCACCTTCAGTTTGGATAAACAGCACTGCGTCGAGGTCGACCGGTTATCTATCTAAGTCTCGGCCGAGAAGGGTTCTCGAACCTTTGTTGGCAGAGGTCACCTTGCTAGCCTTTTCGGCATAGTCAGGTGTTACGAATTGCATTGCTCGGCGTACAGGACGCCGAGTTATTTTATGATTGGATACTCGCAAGTAGGTTTCAGGGTTCGGCATTCCGACGGCCGAACTACGTTTACCATCAAGACATACATCACGTTCGAGTACCTGTGCCCATATAGTTTGGTCTCGATTCGACGTGCTTATACTCTTACGAATATAATCACAGTGACCGAATCGGGCTCCGACGATTTGTGAACTCCGCAGAATTAGCAGCCTTGTCTTCAGGCTGTGGAACCCAGAGACCGAGAGTGTTCCTTCCTCGGTCGCAATCGCAAGATAGAGAAGTCAACGACGCGCTCAAAGCGACATCAACAAATTTTACTCCTCGGCCGAGCTCGGCCGACGAGTTGGCACGCCCCGCATTCAACCGAATGACGTAGTTAGCTTACTAGTTACTCGGCCTGCGCGCCGCGTAGGTTTTGTAATTTTTAGGGTCAACATTTTGGCACGCCCAGTGGGACCATTTGTGCTAAACCTTCGGAGTTCATGACCATTGAGACACGGTCTACGAAGCAGAAAACAACCATGGGAAAGTCAACGACTGACTTGCCAGTGCAAGGCCTTGGGCAGGATTTGCACTCTACAAAAAATCCGATCATAATTGCGCCGCCCGAGGCCACAAGTGTAACACGCCGAGAGAATGAAGTCTGTCTCGGCGGGCAACCTTACAACCCCGCAGTCCCGAATCAAACAGCTGGAATGTTCATGGAAGGGATTGTGGAAGATTGTGATGACGATGGGGGGGAAGGTTCCGATCCGCCAACAAGGACATTCCTTTGGAGACGACTGGATGAACAATATCGTCAGGTCGAGCAGTCGATTGGTCAGAAGATGAATGATTTGCTAGACGCAATACGTAGTAACAGCGATACACAGACCAGAATGCTTGAACTACTAGTTAGTAAAGCCTTCGAAGATGGCCAGGTCGGCCAACCTCGGCAGCTCCCGACGAATGTGCCTATACCAGCCGAGAGAGGGTCCGCTCGGCCGCAACCAGTCCCCTTAGAAAGAAGAGGACCAGGAAATAGAGCTGAGGGACCAAGCCAGGGAGAAGAAGTCGCTTCCATAAACGTGACCGAAGTCCAGAGAATGATTGATTCGGCCCTAAAAAAAGGGCCGAAGTTTCCAAAATTCATTCACCCATACCCGGCTTATGTGGAAAGGTTTGAATACCCACGAGGATTTAAGATCCCCGATTTCAGCCTCTTCGCCGGGGAATCATCTTTATCCTCACTACAACATGTGGCTCGGTTCACAGCGCAGTGTGGGGACGTCAATAGCGATTTCTACAAACTACGGCTGTTTAACTTTTCACTGACAGGCTCAGCTTTCGCCTAGTACATTAATCTTCCACCCAACTCCGTGCAGAGTTGGGAAGAGTTGGTCGAAAAGTTCCATGAACAATTCTATCGGCCAGGGATGGAGATGTCCGTATCATCGTTGGCCAGGATGGCTCAAGCATCTGACGAATCTCCAATGGAATACCTAACAAGGTTTAAATCGGCCAGGAATTGGTGCCGAGTGCCACTCCCCGAAGTGGAATTCGTCAGGATCGCCCTCAACGGATTAGACGTGGAGTACAAAAAGAAGTTCCTGGGGGTAAATATTCGAGATATGTACGAACTTGCTCAACACGTCGAACAATATGATTATCTGCTCCGAGAAGAAAAGATATCAAAGTCACCATCCCGAGGGACGTTGTATAAGAACCCCACGGTTAGCTATGCATCGGCCGAAAGTGAAGAACCTCAGTATGCTAGTGTGGATGCGGCCGAGATAGTAATAGACAAACCCTATGTTTGCAAGGCTTTGGCGCAAGTAAATACCAAAGACGCCAAAACCCGTTTGGCCGCCGAGGAAACGAGTAAGTCATCAAAAGTATACACTTTTGATATCACCAAAGCTGATGCAATTTTCGATCAATTATTGGCAGCAAAAATCATCAAGCTTCGGCCGGGACATACTATCCCTAAGGCCGATGAATTAAAAAGAAAGATATACTGCAAGTATCATAATTCTAATAAGCATGCAACCAATAATTGTGTTGTGTTCCGGGACACAATTCAAAGTTGGATCGAAAAAGGAAAGTTGAAATTTCCGGAAAAGATGGCGGTCGATGTTAATCCTTTCCCTTCAAACAACGATTGGTATGGTGGATGCTCACCTTCCCAGAAACAAAGGGAAGGCCGAATATGTCCCGGTGCAGCATATCCGTCAACGGAATGGTCGAACAAGACTAAAGCTTGATATATTTTCAAATGCACCACCAACGGAACAATCGGTGCGACCCGCCGATGAGCCGATGACGAGGTCAAATTCCGACGAAACTTGTGGATCGAAGGTTTTATGTGACCATTGTAAAACACCAGTTGAACCTGGGAAGAAATCTTCAACACCACCAACGGCGTCATCAAAGGGATTAGGTCCACGACGTCAAGTGTTCGATCGACTCGGCCCACAAGTAAAGCCGAAAGAACAGACCTCGGTCAGGCGGCGTCTTGACTTCGACGCACCATTCTATAATGAGGATTATTATTCGCGCAATACCAACAGTTCGGGCTCGCCAGCTGATCGCAAAACTTTCAAGCCACCCAGGACATCGGATCAACGCTGGTACAGTTACAACTCTCCAACTGGTTTATATACGGCGCTATCTAAATCTCAAAAACGTCGCCGCCAACGGATAGATTGCATGGCTCGGCGACGAGAAGCGCAGGCTAGCCCCGCCAACCAATGGCAACCAAAAAAGGCCGTGGAAGATATTAGCGAACGGCCAACCCCGACTATCATGACCGAGTTAGCCGAAGGGAAGAAAGTAGCGGATGCTGATTTCGAAACCACCATTGAGGAGGCTGAGAAACGTATTAAGATCCTTCTCCGGCCTGGGGAAACGAGAGCTCGTCTAGAGTACTTTACACAAGAGACCGAAAGGAAACTTTCTCCGTTACCACCGCGCGAGCCGTTTATCAAAATACGGCGCAACTTACACCCTCCATTCCTCGGTGCATCCATGGAATACATGCGAGAATTTCATAAGAAATACTCCGCAAATGACTTGTACGGACTCCCCAAGGCATGTCAGGAAGCCCTCGACTTAGCGCTAACTTGTCCTGATGCCAAGCAAATTATCCAGAAAACTTCTGATCCAGCCATTAAAGCTAGGTTTCAACATATACGGGAGGCTCGGGTCCTTGGTTTTGAGGTCGATCCTTATACAGATATCGACGCCGCCGAATTACCCTTTTCGCTCGAAGACCTTCAGCATTTACGCTATCATTTCGAAGTCTTCTCGGCTGTATCGCTCTTCGGCCTCACGACCGACGAGGAAAAATGGATAGCACGATTGGATACCTATCTGGACACGAGGAACGCCCGTATTGCATATGAAGAACGAGCCCGTGTAACAAAGGACCAACGTAAATCTTCGGCAGTCCACATCGTCGAAGGAAATGGCTCACCCGCACTCGATTTGGTTCCCACGTCTCGGATACCGGCTCTTACCGAGGAACTCAAAAGTTTGATCGAGGATTTTCCGACGACTGCTACAGAGGATAGTTCTCCGGAAGACGACGACCATGACCCAATGGGCCCCTCGGTCCTCGAACATATGGAGATTAGTATGGTACACGTTCTACTAGCTGAATTCCAACCGAGTACCCACCAGTTAAGTTTCTTGGACGGGGACGTAGTTGCCGAGGAAGCCACACAAGTAGACTTCGTCGCAAACGACGACGACCGAGAAAACCAAAGCGGAGATAACCTTAAGGCAGCTTTGGCCGAGCTATTTCCCCGCTCCTCCTCGGTTAATCTCCAACACCTGAAGCCGTTGTACGTCACGGCTCACATCGAAGGATTTCCCATTTCTAAAGTATTTGTCGACTGTGGAGCCACAGTCAACATTATGCCAATATCCGTCATGAAGGCTTTACGCCGTTCTGATAATGAACTCATTCCGTCAGGGATCACTATGAGCAGCTTTGTTGGTGACAAATCTCAGACCAAAGGGGTGCTCCCGTTGGAAGTTAGCATTGCCGGTCGTCAACACATGACGGCATTCTTTGTCATTGATTCCAAGACGGATTATAACGCATTACTTGGCCGCGACTGGATCCACCAAACCAGTTGCATCCCTTCATCATTATACCAAGTCCTCATCTTTTGGGATGGCAAATCGGTCGTAGTTCACCCAGCCGATAACCAACCATTTGAAACCAACATGATTCAAGCTCGCTATTATGATGATCACGTCGGCTACATCACCCTCCAAGGCCTTAACGAGGATGGACGGCCGAAGAGAATTTCAGTACAAAAAGTGATTGAGGTCGGCGCCGAGACTGTCCAACAGGATTCGGCGAGACTTGGCTTGGCGAACTTGGTCATCAATGCCGATGATTGAGCACACCACGCAAGAACGGCGTCAGGCCGCGGTTTCATCTACAATGGAACGTCTGCTGGCCCATTGGTACGCCATTACCAAGCAACCACATTCTGGCGTCAATTTAATCGAATTTCTGGCCGAAGCAGATAACGGCCCCGTTCTATCTTTCGATAAAGTTCAGGCTGCGCCGGCCGAACTCGAAGACCATCGACCTCAAGTCAAGGACCCGTTAGAGGAAGTTAACGTAGGCACGGCCGAGGATCCTCGCACATTGTTTATTAGTGCGTTACTCCCACCATCCATGAAGGTCGAACTCCGTAAGCTACTCCACGAATTTAAAGATTGCTTTGCGTGGAGTTATCATGAAATGCCAGGCCTTGACCGAAACCTTGTAGAGCATGAACTACGCATCAAGGAGGGGTGTCGGCCTTTTCGACAGCCTCCTCGTCGGTTTTCGAACGAAGTACAACTCGGCATTAAGGAAGAATTAGTTCGGCTTCTAAAAGCCGGATTTATTAGGACCGCTCGGTATGTCGAATGGTTGGCCAATATCGTCCCCGTGTTAAAGAAAAACGGTGCCCTTCGCATTTGCATCGATTTCCGTAATCTAAATCTGGCTACTCCCAAGGACGAATATACGATGCCGATCTCAGATTTATTAATTGATGCCGCAGCTAATCATGAACTGCTATCTTTTATGGACGGTCATGCGGGTTACAACCAGATTTTCATCGCCGAAGCTGACGTCCACAAGACGGTTTTCCGTTGCCCGGGGGCACTTGGTACTTACGAATGGGTAGTCATGCCTTTTGGCCTCAAGAATGCCGGCGCCACATACCAACGAGCCATGAATATGATCTTCCACGACTTAATCGGTACAATCGTCGAAGTTTATATCGATGATGTGGTCGTAAAATCCAAACGTCGTCAAACACATTTGGACGACCTGAGGCAAGCGTTCCTTCGCATGCGCAAGAACAACCTCAAGATGAACCCGGCCAAGTGTGCTTTCGGTGTTTCGACCGGTAATTTCCTAGGATTTTTGGTGCACCATCGCGGCATCGAGGTCGATGAAAATAAAGCCCGCGCCATCATTAGCGCCCCACCTCCGACGACAAAGAAACAGCTCCAGTCGTTACTCGGGCAGATAAATTTCCTCCGTCGTTTCATCGCCAATTCGGCCGGTAAGATGAAAGCATTCTCTACACTCCTTAAACTGAAGGAGACCGACCGATTTGAATGGCGCGAAGAGCATCAAGCTGCATTTACGCAAATCAAGGTAGCCCTTTCCACCCCACCGGTGCTCGTTCCACCTTGTCGCAACAAACCCCTTAAATTGTACATTTCGGCAGCTGCTGAATCCATTGGATGCCTCCTTGCACAAGATAACAACGTCGGACGCGAACAAGCTATCTTTTACCTTAGCCGAAACCTGAATTCACCAGAGCTTAACTATTCCCCTGTCGAAAAACTTTGCTTAGCGTTGTTTTTTGCTGCATCCAAGCTTCGGCATTACATGCTCCCCACAGTTACGCAGGTCATCGCCCAAACCGACGTAATTCGTTACATGCTGACTCGGCCTATTGTCAAAGGCCAAATCGGGAAATGGACAATCGCCTTATCCGAGTTCAGCCTTCAGTATGTACCCCAAAAGGCCGTCAAGGGGCAAGCCCTCGCCGACTTCCTGGCACAACACCCATCCCCTTATGGTTTTGAGGGAGGCGACGTCGACATCGGTTTCGTCACCACACGCGATAACCATTGGACTATGCATTTTGATGGTTCCAGTACTTCGACCTCGGCAGGTGTCGGTATCGCAATTCAGTCGCCTAACCACTGCCGATGGTATTTTTCTCTCAAGTTAGATTTCAGCTGCACCAATAATCAGGCCGAGTATGAAGCCCTCATTATCGGCCTCCATGTTTTACACGATCTGCGGGCCCCCCGTGTTCTCGTCCTTGGTGATTCCGAACTTGTGATTAACCAACTGAACGGCGTGTTTCGTTGCATGAGTTGTACTTTAGCTCCCTATCACATGGTCGCCACTTACCTGGCCGAGTCGTTCGACCAAATCACATTTGAACACATTTCACGTATCCACAATACTGACGCCGACGAACTCGCCCAGATAGCCTCCGGAGCACAACTCATGGGGGGCAAACTAAGTCGAATTGTGGGAATTGCGAACACGGGTCAACGCTCGTACCCCGTTTTGATTAATCAGCAAACTCTCCAACGCGCGCACGTAATACGTACAAGGGTGATGTCGCTCCCATCCCTATTAGAACGATGAGATCCCATAGAAGTATGTGCCGTCGAAGTAGAACCGGATGATTGGAGAAAGACGATGTTACGGTACCTCGATAACCCCAATGGGAAACACGACCGAAGAACGAAGGTGCTCGCGATGAATTACGTGTCGTATCAAAATGAATTATATCGCAAGGGCGAAGATGGTTTACTACTATTGTGCCTCGGCCCACACGAGGCTGCCCAAGTAATGGCCGAGGTACATGAAGGAATTTGCGGAGCACACCAATCTGGACGAAAGATGCGCTGGTTGCTCCGACGACACGGTTATTTTTGGCCCAATATATTAAAGGATTGCATCGAATATGCGCGGAGATGCGTATCATGCCAGATTCATGGACCCGTGCAGAGAGCCCCGGCCGAATTGCTACACTCGGTTACTAAACCGTGGCCGTTCAGGGGTTGGGCAATGGATGTAATTGGCAAAATCACGCCATCATCGGGGGCAGCGAAACACGCATGGATAATTGTAGCAACTGACTATTTCACTAAGTGGGTCGAGGCAAGGTCATACGCCGAATTAACGGCTAAAGAGGTATGCAACTTCGTAGAGGAGAATATTGTGACCAGATTCGGCGTGCCAGAAACGATCATAACTGATAATGGCACTATATTTACGGCCGATAGGTTTAGGGAATACGCGGCAAGTTTGAATATCCGACTCGAGCAATCTACGCCGTACTACCCACAGGCAAACGGACAGGCCGAGGCAAGCAACAAAGTGTTGATCGGCATCCTTGAAAAAATGGTAAAAGAGAAACCTGGTTTGTGGCATTTGAAGTTAAGTGAAGCATTATGGGCATACCGAACTTCACCTCGGTCGGCCACTGAAACCACTCCTTACGCGTTAACTTATGGACACGACGCCATAAGAATGATGAGATCATGCAACGACTTTAGAAAACAAGAAATCACAGAAAATAACTCTCCAAAGAAGGTAATGGCTCGAGTCTCACAGGGTTGTAGCGTTTGTTTGAGTTCCTTCCTTCAAGCATGTTACAAAAACGAATTTTTCTTTTATGATTGCATGTGAAGTCATATATTATAACCATAACCAAGCATATACCAAGAGTAAATCAAACTTTTCTCTATGTTTATAACTCTTTTTAACAGTCATGCAATTACAAACCAAATCCTTATCATTGTGTTGGAAGGTACCCTAAGACACAAACACACAAAAACGACTCAAAACACTCTTTTTAGGCTTTTCAAAACATATTTTTCAAATTTTTATGTGATTTTCGGAGTTATAAAAACAAAACATACTAAAACACTCTAAAACAACTTAAAAACACCTTAAAACAGCAAGGAACAACATTTGAAGTAATGGGTGATAAAATCCCACGAATTTGCATTAACAACATTAGTTACCCCCCCACACTTAAATCAAACATTGTCCTCAATGTTTTAAGTATAGATTCACACAAAACAAAAGTAAACACACAAAAAGCATTTAAACATACTAAACATGGCAGAATGTAATTAACAAAGAGAAGAGTTTAGGGACGCAAATCTGGTTATGGAGTGTAAATTTCCTCTTCTCCTTGGTGATTGCATTGAGGCTTTGATCTTTGTGATTCCACATGCTTACTCTTGAACTGCGCTGCTCCCATCGTTGATTTTCCTTTGTGCTACTCTTGAACTGGGCAGCAGGCTTCTTTTGGTCTCCACCGAAGGTCTGAGCTTACTCCTTTGGTCTGTTTCTTTGTTCAATCTTTCCAATTCGTATTGAAAAGGGTTGGAGGATAACTCAGCCTACGTTTGTCTCCACATGCTTCAATGTATCATTTTCACTTGCCTTGCTTGCTCCCCTTGCAGAAGTGGTCCCTTCTCCGGAAGTGTGTCAACCGTTGAAGATGACTACTCGAGAGCAACTCTAGGTAAGCAATCAGGAATGGATTCCAGGCAGTCGGTTCCAGAACAGAAGACTGGCTCCAAGTGCCTCTGATTGCTTTTGTTTACTTTGCCATGCGAGTAATAACAAGGACAAAGAAAAGGACAGGGAAAGAGCATGATATGAGATACTTTTGCTTTAGACCTTGATGATATGAGATACCTTTGCTTTTTGAAGAAACGGCGAATGAAGCAGCACATGTATTTGTTGTGGTTGTCTCCACATGCTTCGATCGACCGTTTCCTTCTGCCTCATTTGTACTCCAGGTTTCTGGTATCTTCTTTGGGGGAGAAAAAATTGAGTATTTCAAGAGGCTTCGTTGGGAGTGCGCCCTCAGAGGTGAGGAAGAGTTGGGCATTTTCTTCAGGTTTGCCTTGCCATAAAAGACGAAGGTCGACATATATAGAGATAATATCAAGTGGTGGTATTGTTCTTTTACCCGTGTCGACAAACGTCTCTTCGATTTCTGAACGGACGCCTCTTCGATTTCTGCACGACGCCCCTTCGATTTCTGAACGACACGTAGTAGTGCGTACGCGGCTCTGTCAGAGCTCTTTTGACAAAGTCGCACGCGTTTTCTGAAAAGCCGAGAACGCGTCGCCGAAATTTACGCTTGTCGGCAAAAGTGTAGCTGCGATGATGACCTCCACGTGAACTTTTGACAAAGTTGAACGCGTTTCTGAAAAGCCGAGAACGTGTCGCCTAACTTATGCCGGAAATTCCGGCTTTTTGAATTGATGGACGCGTCGCCTTGGCTTCTTATAGATGCATTGATCACCGCAACAAACACACTCTGAAGATTTCCCATTCTTTGAAAATCGACTTCGGCCCTTTGAGAATTCTCTCCATCCACCCCATCTCTTTGAACACTTTTGAAAAATGGCAAACCCATCGAACCTTAGCTTAGATTTGAGTCTCAGCAGCGATCCAGTTGCGCCCCGTCAAGGTAATGTATGGCGTCCTTCTTTTTTATCTTCTAACGGTCTTCTTACAGGTGAAGACTCCGTGATGCAGGACGCCACAACAGCTACAATAGTAGCTAGAAACCTCCTTACTCCAAAAGATAGTAGGCTGCTGTCAGGACGGTCCGATGAGTTGGCCGTTCAAGAGTCCCTCGCACTTAGTGTTCAGTGTGCGAGTTCTGTGTCCAACATGGGCCAACGCCTGCTTGCCCGCTCCCGTCAGGTGGAATCATTGATGGCGGAGGTGGAAAGTCTTAAGCAAGAGATCAAACTGCTTAAGTACGAGAATAGAAGTTTGCATGTGCTTGCAAATAACTATTCATCGGGCATGAAGAGGAAGCTTGATGAGCTGCAAGAATCCAATGGTCGAATGCAAAGTGACCGTCAAAGTGACCGTCAAAGGCTTGCAGCTTTCTTCCAGAGGCACATTTTTCCTGGGTCATCCAGCGCTTGGCCAAGTATTGAGGCTTGGAATGCTCTAGCTCCGATGCCTCCAGCTCCGACGCCTTCTGCTCCGATGCCTTCCACTTCGATGCCTTCTGCTTCTATGCCTTCCGCTTCTATGCCTTCCGCTTCAAGAGTATTGCCACGTAGTGGGGCTTCAAGCAAACAACCTCTGTGAAGGCTACATCTGCTTTATTTTTTTTTTTTTCTTTTTTTTATTTTTTTTATTTTTTTTTTTTTTTTTTTTCTGAATCAATCGGCATGGAATTTATCTTTGAATGGGCGGTGATACTTGAAATGATCCGGTAATGGTTTAAATTCAAGATTGGATGCCTGAATCATTAACAACATGTTAGTATAAAAGAAAATTGAAATTGGAGGAGGTGGCTTACTTATGTGCTCCGACATGAACTCAAGGATAAACACATCTTCTTTGAACATTTCAGGAACTTTGCCCTTGGACAGATTTGATGTGAGGATTGGTCCTTGTCTTGTGTCATAAAATTCAACTTCTTTGGGGTTGTTTGCCTCAAGACCGTCCTCTTTGATGAATTCATGATATTCCCTACTTTGCACCTTTGGAAGTGCTTCCAAGATGTCTTTTTCACTTTCTTCTTCCTTGGAATTCATGAACCTGCAAGGAATAGGGATATTAGGTGGAATGGGGTTAGAACTAATTAAATTTGGAACAACCTTACTTGAATTAGATGGCGTAGGAGCAATAGGTGCCTCCGACAAAGGTGTTTCCACCCTTTCCGTGGGTTGGGTGTATTCCTCTTCCTTGTGATTTGATTTTGATGGTTGAGGGTCCGTTCCAACCTCCTTTTCACTTCTCAATATGAAAGCATTGGCGGTTTCAAATTCTCCCTTCGGATTTGCAATGGTTGAACTAGGAAGTTCGCCTTGGTCGCAAATTTGTTCTACAAACTCCGCTATCTGCCCAATTTGCTTTTCCAAGTAGTCCAACCTTTTGTCTTGATTTTCCCTCTCTTTGTTTTGAAGTTGGACTCCCTGCGTCAAAGTAGTAAGTAATTGAAAAATCTTATCATTATCACTTGAATTACCTACATCGCTTTGGGCAGGTTGTGGTGGCTGCATAGGCGTTGAATAGAACTCCTCATATGGCGGCCAATATCCTCCTTGTTGAGCCTCATTGTCTTGATTTTGTGAGCCCTGCACCAAACAAATTAATTCATTAAGCTTTTGATTATAATCTATTGACGAACTTGAGTTTGGTTGGGCATATTGAATATGAGGTTGTGGTGGCTGCATAGGTCTTGAATAGAACTCCTCATATGGCTGCCAATATCCTTCTTGTTGAACATGTTGAGGTTCCCACCACATAGAGTTTGAATGATCACTCCAATCCGAATTGTAAGTATTGGAAAACCCATCATTCCTTGAAAATGTACCCACGCTTTGCATTTGGGACTTTTCCATGAGCTGTGACAAAAGAGAAGCATTATCAAGTGCCATGTTATGCTTTTCTAGTACTTGAATTCAATAAACAAAACACAAATCACAAACTAAAACTAAAATACATATAACAGAGACGAAAACTAAAACTAATAAGAAAACGAAAATAACAATCCAAAGGATTAGCAAAGTTGCTAATCCCCGGCAACGGCGCCAAAATTTGATGCGAGAATTATACGCGCATAAATTAAACCCTCTTTTTGTCAATTGTAGTATAAGTATAAGTAGGGATCGTTCTGGACCGGGGATTAGGAGGGATTGTTAATCACTTGGATTTGACTCAAAAACGTAAAAACAAAGTTAAAAACGTTCACAAAGACTCAAAGGAATCAAAACAAGTTCAAAAGACTCAAAACTGCCTAAAAACACTAACTAGGCAGTTTCTGACCTTAAACCCAATATTGGACGAATTTAAGATTATGGTTTGATTCAAACGTAAAAACACAATATAAAACACTATACTAGACTCAAAGAATGCAAAACTAAACTTTAAAACACTAAAACAAACCAAAAGACTCAAACATCACCCAAAACACTCAAAACTGCCTTAAAATCACTTTCTGGGCAGTTTTGAGCACTTTGGTGAATTTGGACGAATTTGTGTAACAAATTGAATCAAAACTCTTATAAACACAAACTAAGACACTTTCTAACTAAATTAGACAATAAAGTAAATGGGGATTGAGTTTTGGACGAAATTAAATTAAATGTACAGATTCAAATTAAAACAGATAGTAAAGATGAATTTGATGGAATTGAATGGATGGGAAGCTAGCTAAGGGGTTCATCTCCACACATGTTATACTTGCATAATAAAATGATTTCCAATTGCGTTTCAATAAACCATGAATTCTCAACACCCCAAGTTAACCGTGATGCACTAATTAACCTTCAAATCTTCCTAACGTTATTGAATTGGATGATGCATGCGACAATTCAAAACATTCCCCACAAGTCCTCAACATGAATGCATAGAAGAGATACAAGCAAGAATCATTAAGCTCTATGAAAATTATAAGTGTTGACGAGGCATTCGTTACTATGGATTGCATGAAACTTATGCCAAGAATTCGTTTAACGCGATTGTTTATAAGCAACCTCCACTACTTGTGAATATAAGTTCGTAACTATTAGGTGAAACTCACTTATATTCTAGCGTCATATTCATGCATGAAAATTAAGCGTGCACTCTCAATTAAACATACATAAATAAGTTATCAATCAAACAGTTAAACAAATTGAAACCACAACTTATGAAACGCAATTAGAAGTAATCAAATCAAAATGCAAGCATAAATATATATTTCGAATCACCCCCTAACAAAGGGGGGTTTAGTTCCTCATAACTTTGAAATCAAAGAAACACCTAAACATTCCAACAACTCAAACTTGAATTGTATGAACGTTTAGGCACTCTTCTCTTCCATTCCTCATACGTACAAAACAAAGAGAATTGAATTTAAACATTGAAATCAAAGAAACACCTAAACATTCCAACAACTCAAACTTGAATTGTATGAACGTTTAGGCACTCTTCTCTTCCTCGTTGTTGTAGCACAAGGTCTAAGATGAGGTTTGGTGGTGTGAATGGTTTGGGGAATGGTGTTTGGATTAATAGGGAAGAGAAAAGTGTTTTGGTGGCTGCTGCAAGGGTGTGGAGAGGTTTTGACGAATTTCTGGAATATGGAAGAGTGAATGAGAATGAATGAATGTTGTGTGAAGTGTGTATGGTTTTTATAGGGAGATGAAGGGATGGGAGAGGGAACATGACAGCTAGGTTAAGTGAATGCATGTGCAAAACAGCTAGGATGGCTGAAATTGTAAGGGGAATGCATGTGCAATGTTGGAAATCTGATGGGAGACAGGTGGATGCATGTGTTGGCTGATTTAAAGAATGTGAGGGAATGATGAAAGGGGAAACATGACAGCTAGGTTATGATGATGGGTGCATGTGGCTGATTTATGAAGAGTGAATGCATGTGGCTGCAAGGTGTGAATGATTATGGGTGCATGTGGCTGCAATGGATTAGGAATCCTTCAATTTCGTCCATTCCTTTTGCACCAAACATAAGCTATCCATTCCAAGTCCAATTTTGCTCCAAAATGCTCCAAAATGCATCTTTTTGCTTCCTTAGCCATATGAACCTAAAAACACACGAAAATAGCTTAAAGTACTAAAATAACTAAAGAAACATAACGTAAATGCACGAGAACAAGCCATTTAAGTCGCATGAATATGCTCCTATCAAATACCCCCACACTTATCTTTTGCTAGTCCTCGAGCAAAACAAAACAACAAAAGAACACGAAACTAGACAAAACGAACAAAACACCACCTACACCTTCCAACAATCGTCTTACGGATTTCCAATGCACATGACAAGTTAAAAATCATTATTCCCACAGATTTTAGCCATCTTTACACTTAAATACATTCTTAATCATAGTCACCACATACTAGTTCACAATTAAGCATTTAAAACCATGATTTGAATGTAGTAACATGCCTTAGAGAATTTCCTCAATTCCTTACTAGAATGCACTCTATTTTCACACAGATTTTCTGACTACACACCCTACACTAGTTATATGTGAGAGATTGATGTGAACATGAAAGACTAGTATCTCACATATGTTATAACAAAGAAAGCATTTTCTGGATTTACGATAATGACATGAATATGATCTCATGAATGGAATGCTACTACTTAGAATGAGAACCAGTGATTCCATAAGCTCATACCAAATTCAAACTCCACAAATTGAACACATAACATCAAGATAGAAGTTGAGGGTTGTAACGGGGCTAAGGGTAATGGTTTAACAAAGAAAGGTAAAGTAAAACAAAGGTTCTTAAAGCAATAGTGAGCAAAGTATTGAATTAGGCACTTAGAATTCCCTTTAGAACGCAGAAGTCAACTTTGAACACCCAAGGGGAAGTCACACAAAACTTAGGGCCATATTCAAACTTTTTGGGCCCTTTCTTCAACAATCACACTTGTGAGTCCATTCTCACTTATTTTCACTCTTTTTCTTTCTTTTCTTCTTCTTTTTCTCACATTTTTTTTTTCTTTTTCCCGTGCCTCCTTTAAGACTTAGGCACATACACACAAAAATCCCTTCCCCCACACCTATTTTCTGCAACATATTAATCAAAAGGAATTCATTTAAGTCATGCTCACTATACTTCAAGAACAAGGGTATAGGAAAGTCCTACTCTAGGCTAGGTAAGGGGTGATGTGGTTAACAAAGAAAATAGGCTGAAAAGGCTCAAAAGGGTTAAAACTTACAACAAATAAGAAATATGAAAAGGGATAGGCTTTTTGGCTTTGGCTTGACTAACAACTTCATCTTATTGTATGTTATGCAAACAATATCATGCTTTGAATGAATTGGGCATGAGTTCTAGTATTTGGAACTATAATGAAATGCATTCCAAGTAGCAACCAAGCAAAGAATGATGAGATCATGCAACGACTTTAGAAAACAAGAAATCACAGAAAATAACTCTCCAAAGAAGGTAATGGCTCGAGTCTCACAGGGTTGTAGCGTTTGTTTGAGTTCCTTCCTTCAAGCATGTTACAAAAACGAATTTTTCTTTTATGATTGCATGTGAAGTCATATATTATAACCATAACCAAGCATATACCAAGAGTAAATCAAACTTTTCTCTATGTTTATAACTCTTTTTAACAGTCATGCAATTACAAACCAAATCCTTATCATTGTGTTGGAAGGTACCCTAAGACACAAACACACAAAAACGACTCAAAACACTCTTTTTAGGCTTTTCAAAACATATTTTTCAAATTTTTATGTGATTTTCGGAGTTATAAAAACAAAACATACTAAAACACTCTAAAACAACTTAAAAACACCTTAAAACAGCAAGGAACAACATTTGAAGTAATGGGTGATAAAATCCCACGAATTTGCATTAACAACATTAGTTACCCCCCCACACTTAAATCAAACATTGTCCTCAATGTTTTAAGTATAGATTCACACAAAACAAAAGTAAACACACAAAAAGCATTTAAACATACTAAACATGGCAGAATGTAATTAACAAAGAGAAGAGTTTAGGGACGCAAATCTGGTTATGGAGTGTAAATTTCCTCTTCTCCTTGGTGATTGCATTGAGGCTTTGATCTTTGTGATTCCACATGCTTACTCTTGAACTGCGCTGCTCCCATCGTTGATTTTCCTTTGTGCTACTCTTGAACTGGGCAGCAGGCTTCTTTTGGTCTCCACCGAAGGTCTGAGCTTACTCCTTTGGTCTGTTTCTTTGTTCAATCTTTCCAATTCGTATTGAAAAGGGTTGGAGGATAACTCAGCCTACGTTTGTCTCCACATGCTTCAATGTATCATTTTCACTTGCCTTGCTTGCTCCCCTTGCAGAAGTGGTCCCTTCTCCGGAAGTGTGTCAACCGTTGAAGATGACTACTCGAGAGCAACTCTAGGTAAGCAATCAGGAATGGATTCCAGGCAGTCGGTTCCAGAACAGAAGACTGGCTCCAAGTGCCTCTGATTGCTTTTGTTTACTTTGCCATGCGAGTAATAACAAGGACAAAGAAAAGGACAGGGAAAGAGCATGATATGAGATACTTTTGCTTTAGACCTTGATGATATGAGATACCTTTGCTTTTTGAAGAAACGGCGAATGAAGCAGCACATGTATTTGTTGTGGTTGTCTCCACATGCTTCGATCGACCGTTTCCTTCTGCCTCATTTGTACTCCAGGTTTCTGGTATCTTCTTTGGGGGAGAAAAAATTGAGTATTTCAAGAGGCTTCGTTGGGAGTGCGCCCTCAGAGGTGAGGAAGAGTTGGGCATTTTCTTCAGGTTTGCCTTGCCATAAAAGACGAAGGTCGACATATATAGAGATAATATCAAGTGGTGGTATTGTTCTTTTACCCGTGTCGACAAACGTCTCTTCGATTTCTGAACGGACGCCTCTTCGATTTCTGCACGACGCCCCTTCGATTTCTGAACGACACGTAGTAGTGCGTACGCGGCTCTGTCAGAGCTCTTTTGACAAAGTCGCACGCGTTTTCTGAAAAGCCGAGAACGCGTCGCCGAAATTTACGCTTGTCGGCAAAAGTGTAGCTGCGATGATGACCTCCACGTGAACTTTTGACAAAGTTGAACGCGTTTCTGAAAAGCCGAGAACGTGTCGCCTAACTTATGCCGGAAATTCCGGCTTTTTGAATTGATGGACGCGTCGCCTTGGCTTCTTATAGATGCATTGATCACCGCAACAAACACACTCTGAAGATTTCCCATTCTTTGAAAATCGACTCCGGCCCTTTGAGAATTCTCTCCATCCACCCCATCTCTTTGAACACTTTTGAAAAATGGCAAACCCATCGAACCTTAGCTTAGATTTGAGTCTCAGCAGCGATCCAGTTGCGCCCCGTCAAGGTAATGTATGGCGTCCTTCTTTTTTATCTTCTAACGGTCTTCTTACAGGTGAAGACTCCGTGATGCAGGACGCCACAACAGCTACAATAGTAGCTAGAAACCTCCTTACTCCAAAAGATAGTAGGCTGCTGTCAGGACGGTCCGATGAGTTGGCCGTTCAAGAGTCCCTCGCACTTAGTGTTCAGTGTGCGAGTTCTGTGTCCAACATGGGCCAACGCCTGCTTGCCCGCTCCCGTCAGGTGGAATCATTGATGGCGGAGGTGGAAAGTCTTAAGCAAGAGATCAAACTGCTTAAGTACGAGAATAGAAGTTTGCATGTGCTTGCAAATAACTATTCATCGGGCATGAAGAGGAAGCTTGATGAGCTGCAAGAATCCAATGGTCGAATGCAAAGTGACCGTCAAAGTGACCGTCAAAGGCTTGCAGCTTTCTTCCAGAGGCACATTTTTCCTGGGTCATCCAGCGCTTGGCCAAGTATTGAGGCTTGGAATGCTCTAGCTCCGATGCCTCCAGCTCCGACGCCTTCTGCTCCGATGCCTTCCACTTCGATGCCTTCTGCTTCTATGCCTTCCGCTTCTATGCCTTCCGCTTCAAGAGTATTGCCACGTAGTGGGGCTTCAAGCAAACAACCTCTGTGAAGGCTACATCTGCTTTATTTTTTTTTTTTTCTTTTTTTTTTCTTTTTTTTTTTTTTTTTTTTTTTTTTTTTTTTTTTTTCTGAATCAATCGGCATGGAATTTATCTTTGAATGGGCGGTGATACTTGAAATGATCCGGTAATGGTTTAAATTCAAGATTGGATGCCTGAATCATTAACAACATGTTAGTATAAAAGAAAATTGAAATTGGAGGAGGTGGCTTACTTATGTGCTCCGACATGAACTCAAGGATAAACACATCTTCTTTGAACATTTCAGGAACTTTGCTCTTGGACAGATTTGATGTGAGGATTGGTCCTTGTCTTGTGTCATAAAATTCAACTTCTTTGGGGTTGTTTGCCTCAAGACCGTCCTCTTTGATGAATTCATGATATTCCCTACTTTGCACCTTTGGAAGTGCTTCCAAGATGTCTTTTTCACTTTCTTCTTCCTTGGAATTCATGAACCTGCAAGGAATAGGGATATTAGGTGGAATGGGGTTAGAACTAATTAAATTTGGAACAACCTTACTTGAATTAGATGGCGTAGGAGCAATAGGTGCCTCCGACAAAGGTGTTTCCACCCTTTCCGTGGGTTGGGTGTATTCCTCTTCCTTGTGATTTGATTTTGATGGTTGAGGGTCCGTTCCAACCTCCTTTTCACTTCTCAATATGAAAGCATTGGCGGTTTCAAATTCTCCCTTCGGATTTGCAATGGTTGAACTAGGAAGTTCGCCTTGGTCGCAAATTTGTTCTACAAACTCCGCTATCTGCCCAATTTGCTTTTCCAAGTAGTCCAACCTTTTGTCTTGATTTTCCCTCTCTTTGTTTTGAAGTTGGACTCCCTGCGTCAAAGTAGTAAGTAATTGAAAAATCTTATCATTATCACTTGAATTACCTACATCGCTTTGGGCAGGTTGTGGTGGCTGCATAGGCGTTGAATAGAACTCCTCATATGGCGGCCAATATCCTCCTTGTTGAGCCTCATTGTCTTGATTTTGTGAGCCCTGCACCAAACAAATTAATTCATTAAGCTTTTGATTATAATCTATTGACGAACTTGAGTTTGGTTGGGCATATTGAATATGAGGTTGTGGTGGCTGCATAGGTCTTGAATAGAACTCCTCATATGGCTGCCAATATCCTTCTTGTTGAACATGTTGAGGTTCCCACCACATAGAGTTTGAATGATCACTCCAATCCGAATTGTAAGTATTGGAAAACCCATCATTCCTTGAAAATGTACCCACGCTTTGCATTTGGGACTTTTCCATGAGCTGTGACAAAAGAGAAGCATTATCAAGTGCCATGTTATGCTTTTCTAGTACTTGAATTCAATAAACAAAACACAAATCACAAACTAAAACTAAAATACATATAACAGAGACGAAAACTAAAACTAATAAGAAAACGAAAATAACAATCCAAAGGATTAGCAAAGTTGCTAATCCCCGGCAACGGCGCCAAAATTTGATGCGAGAATTATACGCGCATAAATTAAACCCTCTTTTTGTCAATTGTAGTATAAGTATAAGTAGGGATCGTTCTGGACCGGGGATTAGGAGGGATTGTTAATCACTTGGATTTGACTCAAAAACGTAAAAACAAAGTTAAAAACGTTCACAAAGACTCAAAGGAATCAAAACAAGTTCAAAAGACTCAAAACTGCCTAAAAACACTAACTAGGCAGTTTCTGACCTTAAACCCAATATTGGACGAATTTAAGATTATGGTTTGATTCAAACGTAAAAACACAATATAAAACACTATACTAGACTCAAAGAATGCAAAACTAAACTTTAAAACACTAAAACAAACCAAAAGACTCAAACATCACCCAAAACACTCAAAACTGCCTTAAAATCACTTTCTGGGCAGTTTTGAGCACTTTGGTGAATTTGGACGAATTTGTGTAACAAATTGAATCAAAACTCTTATAAACACAAACTAAGACACTTTCTAACTAAATTAGACAATAAAGTAAATGGGGATTGAGTTTTGGACGAAATTAAATTAAATGTACAGATTCAAATTAAAACAGATAGTAAAGATGAATTTGATGGAATTGAATGGATGGGAAGCTAGCTAAGGGGTTCATCTCCACACATGTTATACTTGCATAATAAAATGATTTCCAATTGCGTTTCAATAAACCATGAATTCTCAACACCCCAAGTTAACCGTGATGCACTAATTAACCTTCAAATCTTCCTAACGTTATTGAATTGGATGATGCATGCGACAATTCAAAACATTCCCCACAAGTCCTCAACATGAATGCATAGAAGAGATACAAGCAAGAATCATTAAGCTCTATGAAAATTATAAGTGTTGACGAGGCATTCGTTACTATGGATTGCATGAAACTTATGCCAAGAATTCGTTTAACGCGATTGTTTATAAGCAACCTCCACTACTTGTGAATATAAGTTCGTAACTATTAGGTGAAACTCACTTATATTCTAGCGTCATATTCATGCATGAAAATTAAGCGTGCACTCTCAATTAAACATACATAAATAAGTTATCAATCAAACAGTTAAACAAATTGAAACCACAACTTATGAAACGCAATTAGAAGTAATCAAATCAAAATGCAAGCATAAATATATATTTCGAATCACCCCCTAACAAAGGGGGGTTTAGTTCCTCATAACTTTGAAATCAAAGAAACACCTAAACATTCCAACAACTCAAACTTGAATTGTATGAACGTTTAGGCACTCTTCTCTTCCATTCCTCATACGTACAAAACAAAGAGAATTGAATTTAAACATTGAAATCAAAGAAACACCTAAACATTCCAACAACTCAAACTTGAATTGTATGAACGTTTAGGCACTCTTCTCTTCCTCGTTGTTGTAGCACAAGGTCTAAGATGAGGTTTGGTGGTGTGAATGGTTTGGGGAATGGTGTTTGGATTAATAGGGAAGAGAAAAGTGTTTTGGTGGCTGCTGCAAGGGTGTGGAGAGGTTTTGACGAATTTCTGGAATATGGAAGAGTGAATGAGAATGAATGAATGTTGTGTGAAGTGTGTATGGTTTTTATAGGGAGATGAAGGGATGGGAGAGGGAACATGACAGCTAGGTTAAGTGAATGCATGTGCAAAACAGCTAGGATGGCTGAAATTGTAAGGGGAATGCATGTGCAATGTTGGAAATCTGATGGGAGACAGGTGGATGCATGTGTTGGCTGATTTAAAGAATGTGAGGGAATGATGAAAGGGGAAACATGACAGCTAGGTTATGATGATGGGTGCATGTGGCTGATTTATGAAGAGTGAATGCATGTGGCTGCAAGGTGTGAATGATTATGGGTGCATATGGCTGCAATGGATTAGGAATCCTTCAATTTCGTCCATTCCTTTTGCACCAAACATAAGCTATCCATTCCAAGTCCAATTTTGCTCCAAAATGCTCCAAAATGCATCTTTTTGCTTCCTTAGCCATATGAACCTAAAAACACACGAAAATAGCTTAAAGTACTAAAATAACTAAAGAAACATAACGTAAATGCACGAGAACAAGCCATTTAAGTCGCATGAATATGCTCCTATCAATATCCGACTCGAGCAATCTACGCCGTACTACCCACAGGCAAACGGACAGGCCGAGGCAAGCAACAAAGTGTTGATCGGCATCCTTGAAAAAATGGTAAAAGAGAAACCTGGTTTGTGGCATTTGAAGTTAAGTGAAGCATTATGGGCATACCGAACTTCACCTCGGTCGGCCACTGAAACCACTCCTTACGCGTTAACTTATGGACACGACGCCATGTTACCGGTCGAATTGAGTATAAGTTCGTTGCGAGTAATCGAGCAGAGTGATTTGTACAGTATTGAATATAGTCAAGCGATGCGACAAGAGTTAGAAGACTTAGAAGAAAGTCGAATCGATGCAGTTAACTTGTTAGTAGCACAAAAGAAAATTGCCGAGCGAGCGTATAATCAGCGTGTAAGACAAAAAACGTTCGGCGAAGGAGAATTAGTTTGGCAAACTGTGTTGCCCGTTGGGATCAAAGACCCCAGATTTGGTAAGTGGTCGCCAAATTGGGAAGGGCCATTCATCGTTCACAAAGTCCTCGGCAAGGGGGCATATCATCTAAGAGATCGGACGGGTTCAGTTCACAAATTGCCGATTAATGGAAAGTTTTTAAAGAAGTACTATCCAATCACATGGGAAATGCAAGAGTAAGACCATTGTATTGATAGCAAGACGACTGGTGCGAATTTTATACGCACACAAATTAAACCCTCTTTTTGTCAATTGTAGTATAAGTATAAGTAGGGATCGTTCTGGACCGGGGATTAGGAGGGATTGTTAATCACTTGGATTTGACTCAAAAACGTAAAAACACAAACTAAAACACTATACTAAACTCGAAGAATTCAAAACTAAAAATAAGAAAGATTAAGACTAAGACTTAAACGAAATATGGGGGGATTGATTTTGGACGAATTTAAACTAAATGCACAGATTCTAATTAAAACAAATTATAAAAACGAAATTAATGAAATAGAATGATGAAAAACTAGTTAGAGGGTTCCTTATCCACACATGAACATAAGCATATAAATTGACTCCCAGTTATGACTTCAACAAACGATGAATGACAATGCTCCAAGTTAATTAGGTTCGCTTAAACTAACTTTCAGATTTCCCTAGATTCATTGGATTGAATGGGATACGCATTACAACCAAATTATTCCTAATCAAAGTCCCTAACCATGGAATACGCATGATAGAGACATTCAACAAAGATCATTAAGTTCAACGGAAATCATAAACATCGACTAGGCATTCATAACTATGGAATACGCATGTTAATCCAGCCTAGGGTTTACTAAACACAATCGTGACTAGCGATCTTTACTACTCATGAATATAAGTTCATAACGATTAGGTGAAATTCCCTTATATCCTAGCATCAAGTTTAGACATGCAAATTAAGTGTCGACCCTCAACCCACATACATAAACAAGTTCTTAATCAAAACAGAAAAGTAACCCACATCTAAAGTTCATGAATTCATAACTGGAGTAAATCAAATCATAACCAACATATGTCCATGGCTTCAAATTCGCCTCTAACTAAAAAGAAATTAGTTTCACATGTTTAACATAATTGAATAACAAGTTAAATTAAACATGAAAACAGAAACAAGAAAAGAAAGAACAAATGGATGGAAAGTTAGCTACGGGGTTCATCTCCACATATGTTATACTTGCATAATAAAACGATTTCCAATTGCATTTCAATAAATCATTAATTCTCAACGCCCCGGGTCAATTAGGTCCGCTTAAATTAACCGTCAAGTTTTCCTTAAGTTAATGAATTGGATGGGTTAGCGCAACGCAATTCACAACATTCTCCAAAAGTCCTTTACGTGAAAAGCACAATAAAGATACAATCAAAGATCATTAAGCATCATGAAAACTATAAGTGTTGACGAGGCATTCGTTACTATGGAATACGCATGAAACTTATGCCAAGAATTCGTTTAACGCGATTGTTTATAAGCAACCTCCACTACTTGTGAATATAAGTTCATAACTATTAGGTGAAACTCACTTATATTCTAGCGTCATATTCATGCATGAAAATTAAGCGCGTATTCTCAATAAACATACATAAATAAGTTATCAATCAAACGGTTAAACAAATTGAATCCACAACTTATGAAACGCAATTAGAAGTAATCAAATCAAAATGCAAGCATAAACATATATTTCGAATCCCCCCCCTAGCCAAGGGGGGGTTTAGTTCCTCATACAAAACAAAGAGAATTGAAATTAAACATTGAAATCAAAGAAACGCCTAAACATTCCAACAACTCAAACTTGAATTGTATGAACGTTTAGGCCCTCTTCTCTTCCTCTTTATTGTAGCATAAGGTCTAGGGATAATTGGTTTGGGGGATGGAAGTGTGGAATGGAAGAGGAGTGGTTGAGAAGTGGAAGGGGAATGGAAAAATGGTTTTTGGATTACAAGGGAACTCACGGCAAAGAGAAGGAATGGAAGTGTTTGTGGTGTGTTGTGTATGAAATGAGATGTGTATGAATGATGGGAATGCAAGGGCTTTTATAGGAGAATGAAGGTATAAATGGCTGTTTGTTTAAGCATGCAAGTGGCTAATTAATGATGGACAAACAGCTAGGGAAGCATGTGAAAGCTGGAATTGCATGTGAAGGTGTGTGTGTGTGCTGGAAATGCAAAGAATGCCCACGGCAAGGATGTTTTCTTGTTGAAAATCTGGATGCATGATGAAGATTTAATAAATAATGCATGCAGGTGGCTGCAATGATTAAGAGAAGTTGCTGAAAATCTAAGGGAAAGTTGGAAAGGCATGTGAAGATGCTGGAAATGCAAAGAATGCTCACGGCAAGGATGTTTTGGTGTTGTGTAAATGCATGTGAATGCATGACATTTGAAGTGATTGTTGTTGAAAATGAATGTGAAGGCATGTGAGTGGCATCTAGGAATGATTAAAGGGGTGTTGCTAGGTTGGAAATGCATGTGAATGCATAGAGGAAATCTGAAAATGGTCATAAGGAATGCACGGCAAAGGAAGTGTGAGTTGGTGTGTGAATGCATGTGTTGAATGTGAAGGGAATATCATTTGCACGGCAAAGAGGGATTTGTGGTGAAATGGATGAATGATTAAGAGTGCATGTGGGTGATTTGAATGAATGCAAAGTGAATGAATAATGAAATGGGAAAGCATGACCAAGGTGGAAATGCATGTGAAATGTTGGAAAGGGATTGGGAATGCACGGCTTTGGGGAAAGAATGAGTGGATGTGCAAATGTGTTTTAATTAATGAAAGTGTTTGGAGAATGAATGCAATGATGAAGAGTGAATAAAGAATGCATGTAGGGTTAGCTAGGTTGGCTTTGTTTGGGTGCATGTGTGTTAATGGTGGTTTTGCATGTGAATTGATGGATTGTTTTTTATGGAATGGATGGTTCTTTGCATGGCTATAAGGGAGAGAATAAGAGAGAATGGGCTAGGCCCTTTGTTTTATGTCCAAAGTGAATACAAGGCCTTCAAATTCGTCCATCCTCTTGGCTCCATGGATAAGCTATCCAATCCATGCCCAAAAATGCTCCAAATGGCCTCAAAATGCACTTTCTTGCTCCCTAGGCCCTTAGAACCTGAAAACACACAAAAGAAGCATAAAGGACTAAAATAACGAGAGAAACATAACGTAAATGCACGAGAACAAGCCATTTAAGTCGCATGAATATGCTCCTATCAACGACTATGGTATTAATAGCAAAACGACCATTGTATTAATGACAAAATCATTACAAGAAGAAATACAAATACAATGATTGAATTCCTAAGGGGTCGAGGGGAGGAAAGTCTCAAGAGCAGCTTTTAGCTCCAGCCACTTCGCTTCGCTCAAAATTATCTCAGCCTGCCGTGTCTTCTTGTTGCACTGCAGTTGCTGGATACGCCGTGCACCGGCAGCAAAGGCCGTCAGCCGAGCCTTGTTGGCCTCAAAGTCTTTCTCCAGCTCGGAAGCAGCAGCCGACCTTTGCCGTTGAAGGTCAGAAATTTGACGTTGGAGGTCAGAGATCTGATGATCAAACTCGGTTAGCTTTGCTTTCTTCGCCTTCATTGCCTCCATCTCTACTCGGCCAGCCTCATGCGCGACCTTGGCCACCTTCAAATCGTCCTCGGCTTGTAAGGCTCGCTCGAAGATGAGAAAGTGTTGCCGAGTCCGCTCCAGGAGATCGGTGAGGAACGAGATACCCTCCGGGCTTAGGTGACCACCGTTGGCGAGGTCATTGAGACACTCTCCAACAGAGTCAAGGCCCTTGCACCGGAGAGCTTGGGAGGCAGTCAGAGACAAGACTTCATGCAGCTTCACGAAGACTTCGGCGGGCGTGGCTCCTGCCGATTCGGCCGGAGCAGCAGAAGAGCCAGCCTCACCGGTCGTGCTCTGAAGAAGAGCATCGAGCTCCACTTCCCACGACGGCTGCACATAAAAAGAGAACTTTGTGAAGAAAAGTAAGACGTCGTGATATAGCGCATAAAGAAAAAAAGGGATTGTTTTAAACCTGCCGAGAGGAGACTTCGGCCATGCCCTCTGGGTCATTGCTCAAACCCAGGGAACTCAATGGCCGAGCCCAGTGCCTTAGACCGCTACGCAATTCACGCGGCCGATGGAGGTCATCTACATTTGATGGCCACGACGGCGGCCAGGAAATATAGACAACTCCCCTCGGCGCATAAAATTGCCGGTGAAATGAATGTTCGGGCACCTGACATTTAATAGTCTTTTAAAAAAACATGCGCCGCACAAAAAATCAACACAACAAAAAGCGAGACTTACAAAGGCCGAAGAGACTTCCTGTGGAGGAATGGGAGGGTTTTCGTCCTGCGGGTGGATCGGCGACTCGGCCGTGGCCTCAGGATCGACCATGGGTCTCTTGCCACGATCCGCCGCAGTAGAACGTGGTCGAACGGTCGCCTCGACGACCGGAGGAGGATGGACGGGAAGAGAGTTGACTGGTCGACGACGGCGTTGCAGCGGGACTTCGTTACTCTCGCTCTCGACATCCTGAACAAAAAGAGAACATTTAGCATTACAACCAGAAACCTAAAGAAACAAGTGGAAGCAGAATTATACCTCCAAAACGAACGTTGGAGACAAGGGTGCTTCGGCAGGCGCAGCCGACTTCCCCACTTCAGGTGCCACGACCGGCTCCGAAGCTGGAGCGGGTGCGACGATTGGATCGGCCGGGGAGACGGCTGGAGGATTCGAGGTTGGGGATGCCGCGGCAGCCGGCACAGATGGAGAGCCGGCAGGTGCAGGCGTCCCAGTAGTGTCACTGGGGACGACATGAATTTCCCGGTCTCCCTTCTTCGCCAATTTCTTGACGCGTTTAGAAGGGCGAGGGGCCTCCTCCGCCGGCTCGGCCTCTCGGCGGGGGCGCTTGGAAGGGACCGTCCGCTCGGTGACAAGGGTCCTCTTCTTGGGCACCAGCTTCTTCGTCCTTGCCACAGCGGCGACCACTTCGACCGTCCTCGACCCACGACCCCCTGAAGAGCAAAGTAATTAATAACAGAGATAATAAATAAAACAAAAAAGAGGAAAGAAACGGAAAGACTACCTTGGGCCGACTCCTTGGGTTGAGTCGAGGTTGTTGACCGGGGACGGTCGCCGAAGATCTTCCTCACCAGATCTTCGGTCGGGGCGCCAAAGAAGTCGCCGGTATACTCCTCCCACCAGTCCCCGAAAGTATCGGTTCCTAGAGATTCAGGAACCGTCGGCCGAAGCTAAAATTTCCTGCACTTCTCCTGGAACTCCTGGTCCGACGTCTTACATTCCCTTTCGGAGGAACCGGTAAGACGCCCTCGGACTCAGGAGAGACCGAGAGGCGAGCAGGGGAACAGGGCAGCCTTGAAGATAGCCGAGCTGCCGGGCGACGAAATGAGGATGGTAGACCTCCCAGCTAGCTCGGCGGGCATCGCAACCAAGAGGAAGGTCGCGAGCCAGGACAAACGACCCCCAGCACTGGCGGATGCCCGCATCCTCGGACTCGGCCCATGCTGCTAAAGGGAGCCTGAGCGAGGATGGGTACTCCTGGCGCCGGCATACCAGGAACTCGTCGTCCGAGAGGACGTCCAGGCCGAGAAAGTGTTTGAAAACCTCGTCGGCTCGGTGAGGTGGCGCCGGTCGAGAAGCCAGTTGAAGGCCGAGGGCGGCCGTTCGCTGGAAGGCAGGAACCTCCGGTCGAAGAGTTGAGAAGTAAACCTGCAACCAGAGTTGAAACACCCAGAGGGGTCCGTTCTGGTGCGGGTCGATCTTGCCAATGGTCGCCTCGGCCAGGCAACGGTAGAGGTTGGCGAGTATGGCTGGACTGAGCGCCAGCGAGCGACCATTAGCCAGTGCCTGAGCCACCGACATGTTCTCCACCAGGCATTTGTTCGACCTGGTACAACAAATGAATTTGTTGTACCAGTAGAAGAGGAAGGCCTCGTGCTCTCCCTTCCGAAGGCCTTCCTCGCCTCGGCCGGCGAAATGAAGGATGAGAGTGTTGTAATTGAAGAAGTTCTTGTGGAGCTTCTGAACTTCTTCCCTTGAGGGCTCCTGATCGCCCCGGCTTAGCATTTCGACGGCCCTTTCGTCGAATAGTGCCTTCAAGTCGAGAGCAGAAGGGTATCCGGAAAGGGCGGCGTCAATAGGAAGGCCAGTCGAAGAAGTCCCAAGGATGGCCGAGACGTCGAGGATGGTGGGGCCGAGAGGGCCGAAGGGCAGGACCATGGTGTTGGTGGCCGAACACCATAAGCTCAGGGCCGCCATAAGCAGCTCCTTATCCATGGCAATCTCCATGGTTGACAGAATAATGGCATCGTAGATGCCGAGAGTCTTCCACTCCTTGGAGAAGAATGTGCTCATTCGGTCGACCCAAGCAGCCCAAGCCATGGTGGTCGAGGGCCAGGCTCCCTGAGGCCGCGCCAGGGTCCACTTCGACCAGTCGAACCCCTGCAGCAGGGGTGTTAAACACTGCTCCTTGAGCAGGTCAGTGACAGACGACGGCACTGCGTCTCTGAAAAGGGGACCCAGAATCTGGTGGGTGGTGGCCATATCATTTTCGAATAGCAGCATCTTAACGGCGCTCCGATCGATGAAATCTTTACATTTATTGATCTCGTCAGAAAGCTTCGAGATAAAGGAGGCCATTTGGAAAGATGGTAGGAGATAGTTTGGAAAAGAAGAGATTGCAGAGGAAAACTGGAGAGGAAATTGCAGAAGGAAGAACTGAAAGGATTTTTGATTGAGCGAACAGGGATGATAAATTTGGGATTTTGGAATTTATGAAAGCGTAAGATGTGAATGGCAGAAATGTGGGTATTTATAGGCCTTTCAGGATGAATATCAAACGTCTGGGATTCGAAAAGTACTGGTTCAAATTGGGGGGAAATTTAACCGGGAAAGGCTCAATCATTTCGGATATTTTGGGAACCTGCGAAGAGGGGATCGAGGAGTCGAAAATCCAGGATGCACGATTGCGTGCGACGCCAGTTTTAAGGCATTAATGAAGATAAGACGTTCCAGTTAGTGCACGGTTTCGAGGCCCACGATTGAAAGTTTTAAGAGCGGCGGAGAATCGACACGTGGCCACGCGTTGGGGGCAACGAGGAAAGTGCAATCATGCCTCATAAATGCGCAGGAATAACGGTCATTAAGGAAGTAAAGTCCAAAAAAGCAATAAACGTTTTCGCTTCTTCAAGGTCGAGGCCCGACCAAGAGTTAACGGTCGGCGACTCAGAAGCGAGGGGGCAATGTTTGGGCCCAAAATATTATTGCTGGGCCGAGCAGCAGGATGTGCTCGGCCCAAGGTGATGATAAATACTATGGGCCGAATAATAAATCCCAGATCAGCTGGCAGGGTCAGCCAAATCCTATCCTAAGAGGTCCGGATGAATAGGAGAGGTCGAGGAAGTCCTAGTGCGACCAGGAGTCTCGACCGGCAAGGAATGGAGTCTCGAAAAGAAGGAAAATTCAGAATCCCAGTAGGAATAGGTTTGTTCGAGTTAGAGGCGAAATGGGGCAAGGACTCCCAATCCAAATCAGAATTGGTTTTCAAGGAATGGGGCACTATAAATACAAGAAATCATGCAACAGAAAATGACCTTCAAAATCAGCATACAATTGCCCTGCGCAAAACCTCTCAAACACCTTGAGATTTTTCCTTTTCTTTTCCTGCCGACACACCTTCAGTTTGGATAAACAGCACTGTGGAAGCACCCGGCGAGCATCTTCAGTTTGGATAAACAGCACTGCTGCCGCAGAATCAGCCGACCGAGAAGCACCTTCAGTTTGGATAAACAGCACTGCGTCGAGGTCGACCGGTTATCTATCTAAGTCTCGGCCGAGAAGGGTTCTCGAACCTTTGTTGGCAGAGGTCACCTTGCTAGCCTTTTCGGCATAGTCAGGTGTTACGAATTGCATTGCTCGGCGTACAGGACGCCGAGTTATTTTATGATTGGATACTCGCAAGTAGGTTTCAGGGTTCGGCATTCCGACGGCCGAACTACGTTTACCATCAAGACATACATCACGTTCGAGTACCTGTGCCCATATAGTTTGGTCTCGATTCGACGTGCTTATACTCTTACGAATATAATCACAGTGACCGAATCGGGCTCCGACGATTTGTGAACTCCGCAGAATTAGCAGCCTTGTCTTCAGGCTGTGGAACCCAGAGACCGAGAGTGTTCCTTCCTCGGTCGCAATCGCAAGATAGAGAAGTCAACGACGCGCTCAAAGCGACATCAACAAATTTTACTCCTCAGCCGAGCTCGGCCGACGAGTTGGCACGCCCCGCATTCAACCGAAGGACGTAGTTAGCTTACTAGTTACTCGGCCTGCGCGCCACGTAGGTTTTGTAATTTTTAGGGTCAACAGTATCCCATCAAAACAATAGATTAACTAACACTTAAGAGTTTATTTATACTTTCATTAAGTATAACATAATATTTTGTAGTATCCACTAATGTAAATATTTTAAATTGAAGATCGAGGTCATTCATTGTATTCATATAGGGTTAAGTAGTGTAGCTACATCAAAATCGGAGTTAAAATAACCGTGAAATCGTGATTTTTCGTTTATAACAATCGAAAAGTTTTGTCTCATTACTTGATCTCTGAATGTTTGTTTTTTGCGATTTTTGGTGTATATGATCTCGAAGTATATACAAACATGTTTGATGGTTGGATCGTTGAAATTAGTTTCGTAGAATGCGTTTCCCATCAAAACAATAGATTCACTAACACTTAAGAGTTTATTTATACTTTCATTAAGTATAACATAAGATTTTGTGGTATCCACTCGTGTAAATATTTTAAATTGAAGATCGAGTTCATTCATTGTATTCATATAGGGTCAAGGAGTGTAGCTGTAAAAAATCATCAAAATTAGAGTTAAAATAACCGTTAAATCGTGATTTTTCGTTTATAACCGTCGAAAACTTTGTCCCCGTTACTTGATCTCTGAATGCTTGTTTTTTTGCGATTTTTGGTGTATGCGATCTCGAAGTTATACAAACAAGTTTGACAGTTCATTTGTTGAAGCTACTTTTGTAGAATGTGTATCCCATTAAGTTCAATGATATATATATATATATATATATATATATATATTTTATTAAGTATCTTTAAATTTATTTGTTTTGTTATAACACTTACGAAATTGAATGGTATATTTATTTATTAAGTAGCTTTAAATTTATTATTGTAGCTTGGATCGGGTTTTTGTTAGAAAAATATGTTATTGTGTTTTATGTAAAAAAAAAAAATGAATTTGAAAGGAGTAAAGACACATTTTTAGTAAATTTTATAATAATTTTTTTTGAAAAAAGAAGGTATAACTTGCGCGACGTCACAATGGGGTCATTGCGCAAACATACTTTGCGTGACGCAACAACCAATGCGTTACGCAAAGACTGTTTGCACGACGCACCAACCAATACGTCACGCAAAGGGTGTTTACGCAATGATCAAACTACGTCGCGTAAGGGGTTTTTGTGGTCCACTTGTGTATATAATAATTTATTTTTAAATATATCTTGCACGACGCCATTATAGAGTCGTCGCGCATGCTTTGCACGACGTCATAGTGTATATATGCATCGTGCAATGTGTTAAAATTTTGGCGGTTTAAGTTGAAAAAATGGGCAGTTTTTTTAAAATTTTCTGATTGGTGAAAAAGGGCGCGTTTTGTTTTGTATAACCCTAGGCTGGGTGTTCTCATTCTTCGACCACTCCAGTTAAGTCCTCCCTTAGACCTCACTTCTCCTTGCGCTTCCCCAGTATATCCGATCTCTCTCCTCTCCCTGACCACATCCTCCTCGATCTCTTCCTGGTATTCTCTCTACCCTCCTCTATTTCTTCCTTCATTCATTATTTTCACCTTACATTTCCGATTGGTAATTTGGTATTCTTGTTCTTGATTTTACCGCGAAAGTAACTTTCTTTTGGGTCTCAAATGGATTGTTTGCTTTTTTGTGGACATGGGCAGGCTTGATTTGGTGAGATATGAATTGGGTTTGTCTAAATTTTTGAAATTTTTATGTCAATCGACGTGGGTTGAAGGAATTGCTGATTCGCATGATTTTGGGATTTTAGGGACTTCTACCTCGTTTGGATTTTGGGTTTGTTTCGTTATAGTATATGTACGTTGTCATCCTGCATACAATTACTGAATTATTTCTTTTAAAGACAATTTATCTGTCTAATCTTTTATGGTGAAGAATGTTGAATATGTGTTAGCTTCCTGAAACTTGGAGTGCTTCCTGAAACTAGGCTTTTAGATGAATCATCATTTCGCTTTCAGATGACCTTTACTGAAAAGTGTGATGTTTATTGATGAAGGGAATGGTTTCGTGTTAGTATTCTTTTGATAGTAGACCTTGTCCCTCATTTTAGATGAATTATGGTAGGAATTTGTTTATCTAATTAAGATTCGTCGTCATGGAAAGTCTAAATTATTTGTGTAAGGGGCGACATAATTTACCAGCATCTATTCTTCTGGCCGTGTGCCTGCACCTACGGTATTCATCAACGTCCTCATCCACCCTGGTCATCTAAGAACTTTTAAGTGTTGGTGTGGTTCTCTAAAAGTGCTAACAATGGGAAAATACAACAAAATACAAAGTAAGCTATGAAATATCTGAGTACTGCACCTTTTAATCCACACCCTTATGAGCTCAACCGCCCTTGGGAAGATATCACTTATAAAGGTTGAACATTTGATTCATGTGCTTAGTTCTCTTTTGTTCTTTTTTTGTTTCTTCTTTTGAAATGTAGTCCCTTATTTCATTTGGAAATGTTTCATGTTTGTTAAATTCCATTAATTTCCAATTTTGAAACTAATCTGTTATTTATTCTCAAATGATTACTTTAGGAGCTGCTTTCAATGAGAGGAAAGACTTCTGTTATTTCATGATTGTCATCCTTACCATAATTTTTAACATGCCTTTGTATTTGTTTATTACAAGTGTTCTCATTGTGACAGAATTACTCATTGTTAATAATCTGTATATTGCCTTTGTTTCCTATATTTTCTCTGCAACAGATTGGAGTCTAAGTGAGAAACGGCTCATTTCTTACGTTTTATCACATGGCAGCTCATTCAGAAAGGATCGTCTAGAGATTTTAAGGGTATCTGATTATGATAATCCCATTGGCAGCTCATTGGAGTCTATATGATAATCCCATTGGCTTTGGCAGCTCATTCAAGTCTGTATATTGCCTTTGGTTTGGTTCATCAACTACTAATCACCGTCAAATGCTCTATGCATAATAGCTAGTATATATTTGTATTTCTTAGTATATGTGTGTGGATGTACATAAGGGCATGCCATCGCCTTGACTGAGGAAGTGGAAACCCTAAAAGGTAAGATTGCGGCCCAAGAAGTAGCCCGGGATGCTTGGGAAGCCCAGATTGCAACCAAAGAAGCAGTTCGGAAAGCCCAGATTGCAACCCAGTTATCGGCACATGATGAGAAGATGAGTATGATCTTACGGGCATATAGATGTCTGGCCTTCAAATCTCAATGCCAACACTTGATGTTGCTCCACCTTCGTCCTCTTAGCCACTTCACCCAGTCAATACCCAGTAGCCTGATGCATCAAACCTAGACGATTACTTGTAGTTTTTTCTTTTATGTTCGGACATCTTGTATGTACATTTTCATATAATTTATAATTAAATATTTTTTCTTGGTTTATTAATTATTGTTTAGAATTTAATTACAATATTTATTAAAAATTAAAAAAAAAAATATTTTTGCCAAAAAAAAAGAAAAAGAAAAAAAAAGGGTTTGCGTGACGAATAAGTAACCTGCGTCCTGCAAAGACACTTTGTGCAACGCATGTCTCTACGTTGCGCAAAACTCTTTGCGCGACGGATAACCTATGTCGCGCAGACCCTGTTTTCACTGCCTTAGGGTGACGATTGGCGCTCGACAAAGGTTTCGTTGGATTAATTTTTAGGCAACATTTTTTAACTTTACACGACAAAGGTACTTGCATCGCGCAAACTGTTTGTTTTTTTGTGCTAGTGTCAATATCAATCCTTACCTTTTTCCTATGTCCTCCAAGCACTGCACCCACTCACTATTTTTTTTTTCCAATGCTAGCCCCTGCACTGTGGACAGACAAGTGAGTAATGTGGCCCAAATTTATGTACAAGAAAAAGTCATGAGGTGGTTGTGGTAGCACTACGATACATGACGAACGTGATCTGGCATTTGCAAAGCCAAAATCCCATGAATGATTTTTGGAGCATTTCCTCTGGTGACACCAAATCGTTGCCGCACCTTTCGGTGCATAGATTTGTTGGTCCATGGATGTGAAACCCTTTCTCCTCCTTCCATACCCTATTGTTACATAATTAGACACTTACCCCCTCTAGGAATCAGAATATCTTCGGACTATTTGAGCAGACAAGCGTGCGTTCCCAACTCTCGCCTTACCTTATTTTTACTGTGTTTCTAGTCTAGGGTTGTCTTGTTTCTTTGCGGGGAGGAGGAGGTGGAGGTGGCTTGATGATAATCAGATCGCGTTTGATATGGAGGATTATATTATACTCGATAAATGACAATGTTTATGTTCAATTAGGGAAGAACATGGATGCAATATAGCTAACTGCTAAGATAATTTAGATTTCATGTGCAATCAAAGAAGAATGTAGATGAGAGATTCTAACTGGGAAAGATTAGGCTATTCTTAAGAGGTTGATGCCTAAAACTTATTTGTTAATCCCCTTAAAAATGGTTAAACACCGACCTGTTTTAAGTAGCACGCCCCATATTGCAACATTTTAAAAACTGATTAGGGATAAAATCTAATTTGTATTGGATGTGTCTCCAAAAATAGGAGATAGGAATGATTTTATATAACTCCAATAAGTTGGTATTCCTCTTCACTTGTAAGTGAGAGATCTTAGTTTCGATTCTCGTCAAAGGCAAATTTGAACCACATTATTGCTAATTCATTGTGAGGCTAAACCCACCCCCTCCCCCTTAGCTTATATAAAATTATTTGTTAAAAAAAAAAAAAAAAAGCTCTTAGCTATTAAAGCCTGTTTTTCTTATTTTTTTAGGCTAACCACAATTTAACGTACACACTTTGTATACTACGACATCCGATTTTTTTTTACTGCTTATATACATAATTAGTTAACCCTTCCAAATAGCCCATAAAATGAGTCATCAAAAGGCCTAAGCCCATATAACTTGGGCCTGACAAAATGATGTTCAGTGGTCTCTACCCAAGTAGTTGTGGCCCATGATCCAAAGGACCCAAAAACCAGTCAATCATGCTATCCTTACCTTTCAACCAACCCTTTCGTTTCTGCTTCTGCATCATTATATAATCTCAGTCCCTTACCTTGATGCCTACAACTCCAATTTTTTTTTTTTTTTTAAGGGTAATGGCATTGATTGCTATCAACGTGTTGCAGCTCTCAAGGGTGAAACTTTAATCGAATGAATATAGATCAATTGATAGACATTTTTATTGAGGAAGAGAATCCATGATGAATGCTTTTTTCGTTTGTTATATGCTGACTAGATGCGTACTCGAGCGATTGATGGACGGGGAAATTGCGTGAATGACGAGACCAGCCTAACCTAAAGTAAAGGCTCTTCCCTCTTATATAGGTGAACTTGGTTCATTCCATTCTTAGGGAGAAGGAGGATCCACTAGGAATGAATAGAAAGATTGGAGTAGCCTCTTCATTAGCCGGAAGGCATTTGTCTCCACCGAAGAACGAACAAAAAAAAGGCTATTGTTTAGGTAGGATGTAGTCTAATGGCTAAAGCTTTGCCGGTTTCTTGTAGGCTGAACTCTCTTCTCTTTAGGCTTAGCATTGTTTTGGGGTAGGATGGTAAAAAAAAGAAATGTACTTGTTTCAAAAACAATAAAACAACACCACCCAACATGTGCAAGGGGTAGGATGGAAAAATAACCCAATCAAATGAAAAAAAAGAAGGTACTTTCTTCATCATATAATAACAAAAGAAAAAAAAAGAGTGCAAGGGAATGGTAGGTGTCGACAATTTTGGAGAAGAGTTGCCAGCGTTAGAATTAGGTTCACTGGATTAAATAAAATGGGTGTAGAGAGAGAAATTTCTACTATTTGTGTTTGGGTTTATAAAATTGTTTTTTTTTTTTTAATATTTATTTTAGGGTGAATTTGGAAATTTGGTAGACAAAGTTTTCTCGTTGGTTGTAAAGATAAGATAGTTAGGTTCAAATAAAATTTTTCTAGCCTTATCTATACTACTACAACATAAGATCCTACCTAAAAAAGATCTTACAATAAAACTAGGACACATAATGAAATATTAAACTAGTAAATAAAAGGTTTTCTATAAGTCAAATTCAGACTTCGCAGAAAAATAGACTTTTGACCGACCAAGTCTCTTTTGAAAACTTAAGATGTCCCCAACAAATCCTACAACCTTCCTCAAAACATGTCATCTTGACCTCTAAAATACCCAAAACGTCTAAAAACGTTAATCTAGGAAAGCTGTGCGGGAGACCTTCTTTTATTCGCCACAATCAAACACCTTTGTAGAAAAATCTAGATTTTGACGCAATCATCTTGAAAAACTCACGAACATCCTCCAATGTAATTACTCCAAAATTCGTCCGTTTAATCACTTTATGCTCAAGAGGAAGTCGAATGTCATACATTGGAAATATATAACAAAGTATTAAAATCCTACCAAAATAACCAATAAATTATAACTAAGAATAGGGTAAAATATATAAATGAAATCAACTCATCACAGTGGGCAAGAGAATTAGAGTGATGATTGATTGCCTTACCAAAGACAAACCCTAGAAGGATGTATTTGTACTAGTCAGGAGAAAGACCATTTTAGGATTTCCTTGTTCTAAGTCGGGAGAATCCTAGAGGATATCTAGAGGTAGATATTGCATCCTCTTTAGGTGTGTTATTACTTGTAGCGTGTGCAAATTCTTAGATTGTAGGAACTCCAAGACATAAAGAGGATCTGGTGTACCGAATCAAATCACCGTGTCTTATAGAACAAACATGGTTATTCTCAGAGAAGTTGCTCAAACGTCGCCCATTGCTTCGAAATAGGATGATGGTGGGACCACTACTCTGTTAATCTTCTGCTCGGAGCTGTTGCGTTCGTGATCGGATTTCTGAGGTAACTATAGTTCAATCCACTTACTTTAAACCTGGAAAATCATCATCCACAATTTTCCTTAACTATGTATCTGAAAGAAACCTGTTCGACTTGAGGATGGATAGTTATCCAAGGACCATGCACTTTGAATGTGATGGTGGTTGTATCAGAGACTGTTGTTTGGCCGTCTGATGGAGGGGATCCAGCAACGGTTGAAAATGAAGGGACTGTGACATGATGGACTCCGAAGAGGTCTGGACAACCTATGGAAACTTATTTGTTTGCCATGTTAAACGAAACCCGAAAGAGTTCTGCAGAAACTGAAGGGCATTTTGGTATATTATCTCCTAATAAGTAGGGGTGGGTTGGAAAAATAGAAAATCGAAAAAAAACCAGATCGAAAACCGAACCGAATCGAATCTAGTTAGTTCGATTTCAGTTTTTGGGGTTCGGAAACCGAACCGAACCGAAGTTAATTATTTTATTAATTAATAATCCTATTCTAGTAACGGTGTCGTTTTACCCCAAGTGTAACCCTAAAGCCTTCGCGTAACGTCTCCTCTGTTTATCTTGGTCTTCAACTTCAATCGCTCTCAGTCTCTCTCAAACTTTCAGTCTTACTTGGTCTTGAATTCCAGGCGACCCGCGACGACATGACCCTTCTCATTCTCAATCTCTCACACCTCGCCGTCAGTCTCTCATCTCGCCGTCAGCTTCTTTTTGTCGTTTCAAGTCTCAACAGCAAAAGGTTAGTCTCACACTCTCACTTCCTATCGCATTTTCTCACCACCCAAACAGAACGTGACATGCATGAGATGTATTTTTAGAATTCTTTTTGTACTGAATTGTTCATGGATTTGCTTGTATTTGGATATTTGGTTTATGATTCATGGTTGGGTTTAAAGATTGGAGTTTTATTCAATTTTGCTGCATTTTGAGCTTATTTTTCTGCTCTGGTGATGAAATTTTGTGTAGATTCTATCCCAAAAAAGCTATGTCGTTCACCTTTGTTATTCTCAATGAGCTTGTTGAGGTCAGCTTGCTTCCCAGTTTGCCAATTTCTTATTCATTGCTTCTTTAGATTTTGATGCATATATTTAATATTTAATATGGAGCTATGATTCGATTCTCGAGCCAATGACTGTATGGTTAGTTGTGTGTGTATGTGTATTACTCGCCTAATGGCAAGAAATAACCGAAGTCTTATATGGTGTAAAATCTCATCCAATCCCACTCGAATTTCGAAGTGTTTTTAATGCTGGATGAATTTTGGCATACATAGCTTTTAATTTTGCTCAAGTTTACTCTATGGAGTGTCCTGTTATTTGTTTATAAATTTTGGGTATGCAAGAGCTAAGGGTTAAGCCATGTCCTGTAGTCTTTGTGGCTCTTTCTGCTGGTACATAAGCTTGTATGTACCGGGTAAGTTTTGTGAGTAGTGGATACCCGACTTTGTTTTTGGCACTGATAAGTTGATTTCTGGAATTGTTGAAGTCTTAGTTGGTCTTTTCTGATTTTATTTCAATGTTTTTACTCTGTAATAACTTTAAATGTAATTGTAGATTGTTGACGGAATTTGTGATGTTCAGTATTATCTGGTATGCTTTTCTTTGTAGTTTCAGTTAAAACATGTGCTGTATTTTATTCATAATGCCCATTTGATCCCTCTAGATTCTGGAAGATGTATTACAAAATGGTTGCAAGTTTTGTTTTCTAAGGAATTTTTTTTGCTATTGAAGAAGAGAACAAAAAAAAAAAAAAAAAAAAAAAAAAAAAAAAAAAAAAAAAAAACCTGAACCGGGCTGAAACCGAGCCGAAAAAAACTGAAAAAATATTGAACCGAACCCAGCCCTACTAATAAGCAACCCAAGTACGGAATTAGCTTCAATGATGAGAAGAGAACAAAATGTAACCAGTGGGTTAACTGTTTTCAAGTGAAGTAGTATAATGTATTTATCAATGTTCCTTTATTTCTTTCTACATATTTAAATTACATTTGCTAATTTTACATGATTCAACGTTTTTAAGAGTCTTGTGCTTCTAACATGCACAATCTGATATGGAATTATAAGTTGTTTTCTTCTATTTTTGAATCAAAGGTTTTCTTGCATTCTTCAAGCTCTAACATTCGACATAGGGCTTATCTTACAGTAGAACCATTAGTCTAAGTGGGCAATTATTCTTCAGCGAAAATCGAGAAAATTTCCTATACAACAACAACAATCAGCCTAGGCGGCCTTTTTTATTTTTGAAACGAGAGGAAGAAAAAATGCTTCAAGGTGTGTAAAATCCATCTTTCAAACTATATTTGTCTTGGTATCAAATGTGCAATAGGGATATACAAATAAGCCTTCTGAATACAATAAAGCATGAATTAATTCGTTGTTCAACAATGTTATGTACTATCAAAGTTGAACTAAACACAAGATTTCTACAAACTGAACTCTAAAAATTAGTTTCTAGACTTCTGTATATTTGGCGAATGATGGAGAAACGTTTATCAGTATCGATCCTTACCTGTTTCCTATGTCCTCCAAGCACTGCACCCACTCACTATTTTCCTGTGCTGACCCCTGCACTGTGGAGAGACGAGAGAGTAATGTGACCCAAATTTTATTTATAAGAAAAAGTCATGAGGTTGTTGTGGTGGCACTACGTACGACACATGACGAACGTGATCTGGTATTTGCCACAAAACCCATGCATGGTTTTTGGAGCATCTTCGTGACACCAAATCGGCCGGGGCCGTACCTTTCGGTGCACAGATTTGTTGGTCCATGGATGTGAAACTTTTTCTCCTCCTTCCATACCCTATTGTTAGATAACTAGACACTACCCCCCTTTTAGGAATCAAAATATCTCTGGACTTTTGCAGCAGACAAGCATGCATTCCCAACCTTCGCCTTACCTTGTTTTTACTGTGTTTCTAGTCTAGGGTTGTTTTTTTTTATTTTTATTTTTATTATTATTTTTTTTATATACCCTTAGCGGGGAGGGGGAGGTGGTTTGATGATAATGAGGTCGCGTTTGATATGGAGGATTATATTACACTAGATGAATGACTGTTTTATGTTCAATTAAGGAAGAACACGGATGTGATATAGCTAACTGATAAGATAATTTAGATTTCATTTGCAATCAAAGAAGAATGTAGATAAGAGATTCTAACTGGTAAAGATTAGACTATTCTTAAGGGGTTGATGCCTAAAACTTATTTGTTAATCCCCTTTAAAATGGTTAAACACCGACCTCTTTTAAGTAGCATGCCCCGTATTGCATCGTTTTAAAAATTGATCAGGGATAAATCTAAATTGATGGGGGATAAAATCTAATTTGTATTGAATGTATCTCTAAAAGTAAATATGACTTTATATAACTCCAATAGGTTGGGAACATTTGGAAAAATAACTATTTTCAAAACCTCTTAGCTACTTATAGCCTGTTTTTCTTATTTTTTATGCTAACCACAATTTAATGTACACACTTAGTACATTACGACCTCCAACCTTGTTTGACTGCTTATATACATAATTACTAATTAGTTATCCCTTCCAAATAGCTTAGAAAATGATAGCCATCAAATGGCCTAATCCCATATAGCCTCAGCTTGTCAAAATGATGTTCACCGGTCTCTACCCAAGTAGTTGTGGCCCATGATCCAAAGGACCCATAACTAGTCAATCATGCTATCCTTACCTTTCAACCAACCCTTCGATTCCACTTCTACAACAGTATATAATCTTCGGTCCCTTAGCTTAATGCCTACTACTCAATTTTTTTAGGGTAATACTAGAGAAACTAAATTTTGTAAACTAAATAATGTGGTTGTTGAAGATTTGATTATTATTTAAATGTCGATTAACATGCTTATTTTCTATAGGTGAGACATCATTTAGTTTGCAAATTTAGTTTAAAATTTTAATCTACCTAGCATTACCCTAATGGCATCGATTGTTATCAACATGGTGCACCTCTCGAGGGTGAGACTTTGACCGAATGGATAGGGATCAATTGATAGACATTTTTATTAAGGAAGAGAATCCAAGATGAATGTTTTTTTCGTTCACTATGTGTTGACTAGATACGTACTTGCACGATTGATGGACGAGGGCATTGCGTGAATGACAAGATCGGCCTAACCTAAAGTAAAGGTTCTTCTCTTTCTTGACGGCGAATCTTGATTGACTGACACTAGGAGCCGATTCGGAGAAACAAGAAGCATGGCATGAGATTCGCGGCGGAATAAATTCCGATAGCGAATTACTTGATTCGATGAATGGAGGGGGGGCCCTCCAACTCAAGCACAAAATCAATGTTGAATCAATGATCATTGAGAGGGGCACCACCAAGCGAGATCGAGACCAGCACCTATATAGGTTGGAGAAAAGCCCTTGTATAGGGTTCCAAACCTGCGCTTCTTCAAATATCCCATAAATAAAGGTAGGGGCAAGACTAACAAGCGAGAAACTTTACTTGGAGAAAGAAAGGGGCGCGCTAGCTTACTAATAATATAGGGATTTTTTTGTTGATCGTAATATAGCAGAGTATATCATACGTGCAAACTCCTTGGATGAAGAGTAGGTGCCTTGTTTTTTACTGGAAAAGTTCCAGCCTTTGTTTCCCCTTGATAGAAGTGAGTCTACTTAGTGAACTGGCGGGACGTGAAGATCGATTGATCAATACGAATCTCGAGAATGTATGGTTGACTGACACCCCCTTATCCTGGAAGCTCTCTTTTTTCCATTGGGGAGCTTGCTATTGGAACCCTTTCTCCCGGTGTGTGTGAAAAAGAGTGGCAAACTAATTTTTGGTCAGTCATAGGTTGGTCCAAAGAACTATAGTCGGGTTCCTTAAATCCGTTTTTCAGTAGTAGCTCAGCAGCAAAGCACGATCCTCGTACATGATGAATAACGAAATTCCAATTGAAATGAAATCTTTAGGATAAATCACATCGCCATACGGGAGGGACATAGGGACGTAAAAATACAGATCCTATCAACTCGTTATGATCTAGGATAATAAGCTCATGAGGAAATTATGCAGAAGCTTTACAAAATTATTATGAGCTATGGGACGGAGATATAAATGGATCCTTTTGACCGACCAATGAAGTTCTTGGTAATTAACCAGGGGGAAGGAGGATCTCCATTCATTTCATTCAGTGCATACGGTAAGGTGCAAACCACAACAAACAAAGGGGAAAAGGTTGTTGTACCGTATTTTAGTAGACTAGGGTTAGTAAGCGTAAGCTATTTAAGTAGGCTTGAGAAGGGTAGGCTCGCAGCTTCGCTCTATGGAAGGGCCTTACTATTATATTAGTAAAATGCTAGCGCCTAACCTATGGGTTAAGAGGATAAGGGAGCGGAAGAAAACACAAATATGGTCACTCCTTTTCGGAACATGACTTGTTCATTCACTTGCTCATGAACTCCTAGCTTTGCTAGAAGCGACGAAAGGGGGAAGCTATCCACGAAGCTTTGCCTTTGCTTCAAAGAGATTATTAGGAATTGATTAAATGATGACTAGATTCTCCTGGAACGCTAGCTAAGCTAATAAATAGTATAGTTGCCTTCAATGAAATCAATAAGCTTTTTTTTATAGATTTAGGGTGTCGCCCCTTCCTTAGAACCCATTGAGGAGACTTCCGCCCAGGAATGGGAGAGTGGTAGAGCGGTCAAAAGCGACAGATTGTAAATCTATTAAAATTTTCTATGTAAGTTCTGTTAACTTGTATTAGGATTCCTACGATTGAGGGATTCCTATTATCTTGGGTTTCCTAGTTTAGGATGTATTTCTTATAATCAATTGTATTTATTCTTTCCTTATTTTGATAGGATTGTATATATACCTCTGATTGAAAAGAATAAAACACATTGGAAATTATTCTTTTTTCTTGGTATCAGAGTCGAGTTAGAGAAAAAACAAAAGACCAAGCCCTAGTTAGGTTGGTATTGTCGTGCATAGCACACTTTTGTTGTGCCTTTGTTCCAACGAAAATAGCGAGCGACTAAACGTCGTTGCTGGTCGAGTTGCTATTTCGTTCCTGATCGATTACAGCAAGCGACTCAACATCATTGCTGCCTACTTTCCTTCAGTTTTTCTGTCCCCGTGTTTAGTTGTTTTTTTTCCCATCACAACGCTGCAGTTTCTAATCTGCACCGACAGTAAGGCAGATGGCTGACGAAACAACGAATGGTTCTGCGATTATTCCTGCTGCTGCTCCAATTATGGTGCAGTCGGATAATTTTAGTTTCAACGTTGGTATGGTTTTGGATGAGAAGAACTATGATTTATGGGCTCCTCTTATTCAAATCCATATCGTTGGGAGGAAGAAGATGGGGTATCTTCGTGGGTCTATCAAGGCACCTAACTAAGACGATCCTAAATACAATGATTGGTTCTCTGAAGATCAGAGAATTAAGAGTTGGCTATTGTCTTCAATGAAGCCGAAGATTATGGTACATTCGGTTATCTACTTCGAATGAGATTTGGGAAACTCTTAAGGCAACCTACTTTGATGAGAATGACGAGGCTTGAATTTATTCTTTGAATTAGGAGGCATCACATCTTCATCAGAATGGCAGACCTTTAGCTACGTATTTTGGGGAACTAGCTAAGATTTTCCATGAGTTAGATCACTTTAATAAGGTGTCCATGGAGTGTGAGAACAACGTTCAAACATTTCACAAATCCACTGAGAGACAACGAGTCTATATGGTTCTTGGTGGCCTCGATGATGTGTTTGATCAGGTTCATGGAGAAGTGTTAAGGAAAGATCCCCCGCTTAGGCTTCAAGCCTCTTATGCTTATGTTTTTCGTGAAGCTGATCGAAATGAAGCAATGAAGACGAAAGTTGACAAGAACGAACCTGCTGCCATGGCAGCAAAGACTCGTGGATCTTCCTTTTGGTCGAACCGAGCCGGGTCACAAAATCGGCTAGGACAAACTCGCCTTAGCCAGACAAGCCGGGACCGTCCTCAAGGCAAACGCCCACATTGTGGCATGATAGGACACTGCAAGAGCCATTGCTTTGAGTTGATTGGATATCCTGAGAATTGGGACAAGATCTGTGATCCCCGCTGCAACAAATCCCGAGCCTCCGTTGCAGAAACAAAGGATGATTCAGATCAGATAGCAGACAAGGCCTCTGCCATGATTGCTGCGGCAAGTAGTAGTGATGGTAGGGCACTAAATATTTCCACTCCTGTTACGAATAATACATGGATAATTGATTCTGGAGCTACTAACCTTATGACTTGTGATTCTAGACAGATTTCATCCCTAAAAACCTCCACACAAACCATGGTTAATGTTGCTAATGGGGATGCTGCCTCGGTTATCGGGGCAGGCACGGTTGCCTTTTTTGATACCATGAAACTTGACACTATTCTTGTGGTTCCCTGTTTAAATTATAATTTGGTATCCGTTGCCCAAATAACCCTTGCCTTACACTGTTTGGTTATTTTTTGGGCCTATTTTTGTGTTTTTAAGGACATCCGAACGTGGAAAACAATTGGTTATGGTATTAGACGAGGGAAGCTTTATTACTTAGAGTTGACTACTAATAGTTTTGGCCTGTTGACTCAAGCTCTTTCCGTAGAGGATTCTCAAGGGGATACTAATAAAGTGTCGAACATCTGGATATGGCACCGATGCCTTAGGCATGCTTCTTTTGGTTATCTACATAAGTTATTTCCTAGTTTGTTTGTTAAGAACGATGTTTCTCAGTTTAAGTGTGATGTCTGTGATTTGGCTAAAAGCCATCGAACTTCGTTTCCTCCAAGTTTAAATAAAAGTTCACTTTCTTTTATGATTGTGCATTCTGATATGTGGGGTCCCTCGAGAATAGCTATTCTTGGTGGTACTCATTGGTTTGTTACTTTTATTGACGATTGTACAAGCATGACTTGGGTTAGTTTGTTAAAGTAAAAAAAATGAAGTTAGTTTGGCCTTTCAGAAGTTCCATAAAATGGTTGGTGTGCAATACAAGATGAATATCCAAGTTCTTTGAAGTGACAACGGCGAAAAGTATGTTAATACGGAACTTCGTTCCTTCCTTGATATGCATGGTATTGTTCATCAAACCACGTGCCCGTATACTCCTTAACAGAATAGGGTTGCTGAACGAAAAAATAGACACTTATTAGAAGTGGTGTGTGCCTTGCTTATTAAGGCACATCTTCCTGTACATTATTGGGGTGAAGCATTCACATATGTGGCCTATCTTATTAATTGTCTTCCATCTCGTACTCTCGACTTCCAGACACCGTTTCAGGCTCTCATGGCTTAGACTAGTTGCCCACCAATTCTGAATCTTCCCCCGCAAGTCTTTGGGTATGTTACTTTTGTTCACCTTTATGCTCCCCAATGGAAAAGTAAACTTGAGCTTCGAGCCTTTCGTTGCGTGTTTTTGGGTTATGCTTATACTTAAAAGGGATATCGTTGTTATCATCATCCGACTAAGAAGATGTTCATAACTCCAGATGTGATTTTCCATGAGAAGGAAATGTTTTCCGGTTCCTCTGAGTCCTCATTTCAGGAGGAGTATTGAGGTGATGAAGTTCGGTATTTTGGTTATTTCCCTGCGGCTAGAAGTTAGCTGCATGAAGAGCAACCACCATATTTGGAACCCACGACCTCTAATGATCAGGAGGCCACTGAACAACAGCCCACTAACTAGTAGCTAATTGAACAACAGCCCACTGATTAGCGGCCTACCGAACAGTAGCCAGTGAACCAGGAACTGGCCCCTTGGCCTCGAGAAGAAAACCAGCCTATGGGTTCTGTGCTTGAAATGGAGCTGCAACTGCAAGTTTTAAATGAAATCGAGTAGCAACAGCTATCTTGTGATTTTTCCCCAGATTTTGTCTCAAATCAAACTATGGACTCATTTTCTGTTAATACTCACAACCAATCGTCATCTACACCAGATGCACCTCAACTGCGTCGCCTTCCCGAGTGTATTAACTAAGGTATTCCTAAACCCACTTACGAGGTAGACCCTAAGTGTAAATACAAGTACTCCGTGAGTGAACCAAATTCTGATTCAAGATTAAGATATCCATTAAATAATTATGTGTCTACCCGTCACCTGTCTGAATCAAATAAGTCATTTGTATATCAATTATCTATTGTACCTATTCCTAACAGCGTGCAGGAAGCCTTAGCAGATTCCCGCTAGAAACATGCAATGAACGAAGAATTGAGATCGTTGAAGAAGAATGCTACCTGGGAAATAACTTATTTACCAGCCGGAAAGAAACATGTGGGATGCAAATAGGTCTATACAATGAAAAACAAAGTGGATGGAACAGTGGATCGCTTTAAATCGAGATTGGTGGCAAAGGGTTATACACAGAAATATGGCATTGACTACACTGATACATTTGCACTAGTGACCAAGATCAATACTTCGTGTTCTATTGTCCTTAATTGCGAAACCTAGATTGGTCGTTGCAACAATTCGAAGTAAAAAATATGTTCCTCCATGGAGATTTAACCGAGGAGATATACATGGACCTTCCACCAGGGTGTAATGATCCGGGCATGCTGAAACAAAAGGTATGTAGGCTTAGGAAGTCACTGTATACTTTGAAGCAGTCTTTGAGAGCTTGGTTTGGTAAGTTCACTAAGTCCATGAGACCATTCAGTTATAGGCAAAGTAATTGGGATCACACATTATTTTTGAAATGCAAGAATAGAAGGATTATAGCTCTCATTGTATATGTGGATGATATAGTGGTTACCGATATCGACCTCGTTGAGCAAGTGGCCTTGCAGAAATATTTGTCTACAGAATTCGAAATGAAAGATCTTGGTTCTTTAAAATATTCCTTGGGATTGAAGTGTCAAGATGTAAGTCCAGGATATTTCTATCACAAAGGAAGTACATCCTTGACTTATTGGAAGAAACCGGTATGTCGACATGCAAGCCGGTGACTACTCTGTTGGCAGAAGGGATGAAGCTAGGTATTATTCAGAACTAGGTACCAGTTGATAAAAGGAGGTACCAAAGACTAGTGGGAAGATTAATGTATTTGGCTCATACAAGACCAGATCTTGCTCATGCATTAAGTGCAGTTAGTCAATATATGCACAATCCAGGAGAACAACATATGAGTGTCGTTATGAGAATATTAAGTTACATGAAAGGAAGTCCAAGTAAAGGAATTTTGTTTCAGAAAAATGGGCATTTTAGAGTTGAAGGTTATACAGACGCTGATTGGGCAGGATCAACGGATGATAGACGCTCAACATTTAGATATTTCACCTTTGTTGGGGGAAATCTAGTAACGTGGAGAAGCAAAAAGCAAAATGTAGTAGCAAGGTCAAGTGCAAAAGCCAACTACAAAGGTATGGCACTTAGTATTTGTGAGATCTTGTGGCTTAAGTTTCTCTTCAAGATTTGGAGGTCAAATATACTCAACCAATGAAGTTATCCTGTGACAATAAAGTTGCTCGAGATATTGCTCATAATCTAGTGCAACATGATCGGACCAAGCATCTGGAGGTTAAGAGGTTCTTTATTAAGGAGAAGTTGGACAGTAAGGTAATTGAGGTTTCTTCCATAAAAACTGAAGACCAAGTAGTGGACACTCTCACCAAGGCGGTTTCTAGCGACAAGTTCTCAAGGTTTCTAGACAAGTTAGGCATGTGTGACATAAATGCACCAACTTGAGGGGGAGTTTTGACTTGTATTAGGATTCCTACGATTGAGGGATTCCTATTATCTTGGGTTTCCTAGTTTGGTATGTATTTCTTATAATCAATTGTATTTATTCTTTCCTTATTATGATGGGATTGTGTATGATTGTATATATACCTCTGATTGAGAAGAATAAACACATTGGAAAACATTATTTCTTCTCATCCTGCCTCTCATACTTGTTTGTTGTAGACAACATAAAAGAAAAATGAGGCATCAACCATCGTAGGGGGCCTACTAAGTGACACTCTTTCTTTTCTTTTCTTTTTTTGTTGTGTTGTGAAGTGAAATTGTACCATATATTAGTCAGAGAGGGTGGTGAACTACTACGATCTATAGATTCCCCATCTATATTCAATCCCAACAAGTATAAAAGTGAATCGCTTCTTGCTTGGCTTGTAGTTGTAGTTTTTTTGCTTATGTAGTGATCAGTCTTCCTACATGTACGCGCCCATTGGAATAACCCCTTGGTTTTGGACGAAGCCAAACCAATACATACAATAAGCAGAGGAAAGACCACTATTTCATAGAGCCTAGGGAACCCAAGTTTGATTGAAGGATTGGATATGAAAGGTGGACAAAAAGGCTTGGGATGAATTTAGGAGTCTTTGTGCAAGCTGTATGCGGTGAAAGTCACACATACTGTAACGAGAGGGTTCACATCTATACACCTAGTGTGGTAGTTAGGCCTACTTACCCTATTTGTTCCATGAAAGATGAAGTCGAGTCTAATACATCAGACGTCTAGTCAATATCCTTCTATGAATCCATAATCACTACACGAGAAGAACCTTGGTTTAGTGAACTGAAGTTGACCTTAGGTATAATATGGATTACCATTTACCGTGCGCAATCGTATACTGAGGTGCTCCTGCCAATTGTTGGAACGAGGCAAGATGAAGGGCAAAAAGTACTATTTCTCCTCACTTGTAAGTGAAAGCTCTTAGGTTGGAAACTAGTAAATGACAAGCCCACAACCAACTCATTCCCTCCACCCTAACCCCTTAATGCAAATATAATGTTGTATAAAAAATCACAATTTAATGTAAATAGCCTTAAATGCCCTTAATCAAAATATCTAAGGAAAACTAATGAAAAGGGCTTGAAAACTTTGAGTTTTAAATATAAGGACAAAATAAAGGGTAATGTGAATAGTACCAGGGTTGACTTTTTAGTGTAAAAATGTGGTTTTTCATTCAAGTGAACAATGCCAAGAGTTTTTAGTTCAAGTTCCCAAATATCTAAGCATTATATGACTCCCTATATAGTTTCTACCATCCAAAATGTCTTCCTCTCTATATCCCTAACCGCCATATGTCTCTTTCACTAGTTTATGTATATATGCATTTTTATGATTGAGTTTTTCATTCATTCAGACTAGTGCCTTTATCTAGCACACATTTGAAAAAAAAAAAAAATTCCTATGTGTGGGCTTGTCTGAATTCTTCCTTACGAGAGTGAATTTCTAACCCTTGATTTTTTTTTTTTCAAATTTAATTTGTATTTGACAAGTGTCCTTGTGGGTTGTACATCAAATGCTCCAGAGAAAATATTTTCTTGATAAAAAGCTTTGGTTGGTGGTCATTGGTTTTTGGGGGCTATTAGGCCATCTCCAACTAAAGGATGGCCAGAGAGCTTGTTTTAGCCCTCTGGCCCTCCAGGATATTAATATTTTAATGAAGGGCCATAAGGCTCGTTTTAGCCCTTTGACAAAAAACCGTCTCCAACCGAGGGCTAAAGGGTCATAGGGCCAAACATAATTTATTATTTAAATTTAAAAACTACAACAACTTAAATTTAAAAGGGTGAAAATTATGTGAAAAATGGTGTAGGAATGGCTTAGGTATTTATAGGAAAAAAAGTGGACTTTTTAAAAAAAAAAATTTGGCCCCAAAAAAAAAAAAAGGACAATATTGTCGGATAGATCCGACCAAAAATGCATTAATAATGAAAAATCTAGCCCGGCCCGGGGCTAGCTCGATTGGGCCAGCCGGTTAGCCCTTTGGCCCTTTGACCATTTTTTGTCCCGAGGGGCCCACAAGCGCTTTGGCCTAGCCTTCGTTGGAAACGGTTTTCGGGTTATTTTCGACCATTTGGCCCTCTGGACCCTTTGGTTGGAGATGGTCTTAGGATATCACCTTCAAAAGAGTGTTTTTCTTTCCTCTCCAGTTTAGGAACCCTAGAACCTACAAGCATTTTCATGGATAAAGTTTTTCATTGAAAATCTATAAAGTTTTTCATTGAAAATCTATAAAGTTATCTATGAAAATGCTTTCTTAAATCCTTGATTTCAAACTCTTTTGTTTTTGGTTTAGAATAGATTTTTTAAGAGAGTGTTTTCTGGTTTTAGCCTCTTCTATATGTTCTTCTATAAAAAAAACTTGGTGCTAACTTACCAACATATTTTTCATAAGAATGTTTGAACATGGTTTATTGATCTCAAGCATATTCCAAATATTCATATAGGCCTTTGTTGTTGGATTGCTAGTTGGTTCCTTCAGTCTAAATGTTTAATTAAAGAAATTAGCTTTGTTGGATTCCAAGTTGGTTTCTTCAATCTAAATGTTTGATTAAAGAAATTAGCTTTGATTTTTCAAATCCAAATCTTGTATCTCATCTCTTCATATCATATGTGCTAATGCTAAAAATGGAAAGTTAACAAAGACTAGTATGGTCGACCCTTGTTGGGCTCGGGATTAAACTGTAATAACTTAACAACAAGGATTAAGTGGTTCACTTCTCAAAACTGGGCCATGTCCACTGTAATGCTCATATGTATATATCGAATATTGGTTACAAGAAATGCTCGATAATAGTCTAATCTTTCTGTTCTCTTTTATGTCCAACCATTTATAAGAGGTATTCATCCCTCTTATATATGCCGTCAGTGAGCCCCTAAAATCCTCAGCTCAAGTACTTCATCGTTTTCAATTTAATGAACCACGTACGAAGACATGACTTGCTAGCTACTCCTCTGTCCTTTAGTCGACACGTGGTAAAGGAGTAACGTTTGTTCAAGTCTGATTGTATATTTTTCTGAGCAAACACATACCAAACACCTTGCTCAACCCTAGGATATTGGTAACCCACGCTCAAGCACTTGATCTGATAGCCTTTTATGTCTTTTCAAAAGCCTCTACTCTTGCTAATGGCCAACACGTAGCTTAGGTTTGGTGTCCAAGTAAGCAAGCCCTTGATACTTTGTGCTATAAAGTTGCGGTTGAAAAGTACTTTACAAAAAGGTGATTGGCCTATTTGCGGATAGTTAAATCAAACCGTTGAGTGGTCGTCCATAACGCTTGAAAATATTTCCTCTAGTTAGATTGGGCTGACTTGTAAACCCAATGCCTTGGCCTTCTCTTCCTTCATTAGGTCTTATCCGGGTCGTATTATTTTAGGGGTTGAAAAAGACCTTGCATGCATAGTTCGTTGGTTGGTCCTGGTGCCATAAGACGATAAGCTCGGAAGATGGAGCTGCCATGCTTGTGAAGATTGAGCTTATTGTTGCTAGGCGTGATTGAAGGTTGCCTAAAAGTACAAGCTGTTCTTTAGATTAGTTCTAGGAACTTGAGCTTGTGTGTTAAACTTTGTACGAACCTTTATTTTATACTAGTGGACTGGACTTCTTGGAGTAGCAAGTTTTTTAACCTGGTTAGGGGTTTTTTCAAGCAAAAACTTGATGTGTGTAATTTGACTTCACTTACCTGCATATGTAGTTGCTAATGCTGCTTACTGTCATGGTGCTTGCTTAATGAACTGATAAGTGAATGAGCTACTGTTTGTGAATTCTTGTTGTGAGATAGATCAAGGTAGACTTTGACCAGTGGGACGTACTAATCAATTAAGTTTATTTCTTGCAACTGTACTTTATGTCACTAACAAACCTATAACTAGTTGACTAGCTCAGCTGATTAGTCTACTATGCAAAGTTAGATTTTAATCACAAAATATTCCAATAGGTAACAATCTTAAGTTCTAATTATCAAGGTAGTGGGAAATTAAAACTCTTACTAAGTGATTGTGCATTGAAACTACCTTTCTGTTTTCTCTTTAATGAAGACTAGTGATGTTAATCCTCAAGGCTTTCACAAGCTATGATTCACACCTAATAATGTGTCACGGCTACCCAATCTAACTAGAAGAGTCAGAGAACATGTTCGAAAGGAATTACAATGCAATACACAATAATCTTGACCACATTGTTTGGTTGCTAGTTTATCTATATGATTCATGTGAATGTGATTTGGAATGTACTTCCTAATCACAACTATGTGCTCAGACCAGAGACTCGTGAATTATATCAAAGTATTCTCTTTCTAAGGATGAAGGTTAAATATCGATCCCCTGTTGCACACTCATATGCCTCCATGATAAGTCTAGGACCCCAATAATGTGTGGAACAAACCATGTGGTTATGACGCATTGTCAAATGACCAAAGACATCTCCACATCATAATTGTGGTGTCTCAAGTCAAATGACTATTTTACATTATTCCAACTAGTGAGTTCTCATATAACATAAGTATGAGAACTCATGTTTAATTGTGCTCAGTGAACACACTCTCCATTGAGCACATACATACTTGATATTTTTTTAGACAAATGAGCTGAGAGACATAGTATGTACTAGTCTTATCAGATTGTCATTACTCAATTGACAATCCTATAATCAGAAACATTTAAGATATGTGAAATGTCTATAAAATATCATCTCATGATTGGCTTTTAGGGCACACTTCCAACAGAAAAGTGGATGAAGGATGGTAAGAGATATGTTGAAGAATGTAAAGGAAAAACACACAAAATGAAAACTAAAAACTAAAAACTATTTTAAGTTGTTTTCACTTTAAGATTTTGTTTGCAGTCCATCTTTCTTATTTCTTGTCCTCTCTCCCATCGCTCTTCTTAAGCTCTCATTTACCTTGTATATTGTCCTCATATCTAAGTTTAAAAACTAAAAATGAAATGATTATCAAATAGTTCGTTGATTTCTCTCAAATTCATGATTCTTTCTTTGTTTTGAGTTTGTAGGATTTGATATCAAAGTTCCCCTTTTGACCATGTTTACCCATTCTCGTTCTCGTGACTTAGGGTCCAAGTTCCATGTATTTCTCTAAATAATTTTGAGTACACGTCATGTAACATCCCGTCCCGAAACTAACGAAACGTACGTGTGAATTTACGATTTTACCCCCTAGTTCGTTTTTATCACATTAGTGTTGTGTTGTGTGGTGTTGTAGGACCACACACACTCATACCCTCTCTTTCCCTCCCGGGATTCCCTCACCCTTTGTCTATTCTCTGTCTCTGTCTCTCTCTCTCTCTCTCTCTCCCCGAGTTCTTCTTCTTCCTTCTTCAACATACGGACACACACACAAAAATACTCAAACCTTCACCAATCAAGAAACCAATTACACCATTGAACTCGTGAGGTTGTGAGGAGCACAACCATACCAATTCCAGGTAAGAATTCTAACGTTTTCACGTCGTTTCGACGAGGTCCGTTTTAGTTACTATTCATGCAAACCTTAAACTAGTGTGTTTTTGGAATTTCTAAGCTTGTAGATGTCTTAGTGAGGTCCCAAGGAGCCTCGGAGTGTTTCGTTGGACGATTTTGGACGTCGGGAAAGCTGGGTTCAAAGTTGGCCGAGTTTTGAGCTTGAAGACAGGTATGATCGTGTGATTTTTAGGCCTTAAAACTAGCCTATCGTGATTCTACTAGTCCTAAGCTTCATTTTGGTATAAAGATCGTGAAAAATGGTTGAAAAACGAAGGAGAAAACTAAGTTTGAAATTTTCCCAGTTTTCCGGCGCCGTCGCCGGCGCCGGAGTCTCGCCGGAGAAGAAAGGAGAATATTCAGTTAAGTTTAACGGAATATTCCTAACGGCAGTGACGGCGTCAGTTAAGTTTAACGGAATATTCCGTCAGTTTAACGGAATATTCCTGACGGCGTCAGTTGACGCCGTCAGTGTGCATGGCACGTGGCCTCGCGTGGGGGGCGCGTAGGTCCGTGCCTATTCAGGCGCGTGGGGGCGCGTGCGGGGTCCAAAAATTATTTTAAAAATATGGGTGTGATCCTGAGGTTGTGTAGAGCACGTTGGTATATTCATTTGTCCAATTTGAGCAATGTATGAGAAGTTATTACGAGAAGTTGGTTATGTGCTTTTAAATTAACGTTTTCGTAGCTTTTTCGCGTATAGGTGATTCGTATTCCGAGGACGAGCGTACACACTCGAGGCAGGGGGGCTACGACCCTTCCACTTATCAGTGAGTGGGTTTTTGGTTTTCCGTATATACCTATATACATATTAATTCCCAGAAATTTAGTATAAATGCTTATTTGTTATATGTCACTCCTTTTATATAATTGGTGGTTATGCATGATCAGTTGCATATACGTTATTTATATATTCAAATATGCATATATTTATATATGCGTATTGGGTGCTGTGGATGCCCAGGTAAGTGCCAGGTAAAGGTTATTCATATTTACATTCAGTAGTAGTTTGAAATGCTTAGAGAGCTCATAATCTGCACCCCCGGTGTTAGTGCTCCCGCCCGTGGCCAGGGTACAGTCCTTCACGTGATGTTCACCCGCACCACACGCTCAGCTTGGATCCAAGTTAGGTGCATAGGCTTGTCGTACAGACCACATTAGGTGGTTCCGACTCGTAGGTGACCCGCGATTATTCGCACAGTCTTCACGTGATCGTAGCACTAGAGCGTATATATATGATACACCCAGTCTTGTCGTACAGACCACGTTAGGTGGTTCCGACTCGTGTGCAGATTCAGTTATTGAGTTGAGATTGGAGCTCTATATGCAGCCGTACAGGTCACGTTAGGTGACTCCCGGCTGCCAGATTATATGTTATGGATGTGAATTACGCTTGAGCATTTACATTTGATTATGAGATTCCGTTGTGGCATATTCTCGAGCATGAATGGCATATTTTGGAGCATGATTGGCATATCTATACATACGTATATATGTTCATTTTCTGGGAAGTATACAGGTTTTACGGCGAGGGGTTAGAATGTATTTTGCTAAAGAGTTTTCAAAGAGCTTTGTTTTTGCCCACTCACGCTTTTGTTTTTGCGCCCCTCCAGGTTCTAGTGGTCTAGCAAGTTCGATGGTTTTTCCCAGAGGGCGTCCCGGCATTTCTGACAGACACTCACCATTGTAGGGTCACCTTCGGGTGTATTTATGTCGCAACTTTCCTTTTTGACTGCTGTAGACTTGCTCTGAAATTGTGTCTCACATACGCTAGCACTTGTTTTAGTACTTTGTATGCTAGTTTTTAATTATTCGTACTTTTATATTACTATCTTCATAGCTTCCGCACGCGCACATGGCTACGTCACCTTCGTGTGACGGCCAGCACGCCCTGATCTCGGTCGGGATGTGTCACGTCACATCAATGAATGATTTATGTCCCAGAGGATTTTATCTTGGGTTGAAGTTTTGAAGATATTAGTAATGTTACACTTCTCATCTATTTGTATCATCATTTGTATCATCTCTCTAATAGAGGTGGAGTCTGCCAACGCATGTGAGAGTAAACATAGGTGAAAAAACAATGGTACAAATAAGTGATAAGAGTAACATTTTTATTAAGAAATTTCGATTACATTATTTTTTTTATAATGGGGTACAAATATACAAGTGGTTTGTATGCCACTTTAATTCACCGTACAATTAAAATCCATGCCACATTCAATTTGCTGTGTTTACCACTTTAATAAACAACTTTGACAACTGTTTACTACTAAATTAATTTTTAAAAAAGCAAAAAGTCCCCTTAAACAATCGCAACACAAGGCTAGGCGCATGTGCCACAGAGAGAGAGAGAGAGAGAGAGAGAGAGAGAGAGAGAGAGAGAGAGAGAGAGAGAGAGAGAGAGAGCAGACACTTCCAATGAGGATGAAAGTGAAAGGAGTGAGATAAACAACTCTGATATATAATTACCCATTTATGTCTATGTAAACGTCAGCGTCACCCACGTGACAACTTGCTCGTTGCCCCCACGTGTAAAAAACCAACAAACAATATGTGACGAAAGCACGCCTACCCGAAAGGAAAAACCCTCACCAAAATCCCCTTTCTACCCCCTTGATTCGGGGATCATGTGAAGTGTGAACGCGATGCTGCTGCAGCTGCAACCAAAGCATCAGACAGCAACAAAACAATCATATGACCCCTTATAAAACACGAAGTTCCCATTCTATCCCCCTTCTACGTATTATTTACAAATAGCATGCCAGGACCCTATACGGATCCTCTTTTGAAGATCCCCGGGATCAGTATCACTTTATTATATTTAACATCCCGAAGGCAGAAATCATTTTGAGTTTTTTTATTTAAAACTGAACACAAGCAGCATCTAACGAAACTTAACCGCTCGATGTACGATAAACGAACACAATGAAGTGATCCCCAAACCCTCATCCGCTACATTACTACTGGCACTAACCCTTAATTTTCTGGCAAAGAAAACTCAAAATCTAAAGAAAAATTAACCTCAGAAAACATAGTAAGATAAAAGAAAAGTTATTCTGTATAAATACAAGTTACAATCCTTCTTGTTCTGCTCTCGAGTCTAGACTACACAAGGGAGGGTAGACAAAGTAGCAAAAGAGATCGATCAGTCCTACTCTCGTTCGTAATTTCATTTCTCCTTACCTATGAAATATGTATTTTCTTTTCGGTTAGCAGTATGTATCGGGGGTGGTGGCAAGCGAGACCTCGTTGAGATCTTCCTTCTCTATGGATCTACTCTTAGTCTTTCATGTAGGTATAATTCAGCAGCTATACATCTTCTAGATGAGTTTTCTTCCTTTTATATGCTTCTCTACTTTCCTGCAAAAAAAACGTAGAGTGTTTGATTTCGCAGAATTACAAACCCTAGCAAAGTCATGTTACAGAGAACAAAGTTAATTGGGGATGGTCCTTACCCTAGCAGTAGCAGTGTCAATCAGCATTACTAATGAGAAGCAATGAAGCCAGCAGCATTGACTGATGACGACGATGATGATGTGTTGTTTTCAGTAGTAAAGGCAGTATCATTAACTTTGGGTACAGCAGTTGACAAGGCAGAGAGATGGTCTCCAGCAGAGGTTGTAGGAGAAGCAAAGAGGCTATCAGGCAGGACCTGCTCTACACTGCTCTCTCATCACAACCACAAGAACAAAAAAATTGAAGATAAATATATTAATGGTAATATGCAGAAGAACCTGATATTTTACAATGGAAGAAAACTTATATCACCAAATAGATAAATTAAGCCATGTTAAACATTTCTTTATTCGAAAACGAAGCTCCTTACCTTTTATGAAGATTAGGGGCATCCAGGTTCGGGCCTTGCTCCTTGTCCTTGCCATTTCCATTTCCATTGCCATTGACGTTGTTGTGAGTGAAAGCTAAATTATCTTCCATCTGAAGCTGCTGCTGCAGCTCAGCAACTGCACCAGTCACAGAGATTGAGGCAGCTGGAGTATCACTGTGGTCTGCAATGACATGGAATCCAGAAGTCCAAACAACAATGCTTATACATCTTAAATTTTAAACATATAAATACTACATATTAATGGTAACTGTTAATGAGAAAACCTTCTGCAACTTCTTGTTCAATGCTGTCAAATGGAAGGATATTTTGATTGATCTGAGCATGAGAATAAGGGCTCAAAGGAGGACCGTGAGCACCAACAGATAAACTGCGGTGATGATGGGGTAAGCGATCATTCTTCCAGTCCGGGAGCTGCAGACTCATGAGTCTTCTACCTTGTAGCTCAATGGCTTGCTGCAGTTCAACCTGCTCCTCCAATTTTCTTCTCAATAACATCTCCTGTGTATTGTAGAACATTCTTCCCCCTAATAGAAAACAAAAATTCAGGTAGCATATAGAACTTAACAATCAATGAGAATTTGAATGGAATGTCTAATAACGACGAGCATATATGCATGAGAGAGAGAGAGAGAGAGAGAGAGAGGGATTCTTTCTTTCATATTCAGCAAAACGATAAGCCATTTGTCAACATTTAGTTATCCCCTCTCGTTCTGCGATAGGGTTTATGTGACAAAAAAAAGGAATCTGTTCTTGTTTTACTAACCCAGTGGGAGATCATAGGGATCCCTGGAATCAAGACCACCTGGGCTCAAACATGGTGAAAATTCTCCCCTCTCTAAATGCTGTTGTTGCTGTTGCCTCCTGCAGAAAATAAGCCGTTGAGGCATCAACGCAAGTGAAAAAACAAGCCTAAAGATTAGAAAGTAGAAGAGGAATAATGCACATACTTATCCAGGATTTTTCCCTTCTCCTTGTAGGGCTTCACAAGCACACGTGAATCACATATAAAATGAGGGTTTCCTTTGGACAATATAAGCCTGACAGTTTCGGGGTAGACAAATGTTACGAACCCAAACATTCGCTTCTGCTGGTATGGGATCCTTACATCTTGCACTGGCCCAAACTTGCTGCAAATGTAGGACAAGGAACAATTCCACAAGAATTTCAGAACTTTAAGCGTTTGAACAATATAACAACAATCATATGAAAATCTCTTCTATTGTAATAATACATAGAAATCCTTTCTATTTGTTAAAGTAAAATCCAAACATGATGTCCAACACACATTTGACCAACCACTCAAGATTCCAGAAGACCTCAAAATTTGTGTTACATTGTGATATTGACACAGTGACAACATCCCGCAGAACATCTCCAATAATCATGAATGGAACCTCCGACCTCCAAGGTCATTGAGTTCACATGATTTAACTTTTTAGGCTTAATCTTTATCACTCCATATTCTCTCTCTTTCCGTGTCAAGAACTTGTATTTCTTATTTTCCAGAAAAATTTCTTGGACTAAGTTGTACCATGATATACCAAGCAATAACAGGTTAGCAAAGTTATTTGACAGATTTACAAACAATGATCTGTCATTGCCATTGCAAAAACAAAAGGTGAGAGCCATACAAAGACAAAAGTATGCTTGATCAGATAAATCTGTTTTAGTCAAATGTGGACAACAGTGGATTTATGTTCACGGACCAATTGAACTGCTTCAGTCTATTTAACTTCGTCCCTTAAAAGAAACATCCCTTAGTAATAGTCCACGGCAATCTATATGCTGCATTAGCATGATATGGGTTAATCGTATTCGTAACATTTGAAGAATACATTGCAAGCCTCTAATGCAAGTGTTGGGTACAGTAAATCCTTACTGATTTAGACTCTAGACAATGTATTCAAGTGAAACACGGCCAATGTGCCTAGCATTCTCATACTTATCAAAATAGATAGATTGTCATGCCACGAGAAGAAATGCACAGAATAGAAGACCATGGTGGAGGAGCAAAGACATTCATGAACTTCGGAAATTTTAAATTTTAAAGTTGGACACAGCTAAGCGATATGACAAGATGACTCAAACGATTTCCCCGAATTAGGTGGTACATTAAGTAAATCCCTACACTTGATTCAGAATGTCCTGTAATTGAAATCCAAGGTAAAAGCTCCCCTAAGGAACCAGGCGGTCAAAAACAAGATCACTTGGAGGCCTTGACGGCAATGAAAACCTTGAACAGCTTCTGAACTAAAAAGTTAAAATACAAAGACCGAAGGCACCAAGGCCAGCAACATTCTAAAACGTTAGCATGGTAAGAAATTCCCATGACTGTAAAATGGTTTGCCATGATAGTTGACCAAAGTGCTAGGACATGATCACATCAAAAGAAACCAATTCTTATTCTGCCAATAGCAACAACTTGTACTGAAGGTTGTTCAACGACATGGTCCAATGAATTAATAATAAGGAATTAACAGGATGCATATAATTTTACCTGAAGTATTCAGAAACATCTTCATCTCTGAAAGTGCTCTCAGCTGGGAATGTCAAGTAGATCTGTCTTGAAGCCGAGCTTGCCTTTTCCACAGAAGCCATTGCTAAAAGTTCATTTCTATCAGGCCGACACCGCCCAAACTTGTAAAGTTCTTCCCCCATCATCATTGCCGCAACTCTACAATGCGGGCAAAAATGTTAGACCAAAAACACATAGAATAAATAACGAACTCAAACCAAGAATGCAATTGCAATCAATAACGCTTCCACACAAAAGACATGTATCTATAGAGAGCGAAATGGACTGTTTTCAACATACTCAAAATAAATAACAAGTCAACAGAAAATAGAAAAATGGGCCACTTCCAAATTACCTCTGAGGATCATTCTGCTGTTGCAAAAGGAAATTCATGCACTTATTGTACGAAGAAGGGGACGCTCCAGCCATAAACTGAGAGGCAGCAGCTACTCTCTGTTGCTGGACTTTCAACCTCATCATCTCCTCGTGCTGTTCGAAACCGTCGAGATTAGTGGGAGACCCCACAATGGCACCAGAACCATCGGAATCAGCAAAACCGCCATGCACAAACTTGCAATTGCTTCCATTCTTGCAAAACCCTCTAGCAAAGTAAAGACATGGCTTGAACCCAACTCCCAAAGCAGGGTCCTCGGACCCGAGAGACCCGAGACACGCGTCGCTGGCCGAATAGCTCCTTCTGTGGAAATGGGTGTCGCCACTGTTAACCGAATGAGCCCAATCAGGAAGCCCATGCCCCAATTCGAGCCTGGGATCAATGAAATCCTCCGGCCTCGACGAGGAAGAGGACTCGTCGAGAAAGGAGAGGTACTCGTTGAGTTGGTGCTCCTCAATGAGGTCACTTCCCGGCCAAACATCACCACCACCACCACCACCATCCTTACTGAACTGGTGTGAATGTACTGGAAGGGAAAAGGACCCGGCCCGGATATTATCATAAGAGAGTAAAGGGCTTGCCTTTGGGCTAACAGAGTTGCTTGGAAAGCCAGAAAGCGGCCAGGAATTCGAAGAGGGCGAAGAAGGGTTTTTTCCAAAGTCAAAGCCGTTTGGTATTCTAGGAGAGGACTGAGAAAATGGGTTGCCGTTGGTTGGTCTGGCTATGGGGTTTAACGGTGAGGGAGACGAAGGAGTGGACGATACAGACGAACTGTTTGCCAAAAGTCCCAACTGGATTTTAGCCCTCAGAATCAGCGAGTGCAAAATGGTCTCCGGACCATACGCCAAACGAATCAAATCCTTCTCGGCGAAATCCTGAATGAGAAGATAACCCATGATTTTGATAGCATTTTCTGGGTCTAAAGTTTTGATCTTCGAGAAGAGTACGTTTGTAAGTTCATAGGAACCCATTGGGTTTTCCGGGGAGGGATTTCCTTCTCCAGAAGAAAGAATGGGGTGAGAAAATTGGTTTTTGAGTAGGGTTTGAAGTGTTAAGTAGGGAGTTGGAAAGTCTCTCTCCTCCCTCTCCGTGTCTTTCTCGAATGATAGGAATCTATTTTTGAGGGGGACGGAGGGGAGTGGTAGATTTCAGATCTACTTCAAAGTTTAATTGTCAACAGCGACCTCGTTTGTGAATTAGCCATTTATATAATCTGCTTGATTACAGCCATGAGACACCCTCATCATGGCCCTACTTCCGACGTTGTCCCACGCATCCAGGTTTTTTTATTACTATTTTAAGGAAGTACTCAACTATTATCCCAAAAATTCAAATTTTGAATAAAAAATAATAATTTAGTGTTCACGGATGAGTAATTACTTTTTAATTTTGTCAAATAATAAATCAACACATGCTTTATTGTTTGAAAATAAAGAACATTTTATTAATTGTTTTTTTTTTTAAACAAACGATTTTATCTACATTAAAAGAGAGATGATGAGCTTAGCATCATAATTGACTAGCAATAATGTAAATTTGTCTTTAACGAGAATCTAATTTAAAATCTCTCACACACAAGTGAAGAAGAATACTATTATAATGTAATACTAAGTTATCTTTATTAATTGTTTTTAGCTTTAAAAAGTAAAGAACACATGACCATTTTTTTTATGGGTTTTTATCACCAATGGTCCCTGAGATTGACCAAACTCATCATTTTGGTCCCTCACTTTCAAAATCAATCAATGTCATCCCTAACATTCACAACCACACATCAATTTGGTCCTTTCGTTTAGATTCCGTCTTAACTATTTTGTTAGTTTGCACATGGGACCCACAAATCCAATAAAATGGTGACACGTGGATTACACAACAGAAGGTTTTTATCACAAATAGTCCATGACATTGATCAAACTCTTCATTTTGGTCACTGAGTTTCAAAAATCAAAATAAATCTGGTCCCTTACATTCATTACTGCACATTAATTTAGTCATTCCGTTAAAATTTCGTCAATAGTTTTTGTTAGTGTGATAATATGGTCTCACTAGTCCAATCATATGGCGTCACATGAATTAACTATAAAAAAAATTATTTTTTGAAGATTTAAAACTAAAAGTACTATAAGAAATTAAAAACTAAAACTTAAAGAAGAAAGAAAGAAAAGACACCATCATCTTCATCTAGGTATGCTCAAAAAGAAAAAAAATGCACCATGACACGACTAAAGCTCTTGTCCTTCGTGAACTCACTTCTCATTCTCTCTAGTTGGTTATAATCGTATTAAATTTGAATTGAATTTGGATTTGATTTTATCGAATTTAGATTGAATCTTATTTTCCAATCGGGATTGTGGGATGCAAGAGAAATGTCAGCGTAGAATACTCGCCCAGTTGGTTCACTCTAAAAAATATTAGTTTCTTATAATTAATCCACTTGGCGCCATATGTTGGACTAGTAGGACCACATCAACACACTAACAAAAAATATTGACAAAATTTTAATGGAAGGACTATTGATGTGCGATAGTGAAAGTCAGGGACCAAAATTATTGATTTTTGAAACTCAGGAACCAAAATGAGGAGTTTGATCAATGTCAAGGATCATTTGGGATAAAAACCCTTCTTTTGTACAATCCATGTGTCACCATTTTATTGAATTTGTGGATTCCGCATACAAACTAACAGAATAATTGACGGAATTTAAACGGAATGACCAAATTGATATGTGGTAGTGAATGTCAAGAACAACATTGATTGATTTTGAAAGTGAAGGACCAAAATGATGATTTTAGTCAATCACATGGATCATTTGTGATAAAAATCTTTTTTTTATTATTGGAGCAAATTAGAAAGTTAGTATATAGAATACTCCTCTTCACTTGGAAGTAAGAAGTCTTAGGTTTGATTGTTGCTAAAAGCGAATTTGAACCACATTATTGTTAGCTCATTGTGAGGCTTAGACACTCCCACCCTTAGTGTGGATAAGGTAATACTAGGGAGACCAAATTTTTTAAACCAAATTTGCAAAAACCAAATGATGTAGTTGTGAATGATTGAATTATTAATTAAGTGTCAATTAATGTGTTTGTTTCTTATTGGTGACACATTATTTGGTTTAAAATTTTTTGTTTCTCTAACTTTATCTATATAGATAATATGGTTCGTTAAAAAAATACGTACCTAAGTATTACCTTAAAAAAAATTAGTGTGAGAAACCAAGTAGATTGATAAGTTCTAGGCTAATTTAAATAAGAATTAAATATTATTAGTTTTTGGATTTTTTTTTTCTTTGTTTGGTCGGGTAATTGTGTATTTGGGAATATTTTTGCTCACAACCATAATTATGGTATATGTTTATCATACACTTTATCATTTGCCACATATTTTTTTTTACCTAATTCTAGTTAATTTCCAAATTAAATTTTAATTTTTTAATTTAAAAAATAATAACTAAGATTAAGTGAACAAACACGTAGCAAATGATTAAGTGTATTAATTTTTGGTAATGAGCAAAAGTACTCTGTTGTAGATTATGATTCATATGATTATCAACTGTCTCTTGAATTTTCTTTTATCTTTGTTGGAAATTTTTATTCAAGTATTGCACTTATTCCTTTGTGTAACCGTCCTTTCAAGGGGAAAAATATTCATTTTTGCAACGTTAAAATTATCTCTCTGTTTTAGCATTGTGTAAAATTGTAGATGAAAATTATCTCTCTGTTTTAGCACATTAGTTTGTCAAAGTAATGTGCTCTCATTTAAGAATTTTTTTTTTTTTTAACCAAAAACTGTTTAACTTCAAACGTAAGCAGTGCAAAAGAGTTTTTGTTAAAAGTAAAACATCTTGCTCGTTTTATAAGCAATAGTCTCCTGTTTTTAAAAGCAGCTTGCATGTTGTTTTTTTTTTAATTTTTTTTCATAAAAAGCAGAATGAAGCCTTTAATGAATATTTTAATTTCGTGCCATACCTTCATTAATTTTTAAAATAACATTGTTTTAATCTTCTACATATATTTTAGGAGAAATTAGGTTTTTATCCCTCTTTCTTCCATTCAGATTAAAACCTTATTTCTTTGCAATTTTTTTTATCAAGGTCCCTAGGTTTTAATGAATGTCATTATTTCAATAATAAAATATTTACATGCTTGTGACATCCCACATCGCCCAGGGAAGTGATCCTTATATGTATATTCTCATCCCTACTTAGCACGAGGCCTTTTAGGAGCTCACTGGCTTCGGGTTCCGTAGGAACTCCGAAGTTAAGCGAGAAGGGGGCTAGAGCAATCCCATGATGGGTGACCCACTGGGAAGTTGCTCGTGAGTTCCCAAAAACAAAACCGTGAGGGAATGGTAAGCCCAAAGCGGACAATATCGTGCTACGGTGGTGGAGCGGGCCCGGGAAGTGATCCGCCCCGGGCCGGGATGTGACAAATTGGTATCAGAGCCTAACCCTGACCGTGGTGTGCCGACGAGGACGTCGGGCCCCAAAGGGGGGTGGATTGTGACATCCCACATCGCCCAGGGAAGTGATCCTTATATGTATATTCTCATCCTTACCTAGCACGAGGCCTTTTGGGAGCTCACTGGCTTCGGGTTCCGTAGGAACTCCGAAGTTAAGCGAGAAGGGGGCTAAAGCAATCCCATGATGGGTGACCCACTGGGAAGTTGCTCGTGAGTTCCCAAAAACAAAACCGTGAGGGAATGGTAAGCCCAAAGCGGACAATATCGTGCTACGGTGGTGGAACGGGCCCGGGAAGTGATCCGCCCCGGGCCGGGATGTGACAATGCTAGCCTAATTAAATTAAATTTCTAAAATATATTAATTTAGTGTTAGAAACGTTACATTTGGTATATTTATATTTATGGCTATTCTTTGTATCATATATTTTTATTTTTAGTTTGTACCCATTTTTAATTGGATTTTTAGTTAAAATGGTCCATGAGATTTACATAACTCCTTAATTTGATCCATGAGGATTGAAATCAATAGAATTGGTCCCTATGTTTGTCTACAATCAATCATTTTGGTCATTTTGTGAAAAATCTCTATAAAGTAAGGATAAAGTGACAACAATACCCTCAATTTTGGTCAAATCATTTTGGCCTATTGTTTATTACATTGGGGGTAATTTTTTCATTTTGATCCTTATTTTAATTTTTTTTCACCCAATAACCAAAATGATTGACGATGGACAATCTCAGATATCACTTCTATGGATTTCAAATCTCAAGAACCAAAGTAAGAAGTTTTGCAAATCTTATGAACCATTTTGGCTAAAAAGTTATTTTAATTTGCAACCCTTTTTTAAATTTGTACTAAATTTCTTTTTAGTTTTACTTTGTACCCATATATTAATTTCTTTTTGTGCCCTTTTCTTTAAAAGATTTATTTGTAGTCTAGTTTTTTTTTTTTTTTTATTTGTACCCATAATTTATTCATAATGTACCCATTCTTCTTTATAAACGTACCACTTTTTTTATAAAGAGAACTTGATATAGATCCAATTTTCTTAGGGTTAGTCCACTTCATTAAAATAAATCTAATAACTGAGATGCCACATAAATCCCCTTAGGCTTATAAATTGTAGTAAGTATACATAATTTCTTAATATAAAATTATTTGTAGTTTAACTAATCCCTTAATTGTAGGATTAATTATGGCAATACAATCACCTCAACGCTTTGATCCCTCCTTTTTTACCTTCTTCTAAACAATTCCCTCTCTTAGATCATGAAATCAATCCTCCTCTTTCTTCTTTCTTCTTTCTTCTTTTACGTGTGATAGTATTGTGTTCATGGACGGAGCCAATGAAGGCTCACTGGGGGCATATGCCCCCACCCAAGTGATTCGTTTGTTAAGTTGTAGACTACAATTATATAATACACACACATTATCTTTGAAGAAAATATATTTATGTAATATTCAACATACCTTCATACTACATATACTCCATATTAAATATTATATGAGCAAAAGTGCTCTTGTTCTGTCATTCAAACTAAAAAACCTTTCCCGCGTAATCATGTATTAATATTTTTCTTATCACTTTGTCACTTTCTACTACTACACTGAAACTTTAGTAACATTGGAATTGTGATGCATCATCATTTGAAATCATCCCTATTATCATATTAAGTATAAGCCATACTATAATAAGGTTTTCTTAGTTGATTTTCGGATTGCCCCCACTAGAAGAAATTTCTAGCTCCGTCCATGTTTGTGTTCCTCACTTCAAATTCGTTTATCACGATTTCCATTGTTACATAGGTTTCACGACTTTTTTTCTTTCTACATATTAGTTCGGTAATACATTATCAATTGCAAGTGTAAAAATACAATATCATGCATTTATATTTTAGTTTTAGGAAATATTTTGGAGGATGATATCCATTTTGTAGGAAATTTTCTCGAGGATTATTGAATCGTCTTTAAGGTCAATGATGTCACATTCCGACCCGGGGCGGATCACTTCCCGGGCCCGCTCCACCACCATAGCATGATATTGTCCGCTTTGGGCTTACCATTCCCTCACGGTTTTGTTTTTGGGAGCTCACGAGCAACTTCCCAGTGGGTCACCCATCATGGGATTGCTCTCGTGCACTACTCGCTTAACTTCGGAGTTCCTAAGGAACCCGAAGCCAGTGAGCTCCCAAAAGGCCTCGTGCTAAGTAGGGATGGGAATATACATTTGAGGATCACTCCCCTGGGCGATGTGGGATGTTACAATCCACCCCGCTTAGGGGCCCGACGTCCTCGTCAGCACACACGCGGCCAGGGTTAGGCTCTGATACTAATTTGTCACATCCCAGCCCGGGGCGGATCACTTCCCGGGCCCACTCCACCACCGTAGCACGATATTGTCCGCTTTGGGCTTACCATTCCCTTACGGTTTTGTTTTTGGGAACTCACGAGCAACTTCCCAGTGGGTCACCCATCATGGGATTGCTCAAGCCCCCTTCTCGCTTAATTTCAAAGTTCCTACGGAACCCGAAGCCAGTGAGCTCCTAAAAGGCCTCGTGCTAGGTAGGGATGAGAATATACATTTAAGGATCGCTCCCCTGGGCGATGTGGGATGTCACAAATGATCCTCCAGAAAGTCTATTTCTTTGAATATTATGCATTTTTCTTCGTATACAGTAAGTAGTGTAAATAATATTGTTTGTTAAAAAAGAAAAAAAAAAGGTAGTTACTGGATAATACTTTATTTTGAATATTTAAATATTAAAATTTGAAAGCTGAATAAAAGAAACAAAAATCAAGAATTTAAATATTTTTATCTGAAAGGACAAAAATGGTATCAAAATATGTAATTGAATAATTGGATTCAGTCTAAAAAAAAAACCTATGCTTTTGGACCTAGATCCAAAAGCCCCAAATATTTATAAACAGCTAACACATCAAATCCTAAATAAGCTTCCAAAGACTAGGGTTAAGGGAAGTAGAAGTGGATGATTTCCCAATAAGATAAAAAAAATATATATATATATAGACGACAATTCATTTTATGATACCAAATAAATATATATACGACTTCTATTCATGTGCCTGCAAAAGAAAATTTTTACCGTTCCGCAATTATGGGTTTTGGGAATTGGCCAAAAAAAAAATAAAAAATTGTATTCATGTGTCTGCATAATTAAAGTTGATGAATATAATCAATCTAAATGTACTAACTATGATGAATATTTCTTCGTGAGTGTGACAATTTGATGTAACAACTATTTGAAACAAGCATGTCACATAGACGACAAGAAAACATCATTAATCTCCTAATTATGTTCATTTGGACACCGCTCTAGCCTACAACAACATAAATCAAAGGGTAAATTACATTTTAGCTTCTCAGGTTTGTGATCGATTTCAATTCCTTATAACATCTTTAAAACATTTTCAATCTCATACATTGATTTATTATTTTATTTCAATTTCATACATCCGTTAGAAAATCCGTTAAGCAAACCGTTAAGTGGGCTGCCACATTTGTGCCACGTGGTAATTTATTTATTTATTTATTTTTATGCATTTAAAATACATTGACTTACCCTATTTAAAATAAATAAATAAATAAAATAAAAAATCAACAACCTAGAAATCCTTCCCAGCAACCCAAACCCCCCATCCCCCTCAACCCCCCACCCCTTCCCGCCCCAACCCTTTCGTCTCTTTCCCCTCCTCTGACTCCCTTCCCTTCGCCTTTAGCAGATTTCCTTTCATCTTCTCCTCCTTCGGTTCCGATCCCGCTCCCACTCCTACCCCTGCCAATCTTGCTAATGATCTATCTTCCTTCTTCGGTGGCGAACCTTCACACTCCTCACTCACTCTTTCAGGACCTCGACACCTTCAACCCCTTTAATTTGGATTTTCACGAGCTTGAATCGTAGAGGGAGAGGGGGGGAAGCTTCGGCTTTAGGGGGTGAAAGTGGGGGGATGGATGGAAGGAGAAATAATTAGGATGCAGATGTGGTTTTGGTGGTGAAGAAAATAGTAGAGGAGAGGGAGAAGGTGGGATGGGGGGTTGCGGGGGAGGTAGGAGTGGGGTGGGATGGGATAGGGTGGGGCGGAGGAGAGGGAGTGGGTCCAGGGGGGGTGCGGAATGGTTTTTGGGCTCGGGTGGGATTTTTGGGCATGGCAGCGGTCTCCGAGAAGGTGGGGATGGGGTAGGGGGGTCGCGGGTGAGGTTGGTGGGGTGGGATGAGGTGGGGTGTTTGGGTTGCAAGGAAGAGGGAAGGCTCGGGGAAGAAGATGGTTTTTTTTTTTTTTTTTTTTTAAAAAATTTTAAATAGGATAAATTATTATAATATTTTAAATGCATAAAAATTTATTTTTTTGCCACGTGGCACAAATTTGGCAGCCACATCAGCACTACGTTATCATTTAATTGTTTACTTAACGGATTTTCTAACAGATGTATGAAATTGAAATAAAATGATAAGTCAATGTATGAAATTGAAATGTTTTAAAGATGTTGGAAGGAATTAAAATCGACCCTAAACCTGAGAGGGTAAAATTTAATTTACCCTAAATCAAATTAATATATCTAACATGCCTTTTATTCAAGAAATTCTCATTTTTGGGTAAAAATGAGAACTAGATGTACGGTCCAATTCACGTTGAACTTCAATGATCCAAATTGTGTATTTTGTAAGTCTCAATTCATAGATCATTCTTGCAAAAATTTAATTTAATCCAAAACTATTTTCCTATTTCATTATCACGATGAAATTTCATTGTTTCTTATAGAATAAAGTGTTCGCCAATTTATTTGAACTCAATTAGATATCTCATATATTTCCGATTTGTTTAATATTTTGTAAGGATGATCTATGAGGTTCAATTTGAAAAATAGAGGATTCATATCGTTAAATTTCGATATGTTGTGGGCCCCACAATTAATTCCAATTTTTTAAATAAAAATCTCTTCCCTAAAACCTCTTATATTTAAATATGTTATTTTCACGAACAATCGATATTATCTACATTAATGGGCTAGGAATAATGTAGTTTAAATTTATCTTTGATGAAAATGAAACCTAAGACCACTCACTTATAAGTGAAGAGGAATACCACTAAATCGTAGTACAGTAATAATAATAATAATTATTATTATAAAAATAAAAAATAAAAAAAAAGCCCAGAAAACTAGATTGAATTCGAGGGCAGCTATTTGCAAATTGAAAAAATGTGAGGGGCAAACGATGGATACCATTTTGGTGGTCCCGCTGTATCTTCACATGTTGGCCTAAACATCGGCAGCAATTTCATCTAAATATCGTACAAATTGGTCACTAACCACTTAGGTAAAAGTGTCCATGGCACCACACGTGCTTAAAAGCTTCTAACTGCGCATCTATCAATCTCTACCACCTCTGCTTGCTCTTGCAGTCGAGATCTTAGTGTTCAATTATTTCGTTCTCTTAATTTCGTTTGTAGAAATATGTGGGACCTGTTGCAGTTCTATTAGATTATAAATGTGATTGTGTAAATCTCAGTGGATATAAGAATATCTCTTATATTCCTATTAGAGGTTGATTACCTATTAAAAGTTGTAATCCTAAAATGGTAAGGAATTAATCTTCCCTACTACTATAAATAAAAGGCACAATGAGATGGAATACAACACACCTCACAATTACACATCTCTCTCTTTCTCTCTCTATGCCGTACCCTCTCTCTTTCTGGCCTTCATAATTGTTTAGTAAATTATGCTTACAACACGTTATCAGCATGCTCTTGACGCTGCGCTAACAAAAGTTTATTCTTCAATCAGGGAAGTATTACATTTTAATCATTCTTTTTGTGATTAATTTATTATTTTGAATTGGTCTACATGTTATTGATTCAATTTAATTTTTCTTTGTTGAATGTGATACAACGCATTGGAGATGAAATTCCGGCTTTCTGCGAAGGATCTTCTACAAATTCAAAGGCTTTTGTTGTTTTCTGCCAATTAGGTATGCTTAAAATAAAGAAAGATATTTGAAACGGCCTTGAAGCATGAAAACATTCCCCAAGATGCATGACCCCCCTATGTTTATATTTTCCTTCCAATATATATTGTATATGTTCATATATTTGTCAATATATATATATATATATATATATATATATATATATATATTTGTTTCATGCATTGCGCAATTATATTTGCTATGTGGAATATGTGAGTCAATGTATATAAAATAAATTAGAAGCATATTTAGGGTTTCCTAAACCCTAGGTTCGAAAAAAAAAAAATTTGGGATTGTGCGACACCATTGCTGTGGCAACACAGTGTAGAGACCCCCTTGAGACGACGTGTTGGACCTGCGCCGAAGCCTTTGGGCTTCACTGCCTCTGTGGATAACCAGGCCGTGTTCCTGGTCTAGTTTCTGACCACGGGCTTGCAACCAAATTCTCGGATTTGATTACTACCACAAACGTGAGAGAAAGGTATAGACTTAGTTCGGCTGGAGTCTACCGAATGGCTCGACCTAGTTCGGTCAAAGCCTACCGAATGGTGATGCACTGCTTCGGCAGGGATACACCGAATGACATACTCTCTCACAATCCAATTTCGAGTTTGTTTTTACAACATATGGTAAAAATCAGGGCCTGCCAAGATATGGCAGCATGCCTGAAGCATGATCCTTGGTACCTAAGACCTAAAACATCAAGAATAAGGGATAATATTCCCAAACCTTAACCTTGTAGAATCTACTTCCGTCTGAATGGAATAGATCATTGGTTATATACCTGTTCGTGCCCCTACCAATGTTGTTGAGGAGTACCATTCTAGTAGTCAATATGTGAGACTAATTTTGCTCCACCAAATATCATTGGAAAAGTAGAATTTTGACTTAGATGGCCTTGTTGGCCGAGTCCACCCTAGTAACTTTGGTTTACTTTGTGAACATTTTTCCATGTTCTTGTATTCAAGTTTGGTGTATGTTTTACTTATGGATAATCTTATTGATATTGTCCTCGAATATGAGTTAATTGAATCATGTTTCTTATACATGTGACCTAATTCAATTAAACACATGATTAGGTAGGAATGTGGGGAAGTTAGTTGTCTGAATGAATGCGATACCACGCACACTAACTTTACACCTAAATCACATCTCTAACAACGACTTCAGGTCTATCCAACCTTATTAAGAGCATTGGCACACTCCTCGTTGCGTGAATGGTACTGAATTACCATTTAAGGGACCTTAAATTCTCCTAGTCGTTGAATTTTTAAGGATATTCGGGATGACAATGATCATAAATGAAACCACTGAAAAAAATAGAGTGAAATATATTTGCACCACCTCCAAAAATGAGCCTGAAGCTTTGATTTGGGGCCAATGGGCTGTCTCCCAACTAGGGCACACGCCACCTGTGGCCGGCTTGGAGCTGGGTGATTGAGCAGTTTATTTGTTTTGGCATGACCATTTAGGACACTTAGGTCGAACAATGATGCCATAACGCATCTCTTTACCTGAAGTAAGGATCTTGTGGCTACAAGCACACTTTGCTAAGCCTACTCATTAGGGAAATTGATTTCTATATCATTCCTAGCAAAGATAAGAAACGACTCTCTTTTCACAATGGATTCAGGGGAATATATGTGGACTAATCCAACCAAAATGCGAACCATATAAATACTTATGGTTTTGGTTAATGAATCGACAAACTGATCACATGTTTGTCCACACACATTGTTGCTAAACCTCTTGGCCTATTAAGGGTTCACCACCCTACTTATCCCTTAAGGTCTAGGAGACTAGATAATGCCGGAGAGTTTATATCAACAGTTTTTGATAAAGTATTGCATGTATTTTGGGTTTATAATAGAACATCGAATTCTCATGTTCACCCAAAATAGCCTCACCTAATAATCATAAAGCGCAATTTAAATGATCACCTGGATTTTGGTGAACGTACCAAGTTTTCGGTTTCTTCCTAGGGCTATGCAATCTTGTACGTAGTTATGTTGGTTCACCTTGAGGCCCATTACCACCCAACCTATTCGACGTCCCAATTGGACGATTTTTGTATTTACGCATTTTGGTGTGCATTCCATGTGCCAAGTTGCACCGTTGCAACGTACCAATATGGGTCCTCAACGAAGGACGTGAATCTTTGTCGATTATTTTTCTCTTTCACACTAGCTTTCTTAGAGCCCTTTGTATGCAATCTCCTTACCAGTCATTTGCGGGTTATTACTTTAATGAGACAGTCTTCCAGCCATTAAGGTGAGATAAGAAAGTCAACGCTCCTGTAGAACAGCACGAATTTGCGTGGACGTTGCCCATTATGTCTCATCTTGATCTCCATATCGCACAAGTGTGATAAATTTTAGCTTTCAGAATGTTGCCCCAGACACATTCCTCTGATCTAGCTGAAGTGACGAGATCATATACCAGCTGCAAACATGCTTGCAAGGATAGACATACTTAACGAACGTTAAGTCAACATCTTTGGAGGGTGTGTCACCCTTGTTGGATGGTCCGGTACATCGGCAGATAGCCAATCAATCTGTCATGGTCTGGAGCACGAAGATTACTTGATTCATAGGATTCACTTCCCTAGTAGAGGAAGACACGACACAACAATGAATCTAAACCCGATCGCTGTCTTAAATCATTTCCATCTCATGAGATTAATCCGGATTACTCCTAAGACTTAAAGTTCTTGGTCAGTATACTAGTTTGGATGAGCTATATAGAATTGAAATGAGATTACTATCAATGATGTTTTCACTTATATGGTAGCTACTAACATAAATGAAAAGCTACGATATCTTACCGTGTTCCGTTGATTAAGTGACAACGTAGAACTGATTGGACAATCAAAATTACAATCCAGGTCAAAGTCTTTACCAAAGTTTGTATTGGACCTATCATTCCTACATTGCCCAAGGTAACCCTGTTATGTTCCAAGTGGGAAAGGAAGCGTTATGAGATGAATGAAATAATGCGATATGATGCACGCCTTATGGCGCAAGGTTTCTCTCAAAATGTCATGTGATTGATAGCAGCATTATAAAATGTGGTTAGTGTTTCTCCATGGGGATATAGATATGGAGATTTAGATGTAAGTTCCCGAAGAATTATATGGACTGGTTCAAATAGTTCCAAAATCATAGAACACCCTCTTAACTTGTTTGAGGCGTTCACTTACAATCCGAAGTCTAAGTGATTATTTGATCAGTCAGGGATGAATTATGCCCTTACGTGTTAAACTATGAAGTCTTATTCTGAATTGCAAGAGTTACAGTTTATGTCGTTGACACGAATTAAGACTTCGGAAGAGCTTGAGAAAACTGCCTTACACCTGAAGATGGAATTTGAGATGAAGGATCTTAGGAAAACTCATTTATGCCTTGACTGAAGTTCAAGCATTGTTCTGACGGTACCTTGGTCTACCAGTCGAACTACACCCCAAATGTGTCACCTTTGAGTATACCTTTGATCGTGCATACATTATATGCAAATGAGACCCTTGAAGAGGTTATGGAATCCAAAATTCCAAATCTAAGTTCAACTTTGCGCTTCGTTGTACTTAGCTTATATTAGACAGGACATCTCATTCGTTGTTGATCTTATTAAAGATGCAGTACCGCGCCTACACGCATCCACTGAATTGGTATTAAAGACGTACCCTGAAGGTACTACGAGGGCAAATCCCATCGCATCTCGAGTAGATCTAACAATTACCTTAGTTGCGAAATGTTCGAAACGTTCCAAGACTCACCTCACTTCACTACGCCACAAGTGAGACATGGTTAGGAGTTCTTGTTGAGCATATTCGAAGTACTTGCTATTTTCATCCATAGTTGAGTCCCGATGATGATCTATGAAGATTATGCCACATGTATCAACCCGACCAAGCCATGATACATCAACGAAGTCAACGCGAAGACATATTGCTCTACATGTACATCAGCAAAGCATCAGGAGTTGAAGTCATGCAAGCCGATTCCAGACAACCTTGCTGACCTCTACACAACGTCACTGCCAAAATCAACCTTCCAGAAGCTTATCTAAGAATTGTTATGCCTAATTATTCATATACAATGCTTGTAGTTCTCATTTGGAAGTTATGTCAACTCAGGGGGAGTATCCAGAAGTATACTTACTTGATTTTAATGTACTCTTTTTCCTTAAGATTATGAACATTTTTCCCACTAGGTTTTTGCTACCTAACTAGGCTTTAAGGAGGCACCCATCCTGGGTTGATCATACATTTGTGAGCTCTTTTACTTGCATCCAAAAGACGTATGGTTTTGACTTAATGCAACTTCTCAGTTTTTCTCCTTAGTTTATGGGTTTTATCCCACGTTGGGTTTTACCATAGTAGGTTTTGTGAGTTTTACCTTTTTATGCATTCTTCCATTGATTTGAGACTCGCATTTGCTCATTGTGCCAATGACTTTATCAGTTGTACTTGCTTCATCATTGAAAACCCGATGTGCCATTTACTTGAGTATTTACACACTCAAGGGGGAGTGTTGCAGTCATATTAGATTAGGAATGTGATTGTGTAAATCCTAGTAGATATAGGAATATCTCTTATATTCCTATTAAGAATTGATTACCTATTAAGAGTTGTAATCCTAAAAGGGTAAGGAATTAACCTTCCCTACTACTATAAATAAAGGCACAATGGGATGGAATACAACACACCTCACAATTACACATCTTTCTCTTTCTCTCTCTATGTCGTACCCTCTCTCTTTCTAGCCTCCATAATTGTTTAGTAAATTATGCCTACAACAGGACCATATTTTTTTGCTCTTTTTCTTTTTTGTTTTAATTTTGTTGTATTGGCAATATGCTTGAAGCAGTGTTGTTTATAGGGAGGCAGTACCCAAGAGTTGGACATAGGGATGGCAAATTCAACCCATTGAACCAAATAATTATGTATAACTGCCCGAATGGGGTGAATTTGGGATGAAAATCGGGTATATTTTGGATATGAAGAAAAACTGTTAACATTATTCGGTTTACGATTTTTAATATGGTTATAGAGGTCCCGATTTGTAACCATCCACCAGAATAATACATATTATATATCATTGTTATATTATCTATTCACTGAACTCATTACCCATGAGAATTGAAAGTTTCATTTTGTAGGAGAGTTCAAAGGTTTTGATTAAAACCAATGAAAATTCAATCGTGTTTATGGGAGAGCTCAAAGATTAGCCAACATCATCAATGTTTCAAGTTCAATGCTTTAATTTTTATATTCTACAAGATCCCTTCATTTTATACATCAAAGACTCCAAGTTTATCATCTCTTTTCAAGAGTCTAAGAGTCAAGGAGTTGATGCATATAACGGTTATAGTGTGTCAATTGAACAATTTTTTTTTTTTTAATTGATGAAGATGGATATAATCTTTAACTGGGGAATTCGTTACCCGGTGGATATGGTTATAGATAATATCTGATAGTTAATTTGCGGGTATGAATATGATTCATTTTTATGGTTATGGAGGTGGATGTAACAATTCCGTACCCAAATCGAACCACTGACATCCCTATTGGACACAAAGGCAAGACAAAAATCTAAGTATGAACTAAAATCCATAAATTCAAAGGTTAATTTTAAACCAACAAAATGTTTTCAACTTATAAATTTAGAATTGAATCAAATCAAAATTTACATTTTGTGTTTTAAGAAGAGTGGGGGATCGTGACACATGGCACCAAGATGGTCGAATGACTAGAATGTCCTTTGAATGTAACTACGTGAATTGCATGATGTACGATAATTTAGCTCTAACAGAAAGGTGAACGAAGACAAATTACGCCGTAAAGAAAATGTTCTAACTCAAAATTGGCACTTTCTGTACAAAAATGGCAGCTGAGTTGGGTGTTTCGAATAAGACGGAGCAAAACTTCCGACTTTTGAACACAACTTGTAAAAACAGGACGAGCTGTTCGCTGGGGAACACGCATGCATGAGTTTGGAAAAACTGGTGAAGGAGAGGACGTGAAGGGTGGAGAGCGGTTTGAGAGAATCGGTGGATGTGAGGGATAAGACAACTTTGTGAGAAGAGGAGGTGATGAAGAAGATTCAGGATTTTAATTTGGCTCTGCAAATTAGGGACAAGATTTGGGAGAGTATCACTTAGGTTGCATCGCCTAGCTATTTTACCTTTTTCCCCTTCTTGTTTTAGTTTTTTTAAATTTAATTAACTAAGAATTTGTTCATAAAAAAATGAGAGTCCTAACGAAACACTCATAGTACTATTTACTTTTAATGTTAAAGATATTTTTACTCTAAAAAGTCACTTTTAGTACTATTCACGTACAACAACTTTTTGTTATTTTGATTAAAACTCAAAGTTTTCAAGCCATTTTCATTAGTTTTCCTTAAAAAAATTCAACTAAAATTTTTTAAAAGATGAAAAAGAAGATAAAAGCAAAGTATGAGATGTTGTTATTCCCCCTACACAGTGCCAGAATAGTGCTACACTTATTATATTTTTGTACCACAATTTTATACCACCTTATGTGGCATATGATGTGGAAAGGTATATCATTAAATTAAGGAGAAATTAGGCTCTCATCCTTCCTTTTACTACTCCTTTGATTAAAACCTTATTCATTTTCATTTTTTGATCAAGGTCCTAGGTATTAATAACATCATTAATTCTTACAATAATAAAATATTTTTTATTTCTAAATATATTCATTTAATGTTAAAAATGTTACAATTAGTATATTTATATTTATGGCTAAATTTTTTATCATATATTTTTATTTTTAGTTTGTACCCATTTTTAATTTGCAACCCTTTTTTAAGTTGTTCCAATTTTCTTTTCAGTTTTAATTTGTACCCATATATTAATTTCTTTTTATGCCCATATTTTATAAAGTTTTATTTGTATTTGTACCCATATTTTTTTATTTATTTGTACCCATTTTTAATTTTGCTAAATGTACCCATGCTAATTATATGTACCATTCATGTAATTTTTTTCAAATTTTTAATCTTAAAATGTACTCATTCTTAAATATACCAATTTGTTATAGGTAAAATGTACCCTATTTTTTATATAAAATCTATTCAATTTTTATCTAATCCATTTTTAAACTTATATGGGTACTTTTTTTTTTGTTGATTTGAGAATGTATCCATATTAAGTTTAATCGAAGAAATTTACTAATATTATTAAGCCTAATATTTTTGTTTTTTTGGTGATTTTGAAGAATGTACCCATGACACATCCCGGCCCGGGGCGGATCACTTCCCGGGCCCGCTCCATCACCGTAGCACGATATTGTCCGCTTTGGGCCCCGACCATGCCCTCACGGTTTTATTTTTGGGAACTCACACGAGAACTTCCCGATGGGTCACCCATCCTGAGAATGCTCTCGCACGCTACTCGCTTAACTTCGGAGTTCCCATGGAACCCGAAGCTAGTGAGCTCCCAAAAGGCCTTGTGCTAGGTAGGGATGGGAATATACGTTTAAGGATCACTCCCCTGGGCGATGTGGGATGTTACAACCCATGTTTTGGTACAATAATTTTTTGGTTAATTTTGATGAATGTACCTATGTTTACACACACACACACACAACAATATATTTATATTTTAATATTTTTAATCCCACAAATTATGGTTTTTTATTTAAAATCTCATTAATATAAACAACTATAAATTTCAATTTTTAATTTTAAAAAATATAGTAACGTACATAGAAATAAATTATCACATTAATTTTAGGGACTTGGATCAAAAATTGAAAGCCAACAAGGTTTTAGTCAAAGAATTTTCATAGGTAGGGACTGTGACATCCCACATCACCTAAGGGAGTGATCCTTATATGTATATTCCCATCCCTACCTAGCACGAGGCCTTTTGGGAGCTCACTGGCTTCGGGTTCCGTAGGAACTCCGAAGTTAAGCGAGAAGGGGCTAGAGCAATCCCATGATGGGTGACCCATCGGGAAGTTCTCGTGTGAGTTCCCAAAAACAAAACCGTGAGGGCGTGGTCGGGGCCCAAAGCGGACAATATCATACTACAGTGGTGGAGTGGGCCCGGGAAGTGATCCGTCCCGGGCCGGGATGTGACATTTGGTATCAGAGCCTAACCTGGTCGTGGTGTGCCGACGAGGACGTCGGGCCCCTAAGGGGGGTGGATTGTGACATCCCACATCACACAGGGGAGTGATCCTTATATGTATATTCCCATCCCTACCTAGCACGAGGCCTTTTGGGAGCTCACTGGCTTCGGGTTCCGTAAGAACTCCGAAGTTAAGTGAGAAGGGGCTAGAGCAATCCCATGATGGGTGACCCACTGGGAAGTTGCTCGTGAGTTCCCAAAAACAAAACCGTGAGGGCGTGGTCGGGGTCCAAAGCGGACAATATCGTGCTATGGTGGTGGAGCGGGCCTGGGAAGTGGTCCGCCCGGGCCGGGATGTGACAGGGACCGCATTCAAAGTCTCCCTTGAATTAATCAGGATTTAACTACAATTAAAAACTATTTAATAATCTAATAATTAAAAAAGCTGGTTAATTAAAAGGTGATTGTGGCGTACGATGAGTTTTCTCTTTCCTTTCCGTTTCAGTTATGCTTTTTCCTTTGCTAGTTTTTTCACGCCATTTTTTCACCCTAGTTTTTTTCACGTCATTCATATCCACCACAATCTAACCTAATTCTCATACGGCAAGGTTCATCAGGGCCCCCCTATTTGGATTATTGATAAGCATTTATCATTGTTTTTCAATGAGTTTATTTTTTTAGCTTGTTTAATTCTTCTTCTTTCTCTCACCTTTTTGTTTATTCAATGAAACCCACCGTAACAATTGAAAAAGTATACTTGCATTTTGAAATAACCATTCAAAAATTCCAACAAAAACTAGGTTTAACACTCTGAGTCATAAAGGGAAAAGTTAAAACGACTCGATAGCAACAAAAACTGACAGACTTGATCTTAATCATATTACACACAGTGGCGGAAGCATTGAGGGGTAGGGGGTTCAGCTAATCCCTCGAACTTCAGTGAACATCTATAGATACCTTGGGTGTTAACCCTCCGAACTTTGGTGAATATTTATGAATACCTTGGGTGCTGCCCTTTTGAAGATTAGAATTGGCTTCATACATGCCCTCCAACTGACTTCAGGCCTACCAAGACTTAGTGATTGTCTATGGATACCTTGGGTGCTGCCTTTTGCATTCATTAACAGGTGTGCAATATGTCTTTCCAAATGACTTCAGGCCTACCAAGACTCGATGAAGTGGTGATATGTATGTTATTTCTGGTAAAAAAAAATTTACGTGCTGCTGCGCGCTATTCTTACTGACCCCCCTAATATTTCTTGGATCCGCCACTGATTACACTTACTATTAAATAATGATTAAGGACTCGATCTTGTTCCTACTATATGGACTTCATCTCAAGACTATAAATTGGTTTGCACTTGGAACAATCAGGAAGACTTAATGATTGATCTTGTCAACTCAAGAATATAAACTTGTTCCTAATATATGGATTCGATCTTGTTCCTCTTCTTCTGCTTCTTCTTCTTGTTTGTTTTTTCATCATCTCTAGATCTCTGAGGGCCACAAGATGGATTTGTTGAGCTCGCCAAAGGCTTCAGTACCTGTTTGCAGATACATTAATGTTGTTAAATGATACAAATAAACAAGACTGGATAAGGAATAACCCACAATATCAAGAAACACAATACATACATATACAGGGTAATGTTTCAGGTGTTTATTCTTCTCCGATCCATCTTGGCGTTAATGAAGAACATAATAAATAATAATCAAACTACGAAATGTAAGGAATATATGACCTCTAATTCGTGAACCTTCATCCCTTCATCCCGACACCACTATCGTCAACTCTGATTGTGACCTGAAGACGAATTTATCTTGCTACATAATGAATACTAAGGTATAAGAGAATATGAACTGAGCCAATTATAGATATTCTCGATCATGCAATTAATTCCCAGCAATTTTAGGTAAGGCGCTTTATTTACTCATATGTTTGCTTAAAATTATTATGCAATAAAAATTGAATTCCAATAAAATAATAAAAATAACTACCTTCATATATTGGGCTGCTAATAATCATCACGTGGTTGGTGTCCTTCAATTTCTCGAGTTCTTCTTCAATCGTCAGTGTCATTTTTCTATGAACAAAAAGGTTTAGGTAAATAGTAAAATGATTATCAAGAGAAACAAGAAGAATAAAACAGACTAAAAATAAATAAACTCATTGAAAATAAATGATAAATGCTTACCAATAATTCAAATAGGGGAGTGCTGATGAACCTTACCGTATGAGAATTAGTTTAGATTGTGGTGGATTTATATGACTGACGTGAAAAAAACTGGGGTGAGAAAAACGGCATGAAAAAACTGGTGCAGGAAGAAGCATAACTAAAAGGGTAAGAAAGGAGAAGACTCTTGTATGCCAAACCATTTAATTAACCAATTGTTTTTTAATTATTGGTTTATTAAATAGTTTTTAATTGTAGTTAAATTCTGATTAATTTAATGATGTGACTGTCCACATCAGATGCCACATAAGGTGGTATATATATGTGGTACAAAAACATAGTAAGAATACCATTATTGCTTTATTTATAGTAAAGAGGAGAGGAATTACTTGTCCTCCAAGTAAATACAATCCTAGCAGGGAAATAATAACTAGTAACCAAATCTATCTAAGATTTACACAATCACACTTTAATATAATATCTATAACACTCTCCCTTGAATGTGTAAATACTCAGGTAGATTAGTCATCAGGTAGAGTTGAGGAAGTTGACTCATTGGCACTGATTTGGGAACATGCTAGTCTTAGATAAAAATCCAATGGCTATGGTAAAACCCAAAGCGGGACAAAAACCTATAGTCTAAGGAAAAGTGCGTGAGAAAGTGCAAAGTCAACTTAAACATCTACAGGACGTACATCAGGGATATGACCAATCCAAGATGGGCGCCTCGTCAAAACCTCGTTAGGTAGCAAAAAACCCAAAGGGAAAAATGCTCCTAATCGTAGGAAAAAAGAGTACGCTAAGATCAAGCAAGTATTTTTGGGATACTCCCCCTGAGTTTGACATAATTCCAAAGAGAACTAACAATGTTACAACTTTTACGTATACCAATTCCTTGAACAAGCTTCTGAACCGTCGTCTTCGACAAATATTTGGTGAAGAGATCGGCCAGGTTGTCCTGGGAACAGACTTGCTTGACTTCAATCTTCTGATGTTCTTGTTGCTGATGTGAGAAAAAGAACTTCAGCGAAATGTGCTTAGTGTTGTCTCTTTTGATGTATCCCTTTTTGAGCCGTTCGATACATGCTGCGTTATCTTCAAAATTCATTATAGAGACGTCAATGATAGAAAAAAGATCATAGTACTTCAAATTATGTTCTATAGCTACTCTTAACTAGAAGCAGTCTCGAGTATCTTCATGTAGGGCGAGTATCTTAGCATGGTTCGAAGAAGTGGCAACTAAGGTTTGTTTAGTTGAACTCCAAGATATTGCAGTGCCTCTAATAGTAAAGACGTAACCTATTTGAGAGCACACCTTGTACAGGTTAGATAAGTACCATGCGTCAGCATAACCAACAAGGCGAGAATCAATTCAAGAACTGAAGGGGCTACGACACCTTTTGAGGATTCATAGGGATAGAACAAACCCAAAATCGCCGTATCTTTAAGGTAGCAGAAGATGTCTTTAACACCTGTCCAATGACTGCATGTAGGCACATTGTTGTATCTTCCCAAAAGATTGACACAGAATGAGATGTCTAATCTAGTGCACTAAGTTAAATACAATAAAGTGCATACTGCATTTAGATATGGAACTTGGGGTTCCAAAATCTATTCTTCATTCTCCTTTGGACGGAAAGGATCTCGTTTAGCATCTAGCGATCAAACGACCATAAGAGTATTCGAAGGCTTCACTTTATCCTCATTAAAACGATGCAATACCTTATAGGTGTAGTTCAACTGATGTTCTAAGATTCCATCTAAACAATGCTCGATCTCCAAGCCGAGACAATATTGAGCTTTCCCAAGATCTTTTATCTCAAATTTCGACTTCAAGTGCGTGGCAGTTTTCTTAAGCCCTTCATGAGTCCCAATAAGATTCATCTCGTCGACATGAATTATAATGATCCCAAATCTGGAATGTGACTTTTTAATAAACATGTAAGGGCATAGTTCACTGTTTATATATCCTTGATTTATCAAATACTCACTCAGACGGTTATTCCACATCCACCCGAATTACTTCAATTCGTAGAGTGAACGCCTCAGTCAAATAAAGATGGTGTTTCATGGTCTAGAACTATTTGATCCAATCAATGTAAGTCATTTGGGAGCTTTAATATTAATTTCCGTATCAAGATCCCATAAAGATACACAGTTACCATGTCCTTAAGCTATATATACAGTTTTTTGGAAATGACCAAACTGATAAGGTAGCAGAACGTAATCATATCCATTACAGGTAAATATGTATCGTCATAATCAATCACAGGGCGTTGAGAGAAGTTTTGCGCCACAAGATGTGCTTTATATTGCACTATTTCGTTCTTCTCATTGCGCTCCCTTACGAAAACCCACTCGTAGCCAACAGACATCACATGTGGTGATGTGAGAGCTACGAGTCTAAACACCTTGCGTTTCACAAGGGAATCGAGTTCATCTTGGATTGCTTGTTTCCAATTTGATCAATCACTTCTGCATTAACATTCATCAATGGAACGAGATTCAATGTCATCGCTCAACATTATCTCAATAGCTATTGCATATGCTAATGCATTGTTGATTATCATCTCATTTGACACCAAACATTATCTAAGTTAGCATAGTGGACCAAAATCTCTCGATTCTCGGAAGGTGGATTCGCGGTAGACTTAACAGCTTGTGCCGTGGGTTTCCTCTTCCGGAGTTGTGAATCCTTTTAACCAAGGGGCCTTCCATGATTCTAGGTAGGAGCAGAGGATTGGTAGCTACCAATGTACTGGGGTCGGCCATTAAGGCGTTCTGACCTTCCAGGAGGGAAGTTTGTCGTACATTTGGTACATCCATTTTTGCAGGCATATTTACAGTTAGTATATGTGATTTCGTCACTCTCGTTAGATTAGTGAAAGCATTTGACATGCTATGAGATACGCTCTGAAGATCTGGGATGTGTTGCACTTCAGTCTCAGATTGAATGGTGTAAAGTGGGAGTCGTCCATGATAATTCACGTTGTTCTTTAGGAACATTTACGTTCTTATCTCCCTCAAACAATGTGAAAACTTTCTCATAGAAGTGAGAATAAGCGAAATGAACGGTAAAGATATCGTCTATCAAAGGTTTTAAGTAACGAATAATAGAAGGAGAATCATAACCGACACAATTTCCATCCTTCTTTGAGGACCCATTTTAGTACATAAGGGTGGCCCAATCGGCACATAAACCATACAACCAAAAATGCGCAAAAGCAATATGTCAGGTTCGCATCTGATAACCAATTGATGGGCGCTTTATGGTTGGGTCGCGACAGGCCTCAGGCAAACTAACATGGTTGTATGCAACATTGCATAGCCTCAAGTAATGATCGGGAGCTTGGTACGTATGACCAACAATCGAGCAATCATTTAAAAGCACTTATTGGAAGCTTCTGCTAAGCCATTCTCTGTGTGAACATGGGGTATTGGATGTTCAACTTCAACCCCAGCTAACATGCAATAGTCATCGAAGGTTTTTGATGTAAATTCCCTAGCATTATCCAATTGAGTAGATTTGATCGGATCAGAGTGGTGAACCTTGAGCTTTATAACCTGAGCCAACAGTTTGGAAAATGCATCTTTTCTTGTGGACAACATGTATATGTGTGACCAACATGTGGAATCGTCAACCAATACCATAAAGTATCTAAATAGTCCGCAGGGTGGTTGAATCGGTCCATAAATATCGCCCTGAATTCTTTGTAGAAAAGTAGAAGGATCCGAATGGATCTTATCATGGGAAGGCTGAATAATGAGCTTTCCCATGAAGCAGGTATGGCATGCGTTACCCTTCTGGAACGTGTCTAAGTTTCTAGTTAGGGGATGCTCGTGTGAAATTTGAGGAGACGGCTCATCACAACTCGTCGAGGGTATCCCAAATGGTCATGCCAAAGCAAAACTTTGTGTGCAGTCCTTGAGTTAGGGCCGGCCACATAGTGGCTTTCCAATGGGGTGTATGTTGTAGTATATGGACCACTCGGGATACTCTCCATCTTTTTCTAGATTATGCTTCTAGCAATATTCATAAGAAATGATGTACAGAAATTCAACTTCATTTTCTACATAGGTTTCAACGTGATAATTATTATCTCGAATGTCTTTAAAGCTCAACAACGTTCTTTTGGAACGTGGAGAATAAAGTGCCTCTTTGATGATCAGTTCAATGTCATTAGACAACACTACAAGGGCATTTCCGTATCCTTCGATTATGTTGGATGAGCCTCAGAGGGTTGCCAGAGGTGCATTCTTAGGTACGAAATTAATGAAATATGTGCATTCACATAAAAAGAATGTTTGTGGTTGCACTGTCTACCAGACAACTAACTTCCCACTAATCATACCTAGAAATAAATAAATTGAATTAATCACATGCATAAAAGGTTCGAAAACATAAATTCCATTCAATTAATTATTTGATAAAATAATCCATAAAACTTAATATCCAAAATTAAAACAAACACCAACAAATAATCTAAATTTAAAGGAAATTGTTCAAAATTTTAACCGAAAATAACATAGAGGTTCGCCCAACATAGGAAATTAGGCCCAAGGAGGTAAATTCGGCTTGCATGTGGCCCCATGTCCAAAAATCTAATCTTTCATCGGGATAACTTTCCTCCCTGAAAGTTAGAAACATCCATCTTTGTATTTTATGATTCTAGATTCCTATCTCACACTCACCAAGTCACTGATGCCATAGAAAGAAGAGATCGTTGTTTGCGACCCAACCCATGTCCTCATGTCTATTCACACTTCATTTCATCATCGTTGTAAATTACAATTACCCATGGCTAAGTATGGTTTAGTCTTATTTTTCTTTATATGGGATTTCAGCAAAAATTGGAACAGCCTTGGCCATGGCGTTGGAAGAACTCAACCTAGAAAAAAGAAAATTACAGACAAGAAGAAAAGAAGAAGAGTGCCAAAGTTTCACGTGCACTTCAATTCCAGTGACTGGTTTTGGATAAAGACAAATTTAAATCACATTATCGTTAAGTTTATATCTTTGTCTCTAGCATAAATAATATCGTTTGTTAAAAAAAAAAAAAAAATTATAAACAGTAAACTGGTTTCTTTTCTTATTTATTATAAATGCAAACAGTAAATTGGGTACAAAAGTTCAAGGGTCGTGAAAAAAATTCAGTGAAAGTGAAAGAGAAAGGAGTGCTCGGTGCCCACTCCCCAGATTGGCAGATTCGATAGATACCATTCAAATGGTTGTCAGAAGCCATGTGATACACTGACTCTGTGGCCCTTCTTCCTATATAAAATTACAAAATAAGACAAAAGAGTCCTCCAATTTACTCACATGAATCGCAACAACTACCACTTTTCTTTCTTTTATTATAACTTTTACCCATACCTTTATCATAATTTTTCAAATGTAGCCCTAAAAGTTTTCTTTTCCGTTCCGTTCGGTCAGCCTAGCTCATATAATCCAATGGTAGATTAAGCCTAAAGTTGGAGACAGAGACTCAGCTTTTTACCCTCCAGTTCACTTATGGTTGGTTTGCTATTGCTATGCTTTGAAAAAAAATTGCTTTTGTTGTGCTGTGAAAATAAGCAGCTGTGAAATAAAGCAGCAGAGTGTTTGGTAAACTTTTTTGTAAAAGTACTTTTGAAAAAAAAAAAGCAGTATTATAGTGTTTGGTAAACTTTTATGTAAAACAGATGTGAAAAAAAATCCGGTTTTTCAAAGCTAGGTTTTGTAGCTTCTTGTTTTTGGCTTTTTTTCACCCAAAATTGTGAAAAAAAGCTGAAGCTGAATGTTTACCAAACACAAAAATAGCTTCTAGCTTTTTTTATACCAGTTTTTTTCAGAATTACCTCAATACCAAACTAGATCTTAATCATGTCGTCCACTGCTTTTTAGCCTTTTGGGAGCTCCATTCCGTTTCATATCAGTACAATTGTTATGCTTCTGCTGCAGTTGCTCACCACTTTATTGCCTATGTATGTACAACAATCACCTCTCATCCTCATTCTTACTTTTCCTCGCTCTCGAACCAAAAAAAAACAAGAGAGAAATTTAAATAAAACGTCCATTTTGTCACCGTGGCATTCCAGTCCTGATATTGTGACACTCTAACTTAATAATAAGAGGTATTTATCGTTTGCTTCTAAAGCTGCCAACTGGCCGATTAAATTTTTATTTTAACCGATTATCTTCTAAATTTTTATAATTAATCAATTTTTTTTCCTGAACTTTATCTTCACGTAAAATTTTATAAACAACCATGCATTTAGGTTTTAAATATTTCATCCAATTTTCCATTCTTTTTGTCTTCATATAGTTGTCATGTGTTGTTCGCGTGATCAAAACGGATGAAAAATTTTAATATCTAACGTCAGAGAGGAAATTTTCTATTTATAAAAGTTTGGGGGGTAATCGGCTAAATTAAAATTTAAGGGGGAAATTGGTTAATTATAAAAGTTCAGAGGGTAATTGGCTAAAATTAAAGGTTAGAGAAAAAATTGATGGCTCTATACAAGTTCGTGGTGCAAATCGAAAAATATACCTAATAATAAAATGCAATGCAAAAAAGAGTTTACACATAATAATATATTATTCCATCAGAACATAACAAAATTGAAACGACACAGAGAAGATATGTAAGTTAGAAGTGGTACAATAAAAAGATAAGTAACCCTAAGTTAAAATATCATATGAAAGTTGATATGTTACATTGCATCTTGCTTGCTTGCCGTGATCCAGCTAGCACATACCTATGTAGATTGGGCAGATAGTACTGAAAGACCCCACTCAAATAAATCAGTCCATCTCCATCTGTTCTTCTTTTTATGTATACAACTATTATTATTTTTCTAAATACTATATATAGATGTATATAAATGACAATGGTAATCTTGCTGAGATCTTGTCTACAAGATTGTCTGATACAGGTACTTGCTTTTTTGGCGATATAGCTAGAGGATTTTTTCTTCCTGGTATCATCCTTCTCAATTGTTTCTGCAAATTAAGAAAATATACACAAAGTAATTACCATTAGGAGTGAGTTTTTAACCGTCAAATTATTCATTAAAAAATATTAGGATTATTACCAAAATTTCACTCCGAATCACTATTGAATTTTAGCAGAAATGATCTCTTTGGCTAGAATTGTGTATAACAAGCATAGAATCATGCAAGAGATTGAAATGTATGCTTACCCTAGCAGTAGCCAAGTCATTCTCCCCCATTGCTGCCCATGCTTAACTTTCTTAATTACATTCCAAAAGAAAACCTAAAACGTTAAAATTAATAATTCGTGTATTTATTTAATGTTTGTTCAGTTCATAGTAGTAAAGTAAAGCATGTGTTTGTGTGTGTGATTTTTTTATATGGGGAAAGAAGTAGTGGCAGTACCTGCGCATTTGGAAAGAACAGATTTTGGGGAATCTGCATTTGGGATAAAAGTGGTAGGCAATAAATTATTATTATTATTATTATTAGTATTATTAATATTAATATTATTATTATTATTAGAGGAAATGGTTGTGGCTCTGCTGCTTTCAGTATTAACTTGTGCAGAAGCAGTAGTTGAGAAGACATTTATTTGGTCCCCTGCAGCTGATTTCTTTGGAGATGCAGATAGGCTATCAGGGAGATTGTGCTCCATACTGCTTTTCAATTAAAAAAATAAATAAGTTAACATTGATTAGAAGATTTAAATTATTCACACTTAATTAACATTGGTTAGAAGATTTAATTATAAAAAATTTAATTAGAAGGTTAAATTTATTCTGACCAAATTTTGAATGTATATGTGTAGACATCGAAATTTCGGAATATTTCGTGTTCACAATATGCAACTTCATATATAAAAGTTTTTATACCTTTCATGCAATTTAAAATCGTTGCCATTGTTATCTTCATTTCCATGGTTAAAAGCTGGATTCATCTCCTGCTGCAGTTTTTCAGCTTCATATTCTGCAAGAACAATGTGAACGAAGCATAAATGAATTAACCACCACTAATTAGTGCTGGGAAAAGTTTTCCACACACCCATTTTCTCCGCCTGCACACACTGTTTATTTCCGTGGATTGTCTCTCTTGTAATTTATTCAATCCAATTACCAGAAATGTGTAAGAGTATGTTGGTGGAGAAAAGAGTGTGTGTAAATCACTTTCTTTCTACATCAAGAACTCCATGACACATTAAATTAGCAAACCTTGTGTGAATTCTTCGTTACTGTCTTTGGGTGAAAAATTGAGGGATTGATTTTTGGATGCATGTGACAAAGTTGGTGAAGGAAATGGAGAGCCTTGTGATAGACCATTGTAGTACTGATTCTGATGATGAAGATTGTTGGTTTTGATGCCTAGAAGTTGGAGGTTCATAAGTCTCCTTTCTTGGATTTCAATGGCTTGCTGCAAATTAGCCTGCTCCTCTAATTTCCTTCTCAAAAGCATGTCTTCTGTATTGTAAAACATCCTTGATCCTACAAAGATATCAAATAAGAAAAATAATAGTAAAATCTCATTTCACATGAGCTGTTGTATACCATCAATGGATCATGTTTTCATACCAAGATTCAGGTCATAACGCTCCCTTGAATCGATGGCGGACAGGCTTCTACACAGATGATAGTCTTCCCTCTCAAACTGTTGGTGTTGTTGCTTCCTGAAATTGTCCAAAAATAACAATGTGAGACAAGGAAGGTAAAATTAATTTGTAAAAACAAAAACAAACCAGAAGACTCAAAAATCAACATACTTGTCTGGGATTTTGCCCTTCTCCTTGTAAGGCTTCACAAGCACCCGGGAATCGCATACGAAATGAGGATTCCCTTTCGCCAAAATGTTCCTCACAGTCTCGGAGTAGACGAATGTAACAAATCCAAACATCCTCCTTTGCTGGTATGGAATCCTCACATCTTGCACTGGTCCATATATGCTTCAAAAACCACACAAGTTCTAAATGTTAAACTACTTTATCAGTTTGCTAGAAGGAGAAAAGAAAAATCATTTAATTACCTAAAATAATTAGAGACATCTTCTTCTCTAAACGGACTGTCAGCTGGGAATGTCAAGTAGATCTGCCTTGAACTGTGATTCACGTTTCCTCCCAAATTTAAGGGCGAAAAATCGTGTTGGTATCTCCCAAACTTCTGAACTTCGTCTCCCGTCATCAACACAGATGCCGCTGACCTAAAAACACACATGAAAAATCCAGACGAAATTCATTCAGAGGAAGTAACTTTATGCACAAGTTAAATTTAGTAAGAACCAAAGCTTGATATTTACATTTTATTACACTCTAGTCTTTTTTTACAGCAGTGGAAAGTATGAAAAGTTAAAAGACGACTTGATCTGCTTTATTCGTAAAACTGAAGCGAAACACGGACAAAGTAGATCGAAACATGCACCAAATGATTCCGGATAAATAACCAAAAACTGTAATACATTTTACTACAATTTTATTTAATATTACAAGTGTGTGTGTGTGTGTGTGTGTATCTACCTTGGGGATTCATTTTGTTGTTGCATAAGAAAATTCATGCACTTGTTATATGGGAAAGAGGAAGCACCACCACCACCAGCCATGAAGTGTGACAGTGCGGCTAGTTTCTGCTGCTGAGCAGCGGCATTGGATCTGATTATCTCATGGCACTGTTCAAGCACATTGGCATTGCTTGGAGAGTCAACATTAACGGAGCTACCTCCGTCAGTACTGGCGGAGTCGCCGTGGAGAAAACGGCAGGCGCTGCCGTTTTTACAGAACCCCCTTAAATAGTACAAACATGGTTTCCATCCCCCCCCAGAACTCAAATCTTCAGCCCCATAAAATAAGTCATCAGTTTTTGGATCACTGAGAAAAGAAGGGTTGCTCTGAAACTGGTATTTTTCAACAACTTCACTACTAGAAGCAGAGAGAGAAGTAGGGTTAGTGTTTCTGGTAAGAATATTGGCATAGGAGGGAGAAGAAGCAGAGGAGGGACTTATGGGATTGGAGAGGGACCAAATCGTTGAGGAAGAAGAGGAGGAGGGGGAGGAGAAGGAGGAGGAGGAGAGGGACAAAGGGGAAGGCCTGGAGATGGGGGTGAAAGTAGCAGTAGTAGGGGTACAAGTAGAAGCAGGGTTGTTGGCAGGAAGTAGGGAGAGTTGTGTTTTGGCGTTGAGAAGGAGATTGTGCAGGAGAGTTTCTGGTCCGAATGCCATACGTATCATCTCCTTGTCGCCATGCGCTTGCAGCAGAAGGTACCCCATGATTTTTGAGGCATTTTCTGGGTCCAAGCTTTGGATCCTTGAGAAAACAATCTTGGTAGCTTCATAAGAATCCATGGAGAAAAACAACACAAACAAATTCAGTCCGTGCTGTGTTCTAGAGAGAGAGAGAGGAAGGAGTGGAGTAGAGCTGTCCCTTTTGTTTATATATATATATGTGTGTGTGTACACACACACATATATATTAATTGTGTCTACATCTGAGGTTTTAAACTTGTCTCTAGACTTTGTGTGTTCAAAATATGGTGCGATGAATCTTTTCTCATGTATTACATGACATTACGGCTAATTGTTAGATTTAAATTTTTAAATCATTGGAGAAAAAAAAATTTAATCATTAACCAACATATTATATGGAGAGGTTTTTCAGTGTGACCATTCCGTGTTATTATACAAATGGTAGAATATGTGTATTAAAAAGTTAATAACTTAAATATTAAAATTTTCTATCACTTATATAATAACACATTGTGTACTACTAGTGCTATAGTTTAAATTTTTTTTTTTTATGTATAGAATAATAAAAAGAAGGGAAGCAATAATGGGGTGGATGATTACTTCAGTATAATGATTGTCTTAGGGTGTGAAAAAGCAAAGGCAAATGTCTGCGTGAGTAGGTGAAGATTTATTCTATGAACAATAAGTCTTCAAGGAGTAAGATTATGGTGCGGTGTTTTCAACTTTGAAGATGATTTGGTGGAACAAAAGAGGAGAGGAGAAAGTATCAATTCAATTCAAAGGTGCTTTGATGACACTACCAAATCCTGCACAAGCTGCAGCTTGGGAGACTAAACTCTTTCTTACCACTTAGTAATACGGTTTAATAGTATTTTTTTTACTTGTAAATAAGAGACTTTATGTTCGATCCTCATAAAAAAAAATTTGAACCATATTATTATGGCTCGTCCATTATAAAACTTAACTCATTTTCTTACTTTTCTTTAGTGTGAATAATATAATTTATTCAAAAATTAAAAAAAAAACTCGCTCTCACACACTCACTCACTACTTTCTCTCTCCATTATTTCTCTCTCTCTCTCTCTCTCTCTCTAAAATAGTAGTTTGAAGGTTTGTTGTCCTTTACATAAAGAGACAAGAGAAGACAAAGTGGGAGAACGGATTCAATCTTGTTCAAGAGTAAGAAAGAGCAACTCAAATGAAAAAAAGATAAATTAGAAAGGGAAGGTGTCGAGTGTGCACATGTGTATATCTTAGACGTTGGATCTTTGTTCATCTGATTGTTATCTCACATTCAATAATCATCAATTTATCTAAAGCGTCTGATACAACGGATTATAGTAAAAGTTGGAATGGCAAGATTAAGTGCATTGTATTTGCTCAACTTGCGAAACAAATAACTGAGAATTTCTAATATGTTATTCATCTTCGTTGTGGAGGTAAATTTAAAATAAAGAGAATCAAGGTGATAAAGACAATTGCAATAGGATGAGTCCTAACTACAATAGGTAAGTGATTACAATTCTAAATATCATGAAATACAACTCAATCAACGCTCCTTTTTAGTTGGTGGATATATGTCATCATGCTCACTTGTTAAGTAATTTTTAAAACATTAGTGAAGACTTCTTTAGTAAGAACATCTGTTACTCTGCATGTTCTTCCAATCCCTTCTAATGACTTCTCTCCCTCCGTTTGTAGATGAGGGGTTGTTTTCTGGGCTTCAAAGGAATCTCCCTTTGTGGCTTGGTCTTCCCCTCATTTCTCGGTAGCCCTCCTATTATTCCCATTTTGGTGTAAGATAGCTGCACTGTTGAGACAAGCAGTTTGCTTTTTCCCGAGACGCGACTTTCCCAGGGCGGCCTTCTGCAGACACTATTTTTGGTAATGCGCCTCATGATTTTCGTGCATTGGTTGTCTGTGCAGGCTGAGAAGGGAAAGTCAGCATTAAATGCCTGACTTGTTGGGCTTAACATGCATTTAATGTAAGAATCTAGTTTAGTCCTAACTAAGGGAGTTGGCTTGCTAGGGAAAGGGGTAAACTAGGCTAATTCTCTCTCAATGATGCCTACGTGAGAGACATAGGGTATGGGATTGGATCTTTGGAACCCCACGCAGGCCAAGGTCTTCCATGACCCTGATTCCACGTAGGCCCGATAACCTTCTGTAACCATCTACACCACAATCCACTTGACAAGCCCCAAATACGTGACTTGGGCTTAGGAAGCATGACATGATTAATAGGCATGAGCATGACATGAATGTCAGGCTTAATCACCATGGCATGGCATGTAGGTAAATATATTCCTCATCGAGCCCATACCTTGGCATGTGTTTGACCTTGAATGTAGGCTTTACATGACAATTGGGCCTTAACATTAGCCCCCTTGATTATTTGGGCTATGAGACACCTTGAGTGGGCTGAATAATTAACCCCAGGCCCAAGGGATTCCTTTTTGAATGTGGGCTTCCTGATGTCACTCTTCCTTTTCTCGCATGGAAGCTGATAACTCCATGTTGTTGTGCTCCCTTGTTTTCTGTGCATGTCCAATCATATGGAGAAACTGTAGGCATTCCCCTGCCTTCACTTGGTAACCGTTACAAACTGCTCTTCTTCCTAGGAGAAGTATTTAATTTGTCCCTGCTTTTCCTTCTTCTTTTTTAATTCTCCTTACTTCTTTAAATTTCCCATAACTGCTTTTCTTTCAAATTCATCTTTGCTTTTTGCACTGGGTTGTGCCACCCTGTTCATGCTTCTCTGTGCTCTACGACAAGGTTTTTTTTTCAGGTAAGGAAATTCTTCCCTTGATTCATTTTTTATTTTTTTTTCTCCTTCTTTTTGCCTTTTTCTATTTGCCCTAGTGATGAAATTAGGCATGCATATCTTCTCTGTGATTATGCGTTCCACAGATTTTGGGATTTCAACATAGGGCGTAAGGGGTGCAACTTTTTCCTTTGGGAAATTGCACTCCACTCCTTGGGCAGTCTTGCTGCTTCGAAATCTTGTGTGTTTACTTTCTGTGATTTCTTTCTTGCTTTTCATGTATGCTACGCAATTGTCATCGAGCTTAGCTTGCTTGCATGTTGCTACGTGCTTAAGCAGGATCGATCGATTGATTACATCGATCTACTTGGCATGATTAGCTTGACTGTATATAGCCTGTTTTTGCTTGGATATGCGTATAACATACTTTCCTTGGTTGGATCTTATAGGGCTTTGATAGCATGGCATGTGTAGGAAAAGATGTAGGTGTTTTGCATGATAGCATGTAGGGAAAGTAGTTCCATGTTAAGGTCTTAAACTTTGGCATAAAATTTTGAATTTTATGAACGTACAGTTTTGCTTTCCCGGGGTGTGCCTACTTGCTTTCCCAAGGTAGATTCTTTGTCGTGCCTCACTTTGCATTTATTCCCGCATGTTGCATTGGCTTGGAGTATCTATGGTTTGACGCTTGCATTCCATAGGTGCATTATGGCTGCAGAATCACCAAAGTGCTTAACTGCAGTGGGCGGTTCTATGCCTGGCAATTTTTTACACAACTTGTTAACCCAACACGAAACGACACGAAATTAACAGGTTATCAGGTCGACACGATAACGAATTTGGTCGTTATCAAGTAATTCGATAAGCACCTGTTAAGATAACGTATGGGTTGGTCTGGGTATGCATGTGGCTAACCCGATACACGATAAGCAAAATATTTATTTAATAATTTTATACCCTTAAAATATTATAATAATTATATTATATATAATATTATATATAAATGATTATATATATATGTGTGATATAAATATATATATTATATTATATATATTAAATTAAATTTAGAAAATTTGGAAAATGAGCTAATATATTTGTATATGGTATAGTACTATTGTTTTATTTCTTTTCATAATTATTTTGGTAAACTTCTCATAATTTTAATGGTTTATAATGTTCGGGTTTTCTATACTTACTTTATGCAGAAGAGAGTTCTAATGTTGAAAACCTTACTGAAAACGTCATCAACATAACACTTATAGGCAATAGATCAAGCCAAAGTTCCAATACAATTTTCCCATAATGATCGATGAAAATTGAAGGATTTTGTAAAATGAATAACATGCAAGCTTTGAGTTTCATTGGTAATGTTTTAACTTCTGAGAAAGGTTTCACAACCTTGAAAAGAAAAATTCCTTCATTTTGCATATGGCACATTTGATATTTTGCGGTAGACTATTAGTGTATTGTTGCTTTTTTATTAGGCTCTTATTTTGGAGTGTAGATGTAGTACTTAACGACAAATGTGTTTTTATGTTTTGAAATAATATTTATGTGGCAATCTGGTATGTGCAAATTTAAGAAAAGAATAATTTTCTCAACAGGTTATAACGGATTGAGTCATTTTATCTGTTGGGTAAAGTAACCCGACTCGTTAAGGACCATTTAAGATAACAGGTGTAACACAACACAACCTATTAAGATAATAGGTGTAGGCAAACACGACCGTTTGCCAGGCCTAGACGGGTCCTTCACTACTGAGGACCGTATTCAACGAGGCAAGTCGCTGCTTCCTCTTGGTTCCCAGAATAAGGCCTTTAGGGGGCGTTTGTTGCGCCGGACTATCTCGGACTGGATTAGCTTCAAGGACTAAGCTGGACTGGCTTAGACTAGACTAAACTGGACTAACTTAGTGAAGCGTTTGGTGCAGTATTGGACTAAGAAGCTGGATAATAACAAATTCTAATATTATTTTATTTAATATATAAATTATTAATATTTTATTATGATCTTATCTTTTTCTCCATCTTTTCCTACCATTTCCGTCCCACTCTTTTCCTCTTCTCTCATCGTCCCACCCTCTCCCTCGTTTTTTCCTCTCAGACCTTTCAATTCATGTCTCTTTCTCATTCTTGGTCAAACTCCTTATTGATTCCAGTCTCTATTTCTCTATCCTCCCTCCCTCTCTAGCTATGCGTTGTTCGAACGGAACCTCACAGCTCCAATTTTCCCGACGAGTTGCAGGTTTCCCGATGTGTTTTTTGGCCAACCCTCATTAAATTGGATGAAGTTAGCATCACCAAAAAATTGATCACCATCCCTGGACCGAGATCTTAGCTTTGCATGCTCGAATTTGTCATGGATTTGAAGAAGCCCAAACAGGCCGAGACTTCCAGCCCATTTTCCGGCCACATTCGACCACATTTTGACCTCGATTCAAGTAAAATCGTAATCTTGTCACTCCCAACTTCAATTTGGTATATTTTATATGAAAGTTGGTTGTGAAATGGATTTGAAAGCGAGTCAGGAAGTTAATGATTGATCTAGATGGTCGGCGATGACGAGGAGTCTATCGAGAGTGGTCGTTGAGCATGACAAGGACGAGAAATAGAGGATAGTCTTAGCTAGTCCCATGGTTATTGGGGGGTCTCACTAAGACCTCTTAGTGAAGGGTTTTGTCCATGCTAGTCCCCTTTAGTCTCATTAATGTTAGTCCCAGCATGGAACAAACACAGTATTGGACTAATAGCTAGTCCAGTCCAGTCCAGTCCGAGTTAGTGAGGGCAAACAAACGCCCCCTTAAGGATAAGGAGCCTTCTTTAGACTCAGTCTCTCCTATTGATCCCAAGCGCATTACCTGGTGTTGCACTAAGAGTGGGCTATTTCTCGTTGTGTCAATCCATTTCGAGTTCTCCTGTGGTGAGGCCACTGGCTGGCAGATTGGGTAGATACTGAGCTTGGCTTTGCAAAACCAGTGCGCGACCTTGACAAAGGCCAAGGTTTTGGATGCTGTCTTCATGACCAAAAAGCAGGTTGTTCACCTCAAGCCCGAACTTCTTTGCCACATGGTTAAGAAGTGGAGTACAGAAACCCATACCTTCATTTGTGCTTGGGGAGAGTTTACCCCCACTTTGGAAGATGTCGCCAATATTATGCATCTTCCAATTACAGGTAATATAGATCCCTTCCACTATGTTATTCCTCTTCCCGATGTTGATAACTTTGATATTTTGAAGAAGGGTAGCCCCACTTCTTCGGGTAAGGCTTTTCGCTTCAATGAATGGATCAAGCACTTTTGGCAGAAGAAACAAGAACCAAACTACTGGTTCAAGGCTATGTTGTGTTTGTGGCTAGGCTGCTTCATCTTTTGCGTTAGCAAAGACACTTTCAGCTACCAAGTGATTCCGTGGGCCATGGCGATTGCGTGTGGCCACGTGGTTATGCTATCTTCGTTGTTCCTTGGGTTTCTCTACAATGAGTTAGACCAGCTCCATACTCTTGAGGAGCAGGTTGCAGGTAGTGCTCTGTTGAAGAGTTTCCTTTGTGCTAGCTTTTTGCAAATCTTCATGTGGGAGCATATCAAGTGTCTAAAGATAACCCTTTACCCTTCTAGTGCAGCGAAGAGCCGATATGTTATCGACTTTTCCTCTTAATTGCCTGAGAAGTTCCTGCTGGCTTTCCATTAGTTCGGGAAGATTTCGACGAAGAAGCAGGACTTCTTGGAGCTTTTAGATGATGTGAACAACTTTGTTTTCCATCCGTACGTGTCCATCCCCGAAGGTTTTGCCTCTGTGATGTTTTTTATTGATGTTGTTTGTGGTGAGGATTCAAGTGTGACGTCAATCCCTCTTTCCGAGAATTTGAATTTCTGTTCGCTTACTGAAAAGTTGTTATCTTTATTTGCTGCATCGGTCCCCTTCCTATAAGAGGATAGCGAGGAAATGAGTGCTGTTTACTCCCCCTTCCGAGTGCGACATCAACTAGGCTTTGACCAAAGGGTGTCACGATCTTCCTCGACTGAAGTTGAGGGTTCTTTTAATAATTTATTTTGGAGTTCTGTGTATGCGCCTTTGGAATGTCTTCGCCCTTTCAAGTATATTACCAATCGGACTCGGGTAGGTTGTATCTCCGATGGCTATGTTACTTATTGGTTGAAGTTTTTAAGTGCCATCGCCAAATTCCATGGTGACAAGCAGCTGCAATTATCTCTCAGCGTTGTTAGCCATCCCAGACTAGTGTTAGAGCCTACAGATACCACTTCTGGTTCGAAACGCTAATGTCCTACTACAGTAGAGGAATAGAACGCTTCAAGTGATTTTTCCTAGAGCACTAAGAAAAGTAAGGCATCAGGTGTTAGCAAAGGAAAGCCTGCAGGTCAAAGGAAGAAAACAGCTTCGAATATATTTCTTGGCTTGACTTTTCTTGCTAATTTTACCTTTTCATGAAATTCCTTAGTGTTTTATACGTTGTGCCTTAAATGATGCAGTGAAGCACTTCAAGCCTCAGGTGGTGGAGAACGGTCCACTTAGTAAGCCTGACACTTCTCTTACTCCAATGAAATTGAAGAGTGAAGGTTCCTCAGTGAAGCCAAAGATTGGTAATGGTTTTTCCTTCATTCTTTGCTTCTGTTGCTTTGTTGTTGTATGCTAACTATAACTTTTATTACAACGAAGACCCTTGCCAAGGAAGCAGCTCATGTTGGCCTTGCTCGTAGAACCAGGAACTCTCGAGCATCTGCTTCTTCCGGCACTCCAAAGCCTCATTAGGTCCTTGATATTGCCGCTGCAAGTGAGGAAAAATAGAGCATTGTGGAAACTGACGACGATGAGGAAGCTGGCGAAGGCTTAGCCGTTGAGGAAAACAGCAATACAAGTGCTGAGTTTGACCCTAGGAGCGGAGGACATCCTCAGGCTTCTCTAGGAAATGACAAGGAAGATGAGGACAGTGGTAGAGAACTAAGCTGCAATGATGATAGCAAGGCAGTAGAAGATGTTGATCTAGATGAAGTTGACGGATTTTTGAACGATGACGTTCAGGTGGAAGTAAAAGATATAGAGGTACGCTTCTCTATTCTTCGTTGATGTTTGCCATTGCGTGAATTTGTTATTGTCAACCTTCTCCTTAAGCCTTTGAATTTTTCTTAAGCTTGCATGTGCATGTAGGAATTAGCTAAACTTTTCCAAGAATGTTTTCTTCGTGTTTTTTCATGTGCATGTATAAGCATGTTGGTCTATTGGAATTTCGTATTGGATAGCTTCTATGAGATATGTTGCTTTGTGTCTCCACTTTTTGGTTTGTCCTCTTACTTGTGCATACTTTCGTGTTTTCCTTGTAGGTGAATGATGGTGCTTTAAAGGCTACATGAGGTGTTCAAGCCCCTAGTGACATTCTTCCCGAGTCTACAGTTTTTTCTGAGGAGGTTATTTCCCCAGAGGAGTATGTATCGGTAAGAGTGGGCATCATGGCTTGAGGTTCTCGGGAAGCTCAAGCACAATATCGCCAATGTAGCCAGGGTATTAAATTCGATTGAGGAATTGATCCCTTCAAGTGAAAATTTTTCTTCCCTGGTTAACTTCAGGGGAGTAAAGGTCAGCTCCGGGCTAGCTAAGGCGTTGGGCAAGTTCTTTGAGCGTGCCGGTGATGGAGATGTGAGCTTGATAGGTTTATCTCTTTTCATGCGTGGAATGCTTTTTAAGGAGCTGGGGACCCTACTTTAAGGCATGAAGCATACTTCCCCATTCGAAGTCACAAAGCATAAACTACTATGTTGGCGAGATATGATTACCGATGTGGCAACTTTACGCATGCCAATGGATTTTTTAGTCGAGAAGCTAGGAGAGTTGCGTGATACCATGTTTGGGCTTCAGCTTGAGAAGGAGAAGGGCATGTTGGATAAATTCATCAAAGTTAACAAATTAATGCATGCTCTTGAACTGCAGCGTAAAGAACTAGAGGTTGAAAAGCTCAAGTTGAAGAAGTTGGCCTACAGGAGCTCTAAGGAAATAGCAGCTTGCCTTCAACTTGCAGCAGATCAGTTGCATGCTGGCACCTCTAGCTGGTTATCCGAAAGGTGGTGTTCTGAGCTTAACTCTTCACATTCCCACAACTGCGTATTTTGCATGACTGTTTGCATTTTCTTAACCCTCGGCTTCTTTTTCTAAGTAGAGTATGAACCTTGAGATGTTGTAGTAGCAAACTATGAAGAAGATTGCTTTCCTCACTCCACCTTTAATTTCCGTTGTAAGTTCCTTTTAGACAGCTAGCTAATTGCTTTTTGAACAATGGCCATAGGGCCACTTTGCTTTGCATTATGCTTATTGCTTTTGGCTTTGGCTACTAACATTGAATTTAGCTTGATGCTTGTGATGTATTTAATCTTGTAATGACATTGGTTTTCTCTTACTTCAAGTGCATGAGAATTTGCCAGATGAATTCCGTTTAGGCTTTGAGCTTTTGCTTGCTTCTCTAGGGGAAATAGTTGATCATGCTGCTTGGCACTTTGTTAGTGAGTTTCCTTGAGGAAAAATGGAAAAGATGTTGTAGCTTTCGTAGGGAAGCAGAGCATGTTAAAAGAGCTTGACTTACTCAACATTGATTGGCATGCTGGTTTTAAAAGCTTTTCCTTGCTTGGCTTGATTTTGCATTGATAGGCATTGGCACGTTGCATAAGTATAGCTTTTGAAAAAGCTTTATTTGCTTAACTCAATGCTTTTACATAGCGTGTTAGCTTGGCATGTTGTATGAGCATTGAACCCATGTTGTATGAGCATTAAACCATTGAGTAGTTTGCATGGCATTGATAGACTTGGCATGTTGCATAAGTATAGTTTTGAAAAATATTTATTTGCTTGACTCAATGGTTTTGCATGGCATGTTGGCCTGGCATGTTGCATGAGCATTAAACCATTGAGTAACTTGCATGGCATTGATAAACTTGGAATGTTGCATAAGTATAGCTTTGAAAAAGCTTATTTGCTTGACTTAATGATTTTGCATAACGTGTTGGCTTGGCATGTTGCATGAGCATTGAACCATTGAGCAGCTTGCATGACAGTGGTAGGCTTGGCTTGTTGCATAAGTATAGCTTTGAAATAGCTTTATTGGCTTGAGTCAATGGCTTTGCATGACATGTTGGCCTGGCATGTTGCATAAGCATTAAACCATTGAGCAACTTGCATGGCATTGATAGGCTTGGAATGTTGCATAAGTATAGCTTTGAAGAAACTTTATTTGCTTGACTCAATGGTTTTGCATGGTGTGTTGGCTTGGCATGTTGCATAAGCATTAAACCATTGAGCAGCTTGCATGGCATTGATAGGCTAGGCATGTTGCATGAGTATAGCTTTAGCATGATTTGCCTCTTAGGGCAGCTTGCTTGGCGTAGGCTTTCCTTATAGCCTTGACATGATTATTGTTATATCTTGTTTAGAAGAAATCATTCTAGTTACTTTTGCCAATGTAAAGAAACAAATGTACCAAAGATTTTGACAAAATGCTCCTTCATTTCATTAAAATTTGGGGTACATTAATCATTGCATGGCTTTACAAGACCTCATAGAGTAAGTAAAATGATCATTATTGCATAAAATAAGCTTGTTCTTCTAAAATAAGCATAAGCGTTTTAGCAGTAATAAGGCTTTAGCCACTTGGCATTGATAGGTTTCGTTAGTATACTTTCCTTGACTGAAGTCAAGTATCGTAACCACTTCGATAGGCTATCTTGACCACAAAAGGTCATTCCTAGTGTGAGGCAAACTTCGAAGGTCCGAAGATCTGCATCCTTATGTGCTCGGTTGTCCTGAGGACAAGATCTTCTTCCTTGAAGTTGCGTGGCTTAACTATGCGGTTGTAGGCTTTGGTAACTTGTTGGTGGTATACGGCTGTTTTCCTAGCTGTTTATGCTCTTTTTTTCTTGAGTAACTCAAGGTCTTTCCACCTTCAGTCTGCACAAACTGCAACATCCCATTCCATATTGTTAAACGTTAAAACTTTTGTCGTGGGCATCATCATTTCCATAAAAGAAATAGCTTCGAATCCATACACTAAGGAGTAAAGGGAAAAACCCGTAGCATTCCTTGGAGATGTGTGATAGGCCTATAGGATGTCTGAGAGATGCGTGTTCTAGCCCTCAACATAGTTGTGTACCATCTTGCTTAGTATCCTTAGCAGTGTTTTGTTTGTGGCTTCGGCTTGACCATTTCCCTGGGGATAGTATGGCATGGAGCGACATGGTTTGATCCCGTAAGCATCAAGTGTGGCACTTACTTGTTTGTTTACAAAATGTGTGCCATTGTCACTCACTATATTGTAAGGTATCCCAAATTGGTAAACGATATATTCCCTAATGAAATTAGATACTGCTACTCGTGTTGCTTTCCTAAGGGGGATTGCTTCCACCCACTTTGTGAAGTACTCATTGGCTACTAGGATTCATAAGTGACCCTCGGAAGCCGGATTAATGGTTCCTATTAAATCGAATGGAAAAAAAGTGCACATGTCTTGCAGTAGCGTTGGAGGCTTGTGGATTAAGTTTCCATGAACTTGGCAAGCATGACATCGCTTGACCATGTTGTGCATGTCTTCCCTCATGGTTAGCCAATAGTATCCTAGGCTCAGCAACTGCTTATGTAGCTTATTCCTTCTTTGGTGCTTACCGCACTCTCCAGCATGTACTTCTTACATGACTTGTGATGACTCGGATAGCCCAAGGCATCTCAATGGCTCCCCATTGAATCGAAGCTTGGAGAAATAGAAGGTACATGTATCACACGTGCAAAATCTGAGAAAATACCACATGAATATTCCACCATAGTAGGTATTCAAGAATTCGTACATGAAATTTTAATAAATTTGAAAGAAATTGTCTTGAAAAGTAATCTGTATGGAACTTGTATTATGTCTATTTGTGTCAAGGGTCCTGTATATGTAACTACTCAAGACATTATCTTACTACATTTTGTGGAAATTTAGAGTTGCCCCATCAACGAAGTACCTCTTGGATGTCTCTTTCAGTTTGCGCGCATCCTTGACATTGCTTGGCAGTGTCCTATCAATGAAGAAGGTTAAGTATGAGGACTTCTAATAATCAGTGATGGAAACTACAAATGCCTTTCTTATGAAAAGCGTTATGGTACACTTTGGACATTCGGCTTGGATGCATGTGGCTTGTTGCTTCATCTCTAACCAGTAATACCCTTTTCTTTGTAGTCGGTGATAGAGACTTATTACTTGGTCGACTCTACATGTGGCTTCATAGATTTCGTGTAATCGCATTTGTGCTTCATCCGGATGGGTGCTTGTAGAGTGTCACAACAACATTGATGTAATCCTTAGGGTATTTGATACTGAGCTCTCCGCTTGGCTTGGAAAATTCCCTTTTGACAACTTTCCTCCAATCGTCATCCTTTGACGTTTCCTCCAGAAAGACTGCATCAATGGCTTGGGCCTTCCTTCTGATCACAACAATGTTGAGTTGTTCATCGATGAAGGTAAGCTTAGAGCCAAGTGTGGCTAGGGCATCCGTATATTTGTTGGTTGTGTCGGGAATATGTTCCAACAACACTTGGTTGAAGCTTGCCATGAGTTTCTCGGCTATAATACGGTATGGTGCCAAGGTTATTTCCTTCATTGTGAAGCTTCCCTAGACCTCGCTAAGGACCAAATTCGAGTCCTCTATGACTCGTATCTTACCTGCGCCCATTTCCCTATCTATGGAAAGGCTCATGATGAAAGCTTCATACTCGGCTACGTTATTTGTGCATGGAAATATTAGCTTGAAGGATAGGGCAGTAGCTTGGCCTTCTAGATTGATAAGTACAATGCCAGCTCATCCTGTGGCTATGGAAAAACCATCTAAATGCATGACCTATGACTCTTCTTCCATAGCGGTGGTAGCTATCTCTGGCAGCACACCAAGGACTTCCTTGGAAATAATGGCCTCTCATTCTTTGGGAAACAATGCTAGCATGTATGTCACATCTTGGCCTTTGATAGCCTTAAACGTCATATATATGATATCGAATTCAGAAAGTTTGAGCAACTGATAGGAGCATATTTAGGCGACTTACTTAGCTTGTTCTCATGCATTTACGTTGTGTTTCTTTAGTTATTTTAGTCCTTTATGCCATTTTCGTGTGTTTCTAGGTTCATATGGCTAAGGAAGCAAAAAGGTGCATTTTGGAGCACTTTGGAGCAAAATTGGGCTTGGAATGGATAACATATGCTTGGAGCAAAAGGAATGGACGAAATTGAAGAGTTGATGTCACAAGGATTCCTACTTGAAGTAGCCACACACCTTCCACCATTTCAGCCGCACCTTTGTCCTAACACTAGAGCATTAATCATTCACTTTTCATTATATAATTCATGCACCATCATGCATATATTCCTCCCCCCCTAGCTGTCACTACCATTTCATACACATTCCAGCACCATTAATTTCTTTGTCGTGCACATTCACCACCAATTCAGCCACATGCACTTATTCCTCCATCATTGCACCACAATCCCAACCATGCCGTGCATAACCATTCATTTCCAGCTTTCCCCCCTTTCAATTCCAGCTTTCCCCCTTCATTATTGCAGCCACCATTCACTCTTTAATCATTCACTCACATGCACCCATCACCTAGAACATCCCTTTGCCGTGCACTCCCATTCAACATTTCCAGCTTTACTTCATCATTGCAGCCACATTCTTCCATTCCCACTTCAATCATTCACCCTAGTTGGCAGCCACATGCTTTCCCAACAAATAAATCAGCCATATGCACACCAAACACACCTTTGCCGTGCACTCCCATGCCATTTCCAGCATTCCCCTTTGCATTTTCAGCTTTCCACCAACCAACCTAGTTGTCATTCCACATGCATTCTCTCTTTAATCATTCCCTCCTAGCTGCCATTCACATGCTCTCCCATCCATTCTCTCCCTATAAAACCATGCAATGCATTCATACACACAATTCCAATTCACCACAAAACAATCACAAACACAACCTTTGTGCCGTGCATCCCCTTCCATTTTCTGCAGTTTTTCTCCTCCATTGCAGCCACTCCAACCACTCCCCATCCCTCCAAAACACTTCACACCACCCCAAAACCTATCCTTAGACCTTGTGCCGCAACAAAGAGGAAGAGAAGAGGGCCTAAACGTTCATACAATTCAAGTTTGAGTTGTTGGAATGTTTAGGTGTTTCTTTGATTTCAATGTTTAATTTCAATTCTCTTTGTCTTGTACGTATGAGGAACTAAACCCCCTTTAGCTAGGGGGTGATTCGAAACCATGTTTATGCTTGCAATATGAATTGATTACCTTTGGTTGGAATTTCATAAGTTGTGGATTCAAGTTGTTTAACTGTTTGATTGATAACTTATTTATGTATGTTTATTGAGAGTGCACGCTTAATTTTCATGCATGAATATGACGCTAGAATATAAGTGAGTTTCACCTAATAGTTATGAACTTATATTCACAAGTAGTGGAGGTTGCTTATAAACAATCGCGTTAAATGAATTCTTGGCACTAGTTTCATGCTCATCATAGTAACGAAGGCCTCGTCAACACTTATAGTTTTCATGATGCTTAATGATCTTTGATTGTATCTTTATTGTGCTTTTCACGTAAAGAACTTTTGGAGAATGTTGTGAATTGCGTTGCGCAAACCCATCCAATTCATTAACTTAAGGAGAACTTGACGGTTAATTTAAGCGGACCTAATTAACCCGGGGTGTTGAGTTTCATAATTTATCGAAAGACCAACTGAGAATCATCTTGTATGCAAGTGTAACATGTGTGGAGAAGAACCCCTTAGTTATTCCATCATCCATATTTTCATCACATTCATATTTACATTCTGCCTTAATTACAATTTGTGCATTTTAGTTAATTTCATCAAAAACTCAATCCCCCCCCCCCCCCCCCCCCCCCCCCCCCGTATTTTGTTAAGTCTTAGTCATTCAAATCTGTTTTATTTTGTGTTCTTAAGCATTTGGAGTCATAAACACTTTTAAATTCGTCCAAATTAAGTTCTAGTTTCTGTTTGAGTCAATTTGATTGTTTTAGGCAGTTTTGAGTGTTTTAAAGCTATTCTGAGTCATAGTAGTCTTGTTAAGAGTCTTTAAGTTTAGTTTTTGTGTTTTTGAGTCAATTCAAAGTAGATTAGCACCCCTAGTTAATCCCCGGTTAGAACGATCCCTACTTACATCATTACTACAATTGTCACAAATAGGGTTTAATTTGTGTGTCACATTCGTTTCGCATCAGCAACCAACAAGCCAAACGACAAGATAATATAGGTCTAGTGAACAAGTACCTTACGAAGTCAGACTTTGCCATAAGGTGCAGCTTGTGGGCTAGGAAATAGTGGTGCAATCGCTGTGATGCATAGACGAGAGCTAGGCAAATGAGTTCTGTCTTCTCATAGCGAGTTTCGGCGCTTATTAGTTGTCTGCTGACATAGTAGATTAATGCTTCTTCCCCGACTGAACTGTCCTGGGCAAGCAGAGCTCTTACAATAGTGCTTGTTGTGGCTAAGTAGAGTTTGAGCGGAATGCCTGAAACTAGTGCCTTCATGGTAGGAAGGTTGGTGACTAGCTACTGGACTCGTTAATAGGCTTATGTGCATTCCTCGTTCCACATGAATTCTTTCCCTTTCATAAGCAGTATGGCGAAGGCTCTTGTTGTTGCTGCTAATCCTGGATGAAGTGCCGAATGTAGGACAGTTTCCTCATTAAACTTTTCAACTTATTTGTGTTTGTCGGTGGCATGAAGGTTTATATGGTGCGCGCCTTGTTGAGATCTACATTGATGCTGCTCTGATGTACTAGGAAGCCCAGGAACTTGCCCGGAAACACTGAAGGTGCATATCTTGGGGTTCATCTTTAACCTATATGCTCGGTATCTCCTAAGCACTTTCCTTAGCACTTCCCAATGCCCTTCCTTAGTTTTGGATTTCACAATGAGGTCATCCACATAGTTTTCCATTTCCTTCCTCATCATGTCATAAAAAAATTGCTATCATTACTCGCTGATTAATGGCACCGACGTTTTTTAGTCCAAATGGCATAGTTGTATAGTAAAAGTTTCCAAATAGCGTGTGGAAAACCGTCTTCTCATCATCTTTGGCAGACATCCTTGATTTAGTTGTATCCACTGAAGCCGTCCTTGAATGACATAAATCCTTGCCTTGAGGTTGAATCGATCATGAGGTTTATGTTGGGCAATGGAAACTCGTCATTTGGGCATGCTGCATTGAGATCTTGGTAATTGATGCATATCCAGATTTGGACAGTGTTATTCCTCTTTACTGGGACAATGTTTGCTAGCCAAAAAGGGTGCTTGATAGGCTTGATAAATCTGGCCGCCAGGAGTTTTTCTACCTCGACTTTGATTTTAGCCTCTATTTTCTGGTGGAAATTCCTTATTTGTTGTACTACAGGCTTGATCCCAGGATGTGTGTTCAGCATGTGGCACATCGAATTCGGATCAAGGCCTGACATCTCTTCATAGCTCCAAAGCAATGACATCCTTAAACTCCTTTTACAAGCTAACTAGTTCTTTCTTTTCCTCAACAGTTAAGGAAACACTAGGTTTATCTCTTCAAGCTTTTCCACCACTGTAGTGGATCCATCCTGTATGCATTTTGGCGCATGCATGATTTTTTGGTGGGATTCGTCATTTACAGCAGGTGCAAACATGTCTTTGGTTTCCTTAAGGGCGCCATTTACTTGGCGTGCAGTGCCTTCATACTCGGGGGTTTCCCACACAATGTGGCCATGCCCCCAACCCGTTATAACCAGTAAACGATACGGCCGTCGGGAAGCACGACCTTGGAGCATTAAGGTAAAGTGTAGGCAAGGATATTAGCCTTTGGCTGTATGCGTTTTCCTCTTTCCACTGTGGCTATGAGTTCTCGGTCACTGAGATCTCGAACTTCTTCCCAATAGGGTAAAGGTACCCCTAAGACCTGTGATATCCTACTTCCGACACTTGAGAAATCATTATAGAACTTGGCATCAGAATAGTGAACTTCGTCTAGGTTGAATGGCATCTAGTTTCCTGGGATGTGAATAGGCCCCAGACCAATCATTCCCTTAACGCACTGGTGGTAGGTGGAGGCCTCGAGTCTGTGCTTGTTTATCCATGGCTTTCCGAGCAGAGCGTGGTAAGTCACGTTGATGTCCATCACATAAAACTTAGTAAACGATCTGATAGGGCCAATCTTCAAGTCGATCTCAATGGATCTAATAGTTTTCTTACTACTGTTCCCAAACCCATTAATAGAGATTTGAGACCCTACCACTTTTGACGTTGGGACGCCTGCTGCAGTGAGCACTACCAATGGCAAAATGTTGACGGATGACCCAATTTCAACCAAAGCTCGCCTGATGTAGATGTCATTAATCTGCCCTTCCAAGTACACTGGCCTTCGATGGTCAGGGATAACCACTTCCATATCTTCGTCAGTGAAGATAATGGTGTTGTTGTTCTCAAGGAAAACCTTATGCTGCTAGGCAGTAGAACATTGAGGGTCATAGTCCTCGGAAACATGCATGAGAGCTTCAGCAGCAGCAATCCTTGCTTCCGGGCCATATTCGAGCTGGTAGAAGAGAGATTTGAACTTCGGGTTTTCCTAAAAGACCTACGTTGCAGTGGGCCCTTGCCTTTAGGAAAGGTAATGCTCAATTGCGTCGGCTTACATGTTGGGAAAGCTGTACAAAGTCACAGCCGTCGTTTCTTGGTTGAACAGTTTCTCTTCCGAGGTTTCCTCATTGTATTCTTCAAGCATATTGATGGTGAAGGTCTCGTCACTTAGGCTTGGGGTAAAATCCATGAGATTCACATCCTCATCTCCCCATCCCTCAGCTTGAGGCCATGGAGTATTATAGCTCTGCGGTTTAGAGTATTTGCATTAGTAAGCCTTTTCCATGTGCCCGAAAGGTTCCTAAATGGCTTCCGATTGCTTGGTGTAGTTGTTCCACAGATGGTAGTCATCGTCATCTCCAGAGCATGTAATGGCAGCTGCTACCTCATTCCCTTAATGTTCCGGTAGAGGGTCAATGTCTATGGCTTGTGTCTTACATGACAGCTCTAGTATCCCTTTGAGGTTTTTGCATGAAGAATTTTTCGCAAAGTTTGACATACAATAGAGGGATGTCCTACATACTAAACTTGTCTACCAACTTTTACCAGGTCCTGATGAAACCTGGTGTAAGGGTGATGTACCAAGTATAGGCATGATTAGTTAGGCTTTTTTAGAACTCCTTGAGACGGCGGTTGCTGTCGTCGACATGAGGACCTAAAGCATTTATGAAACGGATTATATGTTCCTTATGGCTACCTTTCCTCCCGTTAAAGAAAACAAGGTTGAGAGTCTAGTATCCCTTAAGATACGGCATATGGAGAATGCTGGTTGAATATAGTGGCTTAGGAACATATTTCCAGTCCTCCGAACTCCTATGCAGCTCTTTTTCAAGCATGGCTATGATGTCTTCCTGAGTGACAAAGGATGGTGTTTTCTCAGGACCTTTGCCAGCAGCAGCAGCTGACTCCTCTTGAGAAGAATTTTTCCTAGGCATGCAATCCTTGTCACTAGCTTTCTCATTTGGCTTTGAGATTGAGTTTTTTAACTCCTTCACAGACGTAGCAATTCCTTTTTGGGCTTCACGGAAGGCATGAATGGCTGCAATAATGTCAAGCATGTCATATTCGTCTAGGTTTTCCTGGCTTTCCTGGCGTTGGCCTTCACATTGAGACTTGCCGAGTCGGGAAATAGCCTCACCTGCGTCTGAGGCGTTGCCACTCCTGGTAGCATGTCTTTTGGATCTTGGAGCCATTGAATCAAGATTGCGACCTATCCCATGCAGAGTCGCCAATTTATGTTGGGGGACTTTTAGGTCGAAGTGGACTTAGGCTTTGAGAACGTTCTTTTGTCTCCCTTGGTATGAATTTGTAACAAGCCCCGGGATCTCTCGAAAGAGTTAGCTTGTCTTAAGAAATACCCCGGTAACATCAATGACTCGAAGATAGCATGACTGATCAAGATAATGACTTGCTTAAGTGAAGCGTGGTGTGGTGATAGGAGCATATTTAGGCGATTTACTTAGCTTGTTTTCATGCATTTATGTTATTAATTCATAGTTGTTTTAGTCTTTTAAAGTATTTTCGTGTGTGTTTTAGGTTCTAATGGCAAATGGAGCAATAAAGTGCATTTTGAGGCTATTTGGAGTATTTTTGGGCATGGATTGGATAGCTTAACCATGAAGCAAAGAGGATGGACGAAATTGAAGACTAGAAGAGTTAGGAAAGGCTACAAATATGGTGGAAGAAGTCCTAATACAATGAAGATAAGGAAGAAGCAAGAAACAAGGAACCTTATCCAACCTTATCTTATCCTATCCTAGAAACCTTATCCTATCCTATCTCTAACATTATCCTATTCTATCCTATCCAAATCAGGTGGGGGCTTAAACCTAGCTAATTAGGGGGAATCAATTACACATTTAAACACCTAATTCAGTTGTAGAACACTTATCCATACCAATGCCGCAAGACACCCCTCCTAGTAGGTTTAGGAATTGAAAACCTTTTCCTACTCTTATATCACATGTCCTAGGCCCTTTAGGTTTAGGAATCTGCCCTAAACCTTCTATTCTAGAAACCTTATCTCATCCCTACATGTGTGCCGCACCTTCCCTTCTAGAATCCCTAAATCCTAGCCGAAACTCCTATTCCCAATCCCACTTGATTTCTGCCTTGAGTTAACCTTTTTCCAATGGGATTAGGCAATCCTTTTCCTTCACTAAGTGTGCCAAACTAGCCTATATAAACTCCTTTGCCGTGCCATTTAATCACCACCACCCTTCACACAACAATCATTCATTCATAAACACAACCATCCTTTGTCGTGACCTTGCAACCACCCATCCATCATTCCCCTACTTCCATACCTCCATCCCAACCTCCAAACACCACCATCTACCCTTGCCGCACCACCATACATACCTAAATCCATCCAAAAACCCAGAAAATCATCCACAAACCCACCATAGACCCTTTGCCGTGACTTAGCAAGGAGGAGGAGAAGGAAGACCAAGCCTTGGGCGTTTGTGCATTCGAGTTGGAGTGTTGGACGTTTCTAGGTGTAATCTATCCTTTATTGTTAATGTTTAAATCTATGTTGCTTTGTTTTGTCATGAACATGAGAGGCTAAACTCGTTTTAGCCTAGGGATGCTTTGAAACCATGATTACATTTATAATATGAGTTGATTGAGTCCAGTTGTGATTTCATAAATTGTGAACGCAATTTACTTAACCGTTTGACGGATAACTTATTCTTGTATGTTTATTAGGGAGGCCTACTTAATTTGCATGCTTGAATTTGGGGCTAGAATATTAGGGTGTTTCACATAATCGTCACAAACTAATATTCACAAGTAGTTAAGGTTGTTTTCACAATCATGTTAAGTAAATTCTTGGCATAAGTTTCATGTAATTCATAGTAACTAGTGCTTCGTCAATGCTTATGGTTTTCAAAGAACTTAATGATTCTTGCTTGTATCTTTATTATGCAATTCATGTAGGGAACTTGTGGGGAATGCTTTGAGTTGTCGTATGCAATCATCCAATTCAATAACGTGAGGAAAATCTGAGGGTTAATTAGTGCAATTCACGGTTAATCTGGGGTGTTGAGGTTCATGGTTTATCGGAAAAGCAACTGGAAATCAATTTATGTTAGAACGTATCATGTGTGGAGAAGTATCCCTTGGCTATCCCATCATCCATTAGTTTTTCTTATTTTCGTCCAAAATCTGTTTTAAAGTTTTAAGTCACTTGTTTTCTTTTAAATTCGTCCAAAATCAAAACCCCCTTTCTTATTTGTTCCAAATCTGTCCAAAAGAGTCTTTTTGAGTCTTTAGAGTCAAAACCAAGTGTATTTTCGTCCAAATTAAGTCATAGAGTCTAAATTGAGTCTTTTTGGTTGTTTTGAGTCTTTAAAGTTTGTTTTGAGTCATATAAGTTAGTAAGAGTCTTGTGAGTCTGTTTAAAGTGTTTTAAAACATATTTTTACATCTTTGAGTCAATTTTCATTAGATTAGCAATCCCTCCTAATCCCCGGCCTAGAACGATCCCTACTTATATCTATACTACAATTGTCAAAAAGAGGGTTTAATTTGAGTGCTATCTTTTATCACATCATGTGGAAGCTATAAGATTATCAGTTTACATGAGAGAGAAAGGATTGCATGGCTGCATGGCATTCTTTGCTAGATGATTTGGGCTTTCCTGAGGTGATAATAAGGCTTTTCATGGTTGAGATGCTTAATGGAAAGCTATGGAAATTACTAAGGTTGCACGGATGATGATGCTTGAGGCATGGAGTATGCTTCTAGGCTAATTGGAACTTTCTGAACTTATTTCCTGGGTGGTTCTTTCTCACTGCGTTTCTCCTTTCTCTCTCTCTATTACTCTACGTGTTCCTCCAATCCCCTCTAATGGCTTTTCTCCCTCCTTTTGTAGATGGAGGGTTCTTCTCTAGGCTTCAATGGAATCTCCCTTTGTAGCTTGGTCTTCCCCTCCTTTCTCCTTAGCCCTCCTATTATTCCTATTTTGGTGTAAGATAGTTGCACTGTTGAGACTTACAATTTGTTTCTTTCTGAGACACGGCTTTCCTAGGGTGGCCTTCCATAGGCACAACTTCTGATAGTGTGCCTCATGGTTTTCGTTCGTTGGTTGTCTGTGTAGGCTAGGAAGGGAAGGTCAGCATTAAATGTCTAACTTACTGGGCTTAACATGCATTTAATACAAGAATCTAGTTTAGCCCTAACTAAGGGAGTTGGCTTGCTAGAGAAATGAGTAAACTAGGCTAATTCTTTCTCAATGATGCCTGCGTGAGATACAAAGGGTATGAGCTTGGATCTTTGGGCGCCTAAGCAACCCAAAGTCTTCCATGACCCCGATTCCACGTAAGCCCGATAACCTTTTGTAACCATCCACTTCACGATCCACTTGACGAACCTTGAATACGTGACTTGGGCTTAAGCATGGATATTGACTAAGGAAGCAGGCATGAGCATGGCGTGAATGTCCGGCTTAATCATCATGGCATGGCACGTTGGTAAATATATTCCTCGTTGATTCCGTGCCTTGGCATGTGTTTGGGCTTGAATGTAGGCTTTGCATGACAATTGGGCCTTGAGACTTGGTCGAATTGGTATGTGACATTTTTGGGCCCCAACATAAGCGAAGAGGAAGACCACCAAAATGTAGTATTGAGTGGCAAAAGCTCTCAACGGTTCCATGAGATTATTTGATGTTTGGAGATTAATTATTGTATGAGCTCTCACTTCTAAGCGAAGAGGAATACCACCAAACCGTAGTACTTAATGACAAAAGCTCTCAACAGTTCCATGAGATTTTTTGATGTTTGGAGATTAATAATGTATGAGCTGAAAGAATGTTCAACATAGGGTTATGGCCATGGTTCAGTTCACATGCGACTCTTTTAAGAGGCAAAAGCTTCTACTCGTGGTCGTTGAGATTTCGGCCACGGTGGTCGGGATGAGGGATATGCACTCTCAACATAGATCCTCCTCCACTTCCATGACTCTGACTGACTCCTACAAGAATTTCCTCAAGTGCATTTACCTCCTTCCAATTCCATCCTTCAGGGAATACCGTGGATGCTCTCTGTCGAACCAAATACTCCTACAAGAATTTCCTCAAGTGCATTTACCTCCTTCCAATTCCATCCTTCAGGGAATACCGTGGATGCTCTGTGTCGAACCAAATACTCCTACAAGAATTTCCTCAAGTACATTTACCTCCTTCCAATTCCATCCTTCAGGGAATACCGTGGATGCTCTCTCTCGAACCAAATCAAGATGGCCGAACTAAAGTATCACTACTATATTGATCTTCCACCCATGAACCTCAACTCGACATTTAGCTACGACCGCCTGATTTGGTGGCTGCTCCTAATTGCAGCAATGATATTTCATTCAACCCGACTAGACGGACGTTATCATATATATTCATCACTGCATAAAAAATGTAACGTTCTACCGATTTACAAGTTTCGGTATAAAAAGAAACAAAAAACAAAACATGATAGATGAAAGAAGGTTAAACTACACTGAAGTTACAAAATTCATGGTCTTAGCAAGCAGCTTCAAAGTCGAATAAAAAGTAAATCACACCAAGGAAACATCCACATGTTAACAAACACAAATCTCTGAACCGGGAAATCATCACTTGAAACCACGGTAGGAAAGAAGTGGGGGCCATAAAACAGGTGAATTGCACACACCACCTCGAAGCTCCAATAACTAGAGGTTTTAAATATCCTACCCCCTGTTTGAAATCAATGTCCCCTCACGATATAAATGCGCACGCCACATTAGTATCTCCTCCTAGGACTCCTTGAGCGACGTTCTCTTAGTGGTCTGCAAAAAATGAAAATGTTAACACAAGATGTTTGAAGAAACACATGCCTGAAAGTTAGTTGTAAAGGTATTGAGCATTATTATAAAGGTCCCTATACGAAAATTTCACAAGCTTTGGAGTAAAGTAAAACCTTGAGTTCTTCCTGGATCCATCAAGGAAGGATCCATTGCTGAAGGCCCAATCAACAGTTAAAACTTGTGTAAGTAATGTCTCTCCATTCATTTTGTCGATCGCAGTTTTTGCCTCTTTAAAACTTTCATATTCAATCAGTGCATATCCCTGATACAAAAAATAATTCACATTTACGTCACTAAAGAACTATTATTTAACTTCTGAATAAGAAACCGGTCAAAACACCGTCCAGAAGCCTTCTAATCATCCATATTGTCTTATGAATTTAATGGCGCATCACCAAAAACAAAAGCAAGAAATAAGTCCATTAGAATGTCAAATAGCATTTTTGCCATCCTATATTATTGCATAAATACAATACTTATTTTTCTAAAATAGGACAACAAAGACTACACTTCATAAGGAACTTTAGACTTGAGCAATATACTGATTTGGTGGTTCAAAAGCTTAATGCGAGATGCAAAAATGTTGTGGCTCAAGAAAGATGACTGCTAAGCATTTTGATACAAAAAATCCATATTATTGCTTTTACTAGAACAATATTATCACAGATGTACATATGCATTTAACATCCTTGCAAGCAGTTTCAGCACTTTAATATTTCCATTCCATAATAGATCATTTTTTTTTATTGGGTCCACTAGGATGTAAGAACTCCCAGTTCAGTTGCTTACCAAAATAACAGAAGGTCCATTCTAAGTAACAGTTTTTATTCAAAATTTAAGTTGGACGGCCATTAGGCCAGCAATGCTTTATGGCACGGAATGTTGAGCGGTGAAGCATCAACACATACATAAAATGAGTGTAGCAAAGATGAGAATGCTTCATTGAATGTGTGGGCACATGAGAAAGGATAAGATTACGAATGAGGATATCCGAGGTAAAGTAGGAGCAGCCGAAATTGAAGGAAAGATCAGAGAAAATCGGTTATGGTGGTTTGGACAAGTGAAACAAAGGCCTATAGATATTCCGGTTAAAAGATGTGATTACAAGACAGAAGTTTAGGGCCAAAGGAATAGAGGAAGACCTAAGACTTTGGAAGAGACTCTTAAGAAAAGACTTGGATTACTTGGATCTAACGGAAGACGTGGCACAGAACTGTGTACAATGGAGTTCTAGGATTCATACAGCCAACCCCACTCAGTGGGATAAGGCTTTATTGTTGTTGTAGGCAAAAACCAACAGCCTCACGCCCTACTTCAACTTTGTACCATCAAAGCACCTGATTAATGTAACAAAAGGTACTGATCTCACAGGGAAATAAGACCACCATTTCAGATTTGGAGCCTTAAGGTTCCAGTTAAAATAAATAAATAAGAAGATTTGCCAGGTAATACAGGGAATACAAAGTTTCCAGTAATCATTATAAGCCTAAAAAGATTATGTAGTCCAGACTTGGGTTAAAATACTGGCCAATATACCAAGTAAAGAGAGTAAGAACAGGATAATCAAGGTTCAGAAGTGATCTAAGTAGGTGAGGTGGTTTCTAGAGTATGTTCTAGGAACCACGTAACAATGATAAAATGAATTGGCCACGAGAGACTCCAAAATGCGGGCTATTGTTACGAAATAGAAAAGGCAACTTTCTGATTTCCTCTTCACCGTTTTCTTATTTGAGAAGAGCATGCACGTTTCTGAATTCCCTTTTTAAGCAGTCAGAATAGGTCAAAAGCCATTTGGCCTTCACTTCTTAGAGTTAAAAAACCATCTTAACATCTGGCCGTCACTTCCTTATGCATTGTCACATCCCGCCTTCCCTCGCAGTGATATTGTCCGCTTTGGCATTCTCGACCGTGGTGGAACCCGGCGCACCGGTCCGACCCCACAACGAGCGACCGCACGGTTTTGTTCTTGTGGACCGCAGTCCACAAAAGGCCTCACTGGGTATCAGAGTACGCAGCTGATATTGTCCGCTTTAACTATCTCCCGCTGTAGTGGAACCCGGCGCACCGGTCCGACCCTACAGGGGAGCTTCGTCTCACGGGTTTGTCTTCCTCTGGACTATGTCACAGCAGGAAAGGCCTCACTGGAAGGTACATGTGGGCATGGACATATAAGGTCCAGGCTCAACCCTCAAGTCGTCGATGTGGGATCTTACAATCCACCCCCCTTAGGGAGCCCGACGTCCTCGTCGGCACACCGCGCGAGCCTGAACCTGGCTCTGATACCAAATTGTCACATCCCGCCTTCCCTCGCAATGATATTGTCCGCTTTGGCATTCTCGACCGTGGTGGAACCCGGCGCACCGGTCCGACCCCACAACGAGCTACTGCTCAATTTTGTTATTGTGGACCGCAGTCCACAAAAGGCCTCACTGAAAGGTACATGTGGGCATGGACATATAAGGCCCAGGCTCAACCCTCAGGTCGTCGATGTGGGATCTTACAATCCACCCCCCTTAGGGAGCCCGACGTCCTCGTCGGCACACCGCGCGAGCCTGAGTCTGGCTATTATACCAAATTGTCACATCCCGCCTTCCCTCGCAGTGATATTGTCCGCTTTGGCATTCTCGACCGTGGTGGAACCCGGCCCACCGGTCCGACCCCACAACGAGCTACCGCACGGTTTTGTTCTTGTGGACCGCAGTCCACAAAAGGCCTCACTGAAAGGTACATGTGGGCATGGACATATAAGGCCCAGGCTCAACCCTCAAGTCGTCGATGTGGGATCTTACAATAATTGTCACATCCCGCCTTCCCTCGTAGTGATATTGTCCGTTTTGGCATTCTCGACCGTGGTTCCCGACGAGGCGGCATAATTCTGACAGAAGACACCAACTATTAGAATACTCACAAAGACACAGGACTGCCAAACCTAGGCTCTGATACCAAACTGTCACATCCCACCTTCCCTCGCAGTGATATTGTCCGCTTTGGCATTCTCGACCGTGGTGGAACCCGGCGCACCGGTCCGACCCCACAACGAGCTACCGCACGGTTTTGTTCTTGTGGACCGCAGTCCACAAAAGGCCTCACTGAAAGGTACATGTGGGCATGGACATATAAGGCTCAGGCTCAACCCTCAAGTCGTCGATGTGGGATCTTACAATCCACCCCCCTTAGGGAGCCCGACGTCCTCGTCGGCACACCGCGCGAGCCTGAGTCTGGCTCTGATACCAAATTGTCACATCCCGCCTTCCCTCGCAGTGATATTGTCCCGGGGCATAGGGAACAGCATCACCCTGATAGTGATAGACACCACCTCTACTTGCTTGACCATAATTACTCGGACCTTGTATCTGTTGAATAGGTACAGGTGGTGGCATAAAGGTCTGCTGCGGCTGACCCTGGGGACAATTCACAGTTCTATGTCCTACCTGCCCACACGTGAAACAACCACCGCTGCTATGCCTGCACTCGCCGAAATGTCGGTTATTACATCTACGGCAAAATGGGACTCGGCTTCGGCCACCATCACCTTGTCTCTGGCCTCGAGCGCCTCCATAAAACCTACCTCCTCGTCCCTGTCCAGAGGTACTGAAACCACCACTAGACGAACTTGAACTAGTACCACCCCTCTTGAAGTTCTGAGTCTGGCGAGGCCCAAGCGACATTTGACTTTTTCCTTTGTCATCTTTCTTTTCATCACTGTCACTCGACATATTCTCTGAGTCCTCAATCCTCAATAGTATCTCGTAAAAATCCTGGTAGGACTCACAGTGAGTAGTAGTCGCCATAGAACGCCATCTCTTCCTAGTGCCTAAGCGGAAACGACGAAGCATCTCCGCCGGATTACCAGCGACGTCAGGATAGTAACGAGACAGATCAGTGAACTTACGATAATACTCGTTAGCCGTCATCTTTCGCTGTTTCAACTCGGTGAATTCCTATTTCTTACGATCAATGTACTCAGGGGGCACAAACCTCCTCTGAAACACATCCTTGAAAACATTCCAATCAGTCCTCTGAGCTGGCGTCAACCTACGAAGCTCCTGCTCCCACCAGGCTGCAGACTCCATCTCCAGAAACCATGAGGTTGTCTCGACCCACCTCTCCATAGGAAGGTTCCCCTGATTGTGCAACACACTCTCTTTCTCTCCCGGGATTCCCTCACTCTCTGTCTCTTCTCTGTCTCTATCTCTCTCTCTCTCTCTCCCCGAGTTCTTCCTCTTCTTTCTTCAACATACGGACAACACACACATATACTCAAACCTTCACAAATCAAGAAACCAATTACACCATTGAACTCGTGAAGTTGTGAGGAGCATGTTCGACATCTTACTTTGGTGTTGAAAAGGTTGAGGGAACACCAATTGTATGCTAAGTTTTAACAAGTACCAGTTCTGGTTAGATCAAGTTGCATTTTTGCGGCACATCATTTCTGCTCAAGGTATTCTGGTTGACCCTCAGAAGGTTGCAGCTGTGGAGAGTTGGGAGCAACCACGAACCGTCACCGAAGTGAGAAGTTTCCTTGGTTTGGCAGGGTATTATCGGAGATTCGTTAAGGATTTTTCGGTGATTGCTTTGCCATTGACGAGGTTAACAAGGAAAGATGTTAAATTCGAGTGGGATGATAAGTGTGAGCAGAGTTTCCAGCAGTTGAAGCATTGTCTCACTCATGCACCTGCTTTGGCACTCCCGGACGATAGTGGTGATTTCGAGGTTTATAGTGATGCTTCCTTGAATGGTCTGGGATGTGTATTGATGCAGCATGGTAGGGTGATTGCTTATGCTTCGCGGCAGTTGAAACCCCATGAGATGAATTACCCTACACATGATTTGGAGTTGGCTGCTATCATCTTTGCGTTGAAGTTGTGGAGACATTATCTTTACGGAGAGAAGTGTAGGATCTTCACAGATCACAAAAGTCTTCAGTATCTCTTTACTCAGAAGGAACTTAATCTTCGTCAACGAAGGCGCAGAGCGATGGTTGGAACACATACAGAATACTTTCCGTGTGTTGCACAATCAGGGGAACCTTCCTATGGAGAGGTGGGTCGAGACAACCTCATGGTTTCTGGAGATGGAGTCTGCAGCCTGGTGGGAGCAGGAGCTTCGTAGGTTGACGCCAGCTCAGAGGACTGATTGGAATGTTTTCAAGGATGTGTTTCAGAGGAGGTTTGTGCCCCCTGAGTACATTGATCGTAAGAAACAGAAATTCACCGAGTTGAAACAGCGAAAGATGACGGCTAACGAGTATTATGGTAAGTTCACTGATCTGTCTCGTTACTATCCTGACGTCGCTGGTAATCCGGCGGAGATGCTTCGTCGTTTCCGCTTAGGCACTAGGAAGAGATGGCATTCTATAGCGACTACTACTCACTGTGAGTCCTACCAGGATTTTTACGAGATACTATTGAGGATTGAGGACTCAGAGAATATGTCGAGTGACAGTGATGAAAAGAAAGATGACAAAGGAAAAAGTCAAATGTCGCTTGGGCCTCGCCAGACTCAGAACTTCAAGAGGGGTGGTACTAGTTCAAGTTCGTCTAGTGGTTGTTTCAGTACCTCTGGACAGGAACGAGGAGGTAGGTTTTATGGAGGCGCTCGAGGCCAGAGACAAGGTGATGGTGGCCGAAGCCGAGTCCCATTTTGCCGTAGATGTAATAACCGACATTTCGGCGAGAGCAGGCATAGCAGCGGTGGTTGTTTCACGTGTGGGCAGGTAGGACATAGAGCTGTGAATTGTCCCCAGGGTCAGCAGCAGAAGCCGCAGCAGACCTTTATGCCACCACCTGTACCTATTCAACAGATACAAGGTCCGAGTAATTATGGTCAAGCAAGTAGAGGTGGTGCCTATCACTATCAGGGTGATGCTGTTCCCTATGCCCCGGGACAATATCACTGCGAGTGAAGGCGGGATGTGACAATTTGGTATCAGAGTCAGACTCAGGCTCGCGCGGTGTGCCGACGAGGACGTCGGGCTCCCTAAGGGGGGTGGATTGTAAGATCCCACATCGACGACTTGAGGGTTGAGCCTGGGCCTTATATGTCCATGCCCACATGTACCTTTCAGTGAGGACTTTTGTGGACTGCGGTCCACAAGAACAAAACCGTGCGGTAACTCGTTGTGGGGTCGGACCGGTGCGCCGGGTTCCACCACGGTTGAGAATGCCAAAGCGGATAATATCACTGCGAGGGAAGGCGGGATGTGACAATTTGGTATCAGAGCCAGACTCAGGCTCGCGCGGTGTGCCGACGAGGACGTCGGGCTCCCTAAGGGGGGTGGATTGTAAGATCCCACATCGACGACTTGAGGGTTGAGCCTGGGCCTTATATGTCCATGCCCACATGTACCTTTCAGTGAGGCCTTTTGTGGACTGCGGTCCACAAGAACAAAATCGTGCGGTAGCTCGTTGTGGGGTCGGACCGGTGCGCCGGGTTCCACCACGGTCGAGAATGCCAAAGCGGACAATATCACTGCGAGGGAAGGTGGGATGTGACAGTTTGGTATCAGAGCCTAGGTTTGGCAGTCCTGTGTCTTTGTGAGTATTCTAATAGTTGGTGTCTTCTGTCAGAATTATGCCGCCTCGTCGGGAACCACGGTCGAGAATGCCAAAGCGGACAATATCACTACGAGGGAAGGCGGGATGTGACAATTATTGTAAGATCCCACATCGACGACTTGAGGGTTGAGCCTGGGCCTTATATGTCCATGCCCACATGTACCTTTCAGTGAGGCCTTTTGTGGACTGCGGTCCACAAGAACAAAACCGTGCGGTAGCTCGTTGTGGGGTCGGACCGGTGGGCCGGGTTCCACTACGGTCGAGAATGCCAAAGCGGACAATATCACTGCGAGGGAAGGCGGGATGTGACAATTTGGTATAATAGCCAGACTCAGGCTCGCGCGGTGTGCCGACGAGGACGTCGGGCTCCCTAAGGGGGGTGGATTGTAAGATCCCACATCGACGACCTGAGGGTTGAGCCTGGGCCTTATATGTCCATGCCTACATGTACCTTTCAGTGAGGCCTTTTGTGGACTGCGGTCCACAATAACAAAATCGAGCAGTAGCTCGTTGTGGGGTCGGACCGGTGCGCCGGGTTCCACCACGGTCGAGAATGCCAAAGCGGACAATATCATTGCGAGGGAAGGCGGGATGTGACAATTTGGTATCAGAGCCAGGTTCAGGCTCGCGCGGTGTGCCGACGAGGACGTCGGGCTCCCTAAGGGGGGTGGATTGTAAGATCCCACATCGACGACTTGAGGGTTGAGCCTGGACCTTATATGTCCATGCCCACATGTACCTTCCAGTGAGGCCTTTCCTGCTGTGACATAGTCCAGAGGAAGACAAACCCGTGAGACGAAGCTCCCCTGTAGGGTCGGACCGGTGCGCCGGGTTCCACTACAGCGGGAGATAGTTAAAGCGGACAATATCAACTGCGTACTCTGATACCCAGTGAGGCCTTTTGTGGACTGCGGTCCACAAGAACAAAACCGTGCGGTAGCTCGTTGTGGGGTCGGACCGGTGCGCTGGGTTCCACCACGGTCGAGAATGCCAAAGCGGACAATATCACTGCGAGGGAAGACGGGATGTGACAATTTGGTATCAGAGCCAGACTCAGGCTCGCACGGTGTGCCGACGAGGACGTCGGGCTCTCTAAGGGGGGTGGATTGTAAGATCCCACATCGACGACTTGAGGGTTGAGCCTGGGCCTTATATGTCCATGCCCACATGTACCTTTCAGTGAGGCCTTTTGTGGACTGCGGTCCACAAGAACAAAACCGTGCGGTAGCTCGTTGTGGGGTCGGACCGGTGCGCCGGGTTCCACCACGGTCGAGAATGCCAGGGAGGAGTATCAGCAGGGTGAGATTGCCACTAGTAGTGCAGGGTCTTCGAGGCAGATGGGTCAGTCCAGTCAGGGGCGTGGAGCTCAAGGTCGCGGTGTTCAAGCGAGCAGAGGTCGCGGCGGACGACAGCAGGGTCAGGGGCGTATTCATAATATTTCCCTGCAGGATGCTCAGAACAACCCGGATCTAATTATGGGTACGTTAAACATTCTTGGTTATTTTGCTAGAGTCTTAATTGATTGTGGAGCTACACATTCCGTTATTTCTCATACATTTGCTCAAGTAACGCAACCTCGCCCCACACCTCTAGGGTACGATTTAGAGTTCGCTATGCCTAGAGGGGAGAGATGTGTTGTAGATTGTATGTACCCAGGATGTCCAGTGATAGTAGAGGGTGTTGTTATGCCCGCTGATCTTATCCCGTTAGATATTGTTGATTTTGATGTGATTTTGGGCACGGATTGGTTGCATTTCTATCGTGCCAACATTGATTGTTACGGGAAAGTAGTTACGTTTCACCGTCCTGGACTACCTGAGGTTACCTTTGTGGGTGAGCAGAGTGGGGTGAGACACGGTGTTATTTCGGCTTTGCGAGCGAAGAAGTTGTTGTCTAAAGGTTGTCAGGGGTATCTAGCTCATGTGGTGTTAGATGAGACCGTTCCTAGCAGAATTGAGGATGTGAGAGTGGTCAGACACTTCCCTGATGTTTTTCCTGAGGATTTACCTGGTTTACCCCCAGATTGAGACGTGGATTTCACTATTGAGTTACTTCCAGGTACTAATCCTATTTCATTAACTCCTTATCGTATGGCTCCCGCTGAGTTAAGGGAATTGAAAGTTCAGTTACAGGAATTAGTGGATAAGGGGTTCATTCAGCCTAGTACTTCGCCTTGGGGCGCTCCAGTGTTGTTTGTGAAAAAGAAAGATGGGACTTTGAGGCTGTGTATCGACTACAGGCAATTGAATCGGGTGACGATTAAAAACCGTTATCCATTGCCTCGTATCGACGATTTGTTTGATCAGCTGAGAGGTGCTTGTGTATTTTCTAAGATAGACTTGAGGTCTGGGTACTATCAGCTGAAGATTAGTAGGGATGATGTTCCTAAGACGGCGTTCAGGACTCGTTACGGTCATTACGAGTTTCTGGTTATGCCATTTGGGTTGACGAATGCACCAGCAGCTTTTATGGATTTAATGAACCGGGTGTTTCAGCCTTACTTGGATAGATTTGTTATTGTCTTCATTGACGATATTCTGGTGTATTCTAAGTCCAATCATTTAATTAAAATGACTGGTAGTCCAACAGATTGTATTTTTTCTAAAATTCAATTCAAAATCTTCATGGTCTTCTGAAAATTCTGGTCACTTCTGCTGATTTTCGATTGATTAATATCCTAGAGTAAAAACATTTCCATCCTTGACTAGAAAATATCGAACAATTTCATCCATAACATTATTTTGTTCTGTTCTGGTATTCTCCATATTCCACAACTGATCAATTAGTTTTTACAACAGTTTTTCCATTTTCCAATAATTTTAAAAAATGCACATCAAAATTTCATGTATTGTAATGGAAGTCCAATCATACCTTCACAAACCCAGTGCGGCGATCAAGATTTAAATGCAAATTTTTTATCTCCCCAAATTCACCAAATGCATCTTGTAGGTGGTCCTCTTGGGCCTCCTCATGTACCCCAGTGACCAGAATAATCCATCCCTCAACGGCTGTAGACATTTTCAAAATGAAAGGAAGAAACTGTCAGGGGATGCAAAGATAAACTATATGTAAGTAGGAAACATAATGTCCTTCCTATATGGCTACAAAAATATACAAAACTTTCTAATTTGAAAGAAAAGGTTCTGTGTAAACTGCACAAGAATATCATTCTTGACTGACCAGAATCAAAACAATCGGGATTTATTCTAAATAATTCAACTATTGAGGCCTGAGCATAACTGAAAGAAGTCTACAAGCAATGGAAGGCAATAATAAGCAAATTAATATAAGTTCCTTCGTAGTTGAGATAAAGAATGAATTCTTGACTTGGTACACATTCAAGCAGCTTCTTTCAGTAGTTGAAATTATGAGCCACCAACCCAAAATATATGATATTAGCCACTAGAGGTCAAATGAAACAGATTAAAATTAAAGCTTAACGTTTAAATTTGAACTAGTAAAAAAATTGCAAAGAGGTAGAAAAGATAATGAACAGAACATGAGGCTATATACACACCTATAAGAAAAATAAAAAATAAAGGAAAACATGACTTCCAAATAACTAGGACCCTGTTATTGGTACAGAATACTGAAGCAGATGCTAGAGCTAGACTGCACATATGGTAGGCTATGCTTAACTAAAGAAGCCTAGCCCCATAGAAGTTCATATTAAGTCTCTAGAAAAGCAGTTCAAGATTGCCGTTAACAGAGAAAATAAAATTTAACCCCTCAGTGCAACCAAAAAGATCCTATGTTGCCAAAAAAGAAGGAAAGAACATGAAGTTTAAAAGTCATAAGCTTTCAAATGAAAACAAAATGGAAAATTGAATGACTTTTCTGCACCTTGGAGAAGGAGCTTCCCATATTCTTTGTATTATTTCTTTTTCATGAAAAACCTCTAGAAGAAAAAAAGATTTAAAATAATCTCACGCTCATCTCGTTCTTGCCAAAACATTGACCTTGCTGCCTGTTGTTGTTGAACACTAAGTAGGGGGTACTATGAGATAAAACCATCTCCAAAATTCATGACCCATTAAAACAGCACTCTCATCCATTGCATAAAAAGCAGTTGAATAATGTGACACATGAAAAAAAGCAACCACGTGTTGTATAGATACATATGTGAATAACTGAAGTATATTCACACAAAATAATCTCTCAAGATATCTAAAGTTCAAACTCAAAAACAGAAATCCAAAGTTCAAACTCAAGAATGGAAATCCAAATTCCACTTTCAAGGGCAGAAATTTCCAAGAACTTAATTATATCTTATCACAAAACACACACACTACCACCCCACCCCCTCCCCCCAAAAAAACAAATAAAAAAAATAAAAAAAATACCCACAGAGATAGACCTATTTTCCCCAATGAATCCGGACAAACAACAGGGAAGAATCCTCAAGAGCAGAAATTTCCAAGAACTTAATCCTTTTGCATTAAATCTAAATTACAAACAAAAGAATCCTACAAATCCAATCAAGAACCTTTTCTATCAGGTAAAACTCCAAGAATCCTCAAACCCTAGCTACCAGTCAATTTAAAAATTGAAACTTTCCCCAAAACATACAATCCAAGCTACCAATCGAATCAGGAACCTATTTCTATCAAATAAAACTCCCAAGAATCCTAAAGTAATAGCTACCAATCAATAGAGGGGAGCGAGAGGGGGAGCGCGAGAGAGAGAGAGCTTACATCGTTGGGGTTCGAGGCCGTCAGAAGAGTTGAGAGAGTCGAAGTCGGAGGCAGCGAGGCGGCTGTTACGGTCGGCATTGAGATCTTCACGGAATCCGCGACCTTTGGTCTTCTTAGGGACGGCGGACGCCGCTCCAACGCCGGTGATAGCGGACTTGAGCTTGGGGAGTGGGGCCCTGGGGGAGGCGGAGGGCTCGGCGTCGACGGCTCCGTCCTCGTCCATGAGGTCGTCATCTTCGGGCTCGAAGTCCACCGTTTCTACGTCTCCGCTCGCCATAGCTGATGCTCTCACAGTCACAGCTCTCGATGGTCCTAGTTTTAGATGAGGAAGGAAAAAGGGCGCAAGGGTTCGGGAATTGGGACGATTGGGATTTATGGGTTTCGGCTTTTGGGCCTTTGGAGGGTCGATAGCCGTCTTGTCCTTTTCTTTTGGATGTGTTACATTTTTTTTACTTCTTACGTGTATCTTGTTAATTTCTATCATTTGATCGTCTTCAATTCATTGGATCCGACAGTTGAAAATTAAAAGAGTGTGTGAGAACCTTTCCTTTTTGGGTTTTTTTCTGTTTTTTTTTTGGGGGGAGGTAAATAACCGGGTGGACTGCCCAAAAAACTAGCTATCTATATCATAAACAATTGAGTTCTAATCCAATCATGCGGATTTTCAAAATAATGGTATCCAATTGGCAATGTCATATGCCTTCATGTTCTTCTCCTAGTAAACATGTACTAACTCGCATTTTGCTATGCATATCATAAGTTGTCTGCACTAATCAATGATATTTGCAAAATGATGAAAGCTCGTATCGGTCATATTATTAATTAAATTAACCACAAGAGCCGAATCCATTTCCACCTATAATCTTGAAATGCTTTGTCAACTCCAAGTTTCAGTCCAAAATATAGCCCTAAAATTTCAGCATCAACCACCTGACCTTTTGCCCAAAGTGACAGAGAACCTACCAAGCAATCACCGTTCTTGTCTCTAAAAACTCTTCTTGCACCTATAATTCCAGTAGCATTGGTCTGAGAACCGTCCGCATTAAGCTTCACCCTCTCTGCAGTAGGTGGATCCCAAGCCAGAGACACACTTGCATCTCAGGAACATTAGAGCATACACACTTATAGGCATCATACCACTCATTTGCAACCTTAAAGATAACACCTTTGGGAGATTGCGGCCTTGCGAAGTTGTCTTCAAAGAGTTGTTTATTCCTCCATTTCCATATATCTCAACAAGTAGAAATAAAAGCATTGCTCCACCGAATTTGTTCAGACCATACTAACTTGGATTTCAAATTAGCCAACAACCAAGCTGTAGCATCAAGATTAAAGGAGAGTCGTACCGGTCTAGGCATTCCCATCAATTCCTAATTACTCCTTGCTCTTGGGCAGTCTCGAAGAATAAAGGACGAGAGAAATTCAGCCAGATTTCTCTTGGCCCTTTACTCATTCGTTAAAAGTTCCTTTGGAAATTAACCACATAAAAATTTTAATTTTTGGTGGGCAAGTCAACTTCCATATAAAATACCACGGAGAATCAGGCCATTCATCGCCTTCAAAAGGAGCTCATAAGGTGTTTTGACACTAAAAAGGCCATTGGCAATTTGTCCCCATATTTGTTTATCCATGCCAACACCCAAAACACCAGCTGGATGACTGGCTATTATTTGCACTAGCTCTTCTGGAAGCTCATTCCTCAATTTGCTCATGTCCCACTATCTATCTTTATGTCATCTGCAACACAAGAGTTCATAGGCAAATCATTAACATTACCAACTTTGTTGATTAACGGCTCTCCACTAAGAACCCATGGATCCACCCAAAACTTTGTGTTTAGTCCATTCCTATCCTCCAAAGCATACCCGTTCTTAGTAATTCAATACCACGCAACACACTCTTCTATGTATAACAAGTGGGGTGCTTAGTTGCTAGAGTGGGGTTAATTTTTAATTATGTGTTATAGGTTATAAATTTCGAGGTTCCCATCTTAACGAAACTTGCCTACACATGTTAATAATTACTATTAAATTCAAAAATATGTAATATCACAAATAAAAATATAAAATAAGACATTGTTATCTACACTCCAAAGTTCTCATTTTATACTCCAACACATTTTGCTCTCCAACCTTTCTACATTAAAAAAAAATACACTTGTGAGGATTGCAAACTGAGATTTTTGGATTGCCAATGACAGTTCCCATTAAATAAATTAAAATATTTTTCAAGAGTTGTTTGTAACAATGTTTTATATTTTTAAATTTAGGCTAAAAATCTCGTCAATATGGACAATTTCTTGTGAAGCCACAATGTTTCAAGCTTCTCAAGCATGTTTACACCTTCTTGGCATACTTTTGATATTAGAGACTAGTTGTGCCTTTTTCCATTGTTGCATCCTGAAAATTGGCATGCTACATTACTAATATAGTTCTTTGTATCCATACAACTCTCATTAAAGATAACCAAGTAAAAAAAATTATATTCTTTTGGACTGACTACAATACTTACATGCAATTGTTTTTTTAAGGATATTTACACGTATTTAATACAATCACCATCTGCCAGTCAAATATAATTCGTGGTGATTGTATTAATACATGTAAGTATGGTAGCCAAATCCTATTTTTTAAACTATACTTATTAAGTAATAACCTCTTTATAGTAATAAAATGGTTATGTCCTAACATTATGACAGTATAGAGGTTTTACTATAGTACCTTTGAGAGTTTTTCCACTATTGGGAGCCTACTTTCACACAAATTTTTTAGCCTCTCAAGTATCTCTCTTTTAGATTAAACAATGATGCGTAGGAGAAGAAAAATGATAGGTGTTTATCATTTCTCTTTTCATATTTCTTTTCCACAAAAGTCACGTCCATGATTGATCACATTGTATTTGGTCCAAGATCAATATAACTATTTTTTGGAAGGAAAAAAGATTAAAAGCTTTTTGTGACATCTAAGCCATCACCAAATGAGATGTTGAAACTGTTACATAAATATATAACAGTAACAAATGACGTACCATTTACTCCAACTGAGATGTCAAAGCTGACATGAAAGAGAAGGCCAAGTTAACATGGATAAATAGATGTTAAATTTGAAGCTGCCTTCAAATATGATTTTTGCTATTTCCAAAGGCATTCTACTTGTCTTATACCTTAAATGCTAGCATATTTAAGTATTATTTTATTTCTACTAATTAATAAAATACTCATTGTCAACCAAAATCCTATCAAATTATCAGTTTCATCCTCTAATTAAGACAGAACATGAATAAGAAATATGGGGCAGAAATATAATTTCATACAACCAAATTTTGCTTCTTTTTTTTTTCTTTCAAAGTCTCACAAACATATAATCCTAACATATCTCTAATTTAAAAAATAAAAAATAAAAAAAAATAAAATCTCTCACACACTTTGTGTGTGCCCATATGCTAGTTATTTTTAAACCAACAACAACCCAATTTTTATTATTTTTGTTTTAATAAAAAACATAAATGAAACAATAAATTTGGCATATCGAATATGAGGAAAATATTGACAATATGTCAAATTGTCAAGTCAGCCATCAAATAGAAATTTGACGTTTTGAATTTGACATCTTCTTTGGAGATGCTCTAAATTTTGTAATTAAATTATATGAAAGTTGATGATTAGATTATTACTTAAATTTTAATTAACGTGATTATTTCTTATCGGTGACACATTATTTAGTTTGCAAATTTGGTCTACAAATTTAATCTGCTTGGTGTTACCCGTAGTCATCGACACCACTTGCCGCTCCAACGACACTGTCAACCGCCATCTTATCAGCCTCTTCGACTTTAAAGCCCCGCATTCAAACAAACCCGACAACTCTATCAAAACCTCCGACGTAATGGTGGACCCTTCCCCTAACCTCTGGTTCTGCCCCTACATCCCTACCACCACCGACGTTGCCGCCAAACTACCACTCATTATCTAGTGGATTCGTGTTCTTTTCTGCCAACTCACAACCCTACAATAACCTCTGCAAATGCCTCGCCACCGAACTCCTCGCAGTAGTCACCTCAGTCAACTACTGCCATGCGCCAGAGCATCGGTATCCCTCCCAGTACGAAGACGGCTTCAACGTCCTCAAATTCATTGACACAACAAGAATTGAAGGCCTTGATCTTAACAAGGTTGACATCACCCAGTGTTTCCTCCCCAGAGACAGCGTTGGCGACAACCTGGCCCACCACGTGGCAATCAAAGCGAGTAACCATGGGTTTTGCTTTTGCCAGATGAGGGTGATTGGACTAATAGCTACAACCATTTTTTGGCGGGAAAGAAAGGACCAACCATAAATTCAAATCTCGTGAATGGTTTTTGTTTATGCCACTTAGTACTACGATCTAATGGTATTCTTCTATACTAGTAAGTGACAGACCATAAATTCAAATCTCGTGAATGGAGAGTCTGAAATTAATTTATTCCTACACCCCCTAGTGTCAATTTACGCCTTAGACTATTTTTCTTGCTACTTTATCCCTAAAATGAGCATGAAATATCCAAGTTACTCTCCTAACGTTATATCTAGTAGGAAAAACTATTTGTGCGACCAAATTTTGCACGACAAAGCAAAATCCATCGCGCAATGATGTTTTGCGCAACGACAAGAGATCCATCGTTGCGCAAGAGTGTTTACACAACAAGAAAAATGTGTTCGTCGCGCAAACCCAGTAAGAAAACCTCGGGTGTTTTTTTTTTGGGTGCAAAATAAATGTGCGACAAAGTCTTTGTCGCGCAAAGATTCTTCAGTTTTTTGGGGCAGAGCATTCGACGCATGGGAAATAGAGGAACACTTGTGCGATGAAGGCTTAGTCGCACAAGTTGTTGTCAGTTTTGATCTAGACAAGTTAGTGCATGTGAATAAGAGGAATTTAGACTGTATTTAGTGCGGGTCTTTGCGCGACAAAGCCTTTGTCGTGCAAAGGCCCTAGCCTTCCTATAAATATGTGCTTTTGCTTTCCTTATTCTTCACAATTCTGTTCGTGTTGGGATGGAGGATAAAAACAAGGATCAAAGCATGCTCACCGCCGACCCAAATGATTTGAGGCAGCATTTTGAGTTCGCATATGCGATTGTTGTAGCCATGGGGAATAATTGTCCTACTGCTGAGTGGCATTCTTGGAAAGATATGCTCGAGAATGCGAAGAAGGCGGTGATGGATGAATTATTAGTAAGTACATTGTTGATGGATAAATAATTACTTTTGTGAAATTTGTTGTTATATGTTAGAATTAATTATTTGCATATAAGTGTAACAGTGTAAGTATACTCTTGATGATGATACAAACGAACGGTTGATGAAGTTGATGGAGGATGCGTTAAAGGGAGGTTACCATTGGTGGCGTTATGAAGTCTAGTGGAATGGAGGACCATCAAAATAATAGTTTTAAATTTATGTTTTGTATGACAATGTTTAAATTTAAGGTTTTTTTTTTATATAAATTATGTATTTGGACTTAATTAGGTTTTAATTCCTATTTGGTTATTTAAATAATTGAATGGAATATAATATCAATTTATTTAAGGTATTAATTATTAATGTATTATGACACACCCCGAACCGGAAAGTCCACTTGGACTCCGGATTGAGTTGTGCTGGCCTACACCTAGGGGGTGACGAAACCATAAAGTGTAGTGTAGTGGAAAAAGAATGTGAATAAATTTAAACCTATAAATGCCTAAACAAAAGAGTGCGTGGGTGAGAGGGATTGCACCCATTTCACACCTGATGTTAAAGCATAAGAACAATATAGTAATTAGGGTGAGGGTTATACCACTAAAGATAACCATCTACTGAGATTTGCCAGAATCCTCGTTTACATGTAAGCACAGCTACTAAACCTGGAGGGGCGAAAAACAAAGTTGGGTGGGTGAACAAAACAACGTTTTGTAAAGACCTTTATTTTCGAATATACTAACCCCTCGCTGTAAAATAAGCATAGTTTCCTTAAAACGTACTACGTAAGTATGTAAACAATAATACAATAGCATTATAACCAGAAATATGCCAAGTCATGATATATCAAATGCCACAGTAATAAAATCATGTGATAATCAAGTATAATCAATTGCTCATCAATTTATGCTAGCACACGAGTTGGAGTTGCATAATGCAACCTATACGATAGGACTGAGTGTAATCAATACGCTCTAGTACTACGATCACGTGAAGACTGGCGCCGAGGCGTGGTCACATACGAGCTGGAATTGCCTAATGCAATATGTACGATAGGACTGACGCCTAACTTGGATCCAAGGTGAGCGAATGGTGCTGATGTGAACATACACGTGAAGGACTGGCCCTGGCCTTGGGTGAAGTACTAACACTAGGGTGCAGCAGATGAGCATGTACAAATATGTATGAATGTCATGACAATTATATCTTATCCATATATCAGCATTTATTACAATTCATATCACAATAACGAATACTTGGCAAATATAAACGTAAAAATGAAGTAAATTTGCATTTATGGAAACTATAACTATGTATAGGTATAAAAACAAACTGTCCACTCACCTGGAGTCCGCACTACAACTCCCTAGCACGAATATCAAGGCGTCACGAACGATCGTCGCCTAGAACAATTATCAAATCACATCTCAGAATTCTTATCGATATAATACGCAATTCACGTAAAACACATCCCTAAGGACGTTCTAGAATGATTTGAAACCCATTGACCAAAAGTCAACAGTCGGTTAAAGGTCAACGATAGGGTCCATAACCCTACATAACTCGATCCAGAAGATCCGTATCTTGGATTTCTGATCCGTAACTTTTAAAGATCCACATTATGCTTCTAGAACAATATCCTAAAGTTTTGGAACGATCTAACAGTTGGAATGTCAATTCATGCAAGGACCCTATGACGGCCAACTAGGTGGTCAACTACGAAACTACATTAAAACATCGTAATTTCACTAAATTCATGTCAAATATAGAATTGGAGCATCCAAATTAGCCTAAGATGGTCAGGTGGAGTCCCAGCTCACGCAGTGCCGTACGCGGTCGCTAGCCGCCACGGTTCACCGGAAAATTCCACTATTTCTAAACATTCTCAAATTTCACAGAAATGAATATCTCAAAGAGAGAAAACCCTTTCATACCTGCCACGAAGTCCAAAAGCAAACGGATGATGGTCAATTTTGCCCACAAATCCGGTAGGTGCCTAAAGCTTCCTGACATCGATTCGTTGTTTACGATAGTCCAACGGGATCAAGGTTGGTTGGGATTTTCTCCTGGGATGATGGGCTACAAGGCCCAAGTGGTGGCATAGGCTATCACTTTGCCGATTTGCCGGAAAATTGAAAGGAGTGGTCGGAGCACTGTTGATTTTTGTTGACTTTCGTGGCATCAAACCGCCACATACCGTGGTTAATCAAGATGGTTCTTGGGTGGGTTTTTTAGAGGGGAATGAGAGCTTTAAGATGGTGGTGGTGGCGTCAAAAAACTCCACAGGAGTTGGCCAGAATCGGCCTTAGAAAATAGGAGGTTCGAACAGGGTTGGTGGCGTGCATGAGCTAATGAAATAGGGAAGGATGCTTCTCTCTCCTCTTCCAATTGGTCCTTTCTTTTCTCCCCTTGTCTGATTGGTCCTTAAAAGAAATAATATGATTGGTTCCTTATTTCCTTGCTGAAAGCTGATTGGCTTCATTCCCACAAGATGGGAGTTCAATTTAATTAGAACTAAACTTTGAATAACCAATTTCAAACGTCTGTATCTATACCGTTATAATCCGGACTCGCAAAGGGCTTTCGCCTATGTGTTCGTAGTGACGAGTACTACAAGGTTACGCTAAAAGAAGAAGTCATATGTTCCTTTAAACGATGGTCAACGAAAGTCAAAGTCCTTGCCTCTAGGGCATTTGCGTAAATTCATGCTTTTAAAATTAATAAAAACGTAAAATTATGGACGGCTTGTCACATATTAATTGAATAGAATATAATATCAATTTTTTTAAGGTTGTCACATCCCGGCCCGGACCCCCACCACAACCCGGGCTCGACTCCATCGTAGCACGATATTGTCCGTTTTGGGCCCCTACCACACCCTCACGGTTTTGTTTCTGGGAACTTACACGAGAACTTCCCAGTGGGTCACTCATCCTAGGATTGCTTTCACGCGCTAATCACTTAACTTCGAAGTTCCTATGGAACTCGAAGCCAGTGGGCTCCCAAAAGGCCTCGTGCTAGGTAGAGATGGGAATATACATATAAGACTTACAGGATCCACTCCCTTGGGCGATGTGGGATGTTACAACCCACCCCTCTTAGGGGCACGACGTCCTCGTCAGCACACATCTGGCCAAGGATTGGCTCTGATACCAAATTGTCACATTCCAGCCCGAGCCCCCACCACACCCGGGCTCGACTCCACCGTAGCACGATATTGTCCGCTTTAGGCCCCTACCACACCCTCATAGTTTTGTTTCTGGGAACTTACACGAGAACTTCCCAGTGAGTCACCCATCCTAGGATTGCTTTCGCGCGCTACCTTTGTAACATCCCACATTGCCCAAAAGGCCTCGTGCTAGATAGAGATGAGAATATACATATAAGGCTTACAAGATCCATTCCCCTGGGCAATGTGGGATGTTACAAAGGTAGTAATTATTTTTTGAATATATATTATAACTGAAAATTTGTTTGTAATTTGTTTATATTATGGAATATAATATCAATTTATTTAAGGTATTAATTATTTAATGTATTAATTGAATGGAATATAATATCAATTTATTTAAGGTAGTAACTATTTTTAGAATACATATTATAACTGAAAATTTGTTTGTAATTATGAAGTTTACGTAAACATAGATATCTATCTATGTTTACGTAAACTTCATAATTACAATTGATCAAGTTCGTTGCTAAAACATTTGCGCGACAAAGATGTTGATGTGCAAACCCCTTGCGCGACAAAGTCTTCATCGCGCAACTGGCATTCAATTTTAGGTCAGCGTATTTGGTGCATCTAAATCAGAGAAATAAATACCATATTTACTGCAGTTGTTTGTTCGACAAAGTCTTCGTCGCACAAAGTCCCTAACCTTCCTATAAATACACGCTTCTGCTCTCCTTATTCTTCACACTTTGTTTCAGAAATGCTTTACAATTCTGACGATTATAATCAGTTCGTTCTTTGAGTGTTGGTACGATGGTCGACAGTGGTGCACGTTTGTCAAAGACAACGGATGGCGAAGGTTTTGGAAAAGGTTTGCGTTGAAATTTTTGCATTTTGTATAAAGTTTTTATTTAGCTTCAGTATAATGAAAATATATTTTGTTGACAGACAAGAAGAAACGAGTTGCGGTACGGGTTCGACACACTTATGGTGGGAGCCGTTATAGAATCACTGCTGACAAAATAATAAGGGTTGTGAAGTCAGATAAGCACGCCAGCTTTTGGTCCGACGTAGGAACATTGGTGCGTACCAAATGTGATGCGTATTGGGAGTCTTGGAGAGCCATCCTCGAGGAGCTAAAGATGCACATGATTGATGAGTTAGTTGTATATGTTAATTTCATTAGTTAAATAATAATTATGTTTGTCACATATAATATAATACTGAGATTTTAATTTATTAATTTTTGCATGACAGCCTAATTGAGACATTGACAAAAGTGGCCCAAATTTGATGAAGGCTATCGACAACATGTTCAATCAAGATTCCGAGAGTGGAAGTTTGATAATGAACGCGCTGCAGTACTACAGCAAGAACCAGAACTACCAGGGATGAGTAGAATAGGGTTTCTTATTTTAATTTTATTGCTTATTTAATAATTAGATATGAATTTAAGTTTTTTTAGTATGAAATTTTTTGATTAAATATGTAGTTAATGTTTATTACGAATAAAATGAATGCATTTTAATATATATGTATATTAATCAAATATGCACAAATGGTATAATGAAATAAGTTCTTATTTATTAAATATGTATGTGGTTTGAAAAAATTTGAAGAGTGAATGGTAAAGTTTGTTTTTTGAAAAATGAATGTAAAAAAAAAAAAAAAAAAACGTGACGAACTATGGTTTGTCGCGCAATGGGTTTAAAAAACGCGGGAAAGCATAGTTGGATGGCGCCCAAAAAGTTGAAGCCCAAGGTTTTGCGTGACTATTTGTTCGTCGCGCAAAGTTTGTCACTTTATTGAACTTAACAAGATTGCAAACCACTTATAGGTGTTGTGAGTTTATGTATTTGTATGCAATCATTTTTGTATGGATGTACAAAAAATGGTTTGCAATGTTCATATGAGCTTAGTTTCTCATTTGAGAATTAGTTGGATTTCACGAATGGATGTGAAAGCATGACTGCGGTCCAATTAATTCTTGAATTGTCCCAAAATTTTGGACAGTTTGATATTGCACATTTACATGTTGTAGTTTGCGATTCACGCGTTAGAGTTTGAACGTGGGAAATGTGGTAGCATCTGTTTGCGTTCTTCGGGTGCATCGTAGTTTTTTGTATATACGTCATGCACTTGAAGAACTGTAGGGAGATGTTGTCGAAATTTTCCCACACTTGAACTCTAATGTGTTGGAATCGTAAATTACAGCATGTAACTGTGCATTCTTAAATGCGATAGAACCCATATTGGAAGCATAGGTGGCATATCATAAATGAAGTTGTTATAACCCTCATAAATTTTTTTTTTGTTTACAGGTGAAATGGAAAAATAGTGGATACATAATCCTAACAGATGTGTTAATGATTATTTGGATGGAATAAATCAGTTCATCGATTTTGCAATTGTAAACAACCACGGTTCAAATCAAATTCGGTGTCCTTGTAGAAAGTGTAACAACTTAATGATTGAATATTTTGAAACTGTTCAAATATCATTTAGTCAGAAATGGGATGATTGAAACCTATACTACATGGAATCGTCATGGCGAACAAATACAATATGTTTCATCCTCCCACATTACCCAAGCAATGGATACAGTTGAATATGTTATGGAGCCAAATGACCAAATTATGGACATTATCAATGATGCTTTTCCAACCCTAAGCCGAATACGAATGTGGAAGTAGAAGATGACATTCCACCCACCATGGACAGTAAGCATTCGGAAAATACGAAAAACTATTAAAAAGTGCCAGGCAAGAATTATACCCCGGTTGCGAAGGATTTTCGGTGCTTATGGCCATTGTTGAGTTGATGCATGGCAAAACAAAGTTTCATATGTCGAACTAGTGTTTTGATTGCTTTTTGGGGGTTTTCAAGTGGATGCTTCCAAAGGACAATTGCCTTCCTAAAGATCATAAAAGTGCAAAGAAGGTGGTCTTGGATTAGGATATGAAAAAATTCACGCGTGTAAAAATAATTGCATTTTGTTCTACAAAGAGAATAAAGCGTTAGATAAATACCGTGTATGTAATGAGTCACGGTTTAAAATGACCTCTATGAATGAAGAAAGAAGTTTCCACAAAAAATTATGCGTTATTTCCCACTAAAGTCCAAGTTGCAGCAATTGTATATGTCGACACACACTACAAGCGGCATGAGGTAGCATAAGGACAGATGAGTGGATGATGATGTTATAAGACATCCTGCTGATGGAGAGGCCTGGAAATAGCCCTAGAATGTTAGATTGGGACTTACGACAGACGGGTTTAATCCGTTCGAGGTTCTAAACCAAAACCACAACACTTGGCCAATCTTCACAATTTCGTATAATTTGCCACCCTGGAAGTGCATGAAAAAAGAATATAGGATGATGTCGTTGTTGATAATCGAAGATCTGGGCACGTGTATTGATGTGTATTTACAACCGTTGGTCAATGAACTAAAAGAATTATGGAGAAAACGGTGTTCCCACGTATGATAAATGTACCGGGAAGATGTTCACTTTGAGAGCAGCTGTGATGTGGATTATAAATGATTTTCCTGCGTATGCTATGATGTTTGGGTAGAGCACTAAGGGCTATTACGCATGCCCAGTTTGCAAAGAAGACACGACGTCTAGTTGGCACGCGGAAAAGTTTGTTACTTAGGGCATCGTAGGTGGTTACCATGGGACCACGAGTGGCATCAGAACGAGACAACCTTCTTCAATGCATAGAGCTTCGGCCAAGACCCAGAGAATGGTTTGGTGATGAAATTTTGGCTCTAGTGAATCGGTTGAATTTTGCTTCATTGGGCAAATCCGTAAATAGGACAAGACTAGAAACACATCTAAACTGGACACACAAGACAAGGTTGTTCAAGTTCCCGTACTAGTCCAAATTAAAATTGAGATACAACATCGATGTAATGCATGTTGAGAAAAAAGTGTTTGATACACTGGTCGGAACTATACTGGACATAGAGAGAAAAACAAAGGACACAATAAAAGCTCGAATTGATCTGGAAAAAATTGGCATTAGGCTAGGTTCATGGATGACGAGGGACGGAGACATAGCCAGAAAGAAGCTCACATTGTTTTCGGTGAAACCGGAAAAGAGGAAAGAGTTTTTATAGTTTCCATCTTCTATAAAGTTTCCAGATGGGCATGCTTCAAAGATCGGCCGTTGCGCAAACGTGGATGAAGGCAAATTTTTCGACCTCTGGAAATTGAAAATTTTCTTTTGCTTTTGCATTTTGGTTAAAGTTTGCTTTTGCTTACTAATGTGAATGTATATGATGGCTGTGTATACAATCTGACTATGATGCTGTCATGAAAAGTTCCATATCATAATTTTTGTAGTTCACAAAGTTATTACTCTTGAATTATGGTGATTAAAGTGTCAAACTCAAATTATTGAAGAAGAATAGTGGAGACTACCCTAGTGAGTTATTTTAAGCCTATTTGCTTCTTTGAGAGGGTTTAAAGTGTTTCAGCTCCTATCTTTTTCTTTCAATTTCATTTCAAATGATCTCATTATTTCTCTTTGATTGAATGCTAAGAATAATCCTATGTTAAAGATACCATGTGCTTATTATCAGCTATGAATGAACTCATTGAGAAGATGTTAGGCTATGCATGTTTTAACCACTAAAAGGCCTAATTCCCATCCCTTTGTGTGCTCCATTCACTCCTGTTGCAGCCAAACACTATTAGCCTAGTTCTTTCATCACCCACACCAAACTCTACCTATCTTAGCCCATTACAGCCATACCTTATAGTTTGGGGAATACCAAAGTGATGAAGACAAAGATAGATAGAGCTCTATATCAAGAATGTGGCGTGTACCGAGGTAACATGTGCTGGAATTGCAAGACAAGAAAGAAAAAAGTTTCAAAAAAAAAAAAAATGAATAAAGAAGATGCAATTTCCAAATCTGTCACTATCGCATGTGTGTCTTGGACGCCAAGAACAAACAACAAAGATCAATTCAGGACGAGAGCTTGCTAGTTTAACAACAAAGACACTTTGGTATGTCCCAAGCTCTAGTATTTCCTATCCATTCTTTCCTAGCCCTAGCCTAAGCCTTACATTACAACCTTGTGAAAGACCTAGCTGATCTTTGGGGATATATTCATGGGTGTTGGTAAGTATGTGTGTTATCCATATTCTTAGTATTTGATTCCTTTCATGAGATTTGTTCAAGAAAATTATGCTGTTATTTCATATTTCATATGTGAGAATTTTGATTCCTTTTAAATAACTTCACTCATATATGTTTGATGAGAGACAAAACCTTAGGATCTAAGTGAAAATTTGAGTGACAATATGAGAGAATTAGAGTTAAAGGCGAATTCTATCTTTGGCATTTGAGTATGGCGCTTTTGAAGTCATGAGTCATGGAGTAATACTTTTACTCTACACACATGATATGATTCTTTGAAGTGGCAGTGTTTTGTTTGATGGTATGACTAAGCATTTATTGGTTCTTATTAGTTTGTTTCAAGTAAGTTTTAACCAATTTATTTGTCGAGTCTATAGATGTTTGTGGGCGTCATCGTTGTAATCCCTCATAAGACACAACTCCTCCTACTAGGGACACCTAGAGGTTTAAAGGCTTGTTGCACATGCTCAGTGTAATCGTTTAGCCAGCGAAAGTGGTCTGGTTAGATTTTTCTTTGTTTTGTTTGCTTTCAGTTTTAGTTTTGCTAAAGGACCAACAAATTGTAACGGATCATTAGATTGTGTCTGCAAAAACTTAGAGAAAACAAGTGAATCAAACACATCAACCGAACAAGTATCAAGTAAACTAGAAGGGTGAGAAAGAGATTCAAACACTTTGAATTGTACAGTTTTTCCTAGCACGGCCATGGTGAGAAGACCATTTTGCATGTCTATGATAGTCTTTGCAGTAGCCATAAAGAGTCTCCCAAGCAAAATAAGTAACTCACGATCATGTATAGGAGCTTCTTCCATATCCAACACTACAAAATCAGCAGGTGACATTAGTTTGTCAACTTGAACTAAGATATCTTCCACTATACCTCTTGGATATTTCACTGATTGATCATCAAGTTGCAATGAAATAGTTGTTGCCTTCAAATCCCCCAAACCTAATTGAAGGTACACTGAATGGGGCATTAAATTGATGCTAGCACCCAAATTGAGCATAGCCTTTTTTACTAGCTTGTCTCCAATGGTGATATTGATAGAAAAACTGCCCAGATCCTTAAGTTTTGGTGGGAGCTTTCTTTGAAGCATAACATTCACATTTTCAGACACCATCACCTTCTCATTAGGTCCATACTTTCTTTTATAGTTGTTCAGCTCCTTGAAGATTTCCCATACGCTGGCATATTCCTAATGACATAGAGCAAAGGTAAATTAACATTCACTTTACTTAAAATATCAAAAGTTTCTTTAAATGACTTATCTTGCTTGCTTTTGGCAAGTCTTCCAAGAAATGGAATGGGATGAGTGTAAGGTTTTTCAGCCTTGTGAAGATTTGGTGCTTTAAATGAAGAAGTAACATTGCTTGGTTTGCCATTTAGTTTCTCATTCTCTTCTTGAGTAGCACCTGCATTCACATGATCAAATTCATTAGTAACTTCATTGCCAACTCCATTATTAATAACCTTACCACTTCTAAGTGTAGTAATTACTTTGGCCTGCTCTTGGTTCATTTGAAGTACCACCGGTTGGCTCGGAAACTTTCCGGCCTCTTTTTGACTCAAAGCATTTGCAATCTGACCTAATTATGTCTCCATTTTGGTTAGAGCAGCCGAATGTTGTTGGAGAGTACTATTGGTAGTTTGCTGGAATTGAACGATGTTTTAGGCTAGCAATTTGACCATATCTTCATGTGTAGTGGCAGACTTTGGTTGGAAATTTTGAAACTGATTGTTATTCTTCCATGAGAGGTTGGGATGATCTCTCCAACTAGGGTTATATGTATTAAAGTATGCGTCATTCCTTGGCCTTTGATTGTAAGAGTTCATGAAATTTACTTGCTCTTGGACGAATTTGGGATAAGCCTCACTAGATGAGCATTGATAAGTAGGATAACCTAACCTCAGCTATCTTGGGCACCATATTAAGCACAGAATCAAGCTCCTTTTTCCAAACTAGCCACCTGCAATTCAAGATCATTATTAGAACTCATTTCATACACTCCAACTCGTTTACCTCTTGTATCTTTGTGTTGAGCATTAGATCCCAACATCTCATAGATGTTATATGACTCTTGAGCATTCTTTTTCTTCAAAGCTCCACCTGCTGCATTTTCAACAGTAGATTGACATGTTTGGGTTAATCCATCATAAAAAATTTGCATTTGTAAGTAAGGAGGTAACCTATGATGTGGACATTGCAACAAAAGGCCTTTGAAGCGCTCCCAACATTCATTGAAAGGTTCTCCATCATGTTGTGCAAAATTGAAGATTTGCTCTCTCAAAGTAGCTGTCTTTTGAGTAGAGAAAAATTTCTCCAAAAATTTCTTAGCTACGGCATCCCAAGTGGTGAGCGAACCAGGTGCTAAAGTCATTAGCCAACCCTTAGCCTTATCTTTCAATGTGTACGGAAAGACCCTCATCCTCAGATTTGCTTCATTCACTCCCTGCAAAGGTAAACCACTCACAACATTATAGAATTATTTAATATAGGCTAACGGATCTTCATTAGGTAAACCATAAAAAGAAGGAAGCATGTGAAAATGTGAAGATTTGAGATAATAATTTCTAGCTTCAAGAGGCAGTAAGATGCATGAAGGTGAATTTGGTATAATCGGTTGAGCATAATCCTCCAAAGCTTAATTGTCATCATTATTGTCAGCTATCTCTTCTTCTCTGTCTGAATTAGAGTGCTCAGAATAAGCACCTACACTCGCTGATCTAGAAGATTGATCGTCCTCATCTTCACGGTTAATTTAAGCATTAGTTGATAAACAGTTCTCAAAAGTGTTGCTCTTTATACGTTCAAGTTTTTGGCCTATCTTAGCAAGTTTGTTGGACATATACTACCTGAGAAATAGAAAGAACACAAATGAAATTTAGAAATCTAAACTGAAAATGAAAATAAATAGGGTTTGAAGAACAAGCAATTATAGGGGGCTGAAATCAGTCCCCGGCAACGGCGCCATAACTTTGTTATGTTCCTTCCGAGTGCAATATATGGTTAGTATAATGGCACAAGTAAGGGTGTCGAACCACAGGGACTGATTAGACCTCTATAAATTACTAGCCTTGAAAGAACCCTAACCAAACAATGAAAATAACAAATTAAATGTAGGTTGTGTGCTGTTAATGAGAATAACTAAAAATACAAGAAAAATGTAACAACGAATGATATGTTGATTGAGAAACGCTGAGGATGGGTCCAGGGATTTCGAGTTCACCATTACAAAACCAATTCCATGTTCATAAAGTTAAATCGTATTCAATTACCAACCTGTTTCTAGAGTTCGTTTTACATATATATGATCAGCCGTATGATGTATGGTCTTGATCAAATTCTCCTAATCTACAACCTAATTGGGATGTTCAACTTCGATTCCAAATTAAGAGTCTTTAGCATGCAAGTAAACGTTAAAGAACCAAAAGAAATACATAGCAGGATGTTTGCATAGCATTCTCTTCATTCATTCATATGTCTACCAAGATTAAGCATGATGTTTAGTATAATATTGATCAAATGATCTGTAAGAAATCCTAATGGTGATCAATCATTAAAATTAACAAACAAATTTAACAAAAGATTCAGTGAATGAAACAAGAGACAGATTGATGAATTGAATATTTTAACATAAAAACATGGATCAATTGTGCTAGGCTACATCGAAATCCCTAGCTATGAATTTAGTTACACATCATGTTCACAGAGATGAAATTGGAAATACACAACATGAGTGAAAATAAATCAAAGAAAGAGGAAACCCTTGAAGCAATTCTGATGTTGAACTTCTCCGAGGACAGCCTGTCGAGATGAGTCTTCGATGATGTTGGAGAGTATAGAATGGGTGGAGTTTTGAGTGTGGATGAAAAGAGGGAAAAATAGTGAATGAAGTTGTGAAATTTGCTCAGAATAAAAGGTGTATGGTGGCTGAAAGGCTAGGTTTTATGATGTTAAAGAGCTGTTACATATTGCCAATACATCCCAGTAATTGGGCATTTAATTCCCATGTTTTTTTTGCTATTATTGGTCTTATAAAGAGCCATATTCATCACCATATTCAGTTTCCACTTTTAATTCTTTGTGTACATCAGCATCCTTATTCAATTCTCCATTTTTAGCACCATTTTGCCTTATTTGTCCTCAACTGAGCTCTAAAATACGATTAGCTGCACACTAACACAAAAGAGGGTAAAATACAACTAGTTTAACTCAAAAATATCACAAAGGGACTAGGAATGGATGGTATAAATGTATGAAATGTATGAGTTATCAGCCTCAAGATATGGGGGTGACATTGCAGACATTGATTTCTATGGAAAACTAACAAGGGTTGTGCAATTGCTTTACAAAGACCGGTGTCAAGTTATCCTGTTAAAGTGTCACTAGTTTGATATAAACCCACGTCAAGTTGGAGGTGTTAAGCGAGACGATGGTTTGCTATCAGTCAACATTAACAGATGTTGGTATAACGATGACGCCTACATTTTGGCAACGATGACGAAACAAATTTTCTATATAGCTGACCCTAAGGGCGGGAGGGGGCGGAAAGTAGTTCAAAAGATTGAACACAAAGGGCTGTATGATACCCCGGACCGAGAGCCTGCTGCCAATGATGATTATGTTGACGTTGCTGACCAACAATTGGAGACTTCAACGACAATTGGTGCATATACACTATGGGATATGACTATTGTACAAGAACCGTATCAAGTAGCCGGAGGTCCTGAAATCGAAATACTGATCAACTCTATTATGATTGACCTTGGGGATCTATAGCGATACTATGCACCCGAGCGCGCAAACGATGATGTTGACGTGCTTATAGATGAGGAGGAATGGGAGTCTGAATCTGATGATAATGATGATATTTATTCTAGTTTAGACAAGGATTAATAAAAAATTGTGATGTAAATGTAATGATATGTATTGAATGATATTTATTTTGTATACAAACAAAAGTTTCATTTAAAATTTGTAACAAAATTATTATTTTTTTTAAATTTATTTAATTATTTAAACCAAAAAATAAGTTAAATTTACATATTTGCGCTACGTTGTTTTATAAATGTTTGTTGCGCAAATATTTTAAAATTCGTTTTTTTAAAAAAAAAAAAAAAAAAAAAAAAAACTAGTGGCACGACAAAAGTTTAAACACCCTCGTCACGCAAACATGTAAAAATTTGATTTTTTGTGCCAAAATTGGGCGCGTTTTTAATTCGGTACCTTAATTAACTCTCTCTCTCTCTCTCTCTCTCTCTCTCTATCTCAGACTCACTCAATCTCTCTCGATTTTGTCCGATTCTCTCAAGCTCCTCTCTCCCTCTCTCCCACTCTGTCTATCTCAGAATCACTATCTCAAGCTCCTCTCTCCCTCTCTCACACTCTCTCTATTTCTTTGTCTCTCTGTCAATCTCCCTATCGCATCTGCCGCACTCCAACGCCTCATCCTCTCCCCACCGCCACAACATTACTAGGTAAGCACCCAGTCTCCCTTAATTCATCTCCCTTAATTCAATTATTTATAATTGCAATTTTCTCAAATTTTATATTGAATTGTTCTAATCTCAACATTTAGGAATTTAGGGTTGGAATTAGGAAGCCTGGGTTCAGGGTTGGAATTGGGAATCCTGGGTTAAATCTCCGTGCATGTAGCTATACATTCATCCCAGGTTGTAGTTTCAAGGATTTTGTATGTGCAAATGAAGTTTGCTTATTTTTGGATCTTAGGGTTAAATCTGAGGATCTTTTATGTGCAAATAAAGGATTTTTTATGTCCAACACAAGGGTTAAATCTCTATGCATGTAGCTATACCATTACAATCTAGTATTGGATAAAATATTCATGTCAAAGCAAGGAGGACAGGTTGGTTTTTGTAACTACTTACAAGCAATCAAGTAAGAGAAAAATGGTCAAGTCCAACAAATTCAGTTACACAGAACCACCATTATAATCTAGCAGTATAAAATCGAAAACCTTACACTCATCATAGTAAACCAATTAAATACCAGCTGCATAATGAATCAAAAGCATATATCTTATTTCATAGGTTTATGTATGGCGTTGCTTTTTGAAGTTACTTTTTCTTTCTGTAGCATGAACCAAATAGATTCTTTTTGAAGTTAATCACCAAGAAAAACTGCTGAGAAAATTACAAAACAAAATGGCATGTGGAGCCAAAAAAGATAATAAAAACTTCTGCTGGATGGTTACCACTACATCCGTTGATTGCCTGGGCATGCCTCATCTAACTGCAGCAGACTAATTCGAATTACGAGGAAGATTTGGCATGTAAACCAGCCTCTAAAATTATAATTCAAGTGGTAAGTAGTGTTTCAAGAGAGAGTCTGTCTGAGTTTGAAAATGAACCCAATGTGTTTTTGTGAAGCATAGGTAGTATGATATATTTTTCATTTGATGATTGTCAGAACCTCCATGTTAGCCAATTAACTAGTGCATTCAATAAACTCTGCATAATCTAATGTACTAATTCAATCTTGACCCGTGAGAATGACCTCACAAAGAACATTTTGGAGTAGTGCAAGTGTTCTGTGTTGTATGTTTGAAAAGAAGTTTGACATTTATAGATACCTAGTTTCCTTTGAATTTGGTCAATCTAATATTAGTTGTCAAGTGTTTTTGGTTGGATTATGAACATCATCCATTTTAGTTCTTTTAGTCTCCTTTTATATATTTGAGTGGTTCTTTCCTGGATTTTATTAACTTTGTAGATCATTGAAACTAAGAATTCGTTTCTTCTCTTACCATTATTTACTATTGCATTCTTACGCTCTTTCTGCATTCTAATGCTTCATTCATCATGACAGGCATTGGAGACCATTGCTCTAATAAAGGAGTTAAACAATTTACCAAGCAACTGAGCAACTTTTCTGGTACTGAAGGATATTGCATGTATTGTCCATTATTTTCTTCTCAAGCCTGCTTACTTTTTTGCATTGCTATATTTTATCCTTCTAGAGCTGATTGCTCATAGTTTATTCATCACATTGTTTTTAACAACGTTTATATATGTTCATGTCAAGTTCTGATCCTGATATTTATTTAACATATGGTGTTGCCTCCATGAGTTTATAGAACAAGATATTGATCACCTTGTGAAATTGTGCTTTTTTGGCTTTTCTTTTTTGTGGTTTGGTGGAGTATAAATAGGGAAACTTTAGAATAAAGAAGACGTTGTGGCTTCACCTTAGGACAGTTATTTTTTTATTCCTTGTGGGCTTCTAGGTCTAAAACATTGAATGATATTACCCTTAGTTTGTACATATAGATAACCATTAATATATTTAGTGCTCCAATACATATTTACCTAACTTGGGATCATGTTTTTGTTGGTGTGACTTGTAAAACAAGCCATGCCATAATAGAATTTTATATCTGAATTCTGAACCAACCCTTGTAAAAACCTGTCTTACTTCTTGTTAGCATAACATATATATACGTAAAGAAGTTAATAAGATATGCCTTGTGATCAGCTACCTAAAATCCATATCAGATGTTCTTAGGGATCAATCATGACTATGACAATGGCATTTTGCTGGTTATTCGGATTCTCTGATACATTTAAATTTCATATTGGCTATATATGCAAGAGGGATATAATCCAACTTTTTAATCGTACGTTTGTCAATGGTGAGATTTAAATTTAGAATCTCTAATGGTTATTACTTCCGGGTCTAAATAGCATCTTTCTGCTCACAAATGTAATTTGCTCATGGTTGAGGGTTCAACACTTAATTTCATAATTTCATTCTTTGCCTCTTAATCAAATAAATGATATATACGTTCATGTCCTCATACTCTTTCCATAATTTTTATTCGAATTCGCACCAAGGTATTGAGTGATATGGATGGTTTTAGATGATGACATGGGTCATTGGTTGATGTATTACAAATGTCATAATGTAGTGAGTTGGGTAGTTATAAGGATTGCTTAGACATTAAGATTTGTATCTAGTATAAATAGTGGTGAGAATATTCTTTGTAACCAACTCTGAGATTTTTTAGAAAGATTGCAAGATTCTTCCATTTTCTCTTTTTCTGAGTTCTTCATCGCATCTATAAGTGATCTTCTTCAGTGCATAAAAATGTTGTATGCCCAAAAGTGTTTGAAGATTATTGATTTGAAACTATGTTGGTTTTAACTTTGTCATGGCATGCATTTGAAGATTATTGTAGATGGGTCAATTTGTTTGTTTGTTTTTATGAATAAACATGTTCCTTGCAATACTCCTTTTTATTCTTATCGCATGTTTTCATTCACCTTGTATATGTGAAATAAAATGCATATAATAAGATGATATCTAAATAGATTCATGATTGTTTTTGTAGATGTCAAACTTAATATCAATCGGCGGGCAGCTAATAGGGGCAGTCAGACACCTTATCTAGGAGGTAATGCTGTTGCCATCTCCACACCTGATATCGGCACGACGGGTGTCCCTCCGGTCATGCCTTTGGGGCCAACAGTGTCTATGCCTCCTGCATCATCGACTTCTTCGGTGACGCATGTTGTCCTAAGCGCCTGACGGACTCATCGACGGCCTCGGAGTTCTGAGGAGGCTCAGTCGTCTGGTGAGGCTTCCTCTGTCCATGAAGAAGGGTCCTAGACCGGTAAGCTTGCTTTGTCCATTAATAAGCTTGCTTCTGATTTCATCTTTATTCATAGCCATAATGATATGTTCCTTACAAATATACAAGTGGCACATGTGCTTTCTAATATTTTCTTAAGTTTTGGCTTGCAAATTGACTGCAAACATTAATTCATAATAGTTTCCATTAATGGATACAAAAGTTTTCCAGTCTTAAGCTATCTTGCAACTAGAGTATTTGTATTATTTTGAATTGTTTATCCCATGCGCGCGCACACACACACATATATAACCATTTTTCCAACTACTTTTACTGAGAAAAATAGGTGTGGATTTTATTGGTT